>NC_141694.1:1701506582-1702154082 GCF_964263255.1 Lissotriton vulgaris | reverse complement strand
CGAAGACGTTTAGGCAAGCATCTGGATGTAGAGTACCCTCCTTTCCTCCTATCCCGGGAGTATAACCCTGATGTACAACTACATACTCTAGTGCTGCTTGGTAATCAGACTCCGTCATATCCATTGCGTCAGCATGATCATGGATATACATCATGGAAAGCAACTAGAACTATGCCTCACAGCTGCCTAGGTACGTAAAGGGTAAAGACACCAGTAAATCATTCTTGTGTACGACAGAGGGAGTAACCTACATACTCAGCAATTTGTGGCATTGGTCGTGTTGTGTACCTGATGAAGCATTTGGACAACCGCATTTTTAATGTAAGTCTGTCTATGTCTTTCCTTGTGCAGGGCCAATGTACCAAACAGATGCTCAGGTGGAACTGGTGTAGTCCCTATCAGAGAGTGTGTGCTGGATGGTGTTCTTCTAAATACCACACAACTCCAAACATTGTGATCAAGAGTATGAGAAAGAAAATCATTACTACTATCTTACTGTTAGTGGACCAGCAAGACCAACCAGGACTACCCTGCCCTAATTGTGGGGCCGCTAGGGGCTGTTCGTCGTCCATACCAGCACAACAAAATGGACACATTTATAAAAGGATACATTTATAAAATCTCAGAAGCAACTTATATTTATCAGAGGAAACAATTTGCAAACTGGAGCCACTAATACTACAACAGAACCTGAGGGGCACAAGTTACCCAGTGTCCTTCAGAGGCTCACTGGTAGACTCCTATTGTTCATCAACAACGGTGCTATAAAGCACTCCCTCGGGAGAGCTGTGCAATCGCAGCCCTTGCTGGCAAACAAATCCTCTTCTTTCAGGATAGGGCACCCTCCCTCCTGGGAAGACACCCTCAACTAATCCTGTCCAGTGTCCAGGCCAGTGCACCAATCTCTTTTCCTACGCTATCTCTGTTACCTTACACATGGTACTTACAACCTGGTCTCAAGTCCTTTCCTAGCTCCTAGACTGTCCCTCTGATGCACTGTCCTTCCACCGGGGGGGCAGATTATACCTGGTGACTCCAGGCACTGTCTCGTCAACAAAAAGGGGTAGAAACTCAGGGTTAGGTGGGGATTGAGATTTAGATCCTTGTGAATCAGAAACGGGAGTATCTAGGGTGGCCCTTATCTCTAGGAGGACCGCCTCAAGCATGGCCGCTTCACTTTCTTCGTCCGTCTGTGCCCACCTCAATCGAGCATCGGAGAAGGGAGCGAAACGGGGCAACTACTCCCCCTCCTGACCAGCAATACCATTGAGGACCCACTGGTCATAGGGAAGTGGGAGAGGGACCGATTTTGACGTGCGTCCCATGCACCCGGTGCTTCCAGCCTTCGAGCTTTACCGCAGTGTGAGTGACAAGGAGGACCAGCAGCAGTCCTATCCAATGAGGCTCCAGGCAGCTCTTTCTCTGGAAGTTTTCAGCAAAACATAGTCTCCGGGCTGTAGCTGATGCCTGGGCCCCTCTGATACTGGCCGCAGCATGTCTTGAATCTGTTGATGGATAGAACGAAGATCTTTAGTCAGTTCATACAGATAATCCAAAAGCAGGGGGTACTCTATCTCAGAGAAGCACTTGGGTTTTGGAATCCCCAGACATTGGCAGGGCGGGCGAAGACCACTTTTAAGCATGGGCGGAAAATCCGCTCCACTCGCGGATTTTGTGGATTTTCGGTACATTCACAATCCGCGAGTTTCGCGAATTTCCAGCAAAATCCGCGAGCGGAACGGATTGGGTCAAAACTTGAAGCTGACTTTTGTAACTCTTTTAGAATGGTGCCGGCAAGCTGCCAGAGCCATTCTAAAATAGTTACAAAAGTCAGCTTCAACAGGAAGCTCTAATAGATAAAGTAAAGCAGGTGCTGCTCAAATTCAGTTACACAATCATTAATCACCCCAAACTTGGGGTGATTAATGATTGTGTAACTTAATTTGACCTTCAACTCCAGCACCTGCTTTACTTTATCCATTAGTGCTTCCTGTTGAAGCTATTTGCAGGTATTTTAGAATGGCGCTGGCAGCTTGCCGGCGCCATTCTAAGTGGGGCTGAGGGCAGAAGGGCACAAAAGTGGGACAGAGGGCAGAAGGGGACAAAAAATGAGTGGGGCAGAGGGCAGAAGGGCACAGAAACAAATGGTACAGAGGGCAGATGGGCATAAAAAACGAGAGGGTGGCAGTGATTAACCAGCAAACCCCCCCCCCTGCACAAACGCAAAGCGCCTCGCGAACACCCTCGAACAGGCGAAGTACCCTGCGAACACCCGCGTACTCGCAAAAATAAAAAAATCTGCAAATTCACGGCAATTCGCAAATTTCGCGGATTGCGAACTCGCAAATCCGCAAATTCGTGGATTGCGAATTTGCAAAATTCACCCATGCTTAACCACTTTGTACAGGGACAACCCTGTTCTAGAATGCGCTGTAGCCCTGGTAGATAACAAAGCCAAAGGTAGAGCGTTTGGCCGCCGCAACCCTGGACTTTCTTGTATCTTTGTTAACTTCAGTTTGAGGGTCCCATTGTATTTCTCCACGAGACCCTCTGACTGGGGGTGGTTGGCTGCATCTAACTTCTGTTTAATGTGCAGACCCTCATACACTAATGTGATGACCTTTGAATTGAAATAACTTTTGTTGTCACTCCAAATCAAACGTGGTAAACCAAAGCTTGGAAAAACTCTTTTTGTAGTGCCTTCGCCATCGCCACAGCTTTGTTTTCATTAGTTGGGTAAGCTTCAATCCATTACTGAATGCACGAATCACGACCAGCACATTCTTCAAATTATTCACTCGTTCTATTTCGATGAAATCCATCTGGAGGACCTCGAAAGGAAAGGAAAGCGGTGCAAAGTTACCTGAAGGTGTAGAGTGCTTTTCCCATGATTATGTCTCATACAAATAATGCAGTGTTTCACTAGATGCGTGGCTACCTTAGCGATATTATCTTTCTGCCATACTGGGTCCAGTACTTTACATATTCCTTTGGCACTAATGTGTGCTGGGCCGTGGGCCATGGTAACAACATGGAGCACGTAAGCGTTGGGCAGCAACCATCTCTGTTTTCTCAAAAAGTTAGTCCAGCACCCATACTCATCCAAACGCCCTATACTCTCCTCCCATATTGTCAATTCGTCTAGAGTCACCTCACCCTGGACATTTTCTAATGTGTCCTCAAACATTCCATTGTCTGGGATCCACGTAGTGGGACCTGCCACAAACCTCTTTTTCATCTTTGATCTAGCCGTCTCCTTAGCTGTCTGATCTGAGAACGCATTTCCCCTCCCAACATCATCAGTTATGGCCTTGTGGGCACTACACTTTATTATTGCCAACTTATCGGATGTGTCAATGCTGAAAACAATCTATGTATCAATGGGCCATTCTGTATTCGCAATCCATGCAAGTTCAAGAACTCTCTCTCCCCCAGAGGTGCCCAAAATTATGGGCAACCCCAAAGGCATACTGGCTGTCGGTATAGACATTGAAAGTCAGTCCCTTACTCAACTCACAAGTCCTAAGGAGGGTGACCAACTCTGCAGCTTGGGCTGGTTGGTATGGGATATTTGATGTCTCAACTACAGTGTGTAGCATTGTAATTGCGTACACTGCATTGGTAGTGGCATCTGGTAATTTGAAACAAGAGCCATCGACATATAGTTCCCCTTGGGGTCAGGTAAGGGAACATCAGTCAGGTCTACCCGCCCCTTCGTTTCTTCTTCAGTCTGAAAAAACAATCATGGACATCATTGTCCTTTCTTTTCTTCTGAAGGGAGGGGTAGTAACGTGGCTGGGTTCACAGCAGCACAGCGTTTGATGGTAATGTGCGGAGAAAACAAGGTAAATTCATATCCAGTCAGACATGCACTAGTAAGGTGCTGTGTATTTGTCTTATTGAAAAGCGTATCCACAGCGTGAGGTCCCATTACTGTGAAAACAGTATCAAGGACAAGCCCTGCTTAATGACTGATAGAAACTGCCACCGTCATGGCAGCTCTCAGGCAGCTTGGGAGGGCTCTGGAGACGTTATTAAGAATGGCAGAGAAGTAAGCGCAGGGTCTCTGCTTACCACTGAAATCCTGTGTTAGAACAGAGATCGTGCAACCATCCGCCTTGTGTACATAGAGAACAAAAGGCTTATGGTAATCAGGAGTACCAAGCACAAGAGCAGAGCAAATCACAACCTTTAATTGCTGAAAAGCTTGCTGCAAGTAGATGTCCACAGCAGGGGTTCTTGCACTTCTATGTTGGTCAGGTAAAGGAAGAGGGTTGTTAGTAAGGAATAATTGGGGGTCTAATGGCGACAATACGAGGTTACACCAATGAAAGCACGCACCTCGCATTGGGTCTTAGGAACAGGCATATTAGTAATAGCAGCTATGCGTTCAGGTGTTAGTCTGCGACCCTCCTTCGACAGTACGTGACCTAATTAGGTGACCTCCTTTCAACAATACTGACATTTTGAAAGCAACACATGATGTGCTTAATACAAAAGCAATGTAACCGTGGCATCTTTAAAACCATCTTCAGTATCAGAAGCCACAAAGAGGTTGTCAACGTACTGCAATAGCACATTACCAAGGGGAAGTTCCAGAGAATCCAATTGTGTTTTTAAAGCTTGACTATAGATACTAGGGCTTTCTGTATAGTGAGTCTTGTGGAGGACAACAGAATCTAAAGCTCCTGCTGACCAAGGCAAATCCAAACAGATATCTGCTATCTGTATGGATTGGAATCCTGAAGAAAGCATTCTTCAAATACATTACAAAAAAGAATGTTGCTGATGCGGGAATCATTGTCAAAATCATAGTAATATCTAGAACCACAGGATACTGGGGAATCACAATCTTGTTAACCTCTCTAAGGTCAATTACGAAGCGGTAAACATCAGGATAAGAGCAGAAGAATCCAAGGGTGCCTTCTTAAGAATAGGAAGAATAGGACTATTACCCACATTCGCCACTGTCTCCTCAACCACACCAGACTTAATCAAATCCTGTATTATGTGCAATAGGGCATTTTCACCTGCCTGTGATATTTTGTACTAGGTAACACGGGGCAATACGGCGTTGTCTTTGATCTGTGTAGAGACCGGTGGGGTTTAGAGTAACCCCACATCTGTGTCTTCCATAGCCCACAATGTGCGTGGCACATCTTTAAACTACTCAGCGGGGAGGGGGGCATCTTTTGTGAAGCATTGTTTTGCACAAGCCACCTTTGGCCCAATGGTCATGTAGATGCCATCTGGTGAACAAAATGTTGTCGCGTGTAACCTTTTTAACAAGTCCAATCCCATTACATTTTCTCCACAATTTGTCGCTAGTAAAAATGGGTAATCCACTGTGAAGAGGCCAATAGTCAAAGCAAGGGGTTTGGAAATGGGGCTAACAACCGGCATGCATAAGAAACCTGCCAACACATTAATTTGGCCAGACAGAGCTGTCCCTGGGACCAGCGAACGAGAAACAGAGCTATTCATAGCACCTGTGTTGATTAAACATGTTTTGCCGTGCCTTGCAGATTCACAGTGACATAGGGTCCGCATTGATCTACCGGCACCAGAACTAGTCCCTCGTCCTGTCCCGTCACTTCGTCCATTTCATAGTCATCATGATAGTACCGCCGTACTCGGGGGTTGTCAAAATAGTTCCAGTTCTGTCGAGTATACAATGTATTCTCTGACTGTATCTCCCCTCGGCCGCCTCCTCCTCTAACACGTCCTCTAAAACCCCGACCTCTCGGGGTCTCACCTTTCTGCAATAACTCCAGATACTCATTCCGCCAATGTCCCTCCTGCTTATAATACGCACAATGGTTGGGCCCAATAGGCACACCCGAAGCACCACCCCTGTTAGATCGGGGTAACCACTGGGCTGAACCCGAACCTCTGCCTCTTTCACTTCCCCTCGCTTCCTGCTGCATCAATACCCTTGTCTTCTACTCTTTTGACTTTTTCTCCACTTTCTCTTTCTCCTCATTCTTCCTTTGCTCATAGTACTGTACCATACTCAACATTACTGATGGAGAGGAGGTGCTCCAAGTACTTTCCAAAGCCTGCAACCTAGTTGCAATCTCTGGAACCAAGTTATTAACAAACCTGCTGACAAACAACTGGACACCACCCTCCAATGACAGATCCTGACCACTAAAGTCTAGAAACACCCCTTCAAACCTAATAAAGAAATCAGACACACTCTCGTCCTTCTTCTGATGGTATGCAGTCAACTTGTCCCAATCCACTTGTCTCAGTGGGATAAGGAATGCATATAAGTGATAATGCTACCCGACAAGGCTAATAACTCTGTCTTCAGCTTCTCGCTAAGCTTGCGTTCCTTGTCCCACGTTCTAATCTGATCCCATGTTCCACCCAATTCCAGTGCATGATCCTGCAAATGCACTTGCCTCCATATGTCCACTGGTACCAACAAAACAAAAAACAACTCAATATCAGCTAACGACATCACCATAGAGGAGGTCGCCTCTGTCAACTCTTTGTAGTATGCAGTCGGATTTTTCAGAGGGTCCGGCAACTGAGCTTTAAGGGATGTTACCTCAAACCTCTTCCAAGGAGTATAGATCCACTGCTCCTGAAACCGAGCCGTGGCCTAATTGCTGTATTTATTGCATCGAGCAGTTCTGGTATTTCATGATGGTAAAAGGGAAGGACCTCCCTCAAGGGGTGCTGTGTCCCTATCGTCGGAACCTTTTGGAGCAATCTGCCCCCATAACCCACCACTGTTGTTACATTACTAAAAACCTAATTGGGGGCCATATCCATAGCATACACCTGTCCCGTATGTCATAGATGATCTGCGGTGCCACACCCTGAAAATACTGCTCCATCAATCCTATCAGCATAGCCGACACATGCTTTGAAGCATGCTGCTGTATGAATGGCTCATAATCTTTCATCACACTCCACAAATCTTCCACACTCTAGATCGCATTCCGTGCCCACTTGGCCTGCCTCATTCGCCACCATTTGCTTTTCCTCATCACCCACAGCAGTACGCAACAACACCTTCGCCATGCGGTCTCGTGCTGCTGCCCAATTCGCTTCATGCACTCCACGCACAAGTGCCTCGCCTTTTTGCAGTGTTTGAGTTGTCACACTTAAAGGAGAAAGAGCAGATGAAGAGGCAGGTACCATCATGAATGGAGACTGTGTTTTTGGGGCTAAAGGGGGCAGACCAACAGATACGGAGCCAGTAGACAGAATAGGAGGGCTAACGGCTTCCGCCCCTGTGACTTGCCTAAGTAAAGAAGAAGCAGGTGGGGCCGGACCAAAAGGAATAGGGCTAGAAACAGAAACACTAGGAAGGGTGGCACCAGGAGCCAGAGACTGAGATGTCGGAACAGGGGCATAAGGAGGTGGGGGTGGACAATCTATTAACGCCTCAACGAAAACATCACCTTCCTCTTTAGTAACATAACATTTGTCATTCTGCAATCAAAACTTCCTGTCTGCACATTCTATGCATTTTTCTATCTTTTCTCTATCATAAGCCACTGCTTTTTGTGTTATTGTTTGCGTCTTTCTGTTCCAGGCCTCCTTCTCTGCTCTCATACATTGTTGCTTTGCTTCCTTCTGCCATACTCTTAAAGAATCAAACATGACTGCTTGCTCTTTTTGGTAAACAATTTGTCTTGCAAGAAATTCCATTTTTGTTCATCATTGTCCCTCGTATATTTATTCCACAGCGTGCTAAACATAATAGGGCCAATGCCATGCTTGATGTATACATCAAAATTTGGGGTACCCTCTAAAGGCGCAGGCTGGCTCTCTTCTAATCGAGCCTTAGACGAACAACACTGACATCCAAAATACTCCAGTTTACCTAGGCAAGGCATCCTAATGTAAGACACATGCACTGTCCCCAACGGAGAAATATAACACCAATCAACAAAAAGGGTTTGAGAACCAAACAAAAACGGTCCAAGGACCGCATTCTATAGTCCAAAGACTGCACAAAGTTCAAGAAGACAGGCTTCATCCCAGACCTTTTCAAGAGTAAGCCGAATTTCCAGTTGACCTGGCAGATTGTTCGCAAACATTCTGTGTCTTTTAAGGGTCCGCAAATCCACCCAGTCCAAACCAAGACAGTCCGGAGACTGTACCAGGACACAGCCCTTAGGCTTGTGCCGTTTAAGAATGGCGCAATTTTTTCCAAGAATCAAATCACTCACCTGGTACACTCAGGCCGAGGAAAGTTATTCTCCCCTTCCAACTCTTCGGACCAAATGGTCAAATCCAAGGTTTCGCCTTCTCAGGACCCCAGCCGGTGACCACTAGATGAGGAACCGTCGGATCAGACGGGCGGGCAGCCAAGAGAACCGGGCTCTTATTGATCCCCGATCCGCTCGACCGGCCAGACGCAACCCCAACCCTGCAACCTGATTACGCATGAGTCGGATCACCTGGCGGGGTACCTGTTCGGGCGCCAACTGAAGGAAGTGGCCCTTAGGGGCCACTAGGGCTATTCACAACCTCCTACTATGCCTCCCCAAGTAACAAAGAGTCAGTCAGACAGTAGAGAATACAAACATGCATTTATTAGCAATATTCTGCAGAGTAGTCCAATCTGACCTGCACCCTAAGATGTCTGTCGAGGGATTGGCCCCCCAACAGCCTGCAATGCGTAACCATTCCTCCAACAACCCCCAACCATGCCCACAGTTTAACATTACCGACTTAGGCCAAACATGAACAAAGGGGAACAGAAAGATGGACTGGCACCTGCTAGATGGTGCACACTATTACAGTTTCAAGTTTCAAGTGCTGGGTCTCACCATCTCCTAATGTGGGAACAGATCTACACACATAGATAGGTATTCGGAGGCAGAATGGCCTATTGCTTAGTTGGCAAACTTTGCTAGTTGGATCCTGTATATGTTTGCAGATAAGTCAACCATAGGTTTCATGCCGTGAAGTCTGTCAACTACAACAAAACTAATTCTCCTTTTGGTGAAGTAACTGATTTCTTTTGGCGTAAAGAGTACCAAACTAGAGGTGTCCGGCATATTCACATGCTATTATGGGTTAAAAGTGCACCAACATTTAGAACAGACAGTGATGAGTCTGTCGTATCCTTCAAAGAACAGTATTTCACATGCACCACCATCCCAAAAGATGGTGCTGGCAAGTGCTTGAGACAACAAGTTCTGCGGTTTCAAACTCATAGATGGGGAAACTACTGTCATTGAAAATATTAAGTATGGGCAAATTTTGCGGATTTGCGGTCCGTGAATTTGCAAAAAAGTCAGCGAATTCGCGGATTTCCTGTGAACTCGTGGATTATTTTGCGATTTGCACTCTACTCAACTGGAGTACTTTCTACTGGCTAATCAGTAAGTGCTACCTCGTTGGGTAAATGTATAGTGCTTTTCCTACACTGAAGCTGTGTAAAGGCCAGAAGATTTGTCTCCACTGACCATGTGTGCCTGTAACTTTGCCACTGCACCAAAAGGCGCTGAGGTCCCTTGAGTAAGCTGCCCATCATAGTTGGGAAAGGGCGGGAAGACGTTTGATACTGCTAGTGTGTGGTGTGGGGCCAAACGTGCGGGGCCTTTATGCGTGTCAACATGCCTCTTGTGTATAAAGGGTCAGAGAGTGAGCAGGGCAGCAGGTGAGGAGAAAGCAGCCTCCTGGTCACAGGAACTACACAGGGGTTGCCCTTGAGAAACTCAGGGATTCAAAGACCTCCCTTGAGTATTACAGCTAATTTTCAACGGCAGATATGGGGTTAAAGCACACTTGCCCAGTCTCGACCGGGCTCACTAATGTTTTGGGCTGATTAAAACGTTTCTGAATTTGAGCTTCAACTCGGGCACCTGCTATATCTGTAAGTGCTTCATGTTGAGGTTTAATTTTTGTGACAGGAGCCTTGTGCCAGAATGAATCATGCCCTGCATAGTTATCCACGAAGATGCCACCGTTTTGTGCAATACCTCTACTCAACTGGTGTACTTTCTACTGGCTAATCCAGTAAGTGCTACCTCATTGGGTAAATGTAAAGTGCTTTTCCTACACTGCAGCGGCGTAAAGGGCCAGAAGATTTGTCTCCACTGACCATGTGTGCCTGTAACTTTGCCACGGCGCCAAAAGGTACCGAGGTCCCTTGAGTGAGCTGTCCATCATAGTTGGGAAAGGGCGGGAAGACGTTTGATACCGCTAGTGTGTGGTGCGGGGCCAAACGAGTAGGGCTTCTTTTGCGTGTCAACATGCCTCTTGTGTATAAAGGGTCAGAGAGCGAGCAGGGCAGCAGGTGAGGAGAAATCAGCCTCCTGGTCACAGGAACTACACAGGGGTTGCGCTCGAGAAACTCAGGTATTCAAAGACCTTCCTCAAGTACTACAGCTAATTTTCAAAGGCAGATATGGGGTTAAAGCACACTTGCCCAGCCTCGACCGTGCTCACTAATGTTTTGGGCTGATTAAAACGTTACTGAATTTGAGCTTCAACTCGGGCACCTGCTTTTTTTATATCTATAAGTGCTCCCTGTTGAGGTTTAATTTTTGGCCCAAAGGAAGCACTTACAGAGTTAAGGCAGGTGCCCGAGTTGAAGCTAACTTTGTAACCATTTTAGAATGGCGCCAGCAAGCTGCCAGAGTTGAAGTTGCAACTTGCAAGTAAGCAACTTCAACTCCGGCAGCTTGCCGGCGCCATTCTAAAATGGTTACAAGTTAGCTTCAACTCGAGCACCTGCCTTAACTGTAAGTGTTCCTGTGGGTCAAAAAAAAATCCGTCCGCGTGCGGATTTGCAGATTTTTTGGCAATTTCGCGAGATTCGCGGATCGCGAAATTGCCAAAAATCCGCAAATTCCGCAAGCGGAACAGATTTTTGGCCCACAGTTAGAAAATATAGATGCAAATGAAAAATTTATATGAGCTGTTGTTTTGGATTCACATGACCTGTCATTGAAGAAGGAAGAGTGAACAGCTGTATGCCTGCAGTCAGACATACACTGACATGGAAATCGCCATCAAAAATATACAAACTCAGAAGAACAGAGGCTTCCAAGTATATAATTGACTACAGCCCTGTCATTCACAAGATATGGAATGCTAATACGGATTTAAATTTTTTTGCAGACAACTCCATTGCTGTTGCTTGCAGTGTGACTTCTTATACAACCAAATCAGTGAAGACAGAGATGAAAGAGATGTGGGAAGAGATTTCTGCAGAAAAGAGTCTTACCAAGAAATGGCACAGTTTCAGTTTGAAAATGCTTTCCCATACATTGTTATGTGTCTATAATTTTGAAAATGAAATACTGACATATGTTTATGTTCTTTTCTATAGTGACTGGAGTTGTACGTGTTTAGATGTCTCAAGAGACTTGTTCTACCACAGAAATATTCTTTAGACATACCCGTGGAGAGTGTTTTTATACTTATTGAGCACTTTGTATAGCTTGCCTCCACTTTGTTTAACCCATTTGGTAATTATAACTTGCAGTGTAGGTCACCAAATTTACACTGTAAATCTATACACCAAGGTAGAGCCTTGTATAGCCACTGAAACATTTACACTTACACTGATTACACAACTCATACACCCAGTCTCTCATCCATTCAACCAATCATTAACCCACTAACTCATTTACACAGATAGTAACACACCTTTTCACTTATAAATACATCTACTACTACATGATCTTACTTACCCATATAGAAAATTAGTTGCTTCCTAATACAGGTAAAACAATATGCACCAAGTCATCTACACAGTAACTTAAACAACCAGTCAGCCATACATACAATCACTAAATTATTGAGTCACTTTCCCATGTAAGTACTGATGCACCTAATCACTGACCCATACAGATAGAAATACATCCAGTAACTCATGTAAACAGTGACGCATACACATACTTACTTAAATAAACAGCTACTAACACAGCCAGTCATTATCCTATGCAGCTACTTCCATACCTATGCAACATTACATACAGCAACTAACAAAGTCACTCTGTCGCATATATAGGCATTCACTAAAGCAATTAGTCTTTGATTCAGAGACTCAAGCACCCGATTAGGAGTTACCTAGTGTCTGGCTGGCTCATTTTGGTGTTCCCACAGTGGTGCCTCTAAAAATGGGCACCGCAATCTGAACGGCAAAAACAGTTCCTGCACAACATTAAATGAAAAGTCCTTGCCGTGCAGGAACTGGGGCGTATATTGTGCCCCACTGCATGTACCCCAGGGGACAGAGGCACAAGGGGGCCCTGTTGACCCCCTTTTTTCCACTCCGCAAGGGTTTTCATGGAGAATGAACCGCCATGAAAACCATGGCAGAAAGGAAACTCTTAATATGCTTGACGGGAATGCGGCAGTCCTGCCAAGCATGTTAATGCCTCCTGATCACCGCAACACCACCAGGGAGTGGTAGTTCCCTGGCGGCTGCGGTGGGGCAATGGTGGTTCAGCTGCTCTTAGAGCAATCATGAGACCCCTGCAGCAAACCCATGATTTGATTCTGGCAGTCCATCGACCCCCAGATTTATAATAGAGCCCAAGTGTGCCGTAGCTGCGAGGACTGGAGTTCATATGGCAGTTTTAGGTTCATTGGTAACAAAGCCACTCCTGGACTGCAGTTGTGTTTCAACCAGTAGGATTGGGCCCGTAAGAAATGGTACCAGTAGCAATGGCTCCAGGAGGAATGGCAATTTCATCAAAATGGCTGAAACACTCAGTAGCCTTCTGGGTCAGAGTTTCCAGTCCCTAAAAACTGTAAATAAAGGGACTGAGGACTATTGAATAAAGGACATTACATGACACTTTTAATTGTGCCATAAAACCTTCCCCCTGAATTCTGTTCTGCCAATCCAGAATTCGATCCATGAAATGACAGATGCAACCTATAATCCCCTTCTGCTCTTCAGGGACTGGTTTAGTGTTTTTTTTCCCTAGAGTTTTATATAGTGCAAACATGACCCAAAGGTATTGGATTGCTCTACACAAGCATCAATTATATTACACAAGGACACATTCATTTTCGATTTTTTAGGCATGGAGATATTATAAGGCCCACAGATACTAATGGTTTTGCATTTCCAAATTTGCAATTTCCTATTAGGAAATTGCAATTTTGCAATGTCATCATAACGAATGCGAATCTGTAGGAATCTCTATTAGGAAATCACATGTCACATCTGTTACCTTTTGTGATTTCCATATAGAGATTTCGACGGATTCGCTATTTGGGAATCACAATATTGGGAATTTCGTACATATGGGCCCATATCATCTGAAATAACCAGAATACCAAGTTCTTACATAAATGTCCATGCAAACTGCTCTACATAGGAATTATGATGCGAAAAGTTAGAGCTTGAATTCCTCAACACAGAAGCATTATGTGATACAGTAAACCATCGACAAAAATATTTGTGAGAGACATTTTGGAGGAAAGACATATGGAAAAATTACCTGAAATTGCCAGTAATTAAAACATTATCACAAGAGCCAACTTACAGGATACAAGGAATCTGCTATGTACAGAACAATAATAGATATTCTGACTATCCTCTAACAAATAGTAGTGAACGATACAGTGGAATAGAATGTTCCTTAGGCTAGATTTTCCACTATATGTTTGTTTGCCTTCCTGCCACTTATCATCATGTACTTAGCACTTGGACTATATGTATAATATTCCACAATAGAAGCCGCTGCTGGTTACCCTTCCACTGGCTTATTTATTAACAAGCAGTAAATGCCATTTGAACACTTTTTAATTAGGAGTGTATACAGGTAAAGTAGATCCCAAATAATGACTATGTGTATTTATAAAGGGGAATCTCCTAAATTATAAATATTTATTTTCAGTGACCGGCTTGCAAAGATCACTGACTGTGCCTACCATAAACATAAGGTGGTCCACATGATAGGTAGCACGTGTTGTGTCACTATCCCTCTTGCAAGTAGCATTTCATCTGTTTTCAGTACATGCAAGGACAAGAGGGTCTGGGCAGGCCCACATCACCATCAGCAGAAGTGAGTCTCAGTGGCACAGCATTATTGTCAATGCAAGCTATGCTTTGCATCTTCAAGTTTATGACTTAACATGTAACTATGCTATACGTGACGATGACACTGACTGCATTGACACAACTGCTTTGTCTCTCTGCGTAGTGGAACACTCAATAAAAAGCCATTTCTCATATTTAATACGCGCATACTAGGGAAACGATTGCCAGCAGCGTTTTATGATGGGTACATTTCAGATTTGAAAATAGAGGATGCATTATCAATTTGTTATTTCTTGGGAAAACAAGCCCTACATGTTAATGTCATTAATTTCCCAACAATCTTACTGTAAGATTGGACAATAACTGCATAATATTAAATCCAGACTTAGGAGCTCATTACGATGGCGGACAGACTTCTGTCCATCTGCCATCGTCCCAGTGATGGGGTCGCTCGCCTATAAGGCGGAGGTCCCACATATGATATTACATTGCAGCTGCCACCACAGCGGCTTCGAAAGGCATTATTAACATTGCCATGGGTACTGCTGGATACAGCACCCGCCGCAATGCTAAAAGGGCAGGTTTTGCTTTTACCTGCTCTACGTGGCCGGCCTGCCACATGGTGCAGGGAAAACAATGGGCCTTCAAAGTCAATCCCCGGTAGCCTTTTTATGATGGGGGAACCGTCATGGAAAGGCTGGCGGGGATCCAGCATCCCAATCTGGTGGACCGTGCAGTGCCTGTTAGGCACGGCTGTTAGGTTTTAGAACCCCCATTCCCATTATATACTAGTCTCGTGCTGTAGTAGGTTAGCAGTGTGCGGCTAAATTAGATCCCATTTGTAGCTATGTTATGCAACCCAGTGAGTTATCCTTGTAATGCCTGAACTCCAGTTAGCGAGTGCGACTCCATTTTGTATTTTGCAAGCCCCATTAGGCCGTGTTTGAACTAGGCCCCATTATTCATTTCACTTGCCTCAGCTGAACACTGAAAGTTTCGGGGAGATTCGTTAAGTGGGGGCTGAGAAAAAAGTGGGGTCCCAAAACGTGTTTTCCCCATGTTAATTTCCATAGGACGGTCTGACAAGTCTACATCCCGAACCGCTGAACGGAATAACGCCAAACTTTGCAAAATTGTAGGTACTGGTATGCAGATGTGCCTTTGCTATGTTTGGTGAAAATTGCTCCAGTGGTTTTTATGAAAATTAACTTCAAAAACACATATATATCGGGGCGTGGCTTGCGCGCCGCTGCAGTATGGCGTGTTGCACTTGAGCTCCGGGGCGAGTTGGTCCCGTCGAGCGTTTCTCTCCGTCTCTTCTTGCCCTTCTGACCGGAAAAATCATACACCAGCAGCGGAACATGTGGTGACCTCTACGACGCTGTTTTTCCGCTGTTTTAGCCATCGGAGATATGCTTTCTGCCTCAAACCTCACAGGCGCTCGCATTCCTGAAGAGCGGCCGCCATTTTGCCGCGCATGACGTTCCTGTCATCTGACTTCAGAGGCGCCTCCACGGATACAATTTTGCAGTGTCAAGTGTCCGACTAAGGGTTTCTACACACGACGTCTAAACTGGTAACATTTATGCTTTTTTTTGATGTTTCTCTTTTGCTTCTTGGCTGGTTTTTAAGCTGCTCACAGTTTATTTTTCTCTCAAACTGTTCATGGAGGTGTTCATATCGCTTCATTGAGGTGATTTCCTGCTCAACTATGCTCATACTCGAACCGCTAGATTAGCTTAGCGTGTTTTGAGCGTGAACTGCCACTTTTTTCACTGTATCTGACTATTTTGCGCAACTTTGGTGTTATAGCCTATTTCAGTGGTATTCTGTTAGGCTCCTACTACAACACTGCCAATATGAATCGGTCCTCGAACAACAAAGACTCTAAGGACCCGGGCACATCTTTGAAAAGACTTAAGTCAGTCTCTCCGACGCCTGAATCTCCTCAGGCAG
Organism: Lissotriton vulgaris; assembly: GCF_964263255.1. Taxonomy (NCBI): domain Eukaryota; kingdom Metazoa; phylum Chordata; class Amphibia; order Caudata; family Salamandridae; genus Lissotriton; species Lissotriton vulgaris. Next base: position 1,702,138,148 of record NC_141694.1, on the reverse strand, counting down.
ACAATACTTCCACATTGGACACCATATTGGCGCGCCTTAATGAAGTTCATGATATTGCGCAGTCAACAAAAACTAACACTGACTTACTACAAGTGGAAGTGTCTGCTATCAGGAATGACTTTAAAGCCCTTTCTCTTCGTGTATCAGCGACAGAAACACAAATAAGTTCCGCAGAGGATGGTATGCAAAAGCAATCCAGGTCCCTTTCTCAACTGGAGCGCTCTATGGCGGCGATGCGCAGAGACCTCACGGAGCAGGAGGACCGTAATAGGAGATCTAATCTGCGTAATTTTGGCCTACCGGAGGACTCAGAGAAATCATCCTCCTCTATGATTGAGTTCTTATCTCATTGGATTCCGGATACACTTCAATTATCTTTCCACAGAGATTTTGAGATTGAAAGAGCACACCGTGTTCCAACGTTCCGTTCTAAGGCAGCCACCCAGCCAAGAGCAATCATTTTTAAGCCCTTACGACATCAACACACTGAGCTGATTCTGTCTCATATGCGCAAGATTAAACAACTCAACTGGGAGGATCATCGCATATCCATTTCCCAAGACTTTGCCAGAGACACAGTCATAAGACGGAAAGGTTTCTTGAACCTTCGAAAACGTCTCACCGACTTGGGCATTCCTTTTTCCTTTTCTGGTCCATCCAAGTTTTGCATTACATATAAAGGGCGTTCCAGAATCTTCGATGAACCGGCAACTTGGCAACGTTCTTAGACAACCAGGAGGAAATAGAAATGGAAATTCAAAGAGCAACTTCGCAGGCTCATGGTGCCTCAGGAACCTGATTTGTTTTTCTCTCTATTTCTGGTTGTGTCTTTTTCTGGATAGATACCTCCTCTTTTTTTCCAGCTATGTTTACACGTTGATCTACTCCTCTGCTATTGTACGTCCTATCTCTTTTCTCTTCTCCATACTACTCTTGAATCTCTTCTTCTTTCTCGTATCCGACCTCCCCGTCTTTTTCTCTTGTTTATCCTTCGAGAAGACTTTTTTCAGATCCTTTCAATTTTTTTCTTCTTTCTTTTTTACCCGACTTATCTGGCCTCTTTAGTTTTCGTACCTCTTTATCTTTTCCTTTTTTCTTTCTCTTACCTATTTTTGTTACGATGTGTTTCATTTATATTGTTGCTGTTTAAACTTACATGTTACCTGCCTTTTTATAGCTATTGTTTGCAGATTTATTGTCTGTAATTAATGTATTATTACTTCTTTCACTAGCATTTTTTCTTACATTTGCCTTCTACTAGGTATCATTATATTATGGCTGTGTAGAATTCTCCTTATTCTTTCCGCTCCTTTTCATCTTCCCTCTCTGTTTCTTCCTCGTCTCTATATGCTGTTCTCATGCACCTCTTTTTTTTTTTTCCTTATACAATTCCACTTTATAGTATAGTTATATGCAGGTGTTTTTTTTATTATTAATATGCGGTTTCAGTGCATATTTGTTACTGTATTCACAAAATGATATATGTTATTTAGGCTGTTTCGTACATAATTAAACTTTTATTACATTTTATATTATTGTTATTTAATATATGATCTTGTTCTCGCTGTGATATTGCTAGTCTACTCTGAGTTGTATTATTCTTCTTATAGCAATTTAGTACTTCATTATCAAAATGTATTTCTATTAGTATGGTTTTTTTTTTATTGTTTTTTTATCTCATTGACAGTTGTTTTTTAATAGTGGGCTATTCTTCTTTACCAACTTTTGCTCCTAGTACGGGTCTCCTACTCGCCTTTTCCACTTTCTCCCTTGCATGATATGGGTCTCTTTTAGACCTCCCCCTCTGCCTCTTCTCTTTCTCTTTTCTAGTCTTTCTTCTCCTCTTCTGTCTTTTCTTTTTTCCTGGTTCTCCCACATGGATGCTCCCGTAACATCTATTTTGATTAATGGTTGGTCTACTATATTTTTGAACTTCGCCCTTTCTCTGTTATCAATGTTGTCTTCGTTTGTATCCCCTTTTGTTATATGCCAGGTTTAAATGTATTATCCCTTAATGTTAAGGGTTTGAATCATCCGGTGAAACGATCTAAAATCTTAGATTATTGTAAGTCTCTCTCGGCAGACTTAGTCCTATTTCAAGAATCTAAGATCACTAGTAGAGAAGCGTTATTCTTAAAGAAAGAATGGGTGTCGGATGTGTCTTGTTCGGATGCTTCTGATAAACGCAATGGTGTGGTTACGTTAGTTTCGAGGAATTCAGGTTTATCAATTCTCTCTTCTGAGCATGATTCTGAGGGTCGCTGGCTCTTATCTAAATTGTCGGATGGACAACATGATTTGTTTGTTATGAATATCTATGCTCCGAATGTTGATAACCCAGCTTTTTGGAAATCCATTTCTAAAAAATTGCATGACACCCCACATGCTGGCAATCTCATTGTTGGTGGCGATTTTAACTTACCAATGGACCCTTTATTGGACAGGAATTCTGCATTTCAGTTTCGTCCGCCTAAAGCACACAAACAGATGCTTAACATGTGTTCCATTGCTAAATTGCATGATATTTGGCGTCTCCATAATCCCACTGGCAGTGACTTTTCTTTCTTTTCCTCCCCTCATTCCTCATTCTCTCGTATTGATTATCTCCTAGTTCACTCTTCTCTTGTCTCAGCTTCTTCTTCTCCGCTTATACATCCCATTGTCATCTCTGATCATGCTGCGGTCACTTTTACGCTATCGTCCTTTGCTCCGAAACCACGTGGTCGTTCCTGGAGACTTAATACGGAAGTATTACATGACTCTTCCCAGGTGGAAGAATTTTCAACGGATATAAACACTTTTTTCCGTGAAAATGAGGATTCTGTATCTTCTCCAATAACTTTATGGGACTCTTTTAAGTGTACTTTCCGGGGCCAAGTTATTGCATGCATGTCCAAACGTAATTTAGCGATTAAAAAAGAACTTACTGATTTATCTTCTGAAATCAAGACTCTGGAGGCTTCCTTTAGACATACCAAAGATCCGACTACCCTGCAACAAATTAAGCTCCTAAAATACAAATATAATACAATTGTCACTAAAAGAGCTCATATTGGTTTCCAAGCACAAAAGTCCAAAAAGTTACTTTTAAAGAATCGGGCTGGGAAACTTTTGGCTGCTACCTTAAAATTCCAAGATTCTTCCTATAAGTCCTCACAGATCTCTTCTATTAAAGATCATACTGGCTCTAAAAAATTCCAAACTGAGCAAATTCTTGAAGCTTTTCGCGATTTCTATAACAAATTATATACCCGCTCTAACCAAGTTTCTTTTGACAAGTGCCAAGATTTTTTAAAATCGATTCCGATTCAATCAGTATCAGAAGAAGATCGCTCCTCTCTGAATGAACCTATCTCACCTGAGGAAATAGTTTCTGCTATCAAGGCCGCCCTGTTCCCATGATGCACTGGGCCAGGGACAGACTGATTTGCATATAGCCAGGTTCTGAGCTGGGATGGTGCAGTGAGATAAATAACGGTGATGGATCAAGCCCTGATCTTTGGACTGGGTAAGAGTGGTCTGCTTAATTCAGACACTCTGTTCATCACCACCCCCTTTTCTGAATCGTTTTTGGCCACTATAGGTGTGGCAGGGTATACTCAGACATGAGTCCCTTTCTCACTGCACCCTCAGGATTCAAGCAAGCCGGGCCGAAGACGGCTGAAATGCCAGAAACCGGTCCCTGGTAGCTTGTCTCCTTTCTGGTGAAGAATTGGCTTGGTAGTTTAGTCTGCCCTGTTCCCATGATGCACTGGGCCAGGGACAGACTGATTTGCATATAGCCAGGTTCTGAGCTGGGATGGTGCAGTGAGATAAATAACGGTGATGGATCAAGCCCTGATCTTTGGACTGGGTAAGAGTGGTCTGCTTAATTCAGACACTCTGTTCATCACCACCCCCTTTTCTGAATCGTTTTTGGCCACTATAGGTGTGGCAGGGTATACTCAGACATGAGTCCCTTTCTCACTGCACCCTCAGGATTCAAGCAAGCCGGGCCGAAGACGGCTGAAATGCCAGAAACCGGTCCCTGGTAGCTTGTCTCCTTTCTGGTGAAGAATTGGCTTGGTAGTTTAGTCTGCCCTGTTCCCATGATGCACTGGGCCAGGGACAGACTGATTTGCATATAGCCAGGTTCTGAGCTGGGATGGTGCAGTGAGATAAATAACGGTGATGGATCAAGCCCTGATCTTTGGACTGGGTAAGAGTGGTCTGCTTAATTCAGACACTCTGTTCATCACCACCCCCTTTTCTGAATCGTTTTTGGCCACTATAGGTGTGGCAGGGTATACTCAGACATGAGTCCCTTTCTCACTGCACCCTCAGGATTCAAGCAAGCCGGGCCGAAGACGGCTGAAATGCCAGAAACCGGTCCCTGGTAGCTTGTCTCCTTTCTGGTGAAGAATTGGCTTGGTAGTTTAGTCTGCCCTGTTCCCATGATGCACTGGGCCAGGGACAGACTGATTTGCATATAGCCAGGTTCTGAGCTGGGATGGTGCAGTGAGATAAAAAACGGTGATGGATCAAGCCCTGATCTTTGGACTGGGTAAGAGTGGTCTGCTTAATTCAGACACTCTGTTCATCACCACCCCCTTTTCTGAATCGTTTTTGGCCACTATAGGTGTGGCAGGGTATACTCAGACATGAGTCCCTTTCTCACTGCACCCTCAGGATTCAAGCAAGCCGGGCCGAAGACGGCTGAAATGCCAGAAACCGGTCCCTGGTAGCTTGTCTCCTTTCTGGTGAAGAATTGGCTTGGTAGTTTAGTCTGCCCTGTTCCCATGATGCACTGGGCCAGGGACAGACTGATTTGCATATAGCCAGGTTCTGAGCTGGGATGGTGCAGTGAGATAAATAACGGTGATGGATCAAGCCCTGATCTTTGGACTGGGTAAGAGTGGTCTGCTTAATTCAGACACTCTGTTCATCACCACCCCCGTTTCTGAATCGTTTTTGGCCACTATAGGTGTGGCAGGGTATACTCAGACATGAGTCCCTTTCTCACTGCACCCTCAGGATTCAAGCAAGCCGGGCCGAAGACGGCTGAAATGCCAGAAACCGGTCCCTGGTAGCTTGTCTCCTTTCTGGTGAAGAATTGGCTTGGTAGTTTAGTCTGCCCTGTTCCCATGATGCACTGGGCCAGGGACAGACTGATTTGCATATAGCCAGGTTCTGAGCTGGGATGGTGCAGTGAGATAAATAACGGTGATGGATCAAGCCCTGATCTTTGGACTGGGTAAGAGTGGTCTGCTTAATTCAGACACTCTGTTCATCACCACCCCCTTTTCTGAATCGTTTTTGGCCACTATAGGTGTGGCAGGGTATACTCAGACATGAGTCCCTTTCTCACTGCACCCTCAGGATTCAAGCAAGCCGGGCCGAAGACGGCTGAAATGCCAGAAACCGGTCCCTGGTAGCTTGTCTCCTTTCTGGTGAAGAATTGGCTTGGTAGTTTAGTCTGCCCTGTTCCCATGATGCACTGGGCCAGGGACAGACTGATTTGCATATAGCCAGGTTCTGAGCTGGGATGGTGCAGTGAGATAAATAACGGTGATGGATCAAGCCCTGATCTTTGGACTGGGTAAGAGTGGTCTGCTTAATTCAGACACTCTGTTCATCACCACCCCCTTTTCTGAATCGTTTTTGGCCACTATAGGTGTGGCAGGGTATACTCAGACATGAGTCCCTTTCTCACTGCACCCTCAGGATTCAAGCAAGCCGGGCCGAAGACGGCTGAAATGCCAGAAACCGGTCCCTGGTAGCTTGTCTCCTTTCTGGTGAAGAATTGGCTTGGTAGTTTAGTCTGCCCTGTTCCCATGATGCACTGGGCCAGGGACAGACTGATTTGCATATAGCCAGGTTCTGAGCTGGGATGGTGCAGTGAGATAAATAACGGTGATGGATCAAGCCCTGATCTTTGGACTGGGTAAGAGTGGTCTGCTTAATTCAGACACTCTGTTCATCACCACCCCCTTTTCTGAATCGTTTTTGGCCACTATAGGTGTGGCAGGGTATACTCAGACATGAGTCCCTTTCTCACTGCACCCTCAGGATTCAAGCAAGCCGGGCCGAAGACGGCTGAAATGCCAGAAACCGGTCCCTGGTAGCTTGTCTCCTTTCTGGTGAAGAATTGGCTTGGTAGTTTAGTCTGCCCTGTTCCCATGATGCACTGGGCCAGGGACAGACTGATTTGCATATAGCCAGGTTCTGAGCTGGGATGGTGCAGTGAGATAAATAACGGTGATGGATCAAGCCCTGATCTTTGGGCTGGGTAAGAGTGGTCTGCTTAATTCAGACACTCTGTTCATCACCACCCCCTTTTCTGAATCGTTTTTGGCCACTATAGGTGTGGCAGGGTATACTCAGACATGAGTCCCTTTCTCACTGCACCCTCAGGATTCAAGCAAGCCGGGCCGAAGACGGCTGAAATGCCAGAAACCAGTCCCTGGTAGCTTGTCTCCTTTCTGGTGAAGAATTGGCTTGGTAGTTTAGTCTGCCCTGTTCCCATGATGCACTGGGCCAGGGACAGACTGATTTGCATATAGCCAGGTTCTGAGCTGGGATGGTGCAGTGAGATAAATAACGGTGATGGATCAAGCCCTGATCTTTGGACTGGGTAAGAGTGGTCTGCTTAATTCAGACACTCTGTTCATCACCACCCCCTTTTCTGACCCGTTCGGGGAAAGCACCTGGCCCAGATGGATACCCAATATTATTTTATAAAACCTTTCTCCCGTTGCTTGTTCCTAAGTTACAAGCTGTCTTTGACGCTTTTGTTCGTAATGGTTCTGTTTCTGGTACGGCTGCTGAAGCCACCATAGTAGTGATCCCGAAAGAGGGGAAGGACCATTCGGATCCTAAGAATTTCCGCCCTATTTCGCTTCTCAATATGGAAGCGAAGATTTTTGCTAAAATCCTGGCTAAACGTCTAGAATCTTTTATTCCCAATCTAGTTCATCCCTCCCAAACTGGTTTTGTTAAGGGTAGGCTGGCAAGAGACAATATTCGCACTTTCTGTCATATTATTGGGGCGGCTAAGCGATCCCAACTACCTGCCGCGGCCTTGGCCCTCGATGCGGAGAAGGCCTTCGATAAAGTCTCTTGGCCTTTCCTTCGAGCTGTCTTATGTGCACATAACCTTGGGGAGTCTTTTATTAACATGGTAATGTCTTTATATTCCCAACCTAAAGCTAATATTAGAGTTAATGGTACTACATCCTCTTTTTTTAATCTTTGCCAGGGCACGAGACAAGGATGTCCCTTATCCCCTCTCTTGTTTTTGTTATCTATTGATCCTCTCCTTCGGCTGATTGATTTACACCCTGATATCAAAGGGTTTTCTTTTGGCCCTCATTGTCTTAAAACTGCAGCCTACGCTGACGATGTTCTCATTTTCTCAGATGATATCGCGTTGGCCATTCCTGCTATCTCTGACACCATTTCTTTGTTTTCTAAGGTATCGGGATATACTCTAAACAAAGATAAGACAGAAATGTTCCCTTTAAATGCCTACTGTTTTCCTGCTCATATGGGTTCGGCTGGCTTTAAGTGGCAATCTACCCATCTCAAATATCTAGGCATCTATTTCTGTTCCACGCTACATACCACGGTTGCCTATAATGAATCTCAAACTCTTACTAAAGTTCGTCGTCTTCTGGATACATGGTCTCCAAAACATACCTCATGGTGGGGTCGCCTACAAACCCTTAAAATGATGATCACGCCGATTATCAATTTTGTCTCATCCATGATTCCGATTAAATTATCTGACTCTTTTTTTCGGGAAATCGATGGTATCACCTCCAAATTTTTATGGAGCGGCAAACGTGCTCGGTTGGCATATAAACATTTACGTAGACCTTGTGACATGGGGGGTTGTAATTTCCCGGACTGGGAAAAATACCAGACTGCTTTTTTGGCCTCTCAAGGTGCCTTATGGTTTTCTCCCCCAACCCGTCATATTCCTTTATGGCTACTCATAGAACAGGATTTAGCTGCACCTTTACCAATTGCCTCTTTTTGTACTACTTCCACTCTGCATATTCTGTTTTCCCGCTCTATAATTATCGATACAATTGTCGCAATTAAGAAAGTAGACAGAAAGATGGCATTTCCTCTGCACAAAACTAGATGGTCTTCCATTTGGCGTAATTCCAAAATTAAACTTAATATCACTCCCACCCTCATGTCTTACTGGGCTACGAAGGGTGTCTCTCTTGTCCAACATTTGTATAGTGATTCTGGTGAGCCCTTACCTTTCTCTACCTTAGCGCTCAAACACTCTCTAACAAATCTAGACTTCTATACCTTTCTTAAAATCAAGGTTGCGGTCTCAAAAACTCGTCTTCACCCCTCCTCCTCCACCATTTCGCTGTTCTGTATTTGGCTCAAAGCGGGTCATGTTGCTTCCCACATATATAGGTTTCTATCCTCTACTTCGCTTCCTGATCAGACGGTTGCACAGCAAAAATGGTCGCGTCATTTTGATCACAATATTACGGATCATATATCATCCGAAGCTTGGCAATCCATTAGCAAATTGGCGCTCCGTAATAAAATAGCTCCTTCCTTAATACAGTCCAAGTTTTTCTCGATCAATCTACTCCACTGGACACCTGTACGTCTTCATTCCCTCAACCTTAAAGAGGATGACCTCTGCTGGAGTTGTGGCTTGGAGGCGTATGATTTTCCACATATGTTCTATAACTGTTCATTACTTAAACCTTTCTGGGACCTTATTCAGCAACATTTGTCTCTTTTCTTTGACATTGAGCCCCAGCTCTCTTTTCCTTTAGTTATATTAGGTCCCTGGGCTGCTCCTACGCCTCTTCCCCTTGATCCGTTGCAATTACAACTGTTAGACCTTCTTTTATCTGTAGCGGTCAAAGTTATCCTTATGGAATGGAAATCTTTCTCGTCTGTCTCCTACCATACGTGGTGGGCATGGGTTTCCTTCTTACGCAGTGCTCACACCTCAGTAGATCTAGCACACCTGTCGCCTTCCATCTCTAATGGGGTTTGGGCAACCCTGGATGACTATATGGAACTCTCCTCGAAAGGTGTAGTCCCTCAATTTCCTGTTGTTCTGTCTACTTAATTTTTGTCTGGTAGTTGCGTTACATTGGGTTATTCCTGTGGGATTCCTTCTTCCTTTCTCCCTCTTTCCTGTCCTCTCATCCCGTTCTTTCTTTCTGCTGCTTTTTTCCTTTCTTTCCTTCTTTCTTCCTTTTGTTCTTATTATCTTCCCCTGCCCCTATCCTCATCTTAGAGACTGATACGTTCTGCGTTCTGAACATTGTAATCCTTTATTGGCTCATATCATTAACTTCATATTGATTGCCTTTTTTCCAATTTTACTTACATTGAGTTTAGTTACTGATCAAATGTTATCCATGTTTTTCACGTTCTACTCATATTGGAATGTATCACCTCTTTGTATTTTGATTGCTATTATTTGGATCATTATTTCTCTCAATAAAATCTTGTTGAAATTAAAAATGAAAAAAAAAAAACACATATATATCTGGGCGGAGCCTAACCACACATCTGATCTGATTGGCTGTCAGCACTTCATCCAAGAAGTGTTGGCAGCCATCTTGGGACCAATATACATGATAGCACCTCATTAAAAAGCATTATAGTTAATAGAGGGTTTTAGGACTTTAGTTACATTATAAATCATTTGTTGATGGTACCATACTCATTTTAGGAATTGTGGTGTGTTCTAAGGTGATTTTACCATGTGAAAAAGCCTTCTGCTGTGATATCATGAATCATGTTTGAAAGAAAACTATTATCTCATGCTTTTCCCACAGTGGTTTGGAAGGGGATCTATAAGCTAAACTGAAAGCATATTTTCTGTAAATTCACATTATCTTTCTCAGTTATGTGAGAATGAAGTCTGACATTCTCAGTAAAACATGTACATCCAACAAGGACAGAGACTGTCAGTTGGTTCCTTTGTGTTCTACTGCAGCCTCCTAGAGTGTTCTAAAGAACAACTAGAGCGCTAACAGTCCTACCTATTACAAAGGTATAGCACACCTGAAGCCATCTTGATTGGAATAAAGTGGTAACTCTTAAAACATTTAATTTGAAAAGGAACAAAATGAGGGGGTATATTTTGCCATAGAAAGTATTATTAGTGCTGCAAAAAAAATGGGGGCACATTTTGAGTGACTTCTCAAATCCTCTTCTATTTCATTAAAAAAATTCTGACATGCAGTCTCCCAAGATGGCCACAGAGACAAAAGAGCCCAAATGTAGCCCAAATATCACCCAGATGTAGCCCAAGTATATCCCAATGACAGAATGTCCCAGAGTGTTCTAAAGAACAACTAAAGCGCTAACAGTCTTACTTATGACAAAAGTATGGCACACCAGAAGCCATCCTGATTGGAATGAAGTGGTAAGTCTGAAAACATTTAATTTAAAAAGGAACAAAATGAGGGGGTTCATTTTGCCATAGAAAGTATGATTAGTGCTTCAGAAATAAAAATTAGGGCACATTTTAAATGACTTCTCAAATCCTCTTCTATTTCATTAAAAAAATTCTGACATGCAGACTGAAACATGCACTTTGAATACCAGCAGCAGACTTCCCTGGTGAGCAGTAGCTTTACTACAGTGATCTAATGAGCAACTAGAGTGCTAACATTCAGAATTTATGGCAAATGTGTGACACATCTGAATGCCTTCTTGATGGAACCAAAGTAAACAAGCATTGAAAATGCAATAGATCTCGCCCTCGTTTAAGTTAAAGCCATTCTGTTTGTAATGAGGTGGCTTTTTAGCTTTGCTTTTATTAGGGTTTTTTAAACTTTCATGTACATAACATGCATATGTATGCATATATGTATATGTATGCATGCATTTATATTCGTATTTATATAGATATACAGATTGTATATGTTTATATATGTATACCCGCCCAGGTATGAAGGTTTCTGGGAGTTGTAGTCTCCAACGACGCTACATCTCGGTGGACGATCACATGGTTGGGGGAGGCATCTGCTTCTCACTCGACAGCAGTGCAGAACTATATAAACTGGGCAAAATTTACCTGCAGTTCGACAGCGGCATCCGAAGAAGGCGCACCAAGCCGAAATGCATCATGCCACAACTGCTGAATCAATAAAGAAACCTCATTCAAATTCCCTGCCTGTAGCCTCTTCCTTCTGCGTGCTGGAGGTTTTCTTGGATATATATATATATATATATAGTTTTTCTCCATTTTCTAAATGCAACGCATATATAGTTTCAATTCATTTTATATATATTTTCTGTCTGAATCTTGTTGATGAAATATTTTCTCTATTGAAATATTAATTGTTGTTACTTAGTCACTATGGCTATAGTGAACTCATAGCATCAGCGGCAATGCCTTATAAATGTTTTTAACTGTGTTTGGTTGATAGCACTAGCGCAGGTACATTATGAAACATGACATCTATTGTTGTGATTTGGAAAGAAATCATTACATATATGTACACACTGCGAGTATTTCATGCACTTTAGAGCACTTGAGCACTGTTTTTTTAATAACATCCTATGGGTTTGTTTTATCACTCAGGGACATGATATCAGTAATTCGCACATACGTCATGACTAGTATAAATCCTATGAGGTATAAAGAATGAGCCTATTTTTGCACCCCTTTGTACTTACTCCTAAACAATTACATAGTTCAATATTGAGCCCAATTATGCACTTGCACTTTATTTTTCCGATATGCAAATTCGATCGGACTAACAATGTTTATCTAAGATGAAATATTTTCAATAATATGTTTTTACATTGTTTAGAATGAGCTCATGTATATAAATATTTTGTTTTATTGAGTTTGTACTCAGTGCATATGTGCAGATTAGTATTTTTTCTATGTCCCTTACCCATGTGACTCGATGTTATTATCTTCTTCCTTTTTGAGCACAGTATATAAACACCCCCATTGGTCATTTGAAGCCATGTGATCAAGGCCGTTTTTTGACGGCCGAAACGCGTCATGCCGATGGCGAGGGAAAAATAAAGCCACTTTTGATTCAATTTCTTGGTGTTATGGAGATCTGTACCTGATGGATGTGTGAGGAGTCACATTGCAGGACCTTGTTTCTATATATATATATATATATTTACATACATATATATATAAATGCATATGCAGTGTGAGGACGTATGCTGGAAACTAAAAGCCCGGAGGGCAGAGCCCTGCAGTGTGGCCCTCAAATGCTCAGGCATTTTGCTCAACCACATTCGCACACGGCAGCTTGGCCGTGGAGGGAGCACCATTGCCTGCTAATCTGAAAAACTTGAGCAGCAGGATGAAGCTCGGGTTTCCGTACTAATTGGAAGCATTATGAGTGCAGGACTCGTTATCTAATATACAGCGCACTGAAACACACAGGCAGCCTACTGAAGGTTTTAATCGGATGCAAGATGGATCCCAGACCCTCGACTTTACTTTAAGGTCTACAATCACACATGCATCACTACAGCGACTCCAAGTCCCACAATGCTGGGTATGACGTAGGATGAAAACACACGCCTACCTGGGGGCTTGTCTCAATAAATGCCAAGAAATCACGTGGTGCATTATCGAGTGTCTGATGGAAAGCAGCCCCTGAGGAGGGGGGGAGGTTCCCCCAGAAACGCGTCGGGCATCAAGAACTTTGCAGTGTGAGGACGTATGCTGGAAACTAAAAGCCCGGTGGGCAGAGCCCCGCAGTGTGCCCCTCAAATGCTCAGGCATTTTGCTCAACCACATTCGTACACGCCAGCCTGGCCGTGGAGGGAGCACCATCGCCTGCTAATCTGAAAAACTCGAGCAGCAGGATGAAGCTCGGGTTTCCGAACTAATTGGAAGCATTATGAGTGCAGGACTCGTTATGTTATGTTATGTTATGTTAAGGGGTGCTTGTAAAGCGCACTGTCACCATGGGTTTCCTGGCGCTGATCGGATGCAGAGGGGACAGAGGAACTTAGCTGGATTGTGGGAAGAGCCATGTTTTTAAGGATTTACGAAATAGGATAAGAGAGTTAGAGGTTTTGAGAGAGGGAGGAAAGGAGTTCCAGAGTTTAGGGTCCAGGTATGCAAATCTCCGGCCTCCAGATCTGCAGAGTTTGATGGGGGATGACCAGGAGGTGAAGGTGGGATGATCTGAGATTACGTGATGGACAGTAGGGCCTGATGAGGGATTTCAGAAAGGCGGGGCAGGAACCAAACAGGGATTTGAAAGTGTGGCAGCCGATCTTAAAGGCTGCCCTCGAGGTGACAGGGAGCCAGGGCAGTTTTAAAAGGAGGGGTTTGGCAGATTGCCATTTCGGGATCCCGAAGGCCAATCTCGCCGCTCGGTTTTGAATAGTTTGCAGTCTGAAGAGAGATGATTTAGGCAGACCGTGGTAGATGGAGTTCGAAAAATCCACGCGGGAGAGGACAAGGGCCATGATGACTTGCAGCAGGGCTTCAGGGGTGAGGAGATGAGCCACCTTCCTGATCCTGCGCAGCTGGTGCATGCAGGAGGAGACCACCGTCCCCACCTGGGGCCCAAGGGATAGGCCGGAGTCAATAGTGACCCCAAGACATTTCACCGTGGCCACGGGGATGGGAGGGGGGCCAAGTTCTGCCGGCCAGAAATGCGGACCCCAGTGGGCAGAGCTCCTGCCAGGGAGAAGGAGCTCCGTCTTTCCGGGGTTCAATTTAAGTTGGTTTTTACACATCCACTGGAGGATGTGGGACATGGCTGCCTGGAAGTTGGGAATAGCAGAAGGGGAGTTAAGAGGAAAGATGAGTTGCAGGTCGTCCGCGTAGTTGAAGACGGTGACGTCCCACTGCCTCAAAGAAAAAAGAAGGGGTCGAAGATAGAGGTTAAAGAGAAGAGGGGATAAGGAGGAGCCCTGGGGGACCCCACAGGGTGAGTGCTCCCTAAGAGCCCTGAAAGTGCCCAAGCTGAGGGTCTGAGACCTCCCGGACAGGAAGGATTTGACCCATGCCAGCGCCAGGCCCTGGATGCCAGCCTGCTCGACACGGTGGAGGAGGATGTTGTGGTCCACCGTGTCGAAAGCGGCTGACAGGTCTAATAGTACCAAGGCCTGGGGGGTACCCTTGTCAGCGCCGTCTCTCAAGGCATCCAACACGGCCAAGATCACAGCCTCCGTAGAGTGGCCGGGTCTAAAGCCGGCCGATGAACTGTGAGAGACAGGTGGTGACGTGGGCTTCCAAGATTTTAGAGAAGAAGGGCAAAAGGGAGATGGGACGGTAGTTCGCCGGGACAGCGGGGTCAGCTCCAGGCTTCTTCAATAGAGGCACCAAAACGGCTACCTTGAAGGAGCTGGGCACCGTACCGGAGGAAAGAGAGGAGTTCAGCAGAGGAAGGATGCAGTCGGGTAAAGAATGGCAGATGTCCCAGAGTATGGAAGGGGGACACCAGTCGTCTGGAGATCCAGACTTGATGAGGACGGCCAGTGTGGCCAAGGATGCGGGATCCAGAAGAGGGAACTGTGTGTTATCTAATATACAGCACGCTGAACCACACAGGCAGCCTACTGAAGGTTTTAAACGGATGCAAGATGGATCCCAGACCCTCGACTCTGCTTTAAAGTCTACAATCACACATGCATCACTACAGCGACTCCAAGTCCCACAATGCTGGGTATGACATAGGATGAAAGCACACCCCTACATTGGGGCTTGTCTCAATAAATGCCAAGAAATCACGTGGTGCATTATCGAGTGTCTGATGGAAAGCAGCCCCTGAGGAGGGGAAGAGGTTCCCCCAGAAATGCGTCGGGCATCAAGAACTTTGCAGTGTGAGGACGTATGCTGGAAACTAAAACCCCGGAGGGCAGAGCCCCGCAGAGTGCCCCTCAAATGCTCAGGCATTTTGCTCAACCACATTCGTACACAGCAGCCTGGCCGTGGAGGGAGCACCATCGCCTGCTAATCTGAAAAGCTGGAGCAGCAGGATGAAGCTCGGGTTTCCGAACTAATTGGAAGCATTATGAGTGCAGGACTCGTTATCTAATATACAGCGCACTGAAACACACAGGCAGCCTACTGAAGGTTTTAATCGCATGCAAGATGGATCCCAGACCCTCGACTTTACTTTAAAGTCTACAATCACACATGCATCACTACAGCGACTCCAAGTCCCACAATGCTGGGTATGACGTAGGATGAAAACACATGCCTACCTGGGGGCTTGTTTCAATAAATGCCAAGAAATCGCGTGGTGCATTATCGAGTGTCTGATGGAAAGCAGCCCCTGAGGAGGGGGGGAGGTTCCCCCAGAAACGTGTCAGGCATCAAGAACTTTGCAGTGTGAGGACGTATGCTGGAAACTAAAAGCCCGGAGGGCAGAGCCCCGCAGTGTGCCCCTCAAATGCTCAGGCATTTTGCTCAACCGCATATATATATGCATATATATATGCGTGTGCGTGTAGAGAGAGGTAAAGAGGTAGAGGTAGAGAGGTAGTGGTAGAGAGGTAGAGACTAGTAGAGAGAGAAGTAGAGAGTAGAGAGTGAGTAATAGAGAGTAGAGAGTGAGTAGTAGAGAGTAGTAGAGAGCAGTAGAGAGAGTAGCAGAGAGTGAGTAGTAGAGAGTAGTAGAGTGAATCGTAGAGAGTAGTAGAGAGTGAGTAGTAGAGAGTGAGTAGTAGAGAGTAGTAGAGAGTAAGTAGTAGAGTGAGTAGTAGAGAGCAGTAGAGAGTGAGTAGTAGAGAGTAGTAAATAGTGAGTAGTAGAGAGTAGTATAGAGTGAGTAGTAGAGAGTAGTAGAGAGTGAGTAGCAGAGAGAGAGAATAGTAGAGAGTAGTAGAGAGTGAGTAGTAGAGTGAGTAGTAGAGACTAGTAGAGAGAGAGTAGTAGAGAGTGAGTAGTAGAGAGTAGTAGAGAGTGAGTAGTAGAGTGAGTAGTAGAGAGTGAGTAGTAAAGAGAGAGTAGTAGAGAGTGAGTAGTAGAAAGTAGTAGAGAGTGAGAAGTAGAGAGTGAGTAGTAGAGAGTGAGTAGTAAAGAGCAGAGAGTAGTAGAGAGTGAGTAGTAGAGAGTAGTAGATAGTGAGTAGTAGGGAGTGAGTAGTAGAGAGAGAGTAGTAGAGCGTAGTAGAGTAGTAGAGAATGAGTAGTAGAGAGTGAGTATTAGAGAGTAGTGGAGTAGGAGAGAGTAAGTAGTAGAGAGTAGTGGAGAATATTCCAAAGTTTGGCACAGCACCACTTGCACAATAAGTCCAATCAAATCATATCACTTAGAGTCCTTATTGAAGCGCTGAATCTTGGTGTATATTTCAAATGCTTTTATTTTCCTTAAGTTTATGTACCACAGCCAGCCGAAACGTTTCGTTCTGTACAACAGAACTTCTTCAGGGCTTTCTTATTTCCTTCAAGTTATGTCGGTATCCTGTTGTCATATAACTAGATATTTCTTCCAAATGTTAGACGAGACGTAAGTACATTCTTATTCAAAGTGACTAGGTATCAATTTTACCAACACAATTCGGGCAGACTTGAGTAATTTATAGCATCCTCAAAGTCAGTCTTTCAAAAATTCCAAAGTATAGGACATGATAATCCAAATCCAAATGTTTCTCAAGAAAAGTCGTTTTCAATCGTTCAGAATATCGGTGTTTGGGCAGATATGACCCAGGGACCTCCAGTATGCAAGGGGAATTAGCCCCCCTCTGCAAACGCGCCAGTGGCCTGCGTTGCAGAGAGGTGTAAAAAGGGGCATAGCCTCATTACACCTCTGTGCAATGCAGCCCCCTGGCACATACTGTAGGTTCCAGGTGGGCTAGTTGTCCCCCAGGGACCCCTAGTATGCAAGGGGAATTAGTTCCCCCTCTTCAAACATGCACGGGGGCTGCGTTGCAGAGAGGTGTAAAAAAGGGGGGGTGGTCTCATTACACCTCTCTGCAATGCAGCCCCCTGGTGCATACTGGAGGCTCCTGGTGGGCTAGTTGGCCCCCAGGGACCCCCAGTATGCAGGGGAATTAGTTCCCCCTCTGCAAACGCGGCAGGGGGCTGCATTGCAGAGAGGTGTAACAAGGGGCATAGCCTCATTACACCTCTGCAATGCAGCCCCCTGGCGCATACTGGAGGTTCCAGGTGGGCTAGTTGGCCCCCAGGGGCCCCCATTATGCAAGGGGAATTAGTTCCCCCTCTTCAAACATGCACGGGGGCTGCGTTGCAGAGAGGTGTAAAAAGGGGCATGGCTTCAATACACCTCTCTGCAATGCAGTCCCCTGGTGCATACTGGAGATTCCTGGTGGGCTTTCAGGCCTTATATAGTTAGGAATTAACATTAAAAAAACCTTTGAAATTCACTGGAAAAAAACATAGGTTATAGACCATATATAGTTAGGGATTAGCATTTACAAAACCTTAATTTACTCGCACAAAACCATTGAAATTCGCATATATAGTTAGTTACACTAACTATATATTGCGCAACCGCAATTCACTGCTGATGATGTCACATATTACATCATTCATGACATGGTCAGTGACATCACTGATGACATCACTGATGACAACTCAAATGACATCACTGACAACATCACTGATGACATCATTCATGTGATAATACGATGAACCTCTTCAGACTCTAATATAACCTTAGATTCACTCAGTGTAAACACACACTCACAGACTGTCACTCATCCATGGAGTTACTCATACACCTAGTCAGTCATGCAAAGAATCAATCACACCTCCATTTCCTCAACTATACAGTTATACACACCTTACTTATTCAAACATATTGTAACACATATTTACTCTCTTATACAATCACTGATACAAGTTTACAATGATCCACACAGCCACTCACACATTCATTGGCTCTTATGCACAGTTATTTCTATATGTCAATCTCACATGTACTGTGTTTTACATATGTACTTACTTTTACATGTAGCACTGAGATATCCATTCACTCACCAATACACTTATGCACACAATCAACCACCCATACAGCTGTTCCACATGCACTTTTGAACCCATACATCTAGTGAATCAACTGCTCACACATCTATGTACAGTCACACACCTCCCAGCCACCCACACACACACACTCACTCTCCCATACAAATACTTGGGCAACCAATCAATAACCCATATAGTTACTCATATAGCTACTGATCAACACATGCAGCAGTTTACAGAACAACAGACATAATGATGCACAAACTAAGACAGTTTAGTCACTAACCCAAGCACTCAGTGAGACACATTTAATCACTCTCTTATACAGTCAGTTGATTCTCGTTCTCATATGTTTCATTTATTCTTTCTGTATCAATTTCATGCGTACGTGTATTTAAATTGTTTATATGACTTTTTCAAAAATTTCAATAAAGCTTATTTTGAACTTAAAAAACCTTGCAAATTCACTGAAAAAACTATAGGTTTCAGGCCTTATATAGTTAGGAATTAGCATTTAAAAAACTTTTAAAATTCACTCAAAAAACTATACGTATTAGGGGTGTTATAGTTAGCTGGACATTTCACTCATACAAACCATTGAAATGGCTCCTATATAGTTAGTTGTACTAACTATATTTCGCGCACCCGCAATCCACTGCTGATGATGTCACATATTACATCATTCATGACAAGGTCAGTGACATCACTGATGACATCTCAAATGACATCACTGATGACATCATCCACGTGACAATCACATACACCTTTTCATACACTAGTAAAATCTTTCATCACTCTTTGTAAAATACAGAGTATGATATTTGAATCCATTGTTACAGCAGTACAAGTATCTAAAAACCCACTCAGTGATTCATAGATGTATACACACATCTAATCACTTACCTGTAGATTCACTCATACATGCTGTCAATGAACAATAGAACACTATCAAAAAAACATATACACCTAAATCGACATTACACACCAGCACACATCCTATTCACATATGTAGTCATCCTACTCACTTATGCAAACAATTGATCATACTTACATATTTACTTAGCTACACACTTATACAAACACAACTTCATCTATTCATTTAGATAGTAAGTCATACTTAGTGAATTATAAAATCATTATTGCAAGTATAAAGTTATCCATACAGTCACTCACACAATCATTGAGTCTTATGTATACTTATTTATATACAACAACTGACACATACACTGCCTTTTATTTTTCTAGTTTCTTGGACATGTACCATTGAGAAATATATTTGCTCATTACCACACCCATAAAGATATTCACTCACCCAAACAACTGTTAGAACATGTAGTTTTAACTTCATATATCTAGTGAATCAACTATTCAGACATCTTTGGGAAGTCACACCCCCCCCCCCACCGAACTACACACACATTCACTCTCCCATACAATTACTCAGTTAACTAATCAATAACTAATACAGTCTCTCACATAGCTTGTAACCAACTGGAGTACCTGTTTACACAACAACTGACAAAGTGATACAGATATTCAAACAGTTTAGTCACTATCCACTATATTTAGTAAACAGTCAATTACACTGCTACTAAATCCTCCATCCAAATATTTATTTTAATATATCCACTCATTCTTCAATGCAAATTGCTATATATATAATGCATATTTAAATAACGAAGCAAACCACATTCACTGGATGACGTCATCAGTGATGTCATCAGTGATGTCATTTGAGATGCCATCAGTGATGTCACTGACCTTGTCATGAATGATGTAATATGTGACATCATCAGCAGTGGATTGCGGGTGCGCGAAATATAGTTAGTACAACTAACTATAAAGGAGCAATTTCAATGGTCTTGTATGAGTGAAATGTCCAGCTAACTATAACACCCCTAAAACGTATAGTTTTTTGAGTGAATTTTGAAGGTTTTTTAAATGCTAATTCATAACTATATAAGGCCTGAAACCTATGTTTTTTTTAATGAACATATATATATATATATATATATATATATATATATATATATATATATATATATATATATATATATATATATATATATATCACCTACTGGCGGTCGCCAGTAGGTATATATAGTTAGGATTTTTTCTCTATGGAACTTTTGAACATTCTGTGTCTAATAACTGGCGTTTGTGGACGGAATCGGCTGAAATTTTCAGGAAAATGGCACATTTTGTTTCTGATCAGCCCCTGAAAATTTTGGGGGGGGGGTTCGTCAATGGGGGGCCGAGAAAAAAGGGGGGTCCCAAAACGCGTTTTTCCCATTCATTTTTCCTTAGGGCGTTTGGCCTCACTTTTAGCTCGAACGGCTGAATGGATTTACACGAAACTTGGCAAAATTGTAGGGACTGTTAGCCCGATGTGCCTTTGCTGGGTCTCAATATATGTGTTCCAGTGGATTTTGAGAAATTAACGTTTAAAAAAACAGATATATCTGTGACAGCGTCCCGGATAGCGCTCCAGATCGCGTACTTTTCGCGTAACGGAGCTTTGCGAAGCGAAGCTGATTGGCTCTCCGGTGTCTGTCAACATTCTAAACAGTCTGGTGCGGCCGCCATCTTGTCTCTCGGTAGGATCGAGAGACAAGAAGAGGAGAAAAACGAAGGGCGAATTTAATGAAAGGGTGCAAGGTAGACCCTTCTTGACCCCCTAGGAATGATGATTTGATTTTTTGCGGAAGAAGCGCTTTCTGGTTCGCGAACTGGGTAGCGAACTGGGTAGCGAACCGGTAGCGAAACGGGAATTCACCATTTTGTGTTTCGTTTTAATTAAATTACAAGATGGGGGAAAAACAATGTGAGAAATGGGTATAAGGGGGTACGGGAGACGTATCCTGACCCCCTATGTTTTCTGAGGGTGGCTGAGGATGCTCATATATGTTGATACTTGTCTTCCTTTTTTTTAAAATATTTTTTATTAGCATCAAAAGTACACAAGAACCAAAACAAGCAGATCAAAAATATCAAAAAGTCACATTTAACAATGACATTAATCACAAACAAAAATACGGTCATGTAAAAGAAAAAGAAAAGAAAAGAGGAGAAAGACGAGAAATGGAAGGAATAGATGCCATTAATTTAAGACATAAATGTTCCCCAGATTTTGTCCATTTTTTGTTTGGCCCGAAGGCCCTTTGAGTTAGCAAGAGTGGTCTCCATAGCATAGATTTCTTTAACAAAGCTCCACCATTCCATAACAGTAGGTGATTTTTTCTGTATCCAACCTCTGGCAATAATAAGTCTTGCAAACGAAATTAAAATGATCAGCAAATCATTAAATTCATTTTGATCCACGCATGTACCAATCAGTACATCAGTTGAGGAAAAAAAAATTGGTTGAATAAGTCTGTCCGAAACCACCTTCACTATACCACTCCAGTAATCTTCAAGCATAGGACAAAGTAGAAACATGTGAGTAATATCAGCCCCACTTAAATCACATTTAGGGCATTTCGTTCGTTCACTAAAATTATTATTCTTTGTCCATTTATAATTCTCTCTGGGGTATGATACAGTTGACATATAGTTTTAAACATTTGCAACTTAAGGCTAGAGGAATGAACTGACATATCTAAGCTCTTAAGAGATAGGGTAATTAGATCAGGTGGTATATTTGCGGCTAGCTTTGTATTCCATTTCGCAGTTAATTTTATTAGATCGCTAGTATAAAAGACCGCAAATAATTTGTATCCTATACTAATCAAAGCTTGGTCTGATTCTCTATAAATACAGTCCCAAAAGTCTGAATCTATTATCCTATTAAGTTCTAATTTTTTCACTAAATAATCCTTAATTTGAAAATATTTAAACCTAGCCAGTTCAGATAAGTGATAACATTGCCTCAATTTTTCAAATGTCATAAACCCTTGATGATCATACAGGTCTCCCAATGATCTAATACCAGATTCTGAATATAGTTTACATATTGATTCATTAAAAATTGAAGGAAGTCCTGGATTACCCCAAAGAGGTGTTTTATAATGGAAATAAGAGGCATTACATTTCATCATGATGGAGCGGCAAATATTAACAGTATCTCGTATAGTCTTAAACCTAACCATTTTGAAATAATTAGGGTCATTTAATCTGTAAATAAACATAGTGGCATCTTGTCCTAACAAAAATTTATGAAAATACAAACATTTATCCAGAATTGTTAAACTACGAAAACGAGTTAGAAAAGCCGACCAATAATAGAGTTTGAAATCTGGAAGAGCCAAACCTCCTTGGCTGAAAGGAAACTTAAGTAAGGAAATTGCCCGTCGGGCCTTTTTATATCCCCATATGAAGCTACTAATAATCCCTTCTAATCTGACAAAATAAGAGTTATTAACACGTAAAGGAATTGCCCGAAATAAGTATAGATATTTAGGCAGAATCTTCATTTTAATTAGATTTATACGTCCGATAATATTAAGGGGAAGTTTGTGCCATTTCTTAAATTGCATTACAGTCTCTTTTAATAATACTTCGTAATTTAGAGCCACAACGGAATCAATATCTGAAGAAACTTTAACACCAAGATATGTTGCGACCTTACAGATACCTGAAATAGAGGTAGGAAGATGATGATTTGCAACAATTTGAGTTTTGCTAGTGTTAAGTTTGTAACCAGAGACTGATCCGTATTTATTTGCTTCGATAGAGATACCTTTCAAAGCTTGAGTTACATCCGAGGAAAACACTGCTACATCATCTGCATATACCGTGATGTCCAATTTATTTAATCCATTAAAAAAAGGATTAATTAAAGTCTGACGTTGGAGAGCAATTAAGAAAGGTTCCATACCTAGAGCGAAAAGCAGGGGTGATAAAGGACATCCCTGTCTTGTCCCCCTCTTAATTGGAAACATAGGTGAGTATTTTCCCATGTAAGATATTTTGCCCATTGGGTTGTCATAGAGTGATTGAATCCACCTCAGCAATTGACCAATAATGCCAAATGCCTGTAAAGATGGCCATAAAAAGCCCCACCCCACTCGGTCAAATGCTTTTTCTGCATCTAGTAAAATCATACCGAGTGGGGCGGACTGTATCCGTGCTGCATCAAAAGCAGAGATGGCCATATTAATGTGCGCTGTTGTATCACGTTTTGGTATGAATCCATGTTGTTGGGGAGATACTAGTTGAGACATAACTGGTGCAAGCCTGATGGCCAATATCTTAGCAAAGATTTTGGCATCGCTATTAATAAGTGAAATTGGTTGATATGATCCCCTCTCATGAGGTACTTTACCCTTTTTTTAAAAAAAGATGATTTGAGTTAGATTCCAAGATTTAGGTGCTTGTTGTCCATTACCAATTGCCCGGATCACTTCCAAAAATAAAGGTATTAATTCCTCAGCACAACATTTATATAGTTCCAGAGGAATAAAATCCTCCCCTACTGCTTTCCCTGTTGCTAAGGAGTTAATAGCATCTCTAATTTCTTTTACTGTAATGTCTTCCTCTAATTGTTTTGTTTGTTGTGGTTTTAAGACATTTACTGTATTAAGTTCTATATACTTTTTAACACAATCTTCCGAGATTACATATTCTGGAGTATATAAAGTTTGATAGTAAGAGGCAAATTGCAACAATATAGATTTAGAATCGCTAACCAGTTGATCATTGTCTCCTTTGATTTCTTTAGCTATATTCTGCGCCCGATCTTGAGCAACTCTGTAAGCTAAAAGTTTACCAATTTTGTCTGCATTTTCATACTGATCAAGCTGATATTTTTTTAATTTGTTAATGCTTTTAGTTCTAAGAAGATCTTTGAGTGCAACTTTAAGTTCGATTAATTTGAGGTTAAGATTAAGTATATCTGGAATCAGTGCCTCATCAGATAAAGCTGTTGATAACTGAAGTTCAATGTCACGAATTTCAGCAAGCCTTTTCTCATTCAAAATTCGGTGTTCTTTATTTTGATGCCAAATATATTGCTGTGTAAAACCACGTATGCTAGCTTTATAAGCGTCCCATACTATTAAGGGTTTACTAGATTGAATATTTATATCAATGAATTGTTTCAGGTGTTCTTTAAGTTGACTCACAAATCCATTGTCAGAAAATAAATATCTAGGAAATGAAAAAAGTCGGGGAGAAGAATCTTCGGGTGTGATCTCAAAAATGATAGAAATTGGATTATGATCTGAAGTTACCCTATGATGGATTGCCATTGAACATTTATTACAATTAAGGATGGAATCTGAGACCCAAATCATGTCTATGCGTGAGCATAGTTTATGGGGGGCCAAATAGTAAGAATACCCTGCAAGTTTATGATTTAAACATCTCTATGAGTCTTTTAAAAAATGATTAGATGCTAAGTCCAAAATTGCTGCTCTAGTTTTCCGCATTCTTTGAAAGGAATTTTTCCTAGTTGTGTCCAAAGCATAATTCATAATACAATTGAAGTCGCCCATAACAATAAATTCCCCTTCCCATCCGAACAATTCTATATTAATATGATCAAAAATTTGTGGTTCATCTTGGTTTGATGCATAAATTCCACATATTGTGTATTTCCGACCTTCCAATTTTATCTGAGCAATAGCCCATCTACCAGCTTTGTCAGTTAGTGTCTTAAGTATTTCGCATTTCAGCCCTTTTTGCTTTAAGATCGCAACTCCACGAATAGAAGCATTAAATCTAGTACAAACTATTATGTCATATCCTAATTGCTTCAGCAGATGCTTATCTTTATAAGGTATATGAGTTTCAGTTATAACCACTATTTGAAGACTGTACATTTTCAACGCTTCATACACTAGGCTTCTCTTTGTTCTTTTATTTAATCCTGAAACATTCCAAACTAGCCATTTTATACAATGCATTGTAAATGATAAAAATCCTTATCTATATGACCGTCATAACCAATCAAATCATTTTTATAGATCATATTATTTTTGTTTATTTTGTTTATTTTTATGCATTTTTTTCCTCCCCCAAAAAGCTCTTCCTCTTCCCCTCCCCACACTTCATAACAACCACCTCCCACCCAATAGTTACCTGCTGGCCCCCCCATTCGAGTGACTGCCGTTCCCTTGGCAGTCAGTGAGCGGTTAGAGCGCTAATAGGGTCCAGGTATTCAATATTAAACATATCAAAAAAGAGAAACAAACAAAAAACAGAAAAGCCATGCTACACAGTGCCCTTTATCTCAAATATAGCCTAGCTAGAGAGCAATCACCTAAATGCCCACACAAAAATTAGAGCTGATAGTAATATATCAAGAAATCTAGAAGGCCATATATGCTAAGCATTAGTCATTAACTTAATCATTTCCCCAAACGCCAAGAGGCAATAGCCTTTTCAACTTCATTTACTTCCAAAAAGAAATAGGATCGGCCGTTTTTAATCACTTTTAGTTTCGCAGGTTCCTGTAAATAAACTTGACATCCAAGTTCTTTAATCGGATCAATGAATTGTTTCAGTTTCCATCGTCTTTCTAACAAAAGTTTGCTTAGATCCGATCTCACAAAAAAAATAGTAGAATCAATGGTGACTGGAGTGTTTGGCCGCGCTTTTAAAGAAATAGCTTGTTGGAGCAAGTAGTTGCCTATGTAAATCAGAATTGGTCGTGGAAATTTACTACTCTTATCCTTTTGAACTAGGGGTAACCGATGGGCCCGTTGAATCTGAGAGTCCCAATCCCAATCTGAGAGGTCGGGAAAGGCCTTTTGAAATAGTTGAGTGATATATGCTCTCGGATCTGCCCCCTCGGCTCCTTCAGCAATACCAAAAATGCGGAGATTCTGTCTCCTTTGTCTATTTTCTAAGTCTTCCAGCTTAGCTTGCATCTGAAGAATTTGAGAGGCATGTTTATTCACTGCTATTTCGGAGCGCTGTGATTTCTCCTCTGTAATCACCACTCTTTGCTGCAATTCCTCTATATCCTGAGTCACAGCCCCCAATGTACATGCCATCTCTTGTAATGTGGTTTGAGTTCTATTATTGTCTTCCCTCATTTGCTGGTAATGAATTTTGGCTTCTTGTTTCTGTTCATTTAAAAGATGTAGTATTGTCTGAAAAGAAGCAGAAACCTCCCCCTGAGGAATCCATTCTGTTGGTACACTGGATGAAGAGAGAGCTGTATTTTCCGGATGTATTTCTTGCATTGTCTCATCTATCCGAGCTGGAACTATATCGCATACAGACATCATAGGAGTATTGGGCATATCTTGGGTTATACTGCTATTGCTGTTATTACTGCTATCGCTACAACTAATTAACAAAGGAGCAGAATTGGCTTCCATAAGTATCATAGAGGATATAGAAGGGTGTGGATGATCCAGTAGAGTTTCCTCAGAAGATTTTGTAGACTCCTTAATCAGGACAGGTAGATCTAGTCCATCAGCTGGGACCATCGCCTTCGCCTTCGTAGTAATAGGGATAGTAGACTGAATGGGACTAAGTGGTGCATTGAGTGGTACATTGGTGATTTGATTTGAGTCCATTAATCCAGGTCTACTCGTCGTATTTGCCATAGTAATAGCTCCGTTTGCCTCTTTGGTAATAATATTTTGATTGTTAGGGCTGTTACCAGATAGTCTCATCGCCATTGATTTTACACCACCCTTAGCCTGCACCCATTGTCTAATTGGACTGTTTTCGGCAATTGCTTTCAGAACACTAGTCTTAGATTTGCTTGTAGTTTTTGTGGTCTTATTCTTGTTTTTACCCTTCGATTTTTTTGTATTGAAAGCTTTATTTTTATCTTTGATTGATCTTAAAGGCGTATTACCCCCTTGTTCATTAAGGTCCATGTGTTCTTCATCTGTCTCAACGACATCCGTATTGTCCCCGGCCTCACCTTCTTCCACGCCCTCGGCATTCCCCTGGTCTGGAGGCATACTAGTCATCTCAATCTGAGGGGCTTTTGTATTAAAGTCAGTATTAATCACATTGTTCAGCATCTGAGGCTCTGAGGGCTCAATAGTCCCTTTAACCATAATAGTAGAAGCATCAGTTGAATCTGTAACCCCTTCATCTACAATAGCCAGCTCCGTAGTATCTGATATTGATGAGACATTTGAATTATTTAAAGTGGCATCGCTCGGAGCTATTGCAGTAACAATTTGACACAATGTCTCAGGCGCGTTAATGGCAGATAAAGACTTTTTACCTGCAGTTAATTCCCTTGTAGCCGGCACTAGCAAAGATACCGGTGCATTCGCTGAAGTCGTTGCTCTCCCGTTAGCTGTTGTCGTCCGGGTAGAGCGCGTCGGAGGTTTCGGCGCCATCCTGCAAGAACTCGCCTTCTCTGTCAGCATAGCTGCCGGTGCCGTGGAAGAGCGCTGAAGCAGTAGTAGACCAAACCAATTGACTGCCGTCAAGCTCGCCCGGCTCGTCCAACCCTTCGTGGACTCTAGAGCAGAGCGTGGAATTTTCGAAAATCTCTGAATGCTGACGGAGCACAGCAGGCTCCGGATACGGCTCTCGATCAGCCGTAGCTGCCGCATTCAACATACAGCACTTGCGGTATCAGTGTAAATGTAAGTTTTCCGAACTCTCCGTTCCGCAAAGCAAAGGTTCCTTAATTAAAACGTTTTCAGCGATGTGTAGCGATGTGTAGCACCAATTGCTATATCAATAATCCATTAAGCTCAGCCCGGACCCAGTCAGCGTTCTCCACTCCGGCGGTGTCAATACTTGTCTTCCAGCGGCCGCGCGTGAGCATTTTTTTTTTTTTTTGCTGCATGACGTCTGTTAACGTTCGATTCGAAGGAAATCAGGAAGTGTTGACCACCATTTTGACACTGCGAGTAAATATATTGTTAAAAATAATTGTTATAAATTAATCCGTATTGATAAACATTGTCTGCGCCATCTTGCTTTTTTTCCAATGGCACACTTTTGTCGTGCACAGCAGCCATTTTAGATGCCTTGACCAGACCCACTCTCTGCACGCCGCCGATCCTCAGCATGGCTCACCACCCTCGCAAGCATCTCCCCCACGCACTGGTCACCCCCGCTCTCTCTCTCATGCATGGGCCATAAACCTCCCCCCATCTGCGCTGCTCTTCCCTGAGAATCACACCCTGTGCCCGCCCGACCCCACCCTTTCACCCTATTCACTACCGCACCCTCTGACACTCCTCTTCCTCTGTGTCCGGTTGTCCAGGCCGGTCCCAGTTTATCACCTAGCCCTGCGGATGTAGTTTATGGCCTCAACTGTAAAGAATCACCCCTCTTCAAAGGAGTTACAGTAGATCAAGGCCCCCATCCGATGAGATCCGTCACACCACACGCGTTCCTACTATCTGATAACGATCCTGTATTGTGATTTGGGAGGGGATTCTCACTGTGAGGGTGTGTGGGACCGAGCCTGAAGCGGAAGATTCCAGGGATGCCTCTTTGTACATCAAAGTTTTTACAATTATGTGTCACATTAAAAATATATAGCACTCCAACAAAGTAGTAGGATTATAAAACTTTAATAACTTATAAATATATAGAATGCAACAAAAACAGTAAACTCATTTAAAAAAATTTTTTCAAACAGAAGCAACAGTGGTCAGTAGCTGTCTTTTGTGCGAATAGTCCCAAGGCAGCACAACGTGCTGAGTCCTGGACGGCACCCAGGTGATGTCACCTGGGTGCCGCACTGGTTTTGGTATCCTACAATGCTGCTCCGAAAAACGGCGTGGGGCGCCCCGGGGGGGGGGAGGCCTCGTCAGTAGTGGTCTGTTGTGCGAATAGTCCCAAGGCAGCAGAACGCGCTGAGATGTGGATGGCACCCAGGTGATGTCCAGTAAGTTGTCGCACTGGTTTTGGTATCCTACAATGCTGCTCCGAAAAACGGCATGGGGCGCCCCGGGGGGGGGGTGGAGGCGGCGTGAACGGGCCTCCCCAGGTGGAGGCTCATTTGCTGTAGTGGGGCGCCCCTTTACCGTTTCAGTTGCCATTCCGCCCGCTTTTGCTACACTGTGCCTTATCCGCCATTCAGCGAACTTGCCCTCCCCTTTTTTGAGTGATGGGTCTTGTTGCCTGTCCCCTCTGTTGTCATCTAACGGAACCTTTTTTGATTGCTGAGTGAGAAAAAAAAAGGTGGGTCTTTCATCGTTTGGGAAAAAAAAAGGTTTTAATCCAATGAAAAGCGTTATTTTTAGGTCATATGATCAAGCCTTCCATCATTAGGAAACCAAAAGTAAAATGAACCAATGAAAAGTTTTATAAACAAGTCACATGACCTGTTATGCGGCTTTGGGCTATAAAAAGCGTACAAAATCCGTTGGCCCATGAGGCGGCGTCAGCAGCCGACCGATGTGCGAATAGGCCGAAGGCAGCACAACGCGCCGAGATCCGGATGGCACCGAGTTGGTGTCCAGCAAGTTGCACTGGTGTGGCCATCCTACAATGCTGTGCCGAAAGACGGAGTGGGGTGCCCGGGGGAGGCGGCGCGAACGGCCCTCTTCCGCCTCCCAAGGTGGAGGCACCTCATCTGCAGTGCGGCGCCTCTTAGCGTTTCACACGCCGTCCAGCCGAGTTGCGCCCGCACTTGCTGATACAGTAGGCCGAAGGCAGCACAACACGCCGAGATCCAGATGGCACCGAGGTGGTGACCAGCAAGTTGCCGCACTGGTGTGGCCATCCTACAATGCTGCGCCGAAAGACGGCGTGTCCAGCTGAGTTTCTCCCGCTCTTGCGGTACAGTGACTCGAACGCGCCGAGATCCGGATGGCACCGAGGTGGTGTCCAGCAAGTTGCCGCACTGGTGTGGCCATCCTACAATGCTGCGCCGAAAGACGGCGTGTCCAGCTGAGTTTCTCCCGCTCTTGCGGTACAGTGACTCGAACGCGCCGAGATCCGGATGGCACCGAGGCGGTGTCCAGCAAGTTGCCCCACTGGTGTGGCCATCCTACAATGCTGCGCCGAAAGACGGCGTGGGGTGCTCGGGGGGAGGCGGCGCAAACGGCCCTCTTCCGCCTCCCCAGGTGGAGGCACCTCATGTGCAGTGCGGCGCCCCTTAGCGTTTCACACGCCCTCCAGCCGAGTTGCGCCCGCACTTGATGCTACAGTAGGTCGAAGGCAGCAGAACGCGTCATGTTTATTTGCTATGTCCTGCTGTGCGTCAACTGCTTCAGAGACGTCAGCCTCATTTGTTATGTTTGACTATATCCTGGACCTGCCCGGTCGCGCTCAAAATGGCGCCGGTATAAATGGGACTCGTAACTCCTTGTTGTGTACTGGTTGCCCAACCTTGATATCACGAGATACGTATGCAGTTTTGAAGCACATGGCGGGCGGGGACGAGTACTAATTGAACATTTGGACACCCCTATTGATATTAAGTTCTGATGTGTTATTGATTACTGTACTATTGAAAGTTCGATTTAACGTCACCCATGGTACTTGCCCGCAAATGTATATCTAGATAATTTTATTGTAACTGGCCCTGTCGTACTTTAATTATAAAATGTACGTCCACCGATTCCGCTAATGTTAGACACCTTAGTTCTTGCAACCTAATGGGTCGCCCGTTACGTTGTTCTACAGTGTAAATGTCCCCTCATCATATACGATTCCAGTTTGCTCCGTGGCCAGCCCACGTGGTTATAGGCCCGTATTTGTATACTGACATTTTCACAATAAAGGTTTTTAAAACAAAACATGGTAGTAGTACTTACATTTGAAAAGTTTTAAATAATAGCCACTGTTTTCGAATCAGTAAAAGGCAAGTGAAATAAAGCAGTCCAATTACATGACGGTTAAAAGGTATAATACGCAGGAACGCAGTAAAGATAAATGGTCAAGGGCTGTTGTGTTTTCTACTCCTGCAACATAAAGTGATCGATAAGAATCTGATATTCAGGCCTATCGGCGACTAAGACAGCAGGCCGAGCCTCTTTTGCTCAACTGCTCCCTCATGGGACGAAGAAACGCCCTTTTTCTCGAAATAGGAATATTTTACTTGCAGGACAGTTTTAAAGTTCCCGGGAAAATACATTAGCCTGGAACATTATAACATATATGTTTAAGAAAAAAAAATGTTCGAAAGCAATGAAAAGCGTTATTATGACCAAGCCTTTCATCATTAGAATATTAAAAGTAAAATGAACCAATGAAAAGTTTTATTAACAAGTCACATGACCTGTTATGCTTATGTTATGCGCTGCGTGCCGCGCTCTGGATCGCTTCCGGGAAGCTGCGCCTTGCGCACCGGAGTACTTCCGGGTGCGCTAACGCGGCGCGTCATATGACGCATTACGCGACAACACAGGTCCAGAATATAGTCAAAATGTCTCCACCAACCAGTGGAAGGAACACAACCCCTTTCAGTAGTCCAAAAAGTTCTGTTAAATGACAACAGAAGGGACATGCTACAAGAACCTTCAGTCAAAGAGGGGAGGGCAAGTTCTTCTCTACCTGTTCACGTTGGGGCTCCACCGGAACTTATAGAATATGGGCGGGGTGGGTGGCGGAGCCGAGCTGTTTTGCAGCCATCATGGCGTCGAGCTCAGTTCATCTCACTAGTTTCGTATTTCTCATGAGGGGTAGTTCCTAATGTTTCTATTTTAGCGAGGTCAAAAAGAGATCCCATTAGTGGCCTACTAATTTTGCTCGATTCCTTTTGTTTTTTTAAACGATTTTTCACTATCTGCAAAGACTAAACAGAGTATTGCGACTCTGTGCTTGTTTGTTATTAGAGTATGAAGCAAAGAGATCCAATTCTAAAACAGTAAATGCTTGGATAACAATCAATCAAATGGAGAGAGAAGCAGGCACGACGGATTACAACGGGGGCAAAGGCCTGCGTTACCTATCCTTCACTATCTGCAAAGAGAGAATACTCCTAAAAGAAAAAAAAGGGGGGGGCAGCGTTCAAAGCACATCAGCGTGCATAGACACGAAAATGTTTTTACCTACTACGTACTTGACATTTTAAAGCTTTTCATATTTGCTATTAAAAAACCATTGAAATTCACTGACAAAACGATAGGTTATAGACCATATATAGTTAGGAATTAGCATTTACAAAACCTTAATTTACTCGCACAAAACCATAGAAATTCGCATATATAGTTAGTTGCAATAACTATATATCGCGCACCCGCAATCCACTGCTGATGATGTCACATATTACATCATTCATGACATGGTCAGTGACATCACTGATGACATCACTGATGACATCACTGATGACATCACTGATGACATCTCATTTGACATTACTGATCACATCACTGATAATATCATTCATGTGATAATACGATGAACCTCTTCAGACTTTAATATAACCTTAGATACATTCAGTGTAAATAGACACTCACAGACTGTCACTCATCCATGGAGTTACTCACACACCTAGTCAGTCATGCAAAGAATCAATCACACCTCCATTTCCTCAACTATACAGTTATACACACCTTACTTATTCAAACATATACTAACACATATTTACTCTTTTATACAATCCTTGATTGAAGTTCACAATGATCCATACAGCCACTCACACATTCACTGGCTCTTATGCACAGTTATTTATATATGTCAACTCTCACATGTACTGTGTTTTACATATGTACTTACTTTGACATGTAGCACTGAGAAATCCATTCACTCACCAATACACTCATGCACACAGTCAACCGCCCATACAGCTGTTTCCACATGCACTTTTGAACCCATACATCTAGTGAATCAACTGCTCACACATCTATGCACAGAGTCACACACCTCCCAGCCACCCACACACATACTCAGTCTCCCATACAAATACTTTGACAACCAATCAATAACCCATATAGTTACTCATATAGCTACTGATCAACACATGCAGCAGTTTACAGAACAGATATAATGATGCACAAATTAAGACAGTTTAGTCACTAACCCATGCACTCAGTGAGACTCATTTAATCACTCTCTCATACAGTCAGTCATGCGCCTACTAAATGCTTCATCCAGACACTTATACATCCACTCATTCTTTAATATGTAAGACATATTTTAACTTTACAGAAACATACAGTCACTGGATAATGTCATCAGTGATGTCACTGACCATGTCATGAATGATGTAATATGTGACATCATCAGCAGTGGATTGCAGGCGCGCGATATATAGTTATTGCAACTAACTATATATGCGAATTTCTATGGTTTGGTGCGAGTAAATTAAGGTTTTGTAAATGCTAATTCCTAACTATATATGGTCTATAACCTATGGTTTTTTCAGTGGATATATATATATATATATATATCCACAATGTGATCCTGCTTGGTCTTTAACCTCTTAAGCGCTGCTGACGGCCAACGGTCGTCACGAGCGCTACCTCCCCAGTGCTGCGCACGACCATTGGACGTCCATTCAGCACTAGTTCCAATGGACAGCGCAGCACTGGGGAGGGATATTTGCGAAGCAGCTAAGGTGTTAAGCGCTCAACAGCGGGTGCTTAGCGCTAGGGTTGGATCCAGACCCTCGCTTAATTTCATTAGAACAAATGGTGCAGCACTCCAGAGTAGGTTACTTAATGGACTTTATTTTCCACAGCACCACTCAACCAACGCGTTTCAGCCTAGATGGCCTTAATCACGGTTAGTGAGTCCCTTTTCACTTTCACCTTAAATACCCATTTCTGCTGTAATGTGGCATTATGGGATTTGTAGTGTGACTTGTTGCTAGAAAACTTTATACATATATACAAAAGGACATTTGGGGGTCGATTCCGATCCTGGAAAAAGCGCTCCGATTAGCCGTATGGAGCGTTTTTCCCGTACCAATCGTACCCTGCAACGTCCCCTGTACGTACGACGAAGTACGATTCGTACCAGGAGCTGGACTCCGTACGAATCGCACAGAGACCATACCAATCAAATCCCCATACGAGGCACACTCGGAACCCGCTGTACGCGACTTCTCTATGGTTCGCGGCTGGTTTATACAACCCGGCAAGTACGATTCGTGCCGGGTACACACCGTACGACCCTTTTTCTACGTGAGCTGAAAACAGTCGTAAAAGCAGAGTTCGCCCCGAAACAGGTATGGTACGCCCCCCGTATACGGCACGTACCCCCATGATCACAGGGGTACGGCGCATACCCCTGCGATCATGGGGGGTATGCGCCGTATACCCAGCGTACATGGGGTATGCACCGTACCCCATTCACGCAAGGTGTACGGTGAGTACCCCATGTACGCTGGGTGTAAGGCGTGTACCCCCCATGATCGCAGGGATACGCGCCGTACGGTATGTATGTGTTTGTGCGCTTTTCCGTACGAATTGCCCTTGCCTGACTTGGACCGTACGAATCGCGTCCTGATACCCCGGTCTGGATCGTACTCGTCAGGTCAACCGGCGTGTGTACGAGTCGTACGGAAACGGCTCCGGATGCGAATCGTACGGACGGTAATTTTACCGGATCGGAATTTGGGCCCTTGGTGTGCAGGGGGTATTCTTGGTGATTGACATGTGTTTCATAAATCCCAAGTTCTCATTGGTATACATTACATTTGGTTAAGTGCCCACTATGTTATATTTATGTGTATATTGTCTGTCAGCTCATTCATTTTGGTACAGTTCTCATTGAATTATTTGTAATTCGGTATAGTACCCGATTATTTAATTCTAGTACCAGTTTATCTTTGTTCATAGATTTATGAAACACAATGTCAATAACCAAGAATACCCCCTGCACAACAAATGTCCTTTGGTATATATGTCCATTAAGTAACCTACTCTGGAGTGCTGCGCCATTTGTTCTAATATACATATATATATATATATATATATATATATATATATATATATATATATATACACACACGCACATATACAGATACATATACATATAGGTTTGTATACACTCAAACATATATATATCTTATACCTGAGCTAACAATAACTAATGTGAGTAAGAGTTAATGACTTTTTAAAAAATATTTTTTGTCCTCACATCACCATAGCGTCTCCAAATCTCAGACCGTTTTCAGCCTTTCTGTCTACTTCGCGGTCTGTTGCATTTATATTTGACCACACAGCACTGACCCAGCCTATCCGGCCTTCACCTGGAGTGGTGCCTTAGTGTAATCATAGGGCCTCATTGTTCTATCTGAGGTTTTTCCCTCAATTCCACTTCACCTGGTAAACTCAGCCCACACCTCGTACGATATTCCTTAATTACCTTCCAGATGTAGGCAAAAAGTCAATTTTACAGTTTTAATACAATCCGTTATATTTGGAGGAGATGGATCAATCCAGCATTTGCAAATCTTCCTGCTATCTAGGATGATAGGTGCGCATATTTCAACCTAGATAGACTATCACCAGTATTAGCTTTCAGGATTTCCAAGGGTAGTATCCCCTGCACTGTCATCAAATCACCCCAGGGAGCAATACCTGTTTGCCTTAATGAGAGACTTAGCCCATCCTTCATGCATTCTGGGGTGCCAGGAGAGTCCCATATAATTGCAAAGTCAGAGTAATATTGAATACTAAGTAGCTTCCTCACCCTGCACCAAAGGTTTAGTGCTATCTTTAAAAACTTCAATTGTACCTTTTTGAAAAATGTTGGGGCACCAAACGTATACAAAAAAATGGCAGCTTCAAATTCCCTTATCATTCTGCTAAAAGCATTCACCACGTTCAACTATTCGGCTTTCCCAAATACATCCTGAGGTTTTTAAACTGAAATGCCATGCAATATAGCTTTAAATATGGGAGGGCTAAGACTCCCTTCTCAAGCCTACGCCACAACTTTTTCCACACCAACCTTGCACCACAGGAAGCCAATATAAAGCTTGTTATTTTCTCCTGGATTTTATTGATAATTGGTCTTGGGAATGTGAGGGGGATGCAACTGAAAAGGTATGTTAATTTGGGAAGGATCGACATCTTAATGAGATTCACTTACCCATAGATTGTTAAAGGGAAGCTCTTCCATCTAGACCTTATAGATTCTACCTCCTTAGTCACCCATTTCAAATTATGTAATGGTATTTCATCCACTAGGTTAACAATAACAATCCCTAGATATTTTATCTCTGAAACACTTCCCGTCTACAACCATCTTTATATTCCAACACATTACTGTCATCTTGGAGTTATTCACCAAATACCCAGACAAGGCTATGTACTCTGCCAACAGCCTCTCCACCCTAGGTATGGTTAGAACAGGGTCTGATATATAGATTATCAAATCATCCTCGTATAGCGCAATCTTGCCGCTAAGAGGGGGGGGGGAGTTAAAAGGGATAATCTGATTGTCTTTCCTAAGCAGTTGTGCTAATGGCTGAATGTAGATGTCAAACAAGAGAGGCAACAGGGGACAGCCCTGCCTTGTACCCCTTTGAAATACTAAAACTCCTTGTCAGGGATCCATTAAGGAGAATTCTAGTTGACGAGTATTCATAGAGATTCCATAGTTTAGAGATAAAACCAGCACCATTCCCATTAAATCCAAGACCACCCAAAAGTATGCCCAACATACCTGATCGAATGCTTTGGCCGCATCTATCATGACCATGGCCAGGACGATCGAACAAGCAGTGGCAAGATCAATGGTTTCAATGAACTGCTGCGTAAGTTCTTTGATTTGCCTCTTTGGCACAAAGCCTTTCTGATCCAGATGTATCAGCAGGAGGGCCAATCTCCCTGACAAAATGCTCATCAAGATATTATAGTCTTCATTTAACAGGGAGAGTTGATAATAGGAATCTGCCTTCCTATGACCCTTGACAGGTTTTAAAACCAAAACAATTATGGCCTCTTTCCATGAATCGGGGATCTGTCCCCCGTCATTCCAGTGTTTTATAAGAGTACAAAAGTAGAATTAGTATACTAGGTGTACTACTAATGAGTGATGCTACTTCTAAGATATATTATGTGAGTGACTGTATGTATCAGTGTGTGAGTGGGTGTCTGCATGGCTCTATGGGTGTGTGAGTACCTGTTTGGGTGTATAAGTGGCAGTGTCTGTGGCTGTATTGGTGAGTGAGTGGTTGCGTCAGTGTCTGTATGGGTGAGTGAGTGGCTGTGTGAGTGACTGTATGAGTGAGTGAGTAGATGTCTGAATGACTATGAGTGAGTGACTGGGTGTATAAGTGACTGTATGGGTAAGTGATTGGCTGTTTGAGTGAGCATTTGATGGTGTGTGATTAGTTGTATTGAGTGTCCGTGTGAATGACTGTAGGTGAGTGATCAGATATGCGAGAGCTTGCATGGATGTTTGAATTGGTATGTACATGTTTGTGCGGGTGTGTGAGTGAGTGTGTGACTGCTTGTATGGGTGAGTGAGTAGTTGCATTGAGAGGCTGTATGCGTGTGTTAGAGGCTATGTAGGTCAATAGGTCTATATGTGAGTATCTGTATAAGTGAGTGTATGGCTGTGTGAGTGGCTGTGTTGGTGAGTGACTGGTTGTATGAGTGGCTGTATGGGTGAGTGATGGTTGTGTGAGTGGCTCTATGAGTGAGTGAGTGAGTGGGTGTGTGCGTAGCTCTAAGGAAGAGTGAGTAGTTATGTACGTAATTGTATCGGGATTGTGAATGTGTATGTGAGTGGTTGTGTGGGTGTGTGAGTGAGTGTATGAGAGGTTACATGGGGGTGTGAGTAGATGTACAAGTGCTTATATGAATGATATCATCAGTGATGTCATTTGAGATGTCATCAGAGATGTCACTGGCCTTGTCATTTTTCTATGGTTTTTATAATTCTATTTCCTAACTATAATATCCCTGTAACCTTTGTATTTTTTTAAGTGAATTTCAATTGTTTTTTAGCCACTAGGTGTGTTTGCAGAGTGGTGGAGAAAGGGGATGGGTCACAGACCAGCTCTCAGCAATCCCATTGTGTTGGGATTACTACTGGTAGCAGGAGGGTTTCTTGGCCCCCAATGACCCTCAGGATCCAAAGCGGATTCATCCCTCAACAAGCAGTGCACGAAGAGGCTAGTTTGCAGAGTAGAGAAAAGGGGAGTACCTCTAACAATCTCTCAGCAATCCCACTGTGTGGGACTTCCTGGAGGCAACAGGGGAGGTTTTTGGCCCCCAAGGACCCTCAGCATTTAAGGGGATTTCATCCTCAACCAGTACTAGACTTTGAGGCTTGTTTGCCCCATCCCATGGGGCCTTGGATGGGGATGGGGGATGGCCCTTGGATGAGCTCTCATCAATCCTGCTGTGTGTAACTTACTGGAGGTAACAGGAGGGGTTGTTGGCCCCCAATGACCCTCAGTAGCCAAGGGGACTTCATCCCCCAACCAGTAGTTATGTTATTAAAATGCATAGAGCGTCTTGGCGCTAGCATTCCTAAGTGAGCTGAGACCTCTATTTATTATATAACCAAGTTGTGAGAGCCATCCTGAATGTTGTCACAGAAGACGGAGTCCTAATGGAGTTGAGAAGGCTATTTCAGAGTTTAGTGGCGCCCCTGTAAAGCTTCTGCTGCCCCAGTTGGATTTTCAAAACATGGGGAGAAGCATCAGGAGTGCACCAGGAGGTGCGTTTACAAAGTGGTGAAGAAAGGGGGCAGTGTCTCAACTAGATCTCAGAAATCCCTCTGTGTGGAACTTACAGGAGGTAACAGGATGGGTAGTTGGCCCCTAAGGACCCTCAGCAGCCAAGGGAACTTAAACATCCAACTAGTAATGCACCAGGATGCGCGTTTGCAGAGTTTGGGAGAAAGGTGGCGGGCCGCCAACAAGCTCTCAGCAATCCTTCCGTATGGGGCCTACTGGAGGTAACAGGAGGAGTTGTTGTCCCCCAAGGGCGCTCAGCATCCAAGGGATCTTCATCCCCCAAGTTGTGCACCAGGAGGCCCCTTTGCAGAGTAGTTCAGAAAGGGGACAGGGCCTCTAGCGGTGATCCCAGGGGCCGACATTAAAAAAAATATTATTAGGTGATGAGGGCCACCCTGGGCTATTTATTCCCTGAGGCCTGTTAATTTTTTTAATGTATTCATAACAGGGGAGTGGGCCGTGTGGGCCCCCTGCCTGGAGCTATTTTGGCCCCAGGACCATGGGGTCCCAGCCATTATCAAATGGAGGTGGGGGCCGCATTACATTGGCCAATTTGACCCCAGAGACCCCAACCCCCAGGATCAGACCTTTACTTTTTTTCTTTTGATTTATAAAACAGGAGGGGGGCCATGCAGCTTCACTTCCCGGGCCAATTTTAGCCCCGGGGAGCCCATCTCCCGAGGCCTGGCAATTTAGAAATGGGGAGGGGGGCCATGCGGCCCCCCATTCCTGGGACGATGTTGGCCTTGAGGACCCCTCCCCCCTGATCCAGGCTCCATTGTGGATTATACTGGTCCCACCCAGGGCACCTAGTGAAAACCGTTGAGGACCACTGGGGGAGACTCAAGGCCCCCGCATTTCCTGCCCGCTCCTCGCCTTCTACAGGACCCAGCACTGCGCTCAAACACATTGAGCTGCTAAACATGGAGCGTTCAGTGTCTGAAAGCAATTTGTCTGATTCTCCTGTTTGCTTCACAGTGGGCAGAGAAACAGACGAAAGCTCCTCTTCCGGCAAGCAAGAGCATTTTGTCTTCTCTCGCTTGCTGGAAGCTGAGCATTTGTTGTGACTTAGGGTGGCGGTCCCCAGGGCCATCTATTGCTCCAGGAGGGGCGCCCCCTCCTTTGTTGTTGTAGGGCCTGACCTGATGTGGCAGTCCCCGGGGCCAATAACGGTCCAGGAGTGGGGCCACGTGGCTCTCCCTCCATTTAAAAAAACTGAATTTGGCCCGGGGAGTGTTTTCAGCATGAGGAGAGTTGGATCCTCAGAGGATCTGCATTCCTGTATATACAATTAGTTTTTTCTCTTAATTTCACCAAAACTACCAAACGGATTTATGCCAATTTACAAAAACGTTGCTTTCTAGACCAATTTCTCCCTTTCTCCCACATTTGGTTCCGTTCAGTAGTTTGGGCTGTAGTCATATCTAAACTCTCCATGGAATTGACATGGGAAAAACACATTTTGGGACCCCCCATTTTTCTCTGGACTCACTTGATGGATCACCACAAAACTTTCAAGACAGCAGCTGCAGTGAGCGTCATACTAGTTTTGAAAATTTCGCTGGGATTCAACAAATGATGCCCAACTTATTGGCACATGAAAAAAATGCTCTTCCAATGGAAACTAGATCCTAATTCTAACTTCTTACTAGCGACTGCCTGGAGGTAAATTGTATATATGTATATCCGTCCCACCAGTGGACTTACCACAGAGCTGCATGCTGGTCTCTGAAGTCTACAGCTCAGGACTACACAGTTAACAACCAGGTGGGGCGAGTCCGATTTTCACCAATTGAAAATTCGCAGAATATCCACAAGAGGGAGGTTGGCTAAACCCTGTGCTGTCGGCATCTGAGGAAGGCAAACCATGCCAAAATGCATAATGCCTAGCAGCTGTAAATAAATTGTTTTTTCCACAACTACCCGTTGTGTCCTCTTGATTGCTTGTTCATGGAGTGGTCTTGTTTGGAATATATTGCGGGTACTGCCGGAAAACACGCTAAGAGGACCTGTCCAGCAAAGTGGCCTGGGGGCATTGTTGGCATTGTTGGCATTGCGGCAAAAGGCGTCCAAGGTATTGGAATCCGCAGGCCCGCCTCAAGATCGAGTCAGGCAAGTGGCCACTCCCAGAAGACATTCCATGATTACATGGGGAATCGTCATGATTGCATTGGTGATTCAGTGGAGAAGTGTGGCTCACTGGTTAGAGCAGGCAGACCCTGAAGCAGAGGTCAGACCCGGGGCCAGGGTTCAATTCCCGACGCGGCAGGGTCTTGAGCTCAAATGTCCATGGACTCGATAATTCTCGCTTCGGTGCCTGACCTAATCATGGGTTCACACTCTGCAACTCTGGGCATTAAGCTTGCTTAATCTCCACAATGGCCCCCCCGCGGCGGGATGCCTGGCTTTCACCTTGAGGATGCCCTGTAGGGGCTATCTCACAGGGAAAAGCCAGGACGGGTTCCCAATGCAAGCGCGGAGATATCCCTTCGGGAGTTGATTCAGGCGCTATATAAGAAACATAATAATAATAATGGACCTGACTGCATCTGAAATTGGAGCTTGGACGTATCAAGTGGAGCTAGTTTTTATTGGGTCCGATAAATATCGACCCAAAATTGGGTCACTCACAATATGGGCCTAAGAGAAGAGACATGGAAGAATCAAAAGAAGTGTGACTGTCAGGCACTCAAGTGAGATATCATTTAAATGAGGAGAATTGTAGGAACAATGAGTTGCAGCACTTTTGATGATCCCCAAGAATTCAAAAATAAGCTGTAACAAAAATGTGAGGAAATTCTGTTTATATGTTAGGTTTGGCATTTGCTAGACATTATGGATTAGGAAAAGAGGTGGCATCCATGCAAACATCCTAGTCTCCAATGTCTCTCTAGTTTTATTAAATACATGGTGTACAAATGTTTCCTTGTCACCAATATGACAGCTATCCACAGTCTGGAAAGAAAGTCACATAGCTTTTCTCTTGTTGAGGTTTTTAGCAGAAGTGTGAGAACATTGAGTGGGAGCACGTTTGCAAAAATGTGATGATTGCAGGGCATTCTAAGTAACAAAAGGTGGTGGCTTTTGTGCAAGCCGTACCACACGGGAGTCTGCAGTTTTCTTTAATGTCCAGGGCTTCTTGTTTCCTGAGCTCTGTCCAAGAATGGGCCTGTTGCAAAATGACTCATTTTGCATTATCACGACAGTTTTTTTTCAACTGATGCTGCTGGGTTTTCGACTTTGATAACCAGACCCCACTGCATGTGCCTTTCCTGCTAAAACATGTCAAAATGAGCCATACTCCTAATTGGTAGATGTATCTTACCTATAAATCCCTAGTAAATGTAGAAAGTGTACCCAGGGCCAGTAGGATAAACGTCACTAGTGGACTGCAGCATATATTGTGCCACGACTAAAGTGACAATTCAAAACGTGACTGCAGATCTTCCACCAGTAGTCTAGCTATGCAGGTTTAAACTTCAAATTCGATCTGTCAAAATAACCTCTTTTGACAGACCTACATCCTCCTTTTAAACAATAATAACGCACTCCTATGTAAGCTTTAAGTGTACATAAGACAAGATGCATGGCATTTTAGAGTTAGATATGTACGTTTTTCATTTAAAATGGCCTTACAGTGAAAAGGCCTAAAAAATTATTTCACTGTAGAAATGGTAGCTGTTCATAGGAAAGCATGGAGAGTTGAATTAAAATTGTAGTGTAAAGCCCTCCTTAATGGTAAAATCGGATTTTAAGTCACAATTCTGAAAATACCACATTTAGAAAGCTTTTAGAAAGCAAAAAGAAGAACAAAACCGTACTGAAGATGCTGGAATAAATTTACCAGTCTGTGAAAATTAGCTTATTCGAAAATTCAAAAGTGTTTAATTGCTTATCTCTTTGAACTATTTATTATATACGCTTTTCATTTGTATCACATGCCTGTCAAAAAGACACTTCAACTTCACAGTGATCACATGAGTTAAACGAACATTGTGGACTGCATTTGTACATAAATAAAAAACGTTCAATTTTTACAAAACGTAATAACTAACTCAAATCAATGTACATTCATTTGTGTGAAACGGATCACTGACATAATATCGATTACACTAATATTAGAATTACACAAATATCGAAGATAAAATATTGAATACAAAAATATCGAATTCCTATCTAAAAACAGGTAAGTACAAATATATTGAATCAAAAATATTGTTTAATAAAATATAGTTAGTCAAAATATCGAATTTTTTTAAATGTCTTAAAAATAATTTAAAATTAATGAAATATTAAAAATAATTAGCTAAAATATAGTCAAAAATACATAAATAACCTTAAAATTATTAAATAATTCATTTAAGTTATAAAAAAACATACACTTTTATTTTTCAAAACATATATATATTTTAACATAATATTAAGAAAAAAATATACAATATTTTTACCGTAGGATAGCGGGAGTGTAAAATTTACAACAGTAGGGTAAACGTTGGATAGCGTAGGGGTAAAAATGTCTATTCCCACTCCAGAGAGTGCAACAGTAGGGAAAGGGTTGGATAGCGTAGGGTTAAAAATTACTATTCCCACTCCAGTGAATGCAACAGTAGGGAAAGCGTTGGATAGCGTAGGTGTAAACATTACTATTCCCACTCCAGAGAGTGCAACAGTAGGGAAAGCGTTGGATGGAGTACGGGTAAAAATTACTATTCCCACTCCAGAAAGTGCAACAGTAGGGAAAGCGTTGGATAGTGTAGGGTTAAAAATTACTATTCCCACTCCAGAGAGTGCAACAGTAGGGAAAGTGTTGGATAGCGTAAGGGTAAAAATTACTATTCCCACTCCAGAGAGTGCAACAGTAGGGAAAGCGTTGGATAGCGTAGAGGTAAAAATGACTATTCCCACTCCGATGAGTGCAACAGTAGGGAATGGAAATACTTCATATATTAGTAATTACAAATTTAATATAATATAATAATTAATCAATTAAAAATACAAATAAAAATCAATTATTAAAATTCATTACCTATCAATATAAATTAATTACCAATTAACAAATAATTAAGTAGCAATTAAAAATTAATTAACAATTAATTCAAAATACATACCAATAAATAAATTAAAATATTTAATTAATGACAATTTAATTACTTCCCACCCTATTACCCTATAAACCCACAACCCTCTACGGAAAATAAATTAATAAAATTAACATAATTATCAAATAATCAATTAAGTAAAATAATTGCCAATTAAAATGTAATTAATTACCAAATAGTCTTCCCCCGGGAGCTGGCACTTCACACATCTCTGACCTGCTCTTATATTATAGGATCAGCGCCACCTGCCGCAAGCTAAATAGCTCCTTCCCTGCCCCTGCCCCTCCACCTACATTAACTGCACTAGAGCATGCACTAACCAATACATCCCAACGAAAGTTAATTTTCCCGACTATACAACTCTATACAAGTCACTTTCCCGATTGCTAGATACAAGTCATTTGAAGGTTGGAAAGAAATATTACTCACGCCCCTGACTGAAGAACAAGTTCTGCTGTGGTCAGCTAGAGATACTCTCCCTGAATTACAAGCTCCGCTTAATTCACTTTCAATTCTTGCATAGATATTACAGGACGCCAGCACAGCTCCTCTGGATGGGCCTGCACGAAGGCGCTAGATGCTGGTGATGTAACTAACCACAAGCCCCCTTCTTACACATGGCATGGTATTGCCCTAAGATAGCGCATTACTGGGTAGAAATCTTTGCTTCAGTGAATGGGATACTAGAAACTAGGCTGGAGCTGTCACCACTTATGGGCATCCTGGGATACAGTAAAGATATCCCCGCTGAATCCTCACCCCATGCTTGTGATGCTACTGCTGCTGGCGAAGAGACGGGTAGCCATGTCTGGGGGGAGG
Organism: Lissotriton vulgaris; assembly: GCF_964263255.1. Taxonomy (NCBI): domain Eukaryota; kingdom Metazoa; phylum Chordata; class Amphibia; order Caudata; family Salamandridae; genus Lissotriton; species Lissotriton vulgaris. Next base: position 1,702,093,850 of record NC_141694.1, on the reverse strand, counting down.
GCGGGAGTTCCAAAAGTACAATCATGGGTTGCCGATATTACAAACTGTCAGGAACCTCTTAATACATTCTGGGAGCTGATGTCAGCTGCCTCCAGAACCCATGACATTTGAGGTCCCTTCCACACTTGGATTCGGTCTCAAGTCCAGTTAGATGTTAATACAATTGAGCCTTAGGGGTATATTAAACTGCATTGCATGTGTTGCCTTGTGGAACAGAAAGTTACATTAAACCCTGCATCCACATGGACTGGCCATTCAGGATGTTAATACACTCTGCTGACAATTTTGGTACTCCCCTTTGGATGACCACTCTGTTGACTAATGTTGTGATTGACATAATATCTTGCTTGTAACTACATGTGTTTCAAATGCTGTACAGGTTTACCCCCTATGTTGGGGTTATTGCCAATTTCTTTCCCTTTTATTTACCCCTTTATTCCTCCTTTTTCTTTTTCAGTTTACAATTTTTTTCCATAGCAAGCTTTGTAAATAGGTGGTTATGTATTGTGTATGGTGATTGCAATATGTATGTACCAATATGCTCTGTATTTCTGCCTTCTTTGTTACATAAAAATAAAAACAAATAAAAAAAAAGCTCCAGTAATGACAATTTCAATGAGCTCTTCAGATTATAAACACATCTGTACACTGGCAACATCTTACCAGCTTATACAGTGCTCAAACTCTACTCGAGATGAGAGGGGACATTGGCACTAACTGTTTACACTCAATGAACGTTGCCAATAGTCCCGCCCGTTGCTCCTACTGCAACGTTGAGCTTCAACTCTTCTGTAATGTTGTGCCTTCATCCTGCTCTCCCTTAAGATTCTTCCTCCTAAACTGTTGCTCGCTCCCTTAACACTCAGATGAACTAGCACTCTTACTAGAGGATCTTAAACCAGACGCTTTATTCCTGAACGAGACCTGGCTACAAGAGGAAGTTGATCCAGTCATCATTCAAACCCTTCCACATGGTTATTCAATACACAGGGTGGACTGTGAGACTGGTAGAGGTGGGGGCCTAGCTATTATATTTAAAGATAACTTCTGTTGCCGGTCTTCTACGGATGGGTTACCAGACTGTGAGAGCATGACCTTCTCCCTAGAGTTCTCACCCTCTAGCACGTCCTCTGGCCTACTGCTCTACCGACCCCCAGGACCCATTGGACAATTTCTCACTGTTCTTCCCACGTCTGTTGCCAATTTAGCATTGACCCCAGCCAATTTCACCATACTTGGGGATATTAATATCCACTTAGATGACCCCTTTAACCGGGTGGCCAATGAATTATCAACAAGTCTTTTGGCACTTCAACTTAGGCAGAAAGAATTTCCCCCTACGCATGCCAAGGTACATCTCCTTGACCATGTATTTAGCAATGAGCACAATCTTTCGGTAGGCACCCTTATCTCTCTCCCTTGGACTAACCATTTGTTAATCCCTCTGGTCTGGGCGATTATGGCACCTATTCCTCCCCAGAGTGCCACTCCGATGCTAGAAAGGAATTGGTTGAATCTTTCCACCGATCAATGGACCACGGTTCTTGACGTTACCAGACCATGTAGCGACCCCAACCCTAAGCGTGCTAATGACAACTTTAATTTATGGATTCAAATCTCCTTGGATACAATTCTAGCCAAGAAGCCTATCCACAAGAAATCCTAACAAAAAACAGCCCCGTGGTTTTCCCTTAAACTAAGGGATCTAAAGCAAACCTGCAGAAGATTACAAAGGAGGTGGAGACAGACTTTTTCACAAGATAGGAAAATTGATTACAGAGAGGCAATCAGGCTCTATAAAGCAGCAATTAAAATTGCTCAAGCCACTTTGTATGAGGAAATGATTAGTACAGCTGTTAAATCACCTAAAGAGATTTTTCGTATTGCCAAATCGCTCTCCACCATGCCGCAAAAACCTCCTACTACTGAGGGAGCTCTAAATCGCTGTAATAATACGGCAGAATACATCCACCAAAAAATTCAATTGACATGTCTGCCTTTCCTTTCCTCTCAGACTGAGCAACGGCCATCAGTACGAGGAGTCCGCATCCTAAGCCTCAGTGCTCTCTAGGAGAATTTCCGCTGCTAGACGATGACTCCTTGGACTCATATATCTCCAGGGTAACTTCGGGCTCCCCTCAGCATCTCTCTCTAGCCATTAGTGCCATTCGCCCGGCAATTTTGGATAGTCTGAACTCTTCCCTCACCTCTGGCTTTACTCCAGCCTGGAAGTGTGCTCAGGTCTGAGCCCTTTTGAAAGAACCCAATCTAGACCATTCCAATATGGCCAATTATTGATCGATCTCTCTCCTTCCCTGGTTGAGCAAGTTGATTGAGGGACACATAAATACCATGCTTGTGCAGTACTTGGATCCAACAATCAAACACGATTCTGCCCTCAGCTCGGGACAGAAATAGCCCTCTTAGCAGTAGCAGAGGAGGCAAGGAGATTACTGGACCAGGGTGGCTCCGCAGCAATTATTCTTTTAGATCTCAGTGCCGCTTTTGACACTGTTGATCATAACATCCTTGTTGAGTGACTTAAAAATATAGGAGTGACAGGTATGGCACTTACCTGGTTCCAGTCCTTTCTTAGTGACCACTTTTTTCAAGTCTTCAAGGGAATTGCCACATCAAACTGGTGGCCTCTTAGCTGTGGGGTTCCTCAAGGTTCATCTTTGAGCCCCACACTTATTAACACCTATATGGCTCCCCTGGCAGAGATAGTCCATCCATTCGGCATAAAGATCATTACCTACGCAGATGACCCTCAACTGATTGTGGCAATAAACCACCCTGAGAGGTCATCTTGCACCCTAGGTCCTTGCCTAGAGGCAGTAGCAGAATGGATTGAACTTTCACAACCTAAGCTAAATGGAGACAAGACCGAATTGATGTTTCTGGGCAATTGTCCTTCGCCTACTTTGGCTGCCCCAGCATTAAAGCAGCAGATTAAGAGCTTGGGCATGTGGCTTGATAGCTCCCTTTGTTTTAATCATCAGGCCACTAAACTCTCTGCTACTTGTTTTGGCCTGATGAGAATGCTACGAAAGATCCTTCCCCTGCTCCCTTTCCAGGCGAGAAGGATTATGGTGCAAGCTCTCATACTCTGCCGCCTGGACAATGGGAATGTGCTATATTTGGGAGCCCCCCAGGCCATAATTCAGAAATTGCAAGTGATCCAGAATTGTTCGGCTCACCAACTTCTTCAGATTCCTCGGAGACAATCGGCAAACCGGCATTAAGGAATATCCACTGGCTCCCAATTCGGGTGAGGATAGAGTTCAAGGTCTTGTACCTGGCTCACAGAGCCATTTGAAAATCTGATCCAGCCATTATCCATTCTCTGGTTATCCCCTATCAACCCTCTAGGAATCTCCGATCTAGTTTTGCTTTCCTTGCCACTCCAAGGTAAATACGAAGAACTAGATGGGGTGGACGCTCCTTTTCCCTGGATGCTTTGAATCTTTGGAATCTACAGGAGGAAGGTCCTTCTCCTACCTGGCCGCCAAGACCTGGAACTCCCTCCCGACCAACCTGCGCCTGACCCAAGACCACCTCTCCTTCAGGAAGAAGCTGAAGACCTGGCTGTTCGAGCAGTAGCGGCACCCCCCCACCCCAGCGCCTTGAGACCCTACGGGTATGTAGTGCGCTCTATAAATGTAATTGATTGATTGATTGATTGGAATTCCGGAGTGAATCAAACTTGCTGGCCTTCCGCAAGCTTCTTAAAACCCAACTCTTCAAGGCTATGCTCCAACGTGGTGTGGTCCTCTGCCACCCGGTCCAGAAGCGCTAGGAGGCCTCAGGGTAGCTACGCGCTATAGAAATTTAAATTCATTCATTCATACAGAATTTTATAATATTAGAATGTTGCCAGCTACACTGAAGACAGTAGAGGGGAGAAAGGCCAATAATGGATGCTATAGACCTCCTTCTGTATTATTTCAGAGTCTAGGGTAATTTTAATTATGGTGAACAGTCTGCGAGGTTGCCAATTTGGCAGAGGCCATTACCTGTATCAACCCTGCAGAAGAACGTATGCTATACTTAAAGGTCTGTGCCACACAGGAAGGGATCTCTTTATCTACAGTAGAACCCTCACTTTAGTGGATCCATTGATAGTAGTGAAACTTTGCCAAACAGGAGTCATGGTTGATGTCCCCCCCTCTGCTAATGAGTTGTTTTTAAAAAAATCTTGAAAGCAAAAGATCAATGGCCTCGATACACAGAGGGTTTTCTTCATGCATGGGGGGGTTAGTGATCTCCCTAAGCTGGAAGGCCATGCCTTGCATAGAGGTCCTAGGCAGGGAGTCTTTCGATGCTAACACTACCCTACATCGTTCGGGAGACTGTTACCATAACCTGAATGCCCTGTGATGGGCAGGCCATCAGGTCAGATACTTCTGATAAATGAACCAGTGGAGATTCTTCCATTGGAAACTCAATGTTTCCCCCAACACTAGCTAGCTATTCTAGCTAGTATTGGGGGAAACATTGAGTTTAGTGAGGCGGGAGCATTGACAATTTACAGAGTTCCTCCTGCCCTGACATACTCCAAATGGCCCACTTTGTATTTCTATTCATTTCAGTTTAATTTAGAATGTTCTACTCTCAGTGAATAGGATGTTCTAATAGCTTTATAGACCTTATGGTATGACCTATACATCTTGTTAAAAGACTTTCTCTTGTACAGCTTCTCACCTGCAGCTCAGCACTATAAAGAGGGCCTATTGCTAGGAGGTATGCCTTTAACTATCCTCTGAAATGGATTTCAGTGCTATATAATTACATTATATTAGTATTAAATGTAAATAGCTTTGAAGAAAACATTTTGTAAATCGTGCAATAGCATCTCAAGAAGTGAAGTGCTGCCGTGAGAAGGTGGTTCTGACCATCTAATCCGCCTCCATTTTTTGCTTTTTGATCACCTAGTTTTTGACCTTTTGTTGTAGGACAGCCTCATAACCTGTGACTCACCCACGGCAAACTCATGGTAAAATGGGCTACATATATTTACTGCCAGCGTCTGCCTTTTAAGATCTGGTCTCTGCGACGCAGCCAGGGTAACGGGCACTGGGCTGGTTACATGTGGGCATATGTGTCCATGCGTGTGTGCATGTGTGAGGGGTTGTGTGGGAGACACCTATTGTCCACAGTCCAAACACTGCGCACTAGTAGCCTGGCACCAAGGGACTATGCAGAATTTGGGTGGTGACTTGGAATAGGCCTTATAATGGGGGGTATGTACAAAGGAAAAGTCAGTGTTCTTTACTGTCTTGAATGTTGTGACACTCCATTATACTCCTACGGGAAAGGCTGCCTTAGGGCACAGCTCTAGTTCCCTGGCGTCCACAGACTCCAGAGTTGCACCAATGAACACTGTAATCTGTGTAAAAAGAACAATTCTGTGAAGTCCAAATGCATACTGTACAGCTTATGGGTCATCCAGGGATGTCATATGTCTCTGACTCAGCTCAGGATCAGAGCCTAGGCATTTAATGACCCTGATGGGCTCGGTTAAATACGTGTCTCCCCAGCTGCAGGAACAAAGTTCCCACACATCAAAGGAAGCAACTAATAGTGCTTAAGTCAGCTCTGAAGGAGGGAGCTATTGGGTGAAATGCTCTGCAGCGATCAGCCAGCTGTCATCCAGTGCCAGAAAGTAGGCCTGCCCCAAGCCACTCAACAAAGGAGGGAGTCCAAACCTTTGAAGCTAAACCAGAGGGGTGGCTCCTTTGAAGATTTGCTTGGGGAAGGCCCTGGCAGTGATGTCAGTGGGGGTGGAACTGAGACACCTAGAGCCCATGTGGCAAGTGACTCGTTGAAGTATCCAAAAAGACTGCGCACGGAGGTTGGGACAGGGACAGAGAGGTGATGTTGCACATTTCGATAGGCCAAAGGTGCATCTATGCTGGACCCTCCGGCATCACTTAAAAGGTTCTGCACAAGAGGGGAGAGCTCTCTTGGATGTGCTTTTCTGCTGAACGCTAGTACTGGAGTCTGATGCCATGGCTGTCCCCTGGACTAAGGACTCTGAATCTAATTGGCCCCATGACCAGTGGGGCACTCCCATGAAAGAGGGACGCTGGTTCCCTTAGATCCCCTGAGGACCAGTTGGGAAAAAGACTGGACTTCTGCGCAAGGAGGAGAGAGAAGCCCAGAAGGAGAGCAAAGCAAAAAACTGGTGCAGGGAGTTAGTGAGGTCTGCGCCCTACAAAGACTGCACTCTTTGCGGCCAGGAGTCCTAATGAAAGTGCTCCAAGTGGCAAACACTCACTATGAAGAGCAAAAGGAGACCAGGATCATCAAAATGGGCCCAACAGGGCCAAAGATATCCCAGTTTAAAGTTTGGGAGACCTTTGGCCTTCTCACCACTGGCGACAAAGTGCGTGGGGCTCCACCGCCATGAGAAATCTTGCCTCGGGTGGGCCAGGATTTAGAGGCTTACCTACACAAAAGAAATACATGTAGCACCATTGCGCTTTCCCTGCAAGAACCAGGAAGGGGGCCCAGTATCCCACAAGATTTCTGAATGAGGGAGCACTGTCACACCCTCTGCAAAGGTGAGAGGAGGCTCAGGACCCCATCCCTGGGGCCTGATGGTCAGAGCAAGGAGGGTCCCTTGCATGGCCAGGAAAACCCGCACAAGTCTGTCTGCAGGAGTGGGCATGCTGGACTGAAGTGGCAGCTCCCACTGCAGCACATGAGTGTGCTGGCCATGTGGGGATCCGGCAAGATTGGCCAGAGGTGGGCTCCCTGAGCTGCTATCCAGCGTCACAAGTGCGCGAGGTGCCCGAGTGGGACCAGGCATCTCGAGACACCAAGAACACTGCACAGAGGCACCAAAATGAAATGGAAAAAGAGCAGGAAAGCATTGTGAGTCTACCCAGTGCAGCAGGAGAACCACTGCTCAATAATTCAACGGAGAGTGTTAGGAGCTCCCATAAGGTCCTACGGGCTGGCCAGCATTGTGGAGTAAAACATCACTCGTTTTGACTTTATGGTGGCCTCAGGAGAGCCGGGCACCGCCAAATGAATACCAAAGTGTGGAGGAGCTGCAGGAGCAGTGCAGCCTCCCCCCAAAAGCAGCTGAACAGACCTCTCTCTAAGTTGGCTGGGATATGGAAAAGATAACCCCTCAAGGGTTTTGATCTGTTGCAAACATTTCCTATGTTCGGGCTTTTGTTCTTCAGCTTAAGAATGATGTGCCTTCTAGGGGTGAAGACCATGGCTACAATTCTGGTGGCCTGAATTGGTGCACCATGAGTTTTCATATTGACAAACACCACCTAGGGGGTGAAAGGATGTAATTGCATATGTAGTGATTACAGAAGTGATGTCCTTTAGGGACTATGTTAAAGGTGCAGTATTTCATATTACAAGTCATTAACAGTGTAGCTGTAAACACAGTTTAGGGGGGTGTGACATAATTGCACATGTTGTGATTATAACTGTAAAAGTTGAATACCATTAATCATGCTAACAGTTATGATAAGTACTCATACTCACAGACATGCCTAAACATTTACTCTTGCTCATGCTTTATTTAAATATTGAGACTGACAGACAGTTGTGATCAAAGCTTGAATGCTGTATTGCCAGTATTAAGTACTCTCAGTTATGGTTATAAGTAAATATTGCATTGATTCCGCCCGTGACATCCTTGTTGAGATCATGAGGTTATCAGACACTCGCTTCAGTCCCAGGATTAAGGGCTCGATTACGATCGCGGTTTTCCCGCATCCTCCTGGCCGGCGGAAGCCACCGCTGGCCAGGAGGATGCGGGAAAACCGCTGCAGAGGCACAAAAGACCCACCCCCAAATTAGGATGGCGGTGGGTCTCAAAATCCGACTGCAGCTTTTCCGCCGCGGTCGCCTTCCTACCGTGGCGGAAAAGCTCTAACATGGCTGGCGGTGTCTGTCAGACACCGCCAGCCATTTTAGGATAGCGGAAATGATATGCTTTTCCACGGCGGCTTTTCAGCCGCGGAAAAGCATACGGACATTGACTTTGGGGGCCCGTTGCGGGCCCCCTTGGTGACGGGAGTGTGGGGGGTGCACATGGCCCCCCTGCATTTGTGTAGACAAAGAGGCAGGCACCGCGCGGTGCCTGCTGCTTTGTGCACGCAAATGACGTGCATGCATTTTTAACATTGCGGCGGGTGCAGCTTGAAGCTGCACCCGCCGCAATGTTAAAGATTGAGGATGTGACCGCCACCCTGGCGGTCACATCCTAATCTGCACGGAGGGACTGCCGCAGCCCCTGCGGACGGTCCTTCCTACTCTATGGTGGCGGACGGACTCAGGTCCTTCCGCCATCATAATTGGTCCCTAAGTGTTTTTACTCCAAATATGTTCAACTCTGGCATTTAGGGACAAGATAATGTTTATACATGTGAGTTATGATAATAACCCCTGTGTAGGGAGGGGTAAGAATGTTTATAAAATGTCATCAAGGAGTATTTCCAGCAGCTGCTGTATATTTGTAAATTACGGCATAGTATTTAGCAGTTTGTGTATAATAAGGTACTTTTCCTTTTTCAATAGAAAAAGCACAGCCTGGACAATAATTTATTGAGTGTTATTATTGTGTATTGGTGAATGGTGATTGCTAGCCCACACCCCCTCCCTTGAGTAGCTTGGACTGCTCTGCTTCGCAAGCGCTAGAATGGGGAGTTTGGTTCCCAGTGAAGGACAAATGTAGACCCATTACTTGTGCAGGCAACACAACAATGACTCATTTCTAACAGCTGCCCATAGAATTTTCTAAATACATTCAATGCATACAGCCCGAGCTTTTGTTTAAAGTCCGTTAAGGTACCAACATACGAAGATGAATGTGGATATTGCTGGAGCAGGAATTAATCAGGGTCCTTCATCAGGTATGCAAAATCAAGCAAAGATTGTGCAAATTACTGACCAATCTCCGTCATAACCTCTTACAGCCAAGAGACAAGAAGAAATACTGGCCAAATTAGTGCCTTGCAATCAAGGTGGATTCATAATAAATATGGAAGCAAATCAAAGCACTTGGCTATTGATGGACATCCGAATCTCCAGGCAGAAGGGAGTTATCCAATCACAACGGTGTCACTTAACGCATGTGAGTAATTTAAATAAAGCCTCATGATTGGTGCATTGAACTACTCTATTTATTATTGATGTCAAATTGCTAAGCCAAAGACCAAAACTCGCACAATTGTTTAACAGAATAACGTCCAACTTGGTTCATTTTCACTCCAGACACAGATGGATATTGACAACCTAGTTATTGACCTAGTACATGAACCCTTGGCTAACACCATCAGTGGTGACAATGCTGCTCATTTAATTATTGTGGGCCCGATTCACAAAGCTATTTCCACACCTGTGTCTAACCTAAGTCCTTTAATAGCAGCATTTACAAGGTGTGAGTTCATTTTTTGTTTCGACAGAATGTAAATTTAGACTTACGATGTGATTTACTCTCAAGTAATTATATAGGAGTAAATCTCCCCCCAGGACACCCACAAACTCGCAGGCTGTTTCACACCTCGAATGTGCTTCTAAATATGTTCTGGTCAAACACAGGAGTTAACGCATTAGGGTTAAAACTGACAGTGAGTCAGGAGAACAGAAGTGCTTTGCCCATTGAGAAAAAGTTGTTGAAAAATGCAAATGCACTCTTGCATACTATATGAGCATGAATAACTTCACTATATACATATACACATGCATAATGGTAACACACTTAAACAACATGGGCTCACAAAATAATTCATGGGAACTAATAGTGGGAGTCTGACACGGTCACTAAGTCCCACAAAGGGCAGTAGAATCGTCTACGAATTTCCTGATAGATACAACTTTACATCACACAGGAGAAAACCTATGTAACACATTTTGACTGTTTAACTCACCCCTATGTTGAAAGTAAAAGACAGAAAGGTGAGTGTACATCAAATCTGGACATATTCCAACCCAAATTTTTGGCTCCATGCATTCCCCTTTAAGAAATACTACAATGCTCATGTTGAGATATAACTAATGAAATGTAAAAAAAAGGAAACATTTAGGAATTGTGTTCCCTTTAAAACTTAGCAGCAACTGTGTTTGCAAACTCTAATTCCCTGGGACATGAAATGGTCGTTACTTCTTCTGCATCTTTACGAAGCAGGATACAGTGCATAAAAATGAATATTGTGTCAGGTATTATACACGAGAAACCCTGCTAATTAAAAACCCCATGGGTGTATTCCATTATAAAGATCAATTTCAACACTGGTTTTGTCCGATTTGGATAGCGAGCCACTTCTAACTTCGAAATAAATGGATAATTTAGTAGACAGGAAAAGTTTTAACAAATCTGGTATTTTTCATCTAGTAAAGGTACAAAAAATAAAACAAGTCCAGCTCTTTCATGTTTGAATATCGGGGTTCAGCTCTGCCAATTCAGTACGCAAGATCACACTTTTCGAATGTGTTACTTTGTGATTTTCCTTATAATGAATTTCAGTAATATTTTACAGGGAGCTTCCCTGTTATGAACCAGAGTTTGACATGTGAAAGCGGTCGGCCTTTCTTCAAGATATACAATGAGTGGGGCGTATGTGCAACCTGACAATACTATGAAAACATCAATTATGTACTTTTGTCAACTAAAACCTATAGTTAGCAAACAGAAAGGTTGGCAAACAAGATGGAGATAGTTCCTACAGACAGCTATAGTATCATTGATGCACATAGTGGCTACATTTCATTGAGATCAAACTAAAGAGCCTAAACTTTGCCCATCTGATAGAAAATACAGGCACTATCAGAACAGATCATCATGAAACTATACAATATTTTCTTGATTTTTAACTAAATGCATGCTCGTGACATGGTGGTGAAAAAATGTAGTAACTGATAACTATTTTGCAACAAATTCAAAACACATTTATGCCACCAGTGAGGTATCAGAATTAAGGAAAAACATTTCTTTATAAGAAGTAACTAGCAGCCCGTCCCCACGTTGTCCGGGTATAAATTGCTGCCGGCCAGTAGTATATTGTTTTGTAGGATTTCGTTTTGATAGCATTTCTTATCGGTGACAGGCCTGTGAAACGCTCCGAATAACAGTGCACTGCTGATGCACTTAAGAGTGCGCGGTTGAACTCGAGTTTCCCTATTTTATTTTTCCTTGCAATATTATATTGCGCGAACTCGACAACATGGCATGAGCACAATTTACATTACAGAAGAACACATTCATTTGTGGTAGGCACGGGGAGACAAAGCGATTTGCCTGGAATCACAGGATGTTGAGCTGATGCCGAGATTCAAAAGAAGCTCCCCAGCCCTAACGTTCGCAATTCTAGAACTTCTGGTGGGAGGTGTGTCTAAAAGTGTATGTCGGTGCTGGCCATCAATGAGAGAGACCTGTGCATTTTTCAAATGGGTGGTGAAAAAATATGAGTATGTTGCTGGAGATGTGGGCCGCCGTACCACCAATGTACTTAACGGGGATGGGATAGTCCCTTTCTTGCTATTTCCGTGGAGGCGGGCCTTGTGTCCGGATGTGCGAGGCTCAAGGCCTGTGCGCAACAGAAGTGGAAAACTCCAGTGTGTGCTTCAAGCATCACGGGAAGTTAAGGCGAGATTAGATTTCCTGCACAATGGCCCCTGTTTGCGCTCCTTCCGGCCCTTGGGAATAGCGCCATGCCTGACCTCCATACAGTAAAGCAGGTGCACGTCACTGGGAGCGCGGGGCAAGCACACCCAGAGCTGGAATATACAGAACCTGAGAAGAAAAAACAATGAAATATTGGGCACAACGCTTGCTTTTTTTTCGTAATCCCGCACCCCGCACATGCCCACGCCCCCAGCACAAGCCCACAGCACATGATATGAGACATGGCATGAATGGCAGAATGTACCACACGCCCCCAGCGTTTGTCACGCCCCCAGCACACGCCCACAGCACAACGCAGACACACCCACAAGGGACTACTTTGCTGGCACGGTTCTTTTACCTTTTAAATGTATATGGTGGGCGTCTGCATAGCCTATGTCCTTCTGCTGCAATTGCCCTTTCCAACGCTGTATTGGGTGTTGTGATTGGTGCTGTGGTTCCTGAGATTACCCGCCTCAAAGGTTTGGGCTCTCTCTTTATTATATTAGTATAGATTAGAGTTATTTCTGAAATAAAAGATAGTAAACATCTGGGCCACATTCATTTTCTTCAGAATTTAATTAAAAAAATATTCCTTTACTATTGTTTTGCCTTTATTTGTTATATAATTATTTTGAATAATGATTATTCTATCGGACCCATGAAAAGTACTTTACAAAGGGTATGGTGATGCCTTATTTCCAAACATGATCATGAGAAAACTCTATGTAAAACCTGTAGCCTATTATCTCTTTTTTTCAGTTCAAGGAAACAGAGAGTTTAAATATACAATGATACAATAAACAATATATAATCATATGAATGAACAGTTAAACATTAAACAAAACTTGTTTAAGTAAAAATGTCAAATATACATGACTGGAGTGGAATGCTGAAACAAATACAAAGAGATAGTAATATAATTCTAAAATACTGTAACCCTTATAAAAAAAAACAACAAGCATTGGCATAGCCAATAGGTCTCGCCTTTGGGACCTTCTAAGTGTTTAGTCATGCAACATTTGATGTTGTTGCACCAAAGATATTGTGCTGGGTAACTAAACACTTATAAGGTCCAAAAGACGAGACCTATTGGCTATGCCAATGCTTGTTTTTGTGGTTATGGACATCTGCCAATTAAATCTACGATTCCAAGTGCAATATCAGTATCTCTTAATTTGATATTATGTACTAGTCCACCAAATCACCCTTAGTGTATTTGTCGTATAATCGGCGAAACAGGCTCGTTAGACACTGAATTCCCTGTAAAATGTTGTTGAAAGAATAAAAAGAAATCCAGATCTAAAGATTCAAGTTTTCTTCTGGTATTGTTTGGCTGGCAGGCCCCGGCAGCTCAAAACTTTGGCTTTTTTTTGTATGCCCACATTTTCGAAAGTTTAATATATAATTCAATACAGCTTGACATCAAGGGAGCTTGAATGATATGAAAATAAGTAAGAAATTCAAAATTGTTCCAACTGGGCCGCAAGGAATGCCTCTGCGGCCTGTTCATGTTCATGCGCCGTCGTCACCCTTCATTAATGGACAGCATTGTGGTCTGTGGTAAACCTTCACTGTGCTCTGACCACCGAGATATCCACAGAGGATAGCGGTACCCACCAGCGGTCAAGGGGGCAAGGCCACGCTGGATCTTCAGGACATCAGTAGCTGGTAACTAGACTGTAAGTTCATAGTTGGTGGCTATCCTGAACATGTGGAATGGACCCAGCCCCTCTGGACTTGAAGTTAGCCACGTCTCTTGTACATTTGCTACCAGAACTGTTCTGTATACATTGGGATACATATCTTTGAACCTTGCCTTTAATCTCTCTGGTATCTGTTAATGCTGGCAGTCTGGATGTCACTTGTAGCTGCAGACATGTGGACAGGCACTCAATGTTATGTTTTGGAATTCTTTCTCTGAGAGGATGATTTAAATCCGATAAATATAAGTGATGCACGTAGGCACGAACAATGTGAAATGCAAGCTTATTTCTTAGACTCTACATTGGGTGGTGAATGTCTGAGGCATTCTGAGTATTTCTCAACAGCAATTAATAAACAGTAGAGGCACGCCCTAGGTCTGTTTTCATGTGAATCTTATAGATCACTTTACGTCACAGTTCCATGCATGAACTGTATTTTATCTATAGCATGAAGGAATGTGTGCGGTATTTTCCTTGAAGATAGGAGCGCAAAACAATTATTAACTCCTTAGGTGTGTCAGTTCATTCTTATAAAACGTGGTTGTTGGACTTGGCCCATTTTCCCCAAAAATTGTTTGCTTTTCACCCCCCTGTTTGAGGATGTTTCCCCCATGGTAGAAAGTTGTATACGCCATGTGTGGTGTGGGATGCCTTAGTAAATGTACTGCAATGGTGTGTACACTTGTTTTTTTTTTGTTTTTCACTTTCCTTTGGTATTTTGCTAGTCGGGGGCAAAACACCGATTTCTTTCTTTTTTTTTGTTTCTTTTTATTAAAATATGCAAACCAGCAAGGCATGAAACATGTTGTACAAAATGCTAGTTCGTTTAAGGGAGAAAAAATACATTTGAACAGCAATCGATAGAAAGAACGGGGATGGGGGAAAAGGGTCAAATATAATGTCAATACAGTAGAATGGTCGAAATGTCTGGGTCAGGGGGAAGGTGGAGCATCAGTGTCATCAACCGCAGGCGGTATACATGTTTCCACGATAATTATTCCAAGGTCCCCATACCCTGCACCTCTTCCGGGGGCGGCCCCTGGCTAGGTATACAGTCTTTTCCCGGAACATGCACCAGTCCATGTTTTCCTTCCATAAGTCCACTGTAGGAGGCCTCTGGGACCCCCACAACTGAGCAATATCCCGCTTGGCGATCATGGCCCCCAGGGAAGCCCACTGAATCTGAGCTACATTATAATACATAGGTTCCCAGACATTCAACAAGCAGCGTCTGGCCTCCGGCAGAAGAGCAACACCAGTCGCTTCCTTCATGACCTCATGGACCCCTCTCCAAAAAGCAACAATCTTGCGACAATCCCAAATAATATGGAGAAAGGTAGCAACCTGCCCAAACCTCGCTTACATAATCCCTCCTCAGAAAAGCCCATATGGACCAAACTGGGGCCCGTGACGTAGATTCTGTGGAAGATCTTAAGCTGTACCAGTCGGAGTCGAGCTGGAATCGCGACCTTCTTGGGAGAGGAGATCGCAGATTGCCAGTCCTCGTCGTCCAATTCCAGGCCGTCACGGGTCCACTGATCCCGGAGATGCAACAGGAGATCAGGCCTATTATTAATTAATTTCTTGTAAACAAGGGAGATGGTTCTGTCTGGAACATAGCCATTCAACAGCCTATCCTCAAGTGGGGACGACTCCGGAATTACCTCACCTAAAGGAAAGACCGACGTTAAAGCATGGTGGACCTGGACGTAGCGAAAGTATTCTGTGTCACCCAGTTCAAACTCCATCTTTAACACTTCAAATGATTTCACCTTGCCCTTCACCCAGAGGTCGCCTACCTTACTAATACCGATAAGGTTCCATCTGTCGAACCCCTTGGTTTTCCATAACTTCCCAAGCCTGTCCGAACTGAAGAGCGGGGTCGCTAAGGTTAAACGATCTTTCCTCCCCAGGGAAGTATTAGCGTCTTGCCACGTACGCACCGCCGTCTTTGTAGGCCCCGACAGAGTCTTGACCAACGATTTTGAGTAGAGCGCCCTATAATAATTACCCCCGGGCAGCAGCCATCTGTCCATAGCAAAAGCAGGATTTAATACAGGACCATACATACCGTGGTTAATGGCACTCAATTGGGCAGCCCAGTAATAGCGTTTAATGTCAGGGAGAGCGATTCCCCTGTCATACCAGGGGAGCGTCAATTTGGCCAAAGCAATACGAGGTCTACCGTTCCATATCAACTTCCTCTGGAGGTCTTCGACAGCACGAAAGTAGCTAGCTGGGACAATATCAAGAGTGTTCTGGAGAGCGTACAAAAAATGAGGCAAAGACATCATTTTAAATAGGGCCGCACGGCCAACCGGTGAAAGCGGAAGTTTACGCCAACCCCCGATGTCCTGTTTCAATCTAGCCAGAGGTGAAAGAAGATTCTGTTCATAACGGGCCATCGGATCCAATGAGATAAAGATACCGAGGTACTTAAATCCCGTGAGAGTCACCTGAATAGGGCAGGTACGTGGGAGAGGAGGAACATAACCAGAAAGAACGTATAGATAGGATTTCGACCAATTAATAATCAGACCAAAATTCCTACCAAAGGAGGCCAAGACATCGCACAGAACCATCAAAGACTTCCGAGGAGAGATCAGATACAGTAAAATATCATCCGCGTAGAGAGAGATGCGATCCTTGTGTTCAGGAGACCATCTAATACCCTTCATCAAGGGCTCCCATCGGATCCACGCAGCAAGGGGTTCTAGGGCTAGGGCAAACAATAACGGAGACAAGGGACAGCCCTGACGAGTGCCCCTTCCAAGACTAAACTGAGTAGAAACACAACCGTTCACTACAATTTGCGCAAGGGGGTTTTCATAGAGAAGTTGCAGCCAGCCAATAAAACCAGGTCCAAACCCGAACTTAGCCAACACGGCCCATAAGTATGGCCATTCACGGTATCGAAAGCCATCGTGGCATCTAATAACGCCAAGACGGCCGGCTCACGCAACGTCGCAGCTCTCGCGAGAACACTGTGTAAACGCCTGAGATTCAGAGCAGTATTTCTATGCGGAATGAAACCGGATTGATCCGGGTGTATCAAGTCACTGATAATGGTGATCAAGCGGTTAGCCAGCAATTTTGCAAGGATCTTAGGTTCAGCGTTCAAAAGCGAAATCGGCCTGTACGATGTGCACCTATCTCTCGGTTTCCCTTCCTTATGGATCACCACAATGGTCGCGAGACGTTGATCGCTGGCTAGAGATCCGCACTCCAGAGACTCCAAAACGTATCTCTTACATAGGGCGCTGTCCTGTCAGGCCGCAATTTGTAAAGTTCAATAGGCAGGCCATTAGGACCCATAGCCTTTCCCGAACGGAAGGAGCGAATCGCTATAGCCACCTCGTCCGCAGTTATTGGAGCATCCATATGTTCCTTATCCAAATCAGAAAGACGCGGTAGAGCAATATCGCGCCACAATAGATGTGAATCTTCCTCCGGCCTATCTGCCACAGAGGCATATACTGACTGAAAGTAATCTGCGAAACACTGAATGATCTCTTCAGGATCAGTAAACCGGCAACCACTCGCTGTCTCAATCACGGGCACAACACGACTGGCCCTATCCTTCTTATCTAGCCATGCTATCAATTTGCCGGCTTTATCACCTACGTCATAAAGCCTTCCCTGCTGTTCTCTACTCATTGCCTTAGCTGGGTCAGTAACCAGCGCCCTATATTCCAACTGCTTAAGCCTCAGAACATGTGTCTTAGCACGCGTTAACTCCCGTTCCAGGCTGAGCTCGAGATCCACTATCTCAGCCTCAATCTTAAACACCTCCTCGTCCCTCCGTTTCTTAACACCTGCAATTAACGACAGGGCCTGGCCCCTGAGAACAGTTTTGAAAGCCTCCCAGAGGGACACCGCCGATGAAACCGAACCCTCATTCTCAAGAAATAGTGATCGAGAGATTTCACCGGATATGCAGGGTGCGACAACCTCCAACAATCTACCAAGCCTAGAGTATCAATGAAATCATGAAGCCAGTTCTGTGCCCCCTTAAGGTCTCTAGGTGGGTGGCGATCAGCCACACCGGAAGCTACAGCGTTAAAATCACCACCCAGTAGCAATGACCCCTCGGGGAGAGCGAGGTCACCCGCCCTAAGTCCGCGAAAGTAGTAGACTGTAGGCCAGGGGGGACATAAACGGAAACAAGGGAAAGAGTTTGACCCTCCCACCTACCCGTTAGAGCAACATAGCGCCCCCTGTCATCAAGGACAGTTGCATCGATCTCCAAGGGGAGAGAAGTCTTGATAAGAATACCAACCCCCCTCGAGCCTGAGGAAAACCCAGCGTGGGCGACCAGACGATACCCCTTCCTATTCATAGCGTGATAAGTATTACCTATCAAGTGAGTCTCCTGAAGAAGGACTACATCTGGGGAAAGGCGTTTCAGCAATTGTAGCCCCGCATTTAATCCTATCCCCCAACCCATTCACATTCCAACTCATCAATTTCAGCCCCCTACCCCCCATCCGAAAGTGAAAGTTCCAACCCCAACAAGAACCCAGCACTTCGATCAGAAAGTCTAACAGTACATTGCTGGCAGAAAAACAAAACACACACCCCAACCGGAACCCCCCACCCCCCCACCAACATCTCGTTACAAACCCCCCCACCCTGCACCCCTGGATAAGACTAAAAAGCCACCCCAACTTGCAGTGTGCCTGTCGCCCCCACATCAACTAAGCTACAAAAAAGTATGACGGAGGAGGAAAGAGACCCTCCAATAGCCCCGTAACCCCCCGGATGTTACAACCATTTAAAATACAATAGTAGCGAACCACATTTCGAGGCCAACTGGGGGACCCCAGAAACCAGGCAAAGGTGTCTATTCCTGTTCCATCTGTCCGCCCTCTGCCCCTCTGGAATGTTCCTCTGGTGCAGGATGATTCGGTAAATTGTCAAGCCAGTCAGCCACTGCATCAGGCCGATCAAAGAAATAAGTGCGCTCAGCGTGTTCGTTTCTCAACTTGGCAGGGAAAAGCATAGCGTACTTTAGTCCCATATCACGCAGTCTCCTCTTTACCCCCAGGAAACCAAGTCTCTGCCTTTGAACAGATTGGGTAAACGTCCGGGTAGATGTTGATTGTGGTGTTCTCGAACTTAGTAGGTCCACTCACCCGCGAAGCCTGCAGGATAGCGTCTCTGTCGCGAAAGTTGAAGATCCTTGCGATCATAGGCCGCGGCGGGGCACCCACCTTTGGCTTACCGCCCGGCACTCTATGGGCACGCTCGACCATGAAAAATGTACTTAGTCCCTTGGGTGCTGGATGATTTACAACCCGGTTTTCGACAAAGAGGTCAGCTGCAGAGTCTTCCGCCTGTTCCGGAACACCGATAATGCGGACGTTGTTCCGCCGAGCCCTCCCTTTAAAATCCTCCAGACGACGAACGAAGAGATCATTCGAGACCCTCAAATTGCAGACCTCCGACTGCAGGTCAGTAACATCACTCGTCAAACTGGAGGTCTTAATGTCCAACGACTTGACTTTCTCATTAGTTTTCATCAGGTCCGTACGGATCAGATTGACCTCGATCGCCACAGTTTTGAGTTTATGGGCGAGGGTCTCCATTTGTTGCCCGAGGGAGGACTTGATCCCATCTATGGCGGCCATGACGTCCTGTAGGGTCGGTTCAGTTGCCGAAGTCGGAACATCTCTAGAGTCCTCTGGCGACCCGCCCGGTCCGCTGGGAGGTCCCTTAGTTTGGGCATAACGGTCCATATTGTTGGTCTGGGTATAGCCACCACGCCTGGTTGTCTTGAGCTTCTGCTTTTCACCCTCTGGTTTCCCCGCCATTGCGGAGTACAGACCAACGTGAGGCAGATAGGCCAGATAGGAAGATGGTGGTCCAAGACCTCAGGACCGTGGCCCAGCGTCACTCAGGAGGGCACACACCAGGTATCAAAGCAAGAGTCTCAAAGCGGTGAGGAGGTACACTCGGATGTAGCAGAGAATAGCCGACCCGGCACGACGGGGCCGCTTGCTGTCGATTCTCCCTCAGAGAAAGGCCAAATCGAAAGTGAAAGTCAACCAGACCGGTCGACCCCACCACCTCAGGCCGATGTTGATCAACGACAGCTCGGGCACTGTGCCAAGTCGACAGCCGGGCATCACGGAGGCGAAGGCCACAATCTTCAAAGCACCACAACTCCGGTCTCCGGGTCCGATTTGGAATCTGAAAGCAGATCTCGCCTCAACCATGGTTCATCTTCATAGATTTGTCATTGAAGGACAGGATAAACGGCAGGATAAATGTGGGTCTCCGGAGCCCTGTGCTCACGCAGCCATCTTGGTCGCGCGCGAAGCTCCTCCCCCTTGTGTACACTTGTTAACCCCCTTTGTGAAAATGCACCCTGGTGAAATGTTGCTCTTAAAATGGATGCCATGGCTGTGTGTTGTGCCACATGACTGCAGTGGGTTAGCGGTCTAGTTGTTTGGTACCCAGCCATCCCAGCATTTGGAGGGAAAGCCTGGCACACAGGGTGCTCCACTCCTCCCCCTGGGCCAGCTAGAACCAGTTCCACAGAGGATTCTAGAAGCTTCTGGCACTGCCTGGTAGGTGGGGTGAGGGTCGTATAAATAAGGGGGCTGTGCCACCTTGTGCTCAGATAGAGCAGGGACATTAACTTGAGGAGACCTGCTGCCAGGGGAAACCGCCACTTGGCCTGTGTGCTGGACCCTGCACCTAACTAAAACCCCTCTGCTGTCCCCAGGTCTAGTGGAAGCCCCACTGCAGGAGTACAGGCTGCTGTACAGGAGGAGTGCCACGCTACAGTGGAGGATGGTTAAAGCCTATCGCCCTGTCTTGATGAGTACCCGCTGACTGCTGACATTGCCCAGTAGTGCCTGGTGCTCTGACACCTGGCCCCTGAAGAAGGAGCGCCAGCCTAGGTCCCTGAGGCTGGTGGGACCTACGCGAGCGCTACACCTAAAAGCGCTTGAAGAGAAGTGCGCTTTACTTAACTGCCAAGGAGCACCTTTAACTGCGCTCAGAAGGAGGTGAGGAGCTGAGGCCTACAGCGCTGTTTTGAGGGAATTGCCCCCCCCCCCCTTGCACTGGGCTACTGGAGCACTGTGTAGCCTGGAAGCGCTGCCTATCAGGACTAGGAAGAATTGCTGCCTGTTAAGCGCTATACTGCAGGATCTTACAGAACTGTGCCTTCAAAGCGCTGTGCTGGTAAAGCGCTATTGCCCAGTACGGCCGCTACGGGAGGCTGCCTTGGCGTCAAAGCGCTAAGTGCTGGAAGCACTGTGCCGTGAAGACGCTGCTGCCCTGTGAAGCGCTGTGCATCAGAAGCGCTGTGCCCAGAGGAGCGAGTGCCGAGAAACAGAAGGTGGGACTCCACCCCGCACTTCTAGAACGCCCGTGTGTAAGCGCGTGTGAAGAGCTGCTGAGGTACTCACAGCAGCGGCGCCCCAGGGCCGTCTGAAGAAGCGTGTGCCTGTTGGATCACCGCTGTGGGCCCGGCCAGCACTGAGAGAGCGCTACTTGGAGTGTGTCTGGGGCCGCCTGGTCACCGCCATGGATGGCGCCCCTTCGTTGCCGTGATCCTACTATTGCCTGCATTCCCACTGCGGCCCCCGGAGCCAGGAGAGGGCCACCACGGCATTGCGGAGGCCCACGCCGGGCTTAGTAAAGCGAAGGAGGGTGGTGTCACGTGGCTGGGGCGCCGGCCACGTCACCGGCCGGGCCCCCAGCCGCCACGCCCGGATTGGGCCTTGCCGCCGCGCCCACTGGAGGGGGCGCCCTGATTGGCAGCTGACGCTGTGCCTGCCCGGAATTGCGGCCCCATTGGTTCCTGGGCCGTCGAAGGTCCCAGAAGGCCCAGAGCCGGTCCGGAGCTGCAGGGAGGCTGGAGTAGCGCGGGCCACCCTGTGTGCCCTGTGCCCCCGTGAGACCGCCTTGACTGGCCCACAGAACAAGAGGCTCACAACTAAAGGTAAATTCCGCCGGGGAAGGGCGAGAGACCCTGGAGGCGGCAGGGTTGCAAGGGAGACGATGGATTTAGTGAGGTAGCCTCGCGCCTTTCCTGCCTCCCCTCAGATGACTGCTGTTGGGCCTGGTTTGCCCAGATCAACCTACCGAGTCCTGGAGTAAGTGGGGCACCGCGCTGGATAGCGCTGGGCCTGGGCCGGTTCGACTAGTGGACATCCTGCTGTCTGAATTAGCCCTATGTACTGCCTTGGAGTGCCCTAGGCAGAGGAACAGCACCAGAGGTTACCCCAGATAGGGATTGCCCTACTTCCAATGTGAACCTGCAGGGGAGTGGTTATGGTGACATGTTGGTACTTTATGTATGCCGTTAAAATGTTACCCTGAATAATGGCAGTACTGCCTTCTCACGATCCTGCTCGTTTGATGCTCTTCTTATTTGGAAGTGATGTGGTCTAGCCTGCCCCGAGCAGAGAGTCATGTTTAGTGAAGTGATCTTATGAAAGGTGGCCCCTGCTTTTATGCTAATGGGGTTGTGGCCCCCACTCCTGGTTTTGCCCCTAATGTTTGAGGCCTGATAGGTGCCCACCTAATGTGTTCCTGCCAGGGAAGGTTTTTAGGCCCTGTGTTCCGCCTATACTATGGTGCCTAATGTTGATTATGACTTATGCTCATGCTCCTAAAGGCCTATTTGGATGGGGCCCTGTACTAATGAGCCTGATGTTTTCCCCTAAGGATGATGCCACTGTTAGTGTGGCTTCTGCTAGAACGAAGGCTATTAGACGGTTGTAGGTTAGGCCTAATGCTCCTGGGCCTCCATATCATTTCTGTCTAAGGCCTCATGATTTATGTCCACTGATGTTCTATGCCATATGATGTTGGTTCATATTTTTTTTTCCTACAGCTTGGAAACTGATGGACTTATCTTTTTCAGTTACCCTGTAAATAATCCCCGTGTATATATTACCCTGGCGTCAGTTGGCACAGTACAGTGACAATTGTGATTACCTGTGTAGGTTTGGTACAATACACAAGTTATTCTTTTTTACCCAAAACTGGTGTTGTGTCTCTTTTTGTGGTGTGCCTGGTGTGTCGTCTGTGTGTACTGCATGGATGCTTCACACATGTCCTCAGGAGTTTGGCCTGCCCGCTCTGCACCATGCTACCCCTGTGGAAATGGTTACCCCATTTCTAACAGGCGGTGTGCTTTATTTAGTTATTTTTCAATTGCTGGTGTGTGCTTCATGGAGCTTTAAATGTCTTCCACCGAGAATGCTGATTTTATTCGAAATGTGAAATTTTTATTGCACTTCTAATTTTGGAAACTTTTGCGCAAAACTTAGCAGGTGGTAGGGCAAAAACCTGAAAAATGTTCTATTACAGGTGTTTCTGCCCTTTGTCTGTTTGGAGCCAGCTGGAGTTTTTTGGTTAACCTCTTGGTAAACCATTGTTAGGGGCACACGGGTAGGAGATGCCATGTCACAAAGTCAGGTCAGGTCACCTTTGACATCATTGACATCACAGAAATTTCCTTAAATTTGGTAAAGCCCTATAAATGTATTTAATGTAGACGAAGAAACAATCTTAAGGTAATATTAAATGATAAAACTATACAAAAATGAAAAGCTTGACTAAAATACACACACTTACCAACTTACATCGTTCTCAATCAGAGCTGTGCATTGCACCAGTGGAGTGTGCCCACAAGAGAGCTTTACACCACTACCGTGACTATGTTTTTCAGTTCAAGAAAACTTTATTGAGGCAAAACAAGGTGTCAATACAAAATACAAAAGAAAAAGAAACAGTTCATAAGTGAAACAGTAAATAATCAAATAAGGCAATCAGCAAAATCATGAGAATAAAACAAATCCAGGGAAAAAGAAGTGCAGGTTTAAGACTAAGCAAGCATACAATAGTTATAACGATAAAACAAAGCATAATTGTATAAAACAATATAATAGTGAAGAAATGAGGAACGTCCAAGGTATTTAAGGACGTTTGGAAACCTCATGCTGAGTAGGCTGCAACTGAAAGGAATGCTTAGCGCAGACATCCAAATAAAGCGTGACTGGAAGCCAGATATCCAAACGTTTCGGTGCTAGATTAATAGGAAAAATAAATGCAGTGTCTAGTCTGTGGTTATGACACACATTATACCACCATGCTTTAAAAGAGATACATGAAAAATCTTTCCAATTAACAGTAATCTGTTGAAACGCAACAGCTAGCAGTAAATCAACAATTCGAACATTGGAAGAGACGTCTTCCCAACAAGGAGAAAGACTTCCTAGAAAAACTTGAGTGTAAGAGAAAGGAATGTGAGTATGAAAAATTTCATTATTTGATTCCATACTCGCACCCAAAAATCATGAACAAGTCTGCATGCGAATAGCATATGAAATAGGGTAGCATGAGGAGAGGAGCATGTCCAACATAAATCAGGAATGGTAGGAAACCTCTTACTGAGGTCAGATGGTGTGAGAAGAAGTCTATTATAAATGAAGAATAGGGATTGTGTTAGGGAAGCCGCTCTAGAGGACTTACGGATTGTGGTCCAAATTTTAGTCCACAAAGACGTCAGTCAAGAAGTGGCAAAGTCACATTCCCATTGTTCCTCTACTTTAGTTTTAGACCTAAGGGGCTCTGTGTGGTGCAGGAATTTGTAGATGGCAGAGGCTTTGGGTGTGGTACGTAAAAAGGAATGAATTTGTGAAGACGAAGTAGGGGGTGGAGAGAGACTACAAGGTTGCGAAGGTCGAGCATATGTGGACAATACAGCCTCTTTATGCAAGAGAAATTTCTGAGCTGAAGAGGCAGGGAGATTAAAGGATTGACGAAAGGCAGGGAAAGACAGGAACAAAGAGGTAGAGAACAATTGGGAAACCCAGATTAATCCTTGCTGTCTCCACGATTTCCAATAAAAGGGCAGGTGGTAGGGGTAGGGGGCCATGATAGGAGCAATTTGGCTGTGAAT
The DNA here is from genome assembly GCF_964263255.1 of Lissotriton vulgaris. Taxonomy (NCBI): domain Eukaryota; kingdom Metazoa; phylum Chordata; class Amphibia; order Caudata; family Salamandridae; genus Lissotriton; species Lissotriton vulgaris. Next base: position 1,702,069,582 of record NC_141694.1, on the reverse strand, counting down.
TTGAGTAAGGGAGAAGACAGTGAGGACGGTTTGCGAGAAAAGGATGAGTATTCAGTGAAAGAAAAAGGTGAAAGTGAAAGACGTTCAACCGTAACCCATAAAGGGCAGGAAACGTCACAATCTTGTAACCAAAAAGAGGCCTGTCGCAGAAGAAATGCCTTCTGATAAGATGGGAAATCCGGGAAGTTGACTCCGCCTTCCAACTTAGAGCATCTGAGCCTGCTAAGAGACATGCAGAATTGAGTTAATCTTGTTAAAGAATTTTGAGGGAATGGGTACAGGGATGTTGGATATTGTGTAAAGAACTATAGGGGACAACATCATTTTAATAGTATCAAGGCGATGCCACCAGGAGAGGTAGAGAGGGTGCCATCTGGACGTTAGATCAGATAATTTCTGAATACATTTGTTCATACATAAGGAAACAGTATCTGGGATTGAGGGAGTAACATGCAGACCTAAATATTTGATATGGGAAGATCTCCAAGTAAAATTGGATGCACTAAAGTCGGGTTTGAAGGTAAACTTCGTCAGGGGCAGGATTTCACATTTGTTGTTATTAAGTTTATATCCAGAAATGAGGGAGTATTCATGGACTACGTCGCGAAAAGCGGGTATTGACTCAGAGGGGTTGGATATGAAAAGTAAAATATCGTCAGCGTAAGCAGCCAACTTAACATGTGTCTCCGAAGTATGAAAACCATGGATGTTTGGGTGCTGACGAAGTTTGGAAAGGAAAGGCTCCAAAGCTAGATTAAAAAGAAACGGGGATAAGGGACACCCCTGACGGACACCCCGCCCTAGGTCAAAAAGGAAGAAATTAAAACATTGGCACAGACTGCTGCGCGTGGGCTGGAGTAAAGGAGGGAAACCAAAGAAATGAATTTGGGACCAAAGCCAAATCAATTATGGGCTGCAAAAAGGTAAGTCCATTTGACCCTATCAAATGCTTTCTCAGCGTCCAACACAATTGCTGCGAGAAAGTGTTGTAAACGCAAAGATTTTGACAGGTCATTAAACAGGAGTCTGGTATTATCAGTAATGAAGCACCCTTTAACAAAACCCGATTGTTCAACTCCCAACAAATCGGGCAAGAGAAGGTTGAATTGAATTGCAAGTGACTTGGCAAAAATGTTATAATCCATATTAACTAAGGATATGGGCCCGTAATTCTTGCAATGTTTAACATCTTTCCCTTACTTGGTGATGAGGCCTATGTGAGCATCAGAAAAGGAACCAGAAGATTTACCTACGGTGAGAAAAGTATTCAAAAGGGAATGTAATTTTGGTATGAGAAGTTTTGAAAAGTGTGAGTAGAATTCGACTGTGAAACCGTCCGGTCCAGAGGCTTTATCTTTCTGGAGGTGTTGAAGTGCGGCAAGCACCTCTTGTTGGGAAATGTCTGCCTCGAGTGAAGAGAGATCAAGAGGAAAATGTTGGGCTTTGTGAAGGCTAGATAAGAAATGGTATAAGGAGTCAGAGGAAGGCTGAGTGTCAGAGGAGCAAAGGGAGTTGAAGAAACGGGAAAATTTAGTTAAAATGTCAGCATCCTTATGTTGAAGGTTAGAATCAGCATCATAAATAGACTCAAGGTTCAATTTATTTTGTTTTACTTTCAGATAATTGACAAAGATTTTCCCAGCCTTATTTCTTCCCCCCATAAAATTTAGCACTCGATTTCAAAAGATATAGGGAAGCATCTTCTGTGGACTTTTTATTAAATTGCATTTTGGCATCAACCAGGGCTGTCAAACTGTCTTGTGAGTGTGATGTATAATAAGCGTGTTCCAACTGCTTGATCTTCTGGAGGAGGTCACCCGTGAATTTCCGAGCGGCTTTCCGTTTCGTGGCTACATGTCTTATCACAAAGTCTCTTGCTGAAGCCTTGAAGGCATCCCAAATAGTACGTTTAGAAATAGAGGGGGTGTCATTAATCTAAAAAAATTTGGTAATAAAGTCAGTGAATGATGTAGTGAATTTAGGATCCAGTAGAAGAGCATTATTGAACCGCCATCTTCTAGGACCAACTGCCTTGGGGAGAATATCAATAGAAATAGAGACAGGGGCATGGTCCGAAAATAAAATGGGACCAATCTCAGCATTAGTGAGAGTCTGGGCGATGTGATGGGAGACAAAAATGTAATCAATCCTTGATTGGGAATGATGGGAAGGCGAATAAAAAGTAAATTCTGTAGTTGTCGGATTACAAATGCGCCAAGCATCGGTGAGTTTATGTTGCGAAATAGTCTGAACAAAAAGTTTATGGGACCTATTCGGAATGAAAGAAACGTTGGAGTTTCTATCTAGGAAAGGGTTGAGAGGCTGATTGCAGTCACCTGCCAAAATAAAATTGTTGTCCACAAATGTGGTAACATGGGCGGAAAACATGCGCCAGAAGGCAGGGTCACCAGCAGTAGGGGCATAGACTTTGAGAAGAGAGATTGGTACACCTTTGAAAGACAGTTTGACATGAGCCCATCTACCCTCAGTATCCGATTCTTGGGTTAATACAGTATAAGAAAGGGATTTGCGACATAAGATTGCAACCCCATTGCGCTTACCATCACCAGGAGAATAAAAGACTTCACCCACCCATGCCCTTTTAAGTTGAGATGATTCTACCTCTGAAAGATGAGTTTCCTGCAGAAATGCAATATCCACATTCAATTTAGCTAAATGAGATAAGATTTTTTGTCTCTTAATTGGAGAGTTAACACCTCTAACGTTCCATGTGACTACTCTCAATGACATGCAGAATAATATAAACAATGATGAAAAAATTGAATAAGTTCAATAAAGAAACCCGGAGGCAGAGAACATGTAGAAGATAAAAGATTGTGAAAGAGAGAAAAGTTAAGGAACATAAGCAATTTGCTAAGACAAAACGCAGCAGAAAAACATAATGCAATGGGAAGAAGAGTGTAGGAGTAAGAAGAAAAAGAGGAGAGAGAAATGAGAAAGAAAAAGTCAAAATTAAGATAAAAAAGAAGTGACACCTTCGAATCAGGGAAGGAAGAGGAGAAGGACAGGAAAGAGGAGGCGGGAGCAAAAGCAAACATGTCAAACAAGGAAGGAAAATGTACTTACAAGGGAGAGGTATGGGGGAGCACAGTCAGGAAGAAAACCAAACGTGAGGGGAGAGGAGGGTAAGGCCAACTGGAGTAGGCAGGACGTGCAGGGTCAGCGAACCGTCCAGCCAGGAAAACAACACAGAACTCGGAATATAACCTGTGAAAACATGAGGAGAACATCAGAAGACAAATCAATAAAAAGAGGAAACAGCAGGCAGGTTGCATAATCAAATACAATAGGGCAGGAGAGAATAGACAAGAGAAATACTGATGAAACAAAACCAACATAAAAAGTTAACAAGAAATGCATGAACATGAAATACAACTGTTAAACTTGATTAACGAACAGATGAAGCCAAACTAGGAGAGACAGTAGCAATTCAAAAAAGTCATGTAGGGAGAGCAGAAGAAGGACCAGAGAGATCCATGTCAGCAGCTTGGCGGGAGTTCATGAAGCTTCAAAGTCGGACAGGATCCTCAAAAGTCGTCGTCTTGTTACTGTAGGTAACCTTAAAAAGACATGGATGGAAAAGTCTGTATCTGGCACCGATGGAGAGAAGATCAGACCTCATATCCAGGAAGACCTTGCGACGACTAGCTGTGGTTTTAGCATAGTCCTGTGCAAAGAACAAGTAGGACCCTGACCATGTGAGACGAGGAGAAGCTTTGGCCGCTGAGAGAACTTTTAGAAGGTCGGTGTATTCTAGGAAATACATGATCATGCCTCTCGGTCTCAATGAAGTGGAAGTAGAGGAGGAAACTCGGCCAAGTCTGTGAGCCCGCTACATGTTTAGCACAGTGTCCTCTGGCATATGCAAAAGTTTGGGTAGAAAGGGTTTGAAAAAAGCAATAGGGTCACTCCCCTCACAACCTTCCACCAGGCCGTAAATACATAGGTTATTAAGTCTGTTTCGATTTTCAAGGTCCTCCACCTGCTTCTGGAGAGCAGAAATCTGTGAGTGCATAAGGGAGACCTTGGTAGACGATTCCTGAAGGGAAGAAACACTGCATTCCACCGATGTGACTCGTGCGTCCATTGATGACCAATTATCAGTCAAAACTTGTAGCTTAGCGTTGGTTTCCTCCATAAAGGGACGGAGAGCTCTTAACTAATCCAACAGCAATTCCATAGATATGGCTGAGGTGGAATTAGAAGGCGAGGGAGGATCCTTTTTCAGCCGTTTAATGGTGACTTTCCCTAAGCGTTGCGCAGATTGCTCCATCATAAGCTGTGGCTCATGAATAGGAGGTGTTTGAGAGGCTTCTAACTGAGCCAATTCTGAAAACACTTTAGAGTTTTTAATGAAGTTGCGTTTTGGCATCTTGCTGACACCGCTTGTCGTAATCCTGCCCATGAGGTACCGATTGCCGCAAAGGAAAATGTCTGCGCAACACAGTCAAAGGATCTTTGCACTCAGTGAGATATGTAAATAACAATAGGAGGCAAGAGGTATGGATAAAAACCACCTTATAACAGAAGAAGCTGAACAAAGTTATGAGGTCACATAGATAGGAGAGCAATTGTGGGTGATAATGCCAGGGTTGAAATATGAAGAATCAAAAAATGGCAGCCAAAAACTGAGGAGGATGAAGGTGGCGTTTATATAAGGATAAGGCATTCATAATAGTCAATAAAAGTTGTTAAATGCATTTTGTAGCCCACCTTGTGTGCAGGGAAGTTTGTGTATCATCCTTGAAGACAGCTGAAACTTTGTAATTGTAAAACGCTGTTGGAGCACAAAATGGCGGTCGCAGCCATCATGGAGCCGCGATCAGAGAAGTTCCGATTGGAAATAGGAGAAAGCAGCCTCATGAACCTGGCAGTAGTGAGGATTTTTCGCAGCACCTGTGCACCAGTGCGCCACTGAAGCATCGCTACTGCGCCAGGCGTTATTGCTGCATCAGTGTCCAACTGGTGCACTGGGCACTACGGCTGCATCTTCATATAGCTGCTTCTTCGGGGAATGGCTCATGTACCTGGACATCCAAGCTGCAAATGTGCACCAAGCTGTTACCGCTGGAGTTGTTTTTCATTTCTACAACTGAACTGCACTGCTAAACTTGGACATTAGTGCTGTAGATCAGCATCATCGCTGCACCTGTGAATTTTTACTAATCTGCATATGGTTGCTGCACTTTCACATTACTGCAGAACCTTCATACCCCTGCAGGACCTGTAGGTCCTGAAGCAAAGCTAGCATGAACTGGGACATAACTGCTGTCCCTGCGCACCAGTGCTGCACCCATGCATCACTGTTACACCAGAGCATCGCTGTTGGATTTGTGAATGCCTGCTGCACCAGTGCATCACTGATTCAAACATGTGCTGCTACATCTTGTCATTGCTATCACTGGGATTCTGCTGCTGGACCTGGGCTTTATTGCTGTACCAGATATCTGATACATCGCTGGTGCACTCATGTTGGACCAGGGTTTTACTGCTGTACCGGACCTCACTACTAAACTGCTGCATCGCTGGTGCACTCATGTTGGACCAGGGATTTACTGCTGTACTGTGCCAGACCTCACTACTGAACTGATGCATCGTTGGTGTGTTGCTGTTGGACCAGAGTTTTACTGCTGGACCAGACCTCTCTACTGAACTGATGCACCGCTGGTGCACTCATGTTGGACCAGGGTTTTACTGCTGTACCAGACCTCACTACTGAACTGATGCATAGTTGGTGCGTTGCTGTTGGACCAGAGTTTTACTGCTGTACCAGACCTCTCTACTGAACTGATGTATCGCTGGTGTGTTGCTGTTGGACCAGGGTTTTACTGCTGTAGCAGATCTCTCTACTGAACTGATGCATCGCTGGTGCGTTGCTGTTGGACAAGGCTTTTACTGATGTACCAGACCTAACTACTGAACTGATGCATCATGTGTGTTGCCGTTGGACCAGGGTTTTACTACTGAACCAGAACTCATTACTGTACTGACGCATCGCTGGTGCATTGCTGTAGGACCAGAGTTTTACTGATGTACCTGACCTCACTACTGAATGGATTCATTGCTGGTACATTGCTGTTGGACTAGGGTTTCAGTGTTGTACCAGGCCATGATACTGAACTGATGCATCACTCATGCACAGATACATTTCTATTGGGCTAGAGTGCCATTAACGTAACATGCCTTCTACTGAACTGATGCATCGCTCATGCACTGATATTGGACCAGGGCTTTACTGAACTCATGCATCGCTGGTGCACTAAAGTTGGACCAGGGTTTGACTGCTGTACCAGACCTCACTACTGAACTGATGCATCGCTGGTGCTTTGCTGTTAGACCAGAGTTTTACTGCTGTACCAGACCTCCCTACTGAACTGATGCATCGCTGGTGCGTTGCTGTTGGACCAGGGTTTTACTGCTGTAGCAGAGCTCTCTACTGAACTGATGCAACGCTGGTGCGTTGCTGTTGGACCAGGGTTTTACTGATGTACCAGACCTAACTACTGAACTGATGCATCATGTGCATTACTGTTGGACCAGGGTTTTACTACTGAACCAGACCTCACTACTGTACTGACGCATCGCTTGTGCATTGCTGTTGGACCAGAGTTTTCCTGATGTACCAGACCTCACTACTGAACTGATTTATTGCTGGTACATTGCTGTTGGACTAGGGTTTCAGTGTTGTACCAGGCCGTGATACTGAACTGATGCATCACTCATGCACAGATACATTTCTATTGGACCAGAGTGACATTAACGTACCAGGCCTTCTACTGAACTGATGTTGGACCAGGGCTTTACTGAACTCATGCATCGCTGTTGCACTCATGTTGGACCAGGGTTTTACTGCTGTACTAGACCTCACCACTGAACTGATTCATCGCTGGTGCGTTGCTGTTGGACCAGGGTTTCAATGTTGTAGCAGGCCTCACCACTGAACTGAATAATCTCTGGTGCGTTGCTGTTGGACGAGGATTTCACTGTTGTACCAGGCCTTGCTACTGAACTGATGCATCGCTCATGCACAAATGAATTTTAGTTGGACCAGAGTGCCACTGATGTACCAGGCCTTTCTATTGAACTGTTGCATCACTGATGCAGTGATGTTTTGCTATTGGACAAGGGTTTCACTGCTGCACAAGTCCTTGCTACTGAACTGATCCATCGCTCATGCACTGATATTGGACCAGGGTTTTACTGAACTGATGCATCGCTGGTACAATAATGTTGAACCAGGGTTTTACTGAACTGATCTATCTATCTATCTATCTATCTATCTATCTATCTATCTATCTATCTATCTATCTATCTATCTATCTACCTACTTACCTATCTGTTACACGGGCATGTCACAAATCACCATAACTCTTGCACAGTGGCATCAGTGGTACACATGTGAGTGGCACTTTCACTTTAACACGTAAGTGCATTGCTCCTAAAAATGGGCAGGTATCCCTGGGTGGGATCGAGATGGAGTGAGGTGTCACCGTGTTCTTCAAAGCGTCTCTGTGAACCCTAGAAGAAATAAACTTCCACAGAGAAGGAAGCATCCTCACAAGGAGCTGGGTGAGGGTAGTCACCAGTGGAAGTGGCACCCTGCCAGCCAGACCCAGCCAAAGGAGACACTCGCCACAAAATGTCAATGTCACGCTGTCCCTATTCAAGCAACCCCAGACCAGATTCAGCTCTATCCCTGGACACTGAGCCCATCTGAAGGAGATTCACTTATCAAAAATATGGTGGGTTTAAATGTTTAAATCAATACAAACCACTGATGACATGTCTTGGCATCGTTTTTTAGATTGTCCATTACAGACAAGGACCAACTACATGCAAATCAGTCCATGTGCAGTGATGCTGGCAAGTTCCTGGTCTAACATTTGCAGGTTTTATCCCCTCATACACTGACAGAGGAGGCATTGGAAGGCTTTTAAAGGGCCAGATGGCCAGGCAGGATGTTGAAGGATGCCCGCTGTAGGAATATGCTCCCCTTGTTATCATAAACACATGAGCACAGTGAGCGTTGCAGACTTGTGCTAAGCACTGGGGTTTAGCACATGCTTTGCTGGGGCTGCCTGGGCATGGGAGGGTTTCAGAGCACAGATACATTATTCAATACAGAGGCCAGTCACCTCATTATTATAGATACTGTACCCTGGTACCAGCTACTTGTTTCCGACTGGCTCACCTGAGACCTGCAGCTTCGGTGGCTGGCAGGGGCAGGCTGCAGAAGACCACGGGCAGCAATTCTTAACCCCTTCGGTGCTCATAACGAGCTCAGCTCGTCATGAGGCACAGTGCTCGTGTGCTCATGACGAGCTGAGCTTGTCATGACCACACCCATTTCTATTAGGGCCCAGCACAGGAGAGGAATATTTCAAGCAGCCAAGGTGTTAAATTATAGTCTTGTCTCACTGCCTGGGACACATCGGCCGCCTGAAGGGCAGGTTACACTGCACATGGAAATACTGTCCTGGCCTTGCCCCAACCTATGGCTCACCCTGAGGCTGAAAAACTCGCAGCTGCTTGCTGCGCAAAATCTCATCACGTACACGCAGGTTTTATTATGAAGCTTGGCGGCGGTAGTTTTTTTTAAAGTACATTCCAGACAGACCCTGCTGTCGGCAAATGTACTGTGTGCCGAGGGGCCCCCTGGAACTCAGGGGCCCCCCCGCAACGCGTGGGCTACGGGGGCCTGTGTTACGCCCCTGACAGGGTGTAGAAGCTTTATTTAGAGCCTTTATTTAGAGCCTGCATCATCCCTGAGCAAAATTATGTTTTTGAATGACACTGTCCAACAGACGTCTTGCCTTCGGTTGGCCAAGATAAAAGACATGAACAACCCGTCCATACCTACACCTACACCTGATAGACACTTCAGAGGGGGAGGTCGACGTACATACTATTTTGCTTCACTACCGAACAGATCCAGATTGTAATAAATGGTTGATCTGGCCCACAGACACAAACAACTGTCAAGATAGATTCCTGAACAAAACACAGGGTTTCACATTCAATGGGTCAGAACCAAGATATGTTCAAAGACAGCATCCTGGAATAGTAATAACATACAGTGTAGGGAAGCTTTGTCTTGATTGGCTACATAGATCTACACTTAAGGATGTAAAGCAACACTTATCTTTACTTAAAGATGGTGCTGATCTTAGGGAATTCTTGCTAGGACCAAGAACACTGCATCATAAACGTTTTATATATGTTGGTATCTATGCAGCTTATAATGAAGCATGGAAGATTACGCAAGCAGAGACTGCAGAAAGAATTCGAGAAATTGATCGTATTCATTTAGAGAAATCTCTCTCTGTGGGTGACAATTGGTTAACGACTCTGTCGTCCAGGATATATTCATTGGACAATATAGTGTCTACTGCCATTGACATCATGGAACAGGACTTGGTCATGTTGCAACATAGTCAGTCGCAATTACGTTCTATCATGTTATTAGGCTGGACGTTGCAAAACCTTTGTTCAGACTATGTGCCTTGGCGTTTAATCAATACCTCGTCACTGTTATCAGAATTCAATCTCACTGACAAACAGATCAAATTGGCACAGAGGGGAGCAGCCTTTACGGTGCTGAGCATTGGAAAGATTGCCTTTTACGGTAGCTGGAAAACCAGCTATTGAATGGCTAATACATGGAACAAACACTCTGCCTTTTACAATTTTCCATTTTCAGTATTGCCTAAAAGACATACCAGCAGGCACATATGAAAGGTTGGGTAAAGAATACATCAAGACATCCTGGGAATTACCATACACACAAAGATGTTGGAGTGGGGGACGTGAAATGTTTCTTAGCGGGAAAAACTGTGAAAACGCACTAAGCGGTTCTCTCCTTTGTCAGGGTATAAACTTGCACGGGCCTGTGATGGTTCGTCTAACAATTTATCCTGCCACCTGCAAGGTACACCAGCTGCAGTGATTGATTCAATTTATTAGACAGCTCTCGAATGGGAGTTACCTCATGTTGAAAGATCACAGCTGCTGTGGCATGTTGCCAGGCATACCAGATCTAGTAATTGTGTCAGCCAGGGTCACTTGCTGTATGCAAGTATTGTTTCCTAAAACCAAGGCAGACAGGGAGTCGCCTTTATGGCCTTCACTGAACATCTCTTCTATACAAATTGATACTTTAAGCAGAATGAAAGCCATTCTTTGGCAAAAAAACGGTGCCACTGACCTCGGCCAAAGAAACCTATGATCTACAAATCGCAAGGACTTCTGCCGAGATACATGCCCTCTTAACCACAACTGCCCTATACATTTCTCAGAAATGTTAAGTCCTAGCGGTCCTAGGAATATTTCCAAACTTCGTGCTCTCTGTGTTTGGCGGACTGCCTCTCATTTTGGGTCTCGCTGCAGGGATACTATTTTTGCTCCAACTGCTGTGATATGGCAAGCCAATTCAGGAGCGACACCCAGTTCTCCATGGAGACAACTCTACTGGCGATGAAGTGTCGTGAGCGCATCGTCTACATTTTGGGACTACCTCGCCTACGAGAATTAAATACCACATGGTTTCTGTCATTCAGACCAATTTGGCAAGATTGCATCTTACCTGTTTTAAGCTGCCTGCTATGCGGAGAAGAACGCGTGTTAGACACATGTCTCACACTCCCATCAGTCATACCAATGGATGTTGATACTTTGCTTGAACCAGTAACGGCCCATGCACTGTGTTGTCCCCAGCGGCTACAAATTCTGATGACGGCATTCATTGACATCTCACAGATGCAAATTGCAACTGCTGAGGTATGGGAGGAAACAGGCGAGCAGGTACCATCCAGTACGAACATTGCTAATGCGACCAATTCTGACGGCGATGCTTCACATCTATGTGTGGTTATCTTCTAAACGAGGTAAACAACTTTCATCTACAATGGTAGATGACTTTTTGTCAACAGACATAGAAGATTTCATGTTTTCTTGAAGCCCTAACACTGACATGATTCTGGCACACAGTGTTCTGAGAGACTTTGAATTTGACCTTCGTTTTTTAAAACAAAGTTCTAACTTTGGAACTCTTTTTCCTATGATTAATTTTTTCTCCAAATTTTTATTTTTCGTTTTTTGGCACAAGTAATCTGCTTAAGGAAGAACTATTCATAGAGAACAAGAATTATTTGAATACTTCCAGAGACAATATTTGGCCTTGCCCACATACAAACAGTTTTATGTAACTTGACATTAAATGGTTTTGGCACCGTTTTCTTCTGTATTTAAGAGCCATTTCATAAATGTATATTTTCATGATTCATTCAGATGGCATTTTCAAACGTCAACTATATGCTTAGAATGAAATATTGCTTTAATGCGTACAGCACTAATGCTCTTTTGTGTACAACCAGTACCAATACATTTTTATGTATTTTAGGTGGGGTTTAAACACTTGTTGTGTAGATATGTTTTAGATATGTTTCATCATGTTTAGGACTTAGTATTTAGTAAAAGTCATACATAAGAAAGTGGAGTGGGGGTTGTGTTCGATTTTAGATTCCAATTGAATTTCCTGATTCATGCCCTTACATAGGTACAATTCGCATTGCCCTTATATAGGCATAGAAATCCAGTCCTTAGTTAGGCATAGCCCATGCTGCCCAAATACAGGCATGGCTACTTCCATCCGTTCATCTACGTTACAACGATTTCTTGGAAAACCAGACTCTTAAGCCGTTAGGGACTTCCCCTTGCTTGAATATTGATTTCTCCAAGAACTCAGTTATTATTTGTATTTTTGTATTTATTTTATTTATAAAGCGCTAACATTCATCCTGGAAGGACATCACGGCGCAGAATTGCAAGTGACTTAGCGACAGCACTAATTGGAAATTATTGATCTGGCCTGGGGAAAAGGAATGTTTTTAGTTGTTTCCTGAATGAAAGGAAGCATTCAGTGGTTCTGAGTTTAGGAGGTAACTCGTTCCACTTTGTTGCGGCAATGTGATAGAAGGCCCTCTCTCCCATCCTGACAGTCCGGGCTCGGGTGATAGATGCTCTTCCTGAGGTCATAGATCGTAGGTTTCTAGAGGGTTTATGAAATCTGATCTTGTCATGTAGGATGATGGGGCCTGTATCGTGAAGTACTTTGTGTGAAATACACAACATTTTAAAAATGGCTCGTTGTCTCATTGGGAGCCAGTGAAGCTCACGCATGCATTTTTTGGCTGAGTCGTATTTTCTTTTATTACAGATGGCTTTGGCAGCGGCATTCTGAACCAACTGTAATTTGGAAAATAGGTAGTCTGCCATTCCCACAAACAGTGAATTACCGTAGTCCAACCTACTCATCAATAGTGATTGGACTAGTGTTTTCCTGCAATCTGTCGGAACCCAAGGGAATATTCGTCTGAGCATCTTCAAGAGGCCAAAGCCTCTGCCGCAGACTGTGGAAACATGAGATTTCATGGATAAATCATTATCCAGTGTTATTCCTAAATTTTTAGCTTTTATAGTTGGGTTAGGAGGCAAGCCCAAATCGCTCGGCCACCAACTATTGTCCCAGACATGTGTGCCTCTGCCGAACAGTAGAATTTCAGATTTGTCAGCATTAAGTCTAAGACAATGGTCCTGCATCCAAATTGCCAGTTCAGTCAGGCAGTTCGTCAATCTAGTTTTTGAGTCATCATTTTCATCAATGGTGACCATCAGCTGGGTGTCATCCGCGTAGGAGCACATTTCGACACCCCACTTTTTGCCGATGGTTGCCAACGAGGAGACGAACACGTTGAACAAAGTTGGGCTCAACGACGCCCCCTGAGGAACTCCGTATTTTATAGGTCGCGGAGGGGATGTATAGTCACCCAGGCGAACTGATTGGGTGCGATCCGCTAGGAACGATTGTAACCATCCAAGAGCTTTATCTTGGATTCCTTTCTCTGCCAGAGTATTCACTAATTGATGGTGGGGTACGGTATCAAAAGCCGCTGATAAATCAAGGAGTATCAGAGCGACTGTGCTACCTTGATCCACCTTGGTTCTAATACTGTCTGTCACCGCCAAGAGTGTGGTTTCGGTGCTGTTATTTGTCCGAAACCCTGTCTGTGAGGCGTCCAGCAGACCATTAACTTCCAGAAATGTGGAGAGTCGTCTATTGACCAATTTTTCCAGGACCTTTGATAAGTAGGGTAACTGGGATATTGGTCTATAATTGGCCGGATTGTTAACATCTGCCCCAGCCTTCTTTACTAAAGGGGTAACTAGGGCCTGTTTCCATGATGTTGGGAATTCGGCAGAACTAAGGGAGAGATTAAATGCTCTGGTAACTACTGGACATATTACGGGGGTAAGCTGGGAGAAAATGTGATGTGGACATGGGTCAAGTGGTGAACCAGACTTGACCTCAAGCATGGCTTTTTCTACTTCCTCTTCTGAAAAAGGGCCAAAAGTACGACAGACAGTATGTGCAGCAGTTGGTACATATTGTTCAATTTTATCCATCCTTGGTTTTGGAAAAGAGGCATAGATGGTATCAATTTTTTCACAGAAAAAATCATTGAGCTTATTACAGTTCTCCTGTGAAGGAGTAAGTTGTACGGAGAGATTAGTTGGGCTGCATAATTCTCTTACAATTTTAAAAAGTTCTTTTGATGAATTTTTATTCTCGGATACTCTGCGTGTGAAATAGTCCTTTTTTGCCTTTCTTATCGCTCTTTGATAAAATGCTTGAGCTTTCCTAAAACTATCTTTGGTCTCATCTGTCTTAGATACTCTCCATTTATGCTCAAGGGAGGTGCAATTTCGTTTTAAAAGTTTAAGTTCAGGTCCGTACCATCTCTCTGATTTTTTGTTGCCTGGTTTGTGACGGGATTGGGTGGTCGAACAGTGTTCAAGTGCATTTTTAATATTATTGTGGAGAAGGTCTATTTCCTCCTGGATATTGGTACTTGTACAGGAGGGGTGTAAAAAATGATTACTGAATTTATCAAGTGTGAAGGACTTCCAGTTTCTTATATTTGCTATAAATGCACTATGTTTTTAGTCTGGGGGGTGGGGAGATTAATGCGGAAGGTAATCATATAGTGATCGGTCCATACCAATGGGATTAAAGGGTCGATGTCAATGGATTCGATGTTAGAAAATATCAAATCTAATGTATGTCCTGCACTGTGTGTTGGTTGATGGACTCTCTGAGATAACTGCAGGATGGACATATCTTCCACTAATTGATTCGTCAAGGAGCTACTGCTGTTATCCAGATGTATATTGAAATCTCCAAGGAGGAGGATGTTCTTGTTCTTCAAACATACAGGCATGATCTGAGTGAGTAACTGTGAACTAAAGTTTAATGTACAGCCCGGAGGATTATAAATTAAGATACCTCCAAATAGCACACTGGTGTTTATGGACACCGTAAATGCCAGAGCGTCATAATTTCCAACCGGTGCAATACTCTCTTGTCTGCATGAAAGATGGTCTCTAAACAGTAGAGCTACACCACCACCCCTTTTCTTAACTCTGTTAACATTCAGTATCTTATAGTCCGGGGGAAGGGCTATAACTATGTCTGGGATATTGTGGTCATCAAGCCATGTTTCAGATAAACACACTAAATCTGGTTGTTGCTCATTAAGAAGGTCCCAGATATACGTAGAATGTTTAGGTAGTGATCTTACATTCATATAAATGCATTTCAGAGGAGATGTGGATAGATGTAATGTCACAGGGTTCAGTGTAGGGGTACATTCCCATCTACAGCTGTAACAGCTAAAAGGGCCATAAGTATCCATAGGACCCATGTGAGCACAATCATGTGTATTTGTGATCGTCTTACCAGACAAATCCAGCAGTTCGCGGCTTGTATAGGTAATATTTCCACTTGAGCCTGGGGCCGCGCTGATAATTTGGGCAGGGGTCGTGGCCCCTGTCCCCGGGCGGCCGCGGACGGGCGCAGACGGGCTTGGCTTAGGCGCGGCTTCGGCGCGCATCCGGCGCGCCCGCTGCACCAGCCCGCTGCGGCGTCTGGCCGGAATACACATTTTATAGTGTGTGAGGAGGGTGGGAGGGCAGCGCGACTAGAGCGCAGCCCCAGCCCTACCTAAGATGGCGCCCACCTCGGCAAACAGCAATTCCCAAAGGACGGCTGGGCGAGGCAGGGCAAAGGAAGTATAGCGTGAAAGAAGGTGTCAGTGTACCTGTATCAATTCCCGAACTAAAATCACTATTTAGAGCCCCCCAATTTAAAATATCATAAAAACGCTATTTCGCCGTTTTCATACACAAATTCGCCAATACATATGCCAGAAGTAAAATCACTCGCAGCCCTAGTGTCTCTCACTAGGGAGAGCTCTAAAAGGCAGCGAGGGCTTGAAAAGACCGGCTCTAAATAGCCTGGGAGGGCGGGAGGGCAGCGCGACTAGAGCGCAGCCCCAGCCCTACCTAAGATGGCGCCCACCTCGGCAAACAGCAATTCCCAAAAGACGGCTGGGCGAGGCAGGGCAAAGGAAGTATAGCGTGAAAGAAGGTGTCAGTGTACCTGTATCAATTCCCTAACTAAAATCACTATTTAGAGCCCCCCAATTTAAAATATCATAAAAACGCTATTTCGCCGTTTTCATACACAAATTCGCCAATACATATGCCAGAAGTAAAATCACTCGCAGCCCTAGTGTCTCTCACTAGGGAGAGCTCTAAAAGGCAGCATGAACATCTAGTCCTTAGGGGTTCGTTCATGGCATTCATATGCCCAACTTTACGTCAAAGCTGGCATTCCTAAACACCTTCAAGGTATAAATATACCTTCACTTGCTATGACAAAGCATGGTGTGGTTCGGTGTAGTTCGACTACCTACTTGCAGGACACAGCTCGCAACAGCAAGTGCCGAAGGAAGCCAACTCTCCAGCTGACGCACTGACCAGAAGCTGTCATCCTCCTGCCAAGAATCCAGCTCTCGTGTTTCTGACTCCCATTGCGGGGTGTTGGGAAATCGAGTCTGTGAAAGAGACATCAACCTCTCTCATTCTAAGGTATGGAGCTGATTAGAACCTAGAGACACATTTGGCAATTCTTGGGAAAACTAAACCTATGCTAAAGACAACACTAACTTCTTCCCTCGTACTAGACCTAGGTTAGGTACATTGGGGTAGGCATATTTTAGAAGTACCAGTTGAGTATTTTAGCCTGTGTTATTTATGTATGTATTTTTATATGTCATAGCACCAGACAATGCTATTACAGTATTATTTTATATTACTATTTACGCTGTACGCATTATACTTTGCATTCTGTCTAGCGATTGTAGCAGTTCTCCTCTCTTGCATTAGAAAGAAGACTGTTCAATAAACCCCTTTTTATTGAAACTCCGTCTCTCTATTTCTGTGCAAACTCTGTAGAAACAAAGCATGCACGATTGACTGAGTAAAATAGTTATCTATTGTTTCCACGACTCTGAAGATACGTTTTATTCTTGGGGAAACAAAGTTGTCATGTTTGTGCAGTTGTCAGAAACTAATCCCTTCTTGTTTATTCGAAAAAGTTTCTAGTGACCTCTGAGCTAGTTGGCACACACAATTAAGTTTAGTATACTCGATAGAGACATACTGTCCTGAGTCCTATGTCAAATATATATTATATAATATTCAAATGTGCAGAGCCTATTGGGAATATAGGAACTACACTACACAACCTACTTTCACCAAATCTTGCTGGTAGCTTGAATATTCAGCCATCTTGCAATCTTTGCAGGCTGATCTTCTAGAATCTAAATTCCTACTGACTCGTGATAACCACACCAACCTGAAAATAAGAATAGTGCCTGGGGCAATTGGTTTCACATACCTGACCTTTAATGAGGGTGACACAGTCCCTATAGCTTACAAATCACACTTGTATACTTCGGCTGAAATGCGGTTTTCCTCTGTAGAAAAAGTTTTGACTGCAGTGCAGATGGTGATTCTAAAGGAACGAGCACTGTCGCAGGGGAAACGCATGTTGGTTGTTACACCGTATCCTGCCTTGGAAGCAGTGACGAAAGCCAGTGTACCAAATTGAAAAGCTTTGCATCCCCAGTGGATACAATGGCCAACATCTTTGACATCTCCGGATGTCACTTTCGTTTTCAATTCCTCTTTGCAAACTCAGGAGTAATTGCAGTATGAATTCGTTCATCCGGCTCCTCTGACCATGCGCCCGCTGGAGGATTTCCATTGTATCATTTACACTGACGGATCGGCGCAACCTGCGAGAGGATCAAAGCGTGCTTATTAGGCGGCCTGTGCAATAGTGGTTGGTACGATGGTGAATGGAGACTTCAAGTCTGATGTTGTGCATATACAGACATTAGGGGACTGTACCGCCCAATTGGCAGAGCTACGTGCTCTGGTGCTTGCACTGGAGTACGCTGATCCTTGTGTACCTACACTTATTGTAAGTGACTCTTACTACTGTGTTCAGTCTTACAATGACAATTTATTCTTTTGGACTCAGAATGACTATCGTGATTCCAAAGGTAGCACAATCAAACACAAAATGCTATGGGTTCGAGTGGCTGAGCTTAAAGAACAACTGACACTCGTGTTTATATTTCATACTCTTGGTCATCACCGCGTAGGGGTACATGCTGTTGGTAACAATCTTGCTGACGAAGCAGCAAAGACAGCAGTAGCGACTTATGCAGTTGCAGCAGTTACACGTTCCAAAAGTAAGATTGCTGATGACATCTTGACAGCTATTGCTGCAACAGAGAAGGGAGGTAATTACCCTAGAGGTTTCCCTTCCAGAAACTCTTATCATTTAAGTCCTGATAAAGTTCCCTATGTGAGAATTAACGACGTTGGTGACAGATTGATTCCCAACGCGGACCGCAGGTCATCCTTGATTACTGCAGCTTACGAGGGTATGGCCTCGGCTCATGCCAGCGTTTCTGCGACAGTATCTCTTTTACAACAACATTACTGGTGGTGCGGATTGTACAAAAAAAAGCACGATTATTTCCTTTATTGTGACAATTGTCAGCAGATTAAACGTTCAACTGCTGCGCGCCCGCCCCATACATAGTTGTACATATCGAATAAACCACTTCAGTAAGTATATTTAGATCACTGAGGTCTTTTCTCGTTAGATACTGTGTATAAGTACATCTTAGTTGCAGTGGATTCGTGCACACACTTTGTTTGAGTCTGGCCACAAAGGAATGCTGATGCCTGAACTGTCATAAGGGATTTGTGTGTCTTTGTGGGAATTTTTGCATGTGGTACCTTTCATTCTGACCAGGGTTCAGCGTTCGCCTCTAAGGCGTACAAGGATGCCAATGTGTTCATTGGGAGTCCAAGTCAAATTTTCGTCTCCATACAGGTCTGAGGGTAATTCAGTTGTGGAGCGGATGAACCGTGACTTAAAGCAATCCTTGACTGCTAGGGTTTTAGGTACTGGCAGGAACTGGCTAGACCATCTCTATAGCATCCAACGTGCACTTAATAATCTCCCTAGAATGTCTCTGGGTGGGTGGACCCCATACGAAATGCTCTTTGGCATTAAAATGTTTGTTACGGACCTTGAGGGTCTAGACATGGCGGCGTCTGCCACACCCTTTGACATAGATGACCATTCTGCTGTGTTACAGAACCTACAAAAGACCTGTGACAGTCTTGCAAAGGAACATTTGCCTGAGAATGTGAAAAAAAATTTGAGTATCAGAGTTAAGAAGGGAACGCAGCCGACCTAAGGTAGACCAATAGTATAGTTTAAAGTCTGGAAAGTTAAGCCCCCCTGTCTCTGCAGTCCCTTTTAGTGACGTCAATGATCTACGAACCTTTTTATATCCCCAAATATAACTACTTAAAGAAAGAATTTGGGAGAGCTAGGGGTATAGAACGAAATAAATAAAGGAATTTGGGAAGCACTTTAATTTTGATCAGGTTTATTCTGATTACCATAACTCTGTTATCGTCTTCTTCCCTCTGATTGTTTTGTATCTGCATTTTGTTTCCATTATTGTGCTGTCAATAAAACATTTTTTTTTTAAAGGAACAGTTGCCCTCCACAACTGATGCTATGCTTCAGATTCCGGTAGTTGGCTGGCTACCCCAAGTTGGTGACCTGTTCCGTGAGAAGGTGGAGAACAAGAAGGAATTCGGCCCCTCATATCATGCACCAGTTCCTGTGCTTGCCGTGCTGGGTACAAGAACAGTCATTTTTCCTCCTTTTCCTGGTCTGGTCGCAAGGAAAACAGTTACATCTCCATTGACAATGTCAAATTACAGCGAATGGCCGATTCTTCTTAGTATGACACCTGCGGTCTCTTGCCCAGCAATGCTGAGGAATTCTGTTTTGGCTCCGGCAAGTACTACCAAGCCTGACATTGCCATCAAGATGCATACAGTTGCAAATCCTTTAGTGAATCCACCAGCTGTTGATCCCCTTGATGATACTGAGCATACTTATCCCACAGATTTGTCAATACCTGATTTGCAAACAAGTGCAGTTAACCAGTCACTCTTTTTATTTGACACTGACTCTACCACATCAAAGTCCCCAACAAAAGTTTCAATTTTTGCTGTTTGGTTTAAGAAACATTTTTTGATACCCGCTTGGACTTACGTTTGGCTGGTGATTTTTCTATTTTTTTATTCATATCAATTGGATTTGTAGTGTATTTTTTCGTTTTGTGAATGGACATTATGTTAAAGAAAGATCTGCAATTAGACTAATTTATGGAACTTTGGCACCCCACTCCTCATCACACATAATCGAGAGGGACCAGACTTTTGTGAATATCACTGCTTGGCCTGTCTTAGATGGGATTGTGTGGGATGCTGTGAAATTTCAGATCCATGGCCCCACAGAGGTTATAAATGTCCCCAATGTGCTTCGTGTTTCAATGGGGGATGTTGTGAAACAAAATATACGCTCTGATGATTGGGATGTACAAGCCATAGAGGCCCTGTTTTTGTGATTTGAAATATTATGCTGCTTTTGATGCTGAGGTTTCTATTTAGACTCAGCCAATTATGAATTGTGACCTCGTTCCAAACTATACTTGATGTGATACTGGCATTTTTTCATTCTATTTTTTCCGCCTCTTTGGTGGTTTACCGTTAATGCTCGGCCTGGCTGCAGGTGTACTGCTGTTAATTTGCTTGCTTAGAAATGGATGCAAAGTCTGTGTCACAAGACAATCTGCCCCGTCTACTTCACCTTCACAACCGAATGCTTGATTACTATGGAGCGCTAACGTTCCGGTTCTCCTACTTTACATGCATGCAGCCTGTCTTTCATTGCCTGGATTGCTGTTTTGAATGGGCTCTGGATTTGTGTCTCTGCAATACGGTGTCGCCTAACCCGGATTATGATCAACTGATGAGTCCCTTAGTTACTCATGAGTTAGAATGTTCTGGCATCGGGATTATGGCCTTTGCAGCGATGCATGGAGTCCTTGGTTATTGGGATATTTGTGCAGCAACACATGACTTCCTGGCCCGCAGCTATATTGAAGAATACCGGAGTTGTCCTATGATGGTGCTAGATGCTCCGGTTATCAAGGAACATGTTTCTTGCTTTCCATTGCTAAATTGAATGGCTGAAATGTTTTCGGATGAGAACAATGACTTCCTATTGGAAGCTGTTGCAACGTATTGTGCCTATACGCTGTTGGATTGAATTAACAGTGGTCCGACTTCAGCGTGTACTGGACTCGTATTTTTTCATTCAATTTTTTTTCTCTCTTCTCATTCCATGCTTTGGACACTATACCAATGAACAACAGAATGCCAAATGCTGTCACAATTTTCTTTCCTAAATCATATAGCCATAAGAATTATTCACTATGGTAGAATGCCATATTAGTGACAAGAATTAATCTTTTTATTTTATTTTAAATTTTTCTTTCTCAAGGATTATTGGTTATCAATTCACCAATTTTATCAAAACATCACAAGACCTCAACATATACATATATATATACAATATTCACAAAACTCTTTGTACCAATAAGCATAGATTCTTCATAAACATTCATACCCACATCAATTCACACTCATACATATCAACATATATTTATACAAAAAAACCTGGAATCAAAAATATTCACAGTAAGCCATATACAAGAATTGTTATAAGTGATAAGACTTTTTCAGAAGTTTTTAGCTACTCCTTCTTTTTTTGATGGCAAAAAGTTTACACAGTGTCCGTTTAGAGAATGTATGATAAATTTACAGAATGCTGATAGAGTGTCTTCATTCTTCCACACAGATTGATGGTTATATTGCATTAGGTGTCTTCGACGGGCGATTTTTTCTAAACCCCAGTCAACTCCATATATCTAGAGGTAAGACAAGGTGGCTAGAGTAATGGAGGCTACAAGTAAGGTTACTAGCATTTGTTTGATATGACCCTAAAGGAAGATTTCTGTTCTCCTTTTTTCGCAGTCTTTTGTCCTGATGAGAACTCCGCGAACGGCGGGAGTTCGAAACGCATAGACAACTTTTTGCCATCAAAAAAAGAAGGAGTAGCTAAAAACTTCTGAAAAAGTCTTATCACTTATAACAATTCTTGTATATGGCTTACTGTGAATATTTTTTATTCCAGGTTTTTTTGTATAAATATATGTTGATATGTATGAGTGTGAATGGATGTGGGTATGAATGTTTATGAAGAATCTATGCTTATTGGTACATTATTGATATTGTATAAAAGAGTTTTGTGAATATTGTATATATATGTATATGTTGAGGTCTTGTGATGTTTTGATAAAATTGGTGAATTGATAACCAATATTTCCTTGAGAAAGAAAAATTTTAAAGAAAATAAAAAGATTGATTCTTGTCACTAATATGGCATTCTACCATAGTGAATAATTCTTATGGCTATATGATTTAGGAAAGAAAATTGTGACGGCATTTGGCATTCTGTTGTTCATTGGTATTTCGTGGCTCAGCCTTGCTGTTGGGGGCCCAGACCCAGTGGTGGTTTTTTTTTGGACACTATACAGCCGCTGCTTGCACACATTGGTATGTTAGCATAGGCTTATTAGAAGTTTAAACACCATTTTACCTTTTTACTGCTTTTGCACACAACACTCTATGTAACTGTTGTTGTAAGTTAGGCTGCGTGAAATTCTTCACATGAGAATGGCTTGTTTTTAACATCCCTAGAATTAGTCTGTACAGTGAGTGCTGAAGCCTCCAAGGTTATCATAACAATGTTAACTGTTGATCGGGCTGATCAGCCCATGCTTAGACACAACATGCACGCTGCAGCAAGTTAACTGAAATTCTGGCGCCTTCAATATTGCACTGCATGCATGATTTGGGCACTTGGAGAAAATCTGTTTCCAGAGAGAGAGAGAGAGCTTTTGCAGATCCTGATGTGATTCACCTCTGCTGATCTTGGAGGTGTGGGGTTCTCCATTCAAGCCTAATAGACCTTCTATTATTATATAAAACATAGTTCCTAGTTAGGGAGGGGGGTATATAAGTCACTATAGGACCTGTTTCCACTATTATTATAATATGATTTCTCCCTTTGTGTTTTATGGAATTGTAACAATGCTGATCATATTTTTTTTAATCATATGCCTGCTTATATTAATAAAAATACTGCATCTTAGAGCATGTCGTTAAAATATACATTTGAAACTGTTCTGTGTCTCTATTTACTCACGTTGTGGACTGGTATGAGAATAACAAACAAAAGAGTGTTCTTGATTCCCACCATTCCTGAGAGTAACCTAAGTCGCATGTTCTTCGTTGTCTAATCCTGTGCTATAGGACGAAGAGCTAATGAGACACTGATGCTAGTCGGTTAGGGGTTCTAGGTACTGAGGTGAGTTTTTTGGTCCACCACAATTCACAGTTCTGTGCACAGTTCTGTGTATGGGCAGAATCCCAGCAAAAAAACCATGCAGAAAAGACACAAAATTAGATAGTAGTCAACAAGCAATTGACTAGGACAGACAATGAAAAAGTGACTAGGGCAATTGAATTTATATTAGAATTGTACATATGATAAAGATATACAAGTCAGTGCTGTATTTTGTGAGCAACTGCTCTCCTAAATACATAAGCAATACTAACAGGAGTCTTCAGCCACACTTTCAAGTTCAAGTTCAAGTTCAGGGATTTATATAGCGCACTACTCACCCAGAGGGTCTCAAGGCGCTTGGGGAAAGGGGGTTCAGTTTTTGTCGAATGGCCAGGTTTTAAGTTCTTTTCTGAAGGAGATGTGGTTTTGAGTAAGGCGGAGGTGAGTGGGGAGTGAGTTCCAGGTCTTGGCCGCTAGGAAGGAGAAGGATCTGCCACCCATGGTGGATTTTCGGATGCGCGGGACTGCGGCGAGGGCTTGATTGGACGATCTAAGTTGGCGGGTGGGTGTGTAGAAGGACAGTCGAGTGTTGAGGCATTCGGGTCCAAGTTTGTAGAGGGCCTTGTGTGCGTGGGTAAGAAGACGGAATGTTATTCTCTTGTTGACGGGAAGCCAGTGGAGGTCTTTTAGGTGTCCGGTGATGTGATCTTGGCGAGGGATGTCCAATATGAGTCTCGCTGATGCGTTTTGGATGCGTTGGAGTTTTTTCTGTAATTTTGCTGTGATTCCGGCGTATAGTGTGTTACCATAATCCAGTCGACTCGTGACCAGTGCGTGGGTGACAGTCTTTCTTGTTTCGACGGGGATCCAGCGGAAGATCTTTTTGAGAATACGAAGTACGTTGAAGCAGGAGGATGAGACTGCGTTGACTTGTCTGGACATCGAGAGAGAGGAGTCCAGGATGAAGCCCAGGTTGTGTGCGTGGTCTGTGGGTGTGGGTGCTGTGCCCAGAGCGGAAGGCCACCAAGAGTCGTCCCAGGCAGAGGGGGAAGATCCTAGGATGAGCACCTCCGTTTTGTCTGAGTTGAGTTTTAGGCGGCTATGTTTCATCCATTCGGCTACTTCTTTCATGCCTTCGTGAAGATTAGTTTTAGCGGTGTTAGGGTCTTTAGTGAGGGAAAGTATTAACTGGGTGTCGTCAGCGTGAGAGATGATGTTAAGGTTGTGTTGACGCGCGATGGAGGCGAGTGGACTCATGTAAACGTTGAAGAGGGTGGGACTGAGTGATGATCCTTGTTGTACTCCACAGATGACTTCAGTGGCCTCTGAGATGAATGGGGGAAGTCGGACTCTTTGAGTTCTCCCGGCGAGGAATGAGATGATCCAGTCCAAGGCTTTTCCTTGTATGCCGATGTTGCTGAGGCGTTGTATAAGGGTGCTGTGGCAGACTGTGTCGAAAGCGGCCGAGAGGTCGAGTAGTATGAGGGCCGCTGTTTCTCCGTTATCCAGTAGTGTTCGGATGTCGTCTGTTGCTGCAATGAGGGCGCTTTCGGTGCTGTGTTTGGCTCGAAATCCGGACTGTGAGGGATCGAGGGAGTTATTGGATTCAAGGAAGGCGGCGAGCTGGCTGTTGACGGCTTTCTCAATGACTTTGGCGGGGAAGGGGAGGAGGGATATGGGTCTGTAGTTTCTAAGTTCCAAGGGGTCAGCTGTGGGTTTCTTCAAGAGGGCGCTGAGTTCGGCGTGTTTCCAGCTTTCTGGGAAGGTGGCAGAGTTGAACGAGCAGTTGATGACATCACGAAGATGGGGTGCGATGATGGAGTCTGCTTTGTTGAAGATGTGGTGGGGACAGGGGTCGGTTGGCGAGCCAGAGTGGATTGAGTTCATTAGGCGGATGGTGTCTTCGGTGGAGATTGGGTTCCAGGCGCTGAGGTTGTTAGTTGGCGGTGTGGGATCTGAGGGGGGTGGGGACGTTGTTCGCCGGGAGCGTTCTCGAAGCTGTTGTGAATGTCGGCAATTTTGTTGTAGAAGAAGGAGGATAGCGCATCGCAGAGGTCTTGGGAGGGAGTGATGTTGTTAGATGCTGCGGCGGGGTTGGTGAATTCTTTGACGATGTTGAAAAGTTCCTTGCTGTTGTGGGCGTTGTTGTCGAGACGATCCTTGAAAGCTAATTTCTTGGTGGTTCGAATCAGTTGGTGGTGTTTGCGGGTGGCCTCCTTGAGGGTGGCCATGTTGTCAGTGGTTGAGTTTCTTCTCCATGTTTTCTCAAGGGTGCGGCATAGTTTCTTGGATTTTTTAAGTTCATCATTGAACCAGGGGGCTTTTTTGCTGCCTGACTTGATCTTGTGCTTTTTCAGGGGTGCTAATTCGTCAGCGCTGTGGGTGATCCATTGCTTGAGTTTAGTGGCCGCTTGGTTTGGGTCCAATGAGAGGGTGGGAGGGTTTTGGTTAAGTGATGTGAGGAGTTGGTTGGAGATGATTTTGTTCCAGTTTCTCAGAGGACAAGGTTGTGGGCGGATGTGGGTCAAGGTGGTTTTGTAGCTGAAGGGAACACAGCTATGGTGTGTCCAATGGAGAGATGTGGTGCGGTCGAAGGAGATGTGCTTGCTGGAGGTGAAGATAGGGTCGAGCATGTGCCCGGCTACATGGGTGGGGGTGTCCACAAGTTGTTTGAGTCCGAGATTGGCCAGGTTGTCCAGAAGGAAGTTGGTGTTGTTGTCGTGTTTGTTTTCAAGGTGGAAGTTGAGGTCTCCTAATAGAATGTAGTTCTCGGAGGCGAGGGCATGTGGGCTGATGAAGTCAGTGATGTCATCGCTGAATTGAGTGCAGGTTCCTGGGGGCCTGTAGATGAGGGTGCCTCTAAGTGTGGTCCTAGGGTTGGTGTGGATCTGAAAGTGGAGATGTTCGGCGGTTGCAAGATTATCGTCGGAGCTGATCGTGATTTTGATGGTGTTCCTATGGACGATGGCGATGCCTCCTCCTGTTTGGTTGGTGCGGTCTTTTCGGATGATCTTGTAAGCGTCCGGTATGGCTATAGCGATGTCGGGTGCTGATGATGTGTTCATCCATGTTTCAGTAAGGAAGGCGATGTCAGGTGACGCAGTGTTGAGTAGGTCCCAGAGTTCAGTTGCGTGTCTGTGGACCGAGCGGGTGTTCAGCAGGATGCACTTTAGGTGGTTAGAGTCGGAGCTATGTTTGGAGGAAGTGGATTTGGTGAGGGTCCTGGAGCAGGTGAACTTGCAGGTGTAACAGGCGAATGGGCCGTGGGTAAGTCCTGGGGTGGCTTCACAGCATTGTGGAGTACGTCCGGGGTTGACGGTGAGGAGAGTTGCGGCATCATATGTGAGTCTAGTGGGCTGGGTATGACGGGGGCCAGGGGGTATGGTGCTGGGCGCGGTCCAGGCGCGGACGGGCGTAGACAGGCTTACCTTTGGCGCACCTTTGGCGCGCATGGGGAGCCTGTCCTCCTGTTTTATACAGATATTAGTCTCGGACGTAGTCAGAAAATACCATCAATTTCTACATATATGCTACAACTAACCTAATCAAGGACTAGTTCTAGATATGGAGATACGCACAATATGTGTCAATATTTAAATATGAAACTCATTATCATTGGCATAACTCTATGACTGAGAGGAAGTGTGGAGATGTTATTTCCAAAAACATCACATCAATGGTCAATCAACTTGCTTTGCAGGGATCACTGAAATAATATCGAGGGACAAAATATCGACTTGCAAAAATATCGTGGACAAAATATCGACAGTCAAAATATCGAGTTTGTATCTACAAACAGGTAAGTACAAAAATATCGAGTACAAAATATCGTTTACAATAATATAGTTGTAAAAAATATCGACTTTATTAAAAACAGTGTTAAATTAAATTAATATTAAAATTTAATTACTAAAATATACTTAAAAATACTTAAATTAACCTATAATAATTAAATAATGAATGAAATTAATAAAAACATTTTTTTACAATCATATTTGTTAAAACATATATATATAGTAACATACTATAATTAAATAAGATACTATTATATTACCGTACGATACCAGAAGTGTAAAAAATACTATTCCCACTCCAAAGAGTGCAAGCGTAGGGGAAGCATTGGATAGCGTAGGGGTTCAAATTAATATTCCAACTCCAGTGGGTGCAACAGTAGGGAAAGCGTTGGATAGCGTAGGGGTTAAAATTAATATTCCCACTCCAGTGGGTGCAACAGTAGGGAAAGTGTTGGATAGCGTAGGGGTTAAAATTACTATTCCCACTCCAGTAGGTGCAACAGTAGGGAAAGCGTTGGATAGCGTAGGGGTTAAAATTAATATTCCCACTCCAGTGGGTGCAACAGTAGGGAAAGCGTTGGATAGCGTAGGGGTTAAAATTACTATTCCCACTCCAGTGGGTGCAACAGTAGAGAAAGCGTTGGATAGCGTAGGGGTTAAAATTACTATTCCCACTCCAGTGGGTGCAACAGTAGGGAAAGCGTTGGATAGCGCAGGGGTTAAAATTACTATTCCAACTCCAGTGGGTGCAACAGTAGGGAAAGCGTTGGATAGCGTAGGGGTTAAAATTACTATTCCCACTCCAGTGGGTGCAACAGTAGGGAAAGCGTTGGATAGCGTAGGGGTTAAAATTACTATTCCAACTCCAGTGGGTTCAACAGTAGGGAAAGCGTTGGATAGCATAGGGGTTAAAATTACTATTCCCATTCCAGTGGGTGCAACAGTAGGGAAAGCGTTGGATAGCGTAGGGGTTAAAATTCCTATTCCAACTCCAGTGAGTGCAACAGTAGGGAAAGCGTTGGATAGCGTAGGGGTTAAAATTACTATTCCCACACCAGTGGGTGCAACAGTAGGGAAAGCGTTGGATAGCGTAGGGGTTAAAATTCCTATTCCAACTCCAGTGGGTGCAACAGTAGGGAAAGCGTTGGATAGCGTAGGGGTTAAAATTACTATTCCCACTCCAGTGGGTGCAACAGTAGGGAAAGTGTTGGATAGCGTAGGAGTTAAAATTACTATTCCCACTCCAGTGGGTGCAACAGTAGGGAAAGCGTTGGAAAGCGTAGTTGTAATAATTAAATTTGTAAAAAACACATATTAACAAATTAATCAACGAGTATAAAATTATTAACAATTACTATTTAATTAATTAGCACATATAAATTAATTATCAATTATTTACTAATTACTATCAATAAATATATTAACATATTTAATTATTATTAATTAAATTACTTCCCACCCTATTCCCCTATAATCCCACAACCCGCTACTGCATTAAATTTGTAAAATTTACATATTTACCAATTAATCAATTATTATTAATTAATTTGCAATTACTATTAAATTAATTAACACATATAAATTAATTTACAATTAATTTTAAATTAATATCAATTAATTAATTTACATATTTAATTAATTATAATTAATTTACTTCCCACCCTATTCCCCTATAAACCCACAACCCGCTACAGAATTACATTACGCAATTATTATAAAAACAAAATTCATTTAATAAAATTATTTATAACATTAATACACACTTTTCACACATATTATTACATAAAAATACACTATAAAATATAATATATTATTAAAAATTCGATATTTTTGCTATCTATATTTTATACAGTCGATATTACTTCACTTACCTTAAAAACGATATTTTTGTAGTCGATATTCTGTCCAGTCGATATTTTGTCCAGTCTATATTTAAAAGTCGATATTATGTCCAGTCGATATTTTGGAGTCGATATTTTGTCTGTGCACCGCTTTGCAGATCTCGCCCTTATCACTTTCTGTGCATGACTACAATGTAACCACTGATAACTTGTTAGTGTTCCAGATGACAGGATAACATGACTTAAGAAGGATTAGTCAAATATATTAATATGTTTGTGACAAACTGTTTCATTTTTAAATCTAATTAGTATTTCTTCTAAGAAAAAACATCAAGGGATGTAACACATACATTATCAGATAACATGCCCATTGTATATGTCACATTTGAAATGTATACTAACATGTACCTACAAAAAATAGATTTTTCATACAATATTAACATCAGTAGCATGCATTCTCCATTCTTTTGCTGTACATTTAAATGTCATTGAATTAACTTACCATTAGGCAAAGATGTTTTCAATGAGTTCATGCCTGATGTCTCTATATTCTTCCTTATCACTGTCATCTTGGTGGCAAATCTCACCAATTTCACCCTTGGGTTCCCACAGGTAGATATAAGGGATGAAGAGAATGTTTCTTGTTGGGCAATGTTGTATAGCATGCAACATAACACAACTATCTTGCAGACCTTCCCAGTACAGTAGAAGAGAAAAGGTTCCCTCCAGACTTGTCCAGGTGCTGGAAGTGGGAATTCAAGATCCAAACAATGTGCATAAGTCCTCTTCTTTGCACATGGATCTCATCAAATCTGACCTCCCCAGGAATTGTCAGGTTTATCAGCGGTGTTAAAAGCCATTTGCGGATTCAGATAAGTCCCCTGCAAGCTAGAGTCACAAAAGTAAACATAAGTTTGCTTATGTCTGGAACATCAAAACTTTCAAAAAAAATATCACTACAACACTAATGTTAATAATTACCAACATGCCAGATCCTCCTTGGAACAAGGTCTGCCATCTGTTGTGGTATTTAGCCTTTGGGTAGCATTAGCGAGTCATGGGTTGAGCCAGGAAATCTAGCACAAACCCTGGTGAGGAAGACATCTGGTAGGCAAACCATCTGCACATTAATGGAATGGAAATGCTTCCTATTGCGGGACACTTGCTCCCGGCCATGATGTGGCATCAATGCATTGTGAGTTCCTTCTATGGCACCAATAACATGCAATGTGCATCATGTTATTTGAACTCACCCTTGATATTTTTTAGTGTAGTATTATCTGTTGGAAATTGGATGCAGTCATTCATAGGTCTGAGCCTAACATCCAAGGATTGGCTGAGGACAGCAGTAAATGTAGACAACAACCTCCCATTGGAGCCACAAACTGTCTACAGGTAGGAGCCCATCACACATAAACGTAGCACAGCAATTATTGACACAATAGGTGGGATGGTAGTCTGTATCTTTATATTTGACAACAGTTCTGATTGTAATTACGTGGCAAAGGCCTGAATGATGTTATATTTCAGCCTGTATATTCTAATGAAGTGCCTTTCCTATATGGTTTCCAGATCAGGACCTGGTTTGTTGACACTTTGGCTGCATTGATAGAGAAATCTTCGTCTTCCCAGGGCTGATGAATGGACATATCTATGACATGTGAGTGCTATATGCCAGTATTGTATGTTTACTAACAACCTTTGTATATATTTCAAAAACTTCAGAATGTATCCCTTGTAAACAGGAAGAAATATAAAAAAATAAACCAATTAAGAAAAATAGTTTTGACATTTTTTAATAAAAATATAAAACACCATTGTTTCAATATTAATATTTTCTCTCGTCATAAACACTCCTACATTTAATTCAAATGTTTTCTAGCTCAAAAAATACATTTATATTACTTTTCTCAAACAAATATATTGTTTGTACACAATAATAATAATTGGACTATGTGTGCTGTGTTTTACTTTTTTTTGTTGAAAATATTATTTAGTGTAATGTCCAACAAGATTGACATGCATTACACCACGGACAGTGTATCTCTATATTTTGTGTTGTATGTGTTCTAGCTGTTTTTGATGGAAGCAACTCCATTGAAGACAGAGGCTTGCAAAGAAAATGTACCACCGGCCTGCCATGTTCTCATGCATAACCAATGCTGATAATGTAGCTCTATGGTGGCAGACATAACAATCAATGAATCAATTGGTATATTTGCAAAAGCACATGCTCCTCAGACTGCCAGATGTATTTAGGCCCTAAGTGTTACAATGATCTGGGTGTGATTAGCGTACATAAAAAGTGGCAGGCCATAGGACTCAACTAGGTCGGCCTAAGGCCGAACATAGATGTTAAAGAGTTTGAGGCTTAATGAAGAGCCCTCGGGGCACACCACAAGGCAGGTGAAATATTAGAAATATTATGGATTAATAGGGCTTGAAAAAGAATAGGATGAGATGCAGTGTTCAATGCTGCACTAAGATCGAAAAGGATGAGAGCAGCAGTGCCTCCAAGGTCCAATTATTTCCTTAGATGCTCTACTGCTCCCAGGAGTGCAGTCTCCCTGCTATAGCCAGAGCAAATGCCAGACTGAGAGGGATGTAACAGGCTGTAGTTCCCTTAATAAAATGAAAGCTGACAGTTAATATGCATTTCTACAATCTTACCACAAACTGGTAGGAGCAACATTGGGCAAAAGTTAGCCCATACTTTGGCACCTCATCTAGGCTTTTTGAGTAGTGGAATGGCCGTTGTGTTTTTCCATATTGAGGGAACTCTACCTTCTCATAGGTGAGTATTGATCTTCATTTCTTCATGGGGAAAGGGATCACAGGGAGAGCCTGGACAAATGGAATCCAACAATGACTCAAGCATAGAGATATTGAGAAGATTAAAGTTCAACAAGGTAGAATTATGATAGTTACTTGAAACTGCTCTCTTCCTCAGATCTTCAGAAACAGCCAAATAGGAATAAATGTCAGCAATCTTATTGTTTATTATGAAAAAGCTATTAAATATCCTCACAATTAGACTGAGAAAGAGATACAGGTGAAGAGACTTGCACAGTATCTATCAGTTTTTGATTAAACCCAATAAGCTCCTTAGAAGAATTGTGAGCATTGGAGATTGTATTACAGTAATAATCCACCCATGCTTTATGGCAGGCTTTCAAGTACTCCTTAGTAGCTGCCTTCAGTTTAAATTTGGCCTCTTCCCAGTAAGTTTTGCACCCCGCTCATTCTAGCTGCTTGAATTTTTTATTTAGTAATAGTAGTGAGTCATTAAAGCAGGCAGCAGGCGCGCAATGACTTTTGATAGCTCCAACCTTACATGGCAGGATGCTAAAAGGTGCAGCTGGAAAACATGCTAGCTGTGCGGTTCCTTGAATTTGAAATGATATGGGAACTACATATAATCTAACAATTGTAGAGGTATAGGGTTAGCCAATGGAAGAGAGACAAAAACTGGTCAAGAATATGCCCAGCCGAATGACTCAGGGCAGTAAACCTAAAATACGAACGTTCTCCGGTAGGTCAGTAGCCAAGCCATTCTTGGACTCATCAAAGTGGATATTAGATCACCTAGAATAGTGAAGTAAGCAAAATTCAAGACAAAAGGTGTATTGGTCTTCACAATCGCAGAGCCCCAGAGACTAACAAGGCCAAGGGTTGGGGGCGATACAATAATGCACCTGACATAGGGCTCAAATACGAGTCTGGTGGTCCATGGATCACCAGATTTGTGGACACGCAGTGGTGGCAGTCTTCCAACTGCCCTTTTACATAAGGGTGGTCGGACTGCCATTGCCCCGCATCAGCAGCCAGGGAACCGCAGTTCCCTGGCAGTGTTGCAGCGGTCAGGAGGCAGTAATATGCCTGGCGAAATTGCTGCGGTCCCACCAAGCATATTACAAGTTTTCTCTCCGCTATGGCTTTCATGGTGTTTACACCGTGGGGGAGAGGAAAGAAAGGGTGCCCTGCAGGGCTCCCATGTGCCTCTGTGCCACCTGGTTGCACACAGGGGGGCAAAACATGTGCTCCTCTGTGTGCATGCACACTAGTTCCTGCACTGCATGGACTCTTTAGTCCAAGCGTGCAGGAACTGGCATTCCAATTGCGGTGTCTATTTTCAGGGCACTGCCGTGGGAACCCCTAATCTGGTGGGCGGCCTGCCCGCGGCTTTGGTGGTGCAGCGGCAGGGAGGACCTGGTGCCGCATTACCAAAGTTGTAATCAAGCCCAAGTGTATTGCTTTGTTAGTGTAAGAGAAAATATTAAGCCTTCGTGATCTGGAGCATCTAAGGATTCAGTGCAACTAGTGAAACAGGTTTCATAGAGGATGGCAATTGCATCTCTTTGCCCTCCTCGACCATCTTGCCTTATAATTCTGTTATATTCAGGGACTGCCAGAGCAATATCAGGCAAGGACAATTTGCTAAGCCAAGTTTCAGTGAGAAATAGGTCATTGAAATTGCAATCATTGAGAAACTCAAATATGTTTAGAGAATGTTCGACCAGGGATTGGCAGTTCATGGAAATAAAATGAATAACCCATAGCCTGTCAACTAGGGTCAGAGGATGAACTATCTGGGGAGTTTGGAAGGCAAATTGAGAGTGAAATGCCATTCACAATGAGGGCAACTATGTACCCTCTCCACAAATAATAGTTTTTTGTATAGAGAGGTAAATTCCTGGGGTGGAGAGACAGCAAAACCTGTGGGGAATGCATACATGATTCTGAAGCTAATGATCCAGACTTCCTGGCCGCTGGTCCTGTTGCATGGGCGCAGACAGGCTTGCCTTTGGCATGTGCGTCCAAGCGCTGTCCTTGTGTAATTACGGGCAGGGCTGGGCAAGGGCCATCAGGAGTACTCAAGACACTAGAGTGCATATGAAACCTCTAAGCGGCACAACCAAATTAGCCACTGAGAGGTTCAGGCTCAGTATTGAAAATGTGTCACTCGAAAGTAAAATGAACCAAATAAACCCACAGGACCAAAAAACATAAAAAACCTTAGACCCCCTCACATTCTACTGTTTCAAAAATCTGTAATAGCTTGAAAAAGAGAAAAGAATAACAGCAAAGACATAAAAAATGCCCATAACTCAAACATGCATGTGTGATCCACCCTTGCTTAAATTGGGGCAGTGCTGCGTGAGGGCCATCAGGAGCGCTCAAGACAATAGAGCATGTGTGAGGTCTTTAAGCATCAAAAAAACAATGATGGCCAAGTGAGTCAGGCTCAGTGTTGAAAATGTCCCACTCGAAAGTGAAATGAACCACATAAACCCCCAAAACATTAAAACCCTTTTCCCCCTCATGTTCTACAGTTTTAAAAATCTGTTTGAAAAGGAGTACAGAACAACAGTCATGTCATTTAAAATTTCTCAACCTCATTTTCATAACATGGCGGACCTGAAGTATCCACAAATATAGGGATGAGGCGTTCTCTGCGCCTCTGCCAGCTTCACAGCTGAAGGCGCCAACGTGGCAGTCTTGTATTCAGTCTTAAAAGGACTAAATACAAGACTGCCACAATGGCGCCTTCAGCTGTGCAGCTGGCAGAGGCGCTGAGAACGCCTCATCCCTATATTTATGTTTACTCAGTGTCGTTCGGGCAAAGGCACTCATGCCAGCTTGCACGCACTCTTTGATCACAGGATAATGTTTGGACAAATATAAAAAGACAGGTGTGCACCACGACCCCCATAATGGACCTGAAGTATTCGCCATGAACGACAGATTAATAGGTGTAGGGTCCACCAACCTTTTCCTGTGTCCACTGTCTCACAGTTAAAATGGTCCATGATTGATAGAATCCGTCATATCTCGTGTAAGCCTCTGTTGACGTAATTTGCAATACACAATTGAAGGGAGGTAGCCAGAGTGCCCAGCACAGCATCACTTTCAGGATAACAGTCTACAGAGAAATGTTAAAGACAGTCTTGTAAAGTTCTCCAGGTTCATAGTGTATTTCATGAACATGCAGAGCTGTTTGATTTCGGTTCATCAGGTTATGTCAGTGCATTGATTAGTATCATCCCTGTTTCAGGTGCTAGTCTTTAAAGTAAGCATTTGAACATATTAACTCTCTCCCCACCACAACAACAATGCAAGTATTGAGCTAAGAAATGAATGATCTGGGTGGCCTGGGCTCCAATTATTTTCTTGTATGTGATACTAAAAAATGTCTCTCTCTCTCTCTCTCTCTCTTTATATATATATATATATATATATATATATATATATATATATATATATATATATATATATATTACCTACTGGCGATAGCCAGTAGGTATATATAGTTAGGATTTTTTCCCTATGGGATTTCTGAAAATTCTATGTCTAATAACTTTGGCGTTTGTGGACGGAATCGGCTGAAATTTTCAGGAAAATGGCACATTTTGTTTCTGAGCAGCTCCTGGAAATTTGGGGGGGGGTTCGTCAAGGGGGGGCCGAGAAAAAAGGGGGGTCCCAAAACGCGTTTTTCCCATGTTAATTTCCATAGGGCGGTTGGACTCACTTTTAGCCCGAACGGCTGAATGGATTTCCATGAAACTTGGCAAAATTGTAGGGACTGTTAGCCCGATGTGCCTTTGCTAGGTCTCAATATATGTGCTTCAGTGGATTTTGAGAAATTAACGTTTAAAACAAGATATATATCTGTAACAGCGCTCCGGGCAGCGCTCCGGTTCGCGTACTTTTCGCGTATCGGAACTTTGCGAAGCGAAGCTGATTGGCTCTCCGGTGTCTGTCAACATTCTAAACAGTCCGGAGCAGCCGCCATCTTGTCTCTCGGTAGGATCGAGAGACAAGAGGAGGCCAAAACAAAGGGGGAAATGAAGGAAAGGGGGCGAGGTAGACCCCTTCTGACCCCCTAGGATTGATGAGGGGGATATTATAGAGTCACGCGGGGCCCAAAAAAAAAAACGCGAACCGGGCAGCTAACCGGGCAGCTAACCGGGAAGCTAACCGGCAGTGTAACGGGAGTCTGAGGAGTAGCTGATTGGCTGTCAACATTGTAAACAGTCCGGAGCGGCCGCCATCTTGTCTCTATATGGTTAGGATTTTTTCTCTATGGAACTTTTGAAAATTCTATGTCTAATAACTTTGGCGTTTGTGGACGGAATTGGCTGAAATTTTCAGGAAAATGGCACATTTTGTTTCTGAGCAGCCCCTGAAAATTTGGGGGGGGGGTCGTCAAGGCGGGGCCGAGAAAAAAGGAGGGTCCCAAAACGCGTTTTTCCCATTCATTTTTCCATAGGGCGGTTGGCCTCACTTTTAGCTCAAACGGCTGAATGGATTTGCACGAAACTTGGCAAAATTGTAGGGACTGTTAGCCCGATGTGCCTTTGCTAGGTCTCAATATATGTGCTCCCGTGGATTTTGAGTAATTTAGGTTCAAAAAAAGATATATATCTGGGCGGAGCCTAACCACACATCTGATCTGATTGGCTGTCAGCACTTCATCCAAGAAGTGTTGGCAGCCATCTTGGGACCAATATACATGATAGCACCTCATTAAAAAGCATTGTAGTTAATAGAGGGTTTTAGGACTTTAGTTACATTATAAAACGTTTGTGATATGTGCACGTGTGGATTTTGTCTCATTAAGGTTAAAAAAATATATATATATCTTTAAGCGTGTTCTGGTGCGCTTACGTTTTTGGTTTGGTTTGCGCTGCAGAGACGATACGTCACGGTTATGCGATGCATCATGAGGCGTCTCACGGGCTACGTGATACGTCACTTAATAAAGAATATATTTTACAGCTATAGATATTAGCTTTTAAAAAACCAATGAAATTCACAGAAAAAACCATAGGTTATAGACCATATATAGTTAGGAATTTGCATTTACAAAACCTTGAAAATTCACTGAAAAAACCATAGGTTATAGACCATATATAGTTAGGGATTAGCATTTAAAAAACCTTATTTTATTTGCACAAAACCATTGAAATTCCATATATAGTTAGTTGCACTAACTATATATCGCGGACCCGCAATCCACTGCTAATGATGTCACATATTACATCATTCATGACATGGTCAGTGACATCACTGATGACATCACTGATGACATCTCAAATGACATCACTGATGACATCACTGATGACAACACCCAGTGACTGTATGTTTCTGTAAAGTTAAAATATGTCTTACATATTGAAGAATGAGTGGATGTATAAGTGTCTGGATGAAGGATTTAGTAGCTGCATGACTGACTGTATGAGAGAATGATTAAATGTGTCTCACTGAGTGCATGGGTTAGTGATTAAAGTGTCTTAATTTGGCAATCATTATTTATGTTCTTCTGTAAACTGCTGCATGTTTAAATCAGTAGCTATATCAGTAACTATATGGGTTATTGAATGGTTGCCCAAGTATTTGTATGGGAGACTGAGTATGTGTGTGGGTGGCTGGGAGGTGTATAACTCTGTGCATAGATGTGTGAGCAGTTGATTCCCTAGGTGTATGGGTTCAAAAGTGCATGTAGAAACAGCTGTATGGACAGTTGACTGTGTGCATGAGTGTATTGGTGAGTGAATGGATATCTCAGTTCTACATGTCAAAGTAAGTACATATGTAAAACACACTCCATGTGAGAGTTGACATATATAAATAACTGAACATAAGAGCCAGTGAATGTGAGAGTGGCTGTATGAATCATTGTGAACTTGTATCAAGGATTGTATAAGAGAGTAAATATGTGTTAGTATATGTTTGAATAAGTAAGGTGTGTATAACTGTATAGTTGAGGAAATGGAGGTGTGATTGATTCTTTGCATGACTGACTAGGTGTGTGAGTAACTCCATGGATGTGTGACAGTCTGTGAGTGCCTGTTTACACTGAGTGTATCTAAGGTTATATTAGAGTCTGAAGATGTATTATCACATAAATGATATCATCAGTGATGTAATCAGTAATGTCAAATGAGATGTCAGTGATGTCATCAGTGATGTCATTTGAGATGTCATCAGTGATGTCATCAGTGATGTCATTTGAGATGTCATCAGTGATGTCATCAGTGATGTCACTGACCATGTCATGAATGATGTAATATGTGACATCATTAGCAGTGGATTGTGGGTCCGCGATATATAGTTAGTGCAACTAACTATATATGGAATTTCAATGGTTTTGTGCAAATAAAATAAGGTTTTTTAAATGCTAATCCCTAACTATATATGGTCTATAACCTATGTTTTTTTCAGTGAATTTTCAAGGTTTTGTAAATGCAAATTCCTAACTATATATGGTCTATAACCTATGGTTTTTTCTGTGAATATATATATGTATGTATTTGTGTGTGTATGTATACATATATAAAAAGGGGGAAATGAAATGCCCAGGTTCACACAATTTGGTCAGGCATACATGAAATAGCACTGGGTATATTGAGTTCTAGCGGGGTTTTGCTTAACCAGCGGCGCGAGGAAAAGTACTTTTTTATGTATGTAATGTATCCAGAAGAAATAATGTGTATGTATATTAATGTTTTCCATTTCTACGTTCTTCAGAGTTGCAGAAAATATTATAACGAATTACATTGTAAGGTGGAATGTGCTATAATGCATTCTGATTGAGTACATTCACCAGGGACTACAAAGGATGGATAATTTGTACTAATATTATTTGTATATATTGATGTTTAGTAATGAGTGTATGCAAATGCTGAAGGATAGTGTGCATTGAATTACTGTGTTTCGTATTATAATTATAATGTTTTCAGGATACAATTGCCCACATGCATCAAACTGAATTGCATTCGCAAATGGTGCGAATCGCAAAATTTGTCCGTTTGCGAATGCAATTCATTGATTTGGGATGTATTAAGCTTTTCTGCTTTTTTCGCAATTTTAGAAATCGCAATTATGTTGCGATTTCTAATATTGCGATTGCATTTAAGAAATCGCATGTTGAGATTTCTTAAATGCAATGCATGATCATTTCAAAATTGCAAATTCGCAATTTGGAAGAGGTAAATTAGCATGAAGTTGGACTTCATGCTAATTTACCAAAAACTTTCAAACATGCACTAAATTGCATTTTTTAAAGTTGCATTTTACACACACACATGTCCTTGGGACATATGTGAGTGTAAATTGCACTTAAGTTTAATTTCAGGGGTGTAGGGAGCGGTTCTATGGACCCCCCCCCTGCACCCTTGAAATTGCATTTTCAATTTGCGATTCGCAAATTGAAAATCGCAAATTGTGAATGCCTTCCCATTGATTCCTATGGGCCTCTTGGCCCATAGGAATCAATGGGAATGGGATTCCTTAATTGCGATTCGCAAATTGAAAATCGCAATTAAGGAAAAATAAGAAATCGCTAAAATATTTGCGAAATTTTGATGCATTGCCGTTTGCGAATTCTTAATTGCGATTCCTTAATTTTCGCAATTAAGGATTCGCAAACAGCAACATTGATGCATGTGGCCGAATATGTACAGATTTAAGATGAATTTAAGTTTACAGGTGCAGTCTTTAGGGTGATTGCAAATATTTTTAATGGGTATTTTGATTCCTAAAAGTGTTACCGTGACATAAGCATGGGCGAATTTTGCGGATCTCGCGTTCGCGAATTTTGCGGATTTGCGGATTCGCAATCCGCAAAATCCGCGAATTCCCGCGAATTAGCGGATTTTTTTTTTTTTTGTGTTCGCAATTGTTTCTGCCAGTTCGCGAGGATTTGGTACTAGTTCGCAATTGCGAACTTACTTGTCGGCTCGCAACGGTCGCGACTATGTTGTTTCTACGTCTGGTTCATCATCACAGCCTCCCAGCACCCTCTGTTTTACCACTGGCACCCTCTCTTTGACCCATGCCACCCTCTGTTACATCAATGCCACCCTCTGGTTCATCATCACTGTAGAAGATGGGGGGGAAAAGCAAGCCCACCTGCCCTGCTTGAAGTGACATGAATTAATTTGGGGTTAGTTTATTAACAACACCTGCCCTGCCCCAACTGACAATAATGAATTAGGGGCTAATTAATGTGTCACTGAAAGAATTTAAAGTTCCAGCCTGGCACCTGCTTGTCTGCTCCTTTAGCTGTAAATCAGGACCTTTGTGGCATACAGTTAAGGTCAGAGCAGGGTCACACAATAGTTGCAAGCAGGCAACCGAATTCTGGAGGGCCCCCTCAGGAAGCACTACAAAGAATCGTTACAAATCATGAGGTTGACCTTTTGCACCTGCTCATTGCTTTTGCTTTTGCTGAAATCGTTTTTCGGTTTTTTTCGCGCTATTCGCGGGGCGCGGCGTCGTGCGAAACCGACCGCGGAAGCCGCCAATTTGTGCGAATGAGCATTTTATTTTTTTGCGGCTTGTTGTTTCGCGAGTTTTTTTGCAGTATTCGCGAGCCGCTTGCAGCGCAACACGCGAATTTACCCCAAGGTCGAGTACGGGCGCGGCCATTTTGTTTGCGTGACGTATTTCCGTTTCCGCCCGCTATGTATAATCTCGCGCAGTAAGCGCATTGCGAGTAGAGGTTCGCACGAGATCGCGCGGGAAATCTAGAGGTTCGCACGAGATCGCGAGGAAAATCTCGCGCGAACTTACTTTTGCGCTCGTGAACGGGCGCCGGCCATCTTGTTTTTCATTCATTTCCTGTGTCTGGGCATGGTGTTTAATCCTCTTGGTATCTTTGCCATCCTTTGCTTGTTTTCAGTTTTTTTTTTACGATTTTGCTTCTTATCTATCCCTCTCTTTTCCTAGCTGTATATTTTTGTCTTTTCTGCTATTTTTCTTTACTTTTAAACTACTTTTTTAAACTCTTTTCTTTTCTTCTTCCCTATCCTATTCTTTCTTAATTTTCTACTTCTTCCTACCTTACCTGCCCAGACCATGGTCAAGCCAGGCGCCGTGAAGCTGCCCAGGCACTTGAGGGCCGCAGCGGCGGCGGGGAGTAGTGCTGGACCCAGTGGCAGGACAGCATGCGGGAGATTGAGGGGGGAGCAGGTGACGCGACGGGAGATCTTCAGCCCGGAGGAAGTGGGCGCGCTGGTCTACTTCGTCCAGCGCCGCCTGCCCAGGACCATCGCGGGAGGCGGCAGGATCGCGGCCAGCGGCTACAACATGCGGGAGCGCCGGAAGCGGTGGGAGAAGGTGTGCTGGGCCATATCCCACCTCTACGGGGTCCAGCGCACCTACAGCCAGGTCACCCATCGCTGGACGGACCTCCTGGACCGCGAGCGCGACCTGCTGGACCATCTCGGCTTGGAGATCCCCGGGCTTGGTGAGTAGTAGTAGCCATTTAATCACTCACTACTATGATGTTTTCTCCTGCTCTGTGTTGTTGTATTGCAAATATTTGTTTTTTACATGGAGCAAGCCAATAATGCCGCTGATGACGATTACATTGTAGTTAAATTATATTTCAAAATCTTCTGTGCATTTCAGGTGCACTGCTCTCCTTCTCAGTGGCGTTGCTACTATGCTTATTTGTTTTCTATTTCGTGGTCTCATTGGCCTGAGTAACTATTATGTATGAGTGTACTTTACAGAACTGCGTAATGCTAGACACTAGGGGGCAGATTACATTTACAAGCCCCTTGCGCCACGTTTACGTTGCCTTGCGTGACGCAACAGCGGCGTAAACGTGCCGCATCCCTGCGAGTCATTTACAGCATGACGCATCTAGGGAGATGCGTCATGTTATAAAGCCATGGGCCTGCACCACAATGGGTGCGTTCCTAGTACGCAGGGTGGGCGGTCCAGCGGCTGTGCGCCTCGCAAAATTGCCTGCGTGAAATGTACAAGATTTAACGCAGGCACTTCTGCGACGCTGCTACGTCAATTCAATTCCTTATGTCTGCTCGAAGCAGGCGAAAGGACTGACACAGCATGTTAAGTATTGGGTGGCCCTGAGCATTACTGGAGTTGCATTGCGTTGGCGACGTGACTCCAGCGATGCGCCGCTCTTACGTGACGAGATGCCTCACGCAAGTGCCTACCCTTGCGCCAGGGCGCGCCGCATTGTAAATGAGGCACATCTGCCGTGTCGCAAGGGTAGTTTTGCGTGACGCATTTGATCTGGCGCATCTCTGGAGATGCGCCAGAACGCGTAAGTAAGTATGCCCCTAAGGGGCAGAATTGCAATTACCGTCGCATCCCTGCAAAGTAGCAGGGATGCGCCATTAATTGTGCGGCCCGCTACCACCACCAAACATGGTGCGCCGTATTTGCAATGCGGCGCACCATGGGCCCAAAACGTCACCGAAGCTTTACTGCTGGAGTTGCGTCGCAACGATGGCGCAGCTCCATCAATGCTCTGGGGTACCCTATCTCCCCAATGCTGGGTCAAGCCGTACGTCTGCTTCAAGCAGGTGCAGGGTTTGTGTGACGCATCATTGTCCTAAAGGTGACTGATTGATATTTTGTAGATTTCCCTCAGCCACTATTAGGATGTGTTCCAGCGCAGGAATGCCCTCCCTTGCGCCGGAACGCCCCCTGATGGCGCAGGGCTTTATAACGGGATGCATCTCCCAAATGCGTCACGTTGTTATAATATTATACGCCGCACCATGGCGCCCTTTTTTGTTTAGCTGCTGCGTCACAAAAGTCACGCAAGAACGGCGCAAAAGAGCCGCAAGGGCTTAAATCTGCCCCTTCCTTTGTAACCCTGACAATAAGAAAAATAGTGGCAGTGGATTGATAGTTTGACTATTTAAATGACTGGTAATGTAGCAGGCAACTGTTAGTGTTGTCACTGATCTGACTGAAATCACAATGGAGTTTGTCTGTCACTTTGCGTCTTGCCTGCGGACTGCTGCCTGCCAGTCCTAGGTGAACGTTTCAGTACTTTGTTTAGTGAGTTACGTGACTTTCGAAGTCACAGGTCCGCAAATAAATGAAAAGTAACCATAATCAATATAATTTCGCAGAAATATTTTGTTATTGTTCTTTTGAAATGTTTGATTTGGTTGACATTGACAAGCAACAATCATCCATGTTTTCTGTTCTTTCTTTCATGTTGTACGTCAGCTCCCCCCAGGGGCGAGAGGAGGACACAGGAGCAGCAGGCGGCGGATGCTGTTCATCAACAGGGCCAGGATCGGGCAGGCGAGGGCTCCTCTGCTGGCCCCAGTAAGTTTTCATTTTAGACTAGTACCTATTTTTCCTAGCGTTCCTCATTTGACTTTTTTCAAAATTGTCTTTGCTCTTCTTGTAGACTGTATCTAAATTCTTATCCTGCCTCTACTATGACTCCCTGTGGTATTACTAGATTATTCTTATTAGTCTGTCTGTGTAGCTAACTAAGATTGCACGGTTGGCGAAACTCCCATGATTCTAGTCAGCAATAGCTCTATCAACTTAGTGCAGTCCTCTGGGATTGTCCATAATGTCTTTTGAAGTGTTCTATCTGGACTCATGCTTGCAAAAATTGCAAAACCTTTCGCTCAGTCACTCTAGTCTGGACCAAAAAACACAGATTGTATTTAAGTTTAAAAGCTTTATTAAAAGTAAACACATTTATTAAAATGAAGTCATAATAAAACTAAACGTTTAACTGATAATGGAAAAGTGGTTAGTGCTGACGATTAATTGAAGACATTTCTTGTGGTCGAGCCGAGCTCTCACCTGGTTTCAACTTGATCTTGTTGTTAGAAGTCCATCTTCTGTCTGTGTGGAGAAAAATGGTGCGTGTTAAAAAAACAGCCTTCATCAGTTGTGCCAAAAAGTGCAGCAAGACAACCTTCCCTGGAAAAAGGGACATTTTTTTTAACTTTAACGTAGACAGTCACAAATTACATTGTTTTCACATGTCTTCATTCCTAGACCAAATACTAGTGACTAGTGAGTGCTTTATTCTAACATTCTTAAATGTACTTTGTAGGTGGAACATCTGGTGGCGGGGCCAGTGTGGAGGTGGTGGTGCTCGACACGGAGGCGGAGGGCGATTCTTCAGGGGAGGAGGCGGCGGCTGTGAGAGTTGAGACGGTGGTGGTGGCGGCCAGAGGTAAGCTCTTATATATTCCTTACTTATTGAGATTGAAGACTAGCTGGGAAGGCAAGAATATGAGATGCATGGCTGGGTGAATGATGAAGCAATGATGGGTGGAAGGACAACAGCCTGGGTGGGTGACACAGAAACTGTATGTGTCCATATACCTGGATCATGCTACTATCTGACTCTTAGATAGCATATGTGTATCTAGAGCAGGGGTACTCCTAGTACGGCCCGCGGGCCGGTGGTGGCCCGGCAAGCCTTCGTTGGCGGTGCGCAGACCTTGCAGACAATCACTGCTCCCCCGGCCCCCACAGAGCAGAGGCTTTTTTGTATTTCACCTGTTAGCGCCCCTGCATCTCCACTCTGACAATCACTGCTCCCCCGGCCCCCACAGAGCAGAGTGGAGATGCAAGGCCACAAAGAGGTGAAATAGAACAAAGCCTCTGCTCTGTGGGGCCGGTCAAGCAGTGATTGTCAGGGTGGAGAAGCAGGGGCGCTAAAACAAACAAAGCCTCAATAATATGTTAATGGTCTTTTAAAGACCTGTTAAGTACTTTGGTGTTGTTGTCTGTGTGTGCGCGTTGAGGAAGCGGTCTCAACCCGGGCTGAAGGCTGACACAGATAGACACACACACAGTGAGATGACAGAGGGGGAGGGAGAGGGAGGGCAGGAGGGAGAGAGAGATGGAGGGAGGGCAGGAGGGAGAGCAGGAGGGAGAGAGATGTATGTAAATGCTGGGTCTGGTGGCTCAGTGGATGAGGGCATCTGCTGCAGGGACCTGTGTGCAACCTCATGGTCACAAGTTATCGTTTTGCTTTAGCCCCGCCCCCTCTGACTCCGCCCCCACCAGTGCGGCCCTCGGCCCCAAACTACACTGTAAATGTAGCCCCTGAGAGAAAGTTTGTGAGTACCCATGATCTAGAGAGAGTAGATGGTCAGTGGATGAACTAAGTGTAACTTTGAAGAGCATGTAACACTGCACCCGCACGTCCGTTCCAGTGTAGGAAAGGCAAGGAAAAGAACTTTTAATTTTGTCCAAATACTACCATAAATAGTAGCAGTAGTTTGTATTGCAAGCACTGCATAGATCCGGTTATTATGGTGGCCACTCCCTACCTCTCTTAATAAGTTTAGTAGTACTCAGTCATTCATG
Organism: Lissotriton vulgaris; assembly: GCF_964263255.1. Taxonomy (NCBI): domain Eukaryota; kingdom Metazoa; phylum Chordata; class Amphibia; order Caudata; family Salamandridae; genus Lissotriton; species Lissotriton vulgaris. The sequence goes on along the minus strand of NC_141694.1, from coordinate 1,702,025,045 downwards.
TGTGGATGTATCACTGGTCACTCAATAAAAAGCAAAGCACCTAAAGTCATTCCATATATAAGCAAAAACATCCCATGTGAAGTGATAGATAATCAGATTATTTATCTTCTTCAATTTTCCATTTCTAGTACTCATTTCCACTGTAGGGTGAAAGTTAAATTAATTAAGCAGTAGCCCTTGAGTTGTAACAGAGTATTCTCAGTGCCACCCGTAATAGAAAAGTAAGAGATTCACCACCTGCATGTACTGGATGGGTACAGTAACGCAACGGCAACGCAAGTCTAGGTCACTCCTCATGGCGTGCGTCTCTTTTTCTCGGGTGCAAGTTTACCGCGCTGGCATTATGCCGGCTTGCAGAAAATAACGTACCAATTTTCCAAAACAAGAGATAAGAAGAAGAATAAGACTGGTGTACTTTCATAGTCGACTCCAATGGAAGTCCACAGTGCTCGTAGAATTTGTTCCTTAAACTCCCACTAATGTTAGAGCAAGGATGAAGAAGTGTGAGGTTAGATAGATACTGGCCTCAATAGTTATGTAATGCGCTTGCAAGTTGCTAGTTGTACTGCAGCACAAATTTCTGCTGAATGATTGAGTTAATCTTAAAGAGCATTGGTTACAGACTATGTCTTTCTTTCTTCATATAGGTTCTCCTTCCAAACGAACAAGGAGGAAGGAGCTGGCTAGAGCGGCCCGGCAACGGAGGATCGAGGCCACTGTTGCGGAATATCGGCGGCTGGTGGCCCTGGAGGACGTGGAAAGTGTGCAGTCGACAACTACAACAACGTCGTCTGCATCGGCCTCCGTGGCCCCACGGGCTGCCACCCAGCACAGTGGTCCACCGAGACTGAGCCGGGCTGCCAAAGGCAAACGCCACCGCCGAGCAGCAAGGCCAACAGCTGCCTCTCACAGGCCTTGCACCTGCAAGGCAGTGAAGGCACGCCTGCGCCGCACTACCCTGATGGTGTCCCGCCTTCAGCAGGAGCTCGCCTTGCTCCGCGAGGAGCATGATGCCCTGGCCCAAAAAGTTAACAGCATCCACCCATAGTGTCCCTTGCCCCTTTTTTAGAGACTTTTGGGGGGTGGGAATTGGGAGTTGGGTTTTTGGGGACTTTTGAAGGACAATCGTTGGGGTTAGGGAGGGTCTTGCGGGAGATTATTTTGTTAGGGATATAAATATACTTTTTCAAACTTTATCTGAGCATACCTGTTTTTTACTGCTTGCCTGGTGGGTGGGGGTTTAACGTTGACTGTTTTCCTGAAAGTTTAGTTCCATTTTCTTCCTTTAAGTGTAAATGCCCAAATGTTTTCAACACTAAGTGCCTCTCACAGACTAAGTGAAGTGAATCCAAGAGTCCTAGGACTTTAGTAGTACTACCTTCAGTCTCTCGTCTCTCGTACTAATACTCCATTATACCCCCAAACCACCAAACGCTTATCTTACCTGTAATTTGTGTTTGAAAGTAGGGCTAGACCCAGGGCTGGCTCCACGGGAAACACCGAATAACGTTGGCAATCTTGGTCGGATAAAATTTCCTCATAGCGGTGGTACTAGTGGTGTGACACAGTGGCAGTTGCATGCCTATGAAAAAAAAGAAAATGAAATCTGGTTTGTCCTCCTGAGCAATTCAACGGTACAACTGAGAATATAGCAGGTGACAGAAGTACAGTAGAGCAGTGCCACATTGTAGCCTAACAAATGGTAAAGTATAACTACTAATTCGGTTGAAGTTCTTTCACATTAGCAATGGTTCTTTGTCAAGCAGAGTAAGAATATATCATCGACAACTGTGGAAAGAAAGAATGCGACAGTACAGGGCCTGTGTGGAATTATTGATAACGATATTCAACATAAGGTCTCTGTAGCCAGATACCCGAGAGCCTTGCTGGTCACTATAAATCCATTCACAACACTCAATGGGGTTGGTCTGGAAGGTGTCAGGTTTACTCCCCGTGATCCAGTCGATGCAAATATGGTTCCACCTCCAAATGTCACCAACACCCAGAAGTGTAAACACAGGGTGTTCGAGGCATTAGGCGGGGGAGAAAAATAACAAACTAAAATAAAAAATGTGGGATGGGTAAAGGTAGGGTCAGCAGGGAAAGGATACCTGTAACAGAAGACAAGACAGGCATCAGTGAAGTGCTGTCCTAACATACAAGGGTACTCTCATATAGTCTCACTAAATAGTCTGCAAGTCTCCCGCCTACTCATGGGAAATGTAGTTTCATAGTACGGTAGGCGCTTAGGGGCTGCGTAACCTGACAGAAGGTATAGTAGATAGAAAAGGAGAAATTGCTTTTTTTCTAGGTGTCCCCTCACTCACCAGGGTTGCCCCTTGGTGACATGCTTCATCATTGGGGCCATCCCAGTCCTCTACGGCCTGGGGCGTGCTGCGACTTGCGAATTACGTAGGAGCACTTACAAATGACTATGTGTGGTGCAGATAGTGGAGTGGACTAAGTGATGTGTTAAGGGATCAATGTAGAAGCCGAAAGAGAGCCAAGAAATGCAGTCACAGTCAGAGAAAAAGGCAAGGGATACTGTATCTATGTGGTTGTAGTGGTCCTGTTGGAAGTGGTAAGTAAGTTGCCCGCAGAAAAAAAATCCTCCTATTAGCGGCACTCCTCCATTGCAGCCGACGCTTCGTCCACCGATGTTGGTCACCAGAAGACACCCTGTCCACTGCCTGCCTGATGCTGAATTGTGGCTCGCTACTGTGAAGCCTGACTCCATCCTTTTTTCCCCATTGCAGAGACTGAAACCCGGCCTGTAATTATTCAACGAAAAACAGGAAGTGATATAATATTACAACACCACTGATAAATAAATATAAGGTATGTAGGCTGTGGAGTGCAAAAAGTCACAATTTGTTTTTCCTAGTAGACAGTACAATGTTTTTGAAAGTGCGTACTCTGAGTCACCTTTTGAAGGATAAATAAGTATGGGCAAATTAATGTAGCGGATCTTGCCCCTCAAGCTAGGTGTACTGTAAACTGTGTTTTAGAACAAAATTAGATCTTCCTAGCAGTGCTCCCACCCAGACCCTTACTAAAGCCAGTCGCAAAAATGTAGAAGACCCCCAATCAAATCTCAAAAAACGAGGCCTAGCAGAAAACTGGTGACAAAACTTACTTTGAAAGTAAAAGTAGGCCGAAGTACCCTAATTACCCATTACCCACCGTGGATTGCATTCAAACCACTTGCAAGCAACCAAGCAAAAGTAGCCATAGCCAGCATCGCTCCAAGACTCGAAATCCCCCCCACTCAAACACATGCAATAGAAATACTGCTAACCCTAACGAACCCTAAGTTAAGAATAGTGGCAAAGGCTTTCTTTAACTATGCCAAATCCCCCCTTTCCCACCATGGATTTTCTTCAAATGACTTGCAACCAAAATTACACATTCTCACGAGTGCTCTAAGACCCCAGAACTCAGTTTGAAAAATCTAGAACACCCCGAAACACATGCAATCCTGCTGCTAGGGCTAACCCTAACGAACCCTAAGTTACAAAAAGTGCCAAAACTAAAGGCTTTTCCGCGCGGATTTTGTCCCAACCACTTCTACCCGGTATTAGACCTTCCCAGGAATGCCCCAAGACCCGGCAACCCACCCGCCAAGAAGCGTAACACCCCCAAACAGGCCAAAAGCAAAATCTCATACTTGCAATATTTCTGGGCCTTCGGTCCAAACGCGCTGCGTAGCTAGGCCATAAGTCGGGGTTGGCACGACGGATTTCCTGAAAAGCAAATGCAATCAAGATTAGAGTGTCCCAGCAGTGCTCCCAGACCACGAAACTCACCCGCAAACAGACGGAACCCCCCCTAAGAGCACCTCAAAGGCAAGCAAGTCATCAAAAACACAAAAAAAATTCCGCCTGGGATTTGGTCCAAAACACTTTTATCCGGTATTAGAGCTTCCCAGCAATGGCCCCAGAGCCGTCAACCCAGGAGAAAACGAGTAGAAGACCCCCAAACAGCCAAAGAGCAAAAGTACAAAAATGGGGACTTAGTCAATTTTTCACAAATTTCCCAAATCACTCCGCGCGCGCTCTGCAGCTAGGCCCTAAGTCCCTTCTGCCACCATGGATTTGCTTCAAACCTCTTGCAAAGTAAAGTATATATAGCCAGCAGTGCTCCCAGACCACGAAACTCACCCACAAACACCAGGAAGCCCCCCAAACAGGCCCCCGAAAACGCTACATAGAGCAAAATGTCAGAAATAGCCAAAAAAAAAATCGGCCTGGATTTTGTCCCAACCACTTCTACCCGGTATTAGACCTTCCCAGGAATGCCCCAAGACCCGTCAACCCACCCGCCAAGAAGCATAACACCCCCAAACAGGCCAAAAGCAAAATCTCATACTTGCAATATTTCTGGGCCTTCGGTCCAAACGCGCTGCGTAGCTAGGCCATAAGTCGGGGTTGGCACGACGGATTTCCTGAAAAGCAAATGCAATCAAGATTAGAGTGTCCCAGCAGTGCTCCCAGACCACGAAACTCACCCACAAACACCAGGAAGCCCCCCAAACAGGCCCCCGAAAACGCTACATAGAGCAAAATGTCAGAAATAGCCAAAAAAAAAATCGGCCTGGATTTTGTCCCAACCACTTCTACCCGGTATTAGACCTTCCCAGGAATGCCCCAAGACCCGGCAACCCACCAGCCAAGAAGCGTAACACCCCCAAACAGGCCAAAAGCAAAATCTCATACTTGCAATATTTCTTGGCCTTCGGTCCAAACGCGCTGCGTAGCTAGGCCATAAGTCGGGGTTGGCACGACGGATTTCCTGAAAAGCAAATGCAATCAAGATTAGAGTGTCCCAGCAGTGCTCCCAGACCACGAAACTCACCCGCAAACACCAGGAAGCCCCCCAAACAGGCCCCCGAAAACGCTACATAGAGCAAAATGTCAGAAATAGCCAAAAAAAAAATCGGCCTGGATTTTGTCCCAACCACTTCTACCCGGTATTAGACCTTCCCAGGAATGCCCCAAGACCCGTCAACCCACCCGCCAAGAAGCATAACACCCCCAAACAGGCCAAAAGCAAAATCTCATACTTGCAATATTTCTGGGCCTTCGGTCCAAACGCGCTGCGTAGCTAGGCCATAAGTCGGGGTTGGCACGACGGATTTCCTGAAAAGCAAATGCAATCAAGATTAGAGTGTCCCAGCAGTGCTCCCAGACCACGAAACTCACCCACAAACACCAGGAAGCCCCCCAAACAGGCCCCCGAAAACGCTACATAGAGCAAAATGTCAGAAATAGCCCAAAAAAAAATCGGCCTGGATTTTGTCCCAACCACTTCTACCCGGTATTAGACCTTCCCAGGAATGCCCCAAGACCCGGCAACCCACCCGCCAAGAAGCATAACACCCCCAAACAGGCCAAAAGCAAAATCTCATACTTGCAATATTTCTGGGCCTTCGGTCCAAACGCGCTGCGTAGCTAGGCCATAAGTCGGGGTTGGCACGACGGATTTCCTGAAAAGCAAATGCAATCAAGATTAGAGTGTCCCAGCAGTGCTCCCAGACCACGAAACTCACCCACAAACACCAGGAAGCCCCCCAAACAGGCCCCCGAAAACGCTACATAGAGCAAAATGTTAGAAATAGCCCAAAAAAAAATCGGCCTGGATTTTGTCCCAACCACTTCTACCCGGTATTAGACCTTCCCAGGAATGCCCCAAGACCCGGCAACCCACCCGCCAAGAAGCATAACACCCCCAAACAGGCCAAAAGCAAAATCTCATACTTGCAATATTTCTGGGCCTTCGGTCCAAACGCGCTGCGTAGCTAGGCCATAAGTCGGGGTTGGCACGACGGATTTCCTGAAAAGCAAATGCAATCAAGATTAGAGTGTCCCAGCAATGCTCCCAGACCACGAAACTCACCCACAAACAGACGGAACCCCCCCTAAGAGCACCTCAAAGGCAAGCAAGTCATCAAAAACACAAAAAAAATTCCGCCTGGGATTTGGTCCAAAACACTTTTATCCGGTATTAGAGCTTCCCAGCAATGGCCCCAGAGCCGTCAACCCAGGAGAAAACGAGTAGAAGACCCCCAAACAGCCAAAGAGCAAAAGTACAAAAATGGGGACTTAGTCAATTTTTCACAAATTTCCCAAATCACTCCGCGCGCGCTCTGCAGCTAGGCCCTAAGTCCCCTCTGCCACCATGGATTTGCTTCAAACCTCTTGCAAAGTAAAGTATATATAGCCAGCAGTGCTCCCAGACCACGAAACTCACCCACAAACACCAGGAAGCCCCCCAAACAGGCCCCCGAAAACGCTACATAGAGCAAAATGTCAGAAATAGCCCCAAAAAAAATCGGCCTGGATTTTGTCCCAACCACTTCTACCCGGTATTAGACCTTCCCAGGAATGCCCCAAGACCCGGCAACCCACCCGCCAAGAAGCATAACACCCCCAAACAGGCCAAAAGCAAAATCTCATACTTGCAATATTTCTGGGCCTTCGGTCCAAACGCGCTGCGTAGCTAGGCCATAAGTCGGGGTTGGCACGACGGATTTCCTGAAAAGCAAATGCAATCAAGATTAGAGTGTCCCAGCAATGCTCTCAGACCACGAAACTCACCCACAAACAGACGGAACCCCCCCTAAGAGCACCTCAAAGGCAAGCAAGTCATCAAAAACACAAAAAATTTTCCGCCTCGGATTTGGTCCAAACCACTTTTAGTGCTTCCCAGCAATGGCCCCAGACCCGTCAACTCACCTGCAAAGAGGTAGAACAACACCCCCACAAGTCCTGAGTCTTTCTTCATTGGGCGTAAACCAGCCCTCTGCTTTGATGGAAATAGGAGTCTGGAGGAGGAGGATAGAGGAGCATGTTCTTCTGAACTTGTGAACCTGAGGAATGCAGACTGCGGCACCTTCAAATAAATTAGCAAACAAGTGAAGACAGTTCTGCTGATGGGCTTGTTTTTGTGATTATCTGATTAAAGTTTGAATTATATTAACTGTGCACAACAAAGAAAGACAGACACACAGGAATAAAAGTGAATAAGGATGAAAAAGAAAGTTATTGATTCGTTGTCTCATTTTCAGGGCTCGAAGTCGGTATCACGGTCCAGGAATAAGAATAAGGCTTCGTCATCATACTCTGCGAATTCAGCCAGGGTGAGGTCAGTGCCACCTGACAGAGTAGAAATTCCCTCATCTATGTTGCTGGCCACCTCCTCTTCATCCGGCACGCTCTCTCGTACTCTGAAATCTGGTGGTATGAGGTGCTGATTCATCTTGATCATTGTTAACCTCTCCACATTTTTGGGCGAGAGGCGGCTCCGTTTGGGAGTTACAATCCCACCAGCCGCACTGAAAACCCGTTCAGAAGACACACTTGCGAGTGGGCAAGACAAGTAGTTTAAAGCCAGGTTGGTGAGCTGTGGCCACAATTCTTTTTTCCCATGCCAATACGCCAATGGGTCAGAATTAACATAGACCTCTGTGGAGTCATTCAGATAGTCCTTCACCATCGACTCAAGGTCCTCCTCCAAGGTTCCTCCACTTTGCGTAGCTCTTGCTGTGCCTCTGACCTTTTGAGAACCAAACCCACGCAGAGCTAGCCAATCCTCTTCAGCCTCCAATGTTTCTGTTGTCTTTCGTGCAGATGATCCGGTTGCCGGTGTCTTTAACGGCTGAGAGGTCACTTGTGCCACAGCCACAGGTGCAGAAGTGGATTGTTTTGACTGGGGATGGCCTGCTGATGTACTGCCATTTCCTTCAATTTCCAGCCGTTCTATTTCAAACTTCTTGGCTGACAAGGCTAGCCAACGTTTGTACTTTGTAACATCTTCATCACCAAAAGGAAAGAATGCTCTGCCTGCCAGCGCCTTTTTGTAGCGTGGATCCAGAATAGTAGCACAAATGTAATGCTGTTCTGAGTGGATCTTTTTAAGACGTTCATCACCTTGTAGGAGCTCTAATAATTGCTCAGCCAGAAGCAAAGAGTCTTTCTTTTTGTCATCTTTTCCAAACACAGAACACACCTCCTTCAGTTGGTCCTCCAGCATGTACAACAATGGGATAGCTTTTCCCAAATTAGAGTCCTCCTTGCTGACTGCACGCGTGAAGACCTCAAAAGGACGAAGCATGCGTGTTAGGCTTTCAACTATGTTCCATTGCGGCCCACCCATCCTCAGCTCCTCTATACCCTCTTTCAAGAAATATTGATCGAGTTCCGTATACTGCTCATACAGACGCTCAAGCATGTAGAAGGTTGAGTTCCAACGTGTTACCACCTCCTGGATGAGTGCTTTCACTGGCATTTGACATTGATATAGCATGCTCCTCAGCTGCTTCCGGGCCTTAAAAGAATGCCTGAAATGCTTGCAAATTTTTCGGCAGTTCTCCAATACACTGTACGCTGCACTGCGTTTATTACCCAAGAATTTTTGGACAACCAGGTTTATACAGTGCGCCAAACACGGCACTCTGAAATAGTAACCGTCCCTCATGGCCTTAACTATATTGGAGCCATTGTCCGTGGAAACATAACCAACCTTGCGTTTTAGTGGGGACAGACAGTTAAGGACCTTTGTGTTAAAGACATCCAAAATGTTTTCTGCTGTGTGACGTTTCTCCAAACCAAACATGGCTAGTGTTGCATGTTTTCGAGCACCTTTAAAAACAATGTTCGTGTCAACACCTGCGTTTAGCTTTGATTTAGCCCCTGAAAAAGAGACCCAGTGTGCAGTGATGCACATGTAATCAGCGCCTGCGCCACTGGTCCACATGTCTGTTGTCAGATGTATAGTGTGAACAGCACTCTTCTGCAAAGCTGCCCCAATCACCTTCAGAACATCTTCATGTAGTGCTGGAACCGCAACTCGGGCAAAATAGAACCGGCTAGGAACCTTCCATTTAGGGCAGAGCGCTGTCACTAATTCTAGAAAACCAACCCCTTCTACAAAAGAAAAAGGGAGAAGGTCCAGAGCTAGCATTTTAGCCAGCTTAGTGTTATACAGACGGGTCATTGGGTGGTTGCGTTCATATTGCGCTTCTGTAAACAACATCTTTTTAATGTTGCCCTGGACCAATGATTTACGGGATGATGATGATCTCTTCGACCCAGTTACGCTCGCTGATAAACTTTTCCGCATTGATGTCTCACTCTCTCCCACACTCTTAGTGTGGCTCCCATGGGGTGTGCTGCTGACATGGGAACTGGGTGTAAGTGAAGTGTTTGAATCGTCTTCTTCTACCTCCTCGTCATCAGCAGATGACAAATCAACGTTTTCATTACGTGCAATTCCGGCTTTCTTGACCGCCTCTAGGTGCGGAAACCATTGGACAGCGTGCCTTCTCTCAAGATGACCTCTCTGGCCTCCGGTACCATAGTTAGAACCAAGCTTACCACGACTAAATCGAAGCTTACAAAGGCTACAAATGGCTACGTTTTCCTTTTTTGGGCAAACACTAAAGAAGTCCCAAACTGGAGACTTGAAATGTCTTCGGGGGCCGGAGGAGGCGGCGATACTGGTGGTGGTGGTCCTGCTGCTAATGACAGATGAAGTGGAGGATGTGGATTGCCGAACTTCAGTACGTTTTGCACTTTCACCACCACGAATTGAGGTCGAGGACGAGGTGGGTACCTTCTTGCGAAGAAATATGGAAGCGGTAGGTTTTGGTGTACTACTTAACTCCAAATCTAATGATTCCATTTCCATTGCCTCCTCGCCGACATCATCATCACGCTCAGCAGCTTCTCGGGATAGGGTCAAAATGTCTCTTTGCTGCATGCCCGGTGGGGCTGCAGTGACCTTTGTGATGACTGGCTCGTCGTCATCGTGAGAGGCTTCATCACCAGCAGTATCTGTCACTTCTTGTTGAGCCTCATCACACTCCATAGGTTTGAGTTTTTGGACGACCTTCCTTTTACGCTTAGGTACCGGTGTCAGATCATGGTGTGCCTCACTGTCAGACCGCAGTTGTGGTTCCCAAGACGGATCACTTGCATCAGAACGAGGTGGGCTTGAAGAAGATGTAGACACCCCCCTTGATCTTTTCCTTGCTAGGGATGTGGAAGACAATGAATGATCATCAGGAGGAGTGGCTTCCAATGATACCTCGGCTTCATTGTCGATTTCCAAATGTGCCCCTACTTCGGGAGGAACAACTATTGTGGGCACTTGTGAACCTCCATGCACCTTTGCTTGCGCATCTCCTTTTGCTGCCTCTCCTTCCACATGTACTTGGGCGTGTACTTGCACATGGTGTTGTTGTTGCGGCTGTGGTTGTTCAACACTTGTCAGATGAGTTACAACAACCTGTGTTGATTCAGGGACATTGCTGCTACTTTCTTGCGATGAGCCAACATCACTGGTCGATGGTGATTGGAGAAGTACACTGACTGCCTCTGAAGCACTCAAGGGCTTTGACTTAAGTTGGCGTGGTGGTGGAGGCACTGAACCCAATGGAGCAGGGGTGCTGCTCTCAGCTTGGTCCCCAGCAGATCCTGCTGCTGCAGGCGTACTTTTTTTTTTGCTCCCAAAAAAAGTGGCGGGTGGCACACCAGCCTCCTTGGTAACTTGCTTCTTCTGCTCCTTACTAGCAACTTTCTTGCTAGAGGAGCTACGGAGAACTTTCTTTGGGGGCGGGGCCATCTTCTTCAGAGCAGGTCAGACAGCAGGCCGCAGTTGCACGAATTGTAGAGTTGTCTGAGGCCAGACGTGACGTCGCGTGACGTTATGCTGCACACACACACCGCTGCAGGACTTCTTCCTGGCACTGGTGGTTCTCTTGAGTCTTGTGCACCTAAAAAAAATGGAAGACAGAGGAACATCAGTTCAGTTATAGAGCACAAAAAAATCGAAAAACACTGCAAAATCAGCACAATCCCAATCCATCCATGCCCTCCATAATGTTTAAATTCAAGACAACCCACAGAAAGACTAGGCCCATGCAAGACTCACTACCCCTGGGCATAAATAAAGGTTGAAAAGTAGGCAAAATGGTTGGAGGCCTAACAACAAAGCCTGCATTTAAAATGGCCACTTGCCTGCCAGCACATGGCCAGTGCCTGTAGCTGCACTCAAAATGGCCACCAGCCACATGGCATGTCCCTCCCCATGAACACCCCCAAAAATCGAAAAACACTGCAAAATCAGCACAATCCCATTCAATCCATGGCCTCCATGATGTTTAAATTCAAGACAACCCACAGAAATACTAGGCCCATGCAAGACTCACTACCCCTGGGCATAAATAAAGGTTGAAAAGTAGGCAAAATGGTTGGAGGCCTAACAACAAAGCCTGCATTCAAAATGGCCACTTGCCTGCCAGCACATGGCCAGTGCCTGTAGCTGCACTCAAAATGGCCACCAGCCACATGGCATGTCCCTCCCCATGAACACCCCCAAAAATCGAAAAACACTGCAAAATCAGCACAATCCCATTCCATCCATGGCCTCCATGATGTTTAAATTCAAGACAGCCCACAGAAAGACTAGGCCCATGCTAGACTCAAATACCCCTGGTGAAAAGGCCACAAGTACAGGCCCAAAAATCGAAAAACACTGCAAAATCAGCACAATCCCATTCCATCCATGGCCTCCATGATGTTTAAATTCAAGACAGCCCACAGAAAGACTAGGCCCATGCTAGACTCAAATACCCCTGGTGAAAAGGCCACAAGTACAGGCCCAAAAATCGAAAAACACTGCAAAATCAGCACAATCCCATTCAATCCATGGCCTCCATGATGTTTAAATTCAAGACAACCCACAGAAATACTAGGCCCATGCAAGACTCACTACCCCTGGGCATAAATAAAGGTTGAAAAGTAGGCAAAATGGTTGGAGGCCGAACAACAAAGCCTGCATTCAAAATGGCCACTTGCCTGCCAGCACATGGCCAGTGCCTGTAGCTGCACTCAAAATGGCCACCAGCCACATGGCATGTCCCTCCCCATGAACACCCCCAAAAATCGAAAAACACTGCAAAATCAGCACAATCCCATTCCATCCATGGCCTCCATGATGTTTAAATTCAAGACAGCCCACAGAAAGACTAGGCCCATGCTAGACTCAAATACCCCTGGTGAAAAGGCCACAAGTACAGGCCCAAAAATCGAAAAACACTGCAAAATCAGCACAATCCCATTCCATCCATGGCCTCCATGATGTTTAAATTCAAGACAGCCCACAGAAAGACTAGGCCCATGCTAGACTCAAATACCCCTGGTGAAAAGGCCACAAGTACAGGCCCAAAAATCGAAAAACACTGCAAAATCAGCACAATCCCATTCAATCCATGGCCTCCATGATGTTTAAATTCAAGACAACCCACAGAAATACTAGGCCCATGCAAGACTCACTACCCCTGGGCATAAATAAAGGTTGAAAAGTAGGCAAAATGGTTGGAGGCCTAACAACAAAGCCTGCATTCAAAATGGCCACTTGCCTGCCAGCACATGGCCAGTGCCTGTAGCTGCACTCAAAATGGCCACCAGCCACATGGCATGTCCCTCCCCATGAACACACCCAAAAATCGAAAAACACTGCAAAATCAGCACAATCCCATTCAATCCATGGCCTCCATGATGTTTAAATTCAAGACAACCCACAGAAAGACTAGGCCCATGCAAGACTCACTACCCCTGGGCATAAATAAAGGTTGAAAAGTAGGCAAAATGGTTGGAGGCCTAACAACAAAGCCTGCATTCAAAATGGCCACTTGCCTGCCAGCACATGGCCAGTGCCTGTAGCTGCACTCAAAATGGCCACCAGCCACATGGCATGTCCCTCCCCATGAACACCCCCAAAAATCGAAAAACACTGCAAAATCAGCACAATCCCATTCCATCCATGGCCTCCATGATGTTTAAATTCAAGACAGCCCACAGAAAGACTAGGCCCATGCTAGACTCAAATACCCCTGGTGAAAAGGCCACAAGTACAGGCCCAAAAATCGAAAAACACTGCAAAATCAGCACAATCCCATTCCATCCATGGCCTCCATGATGTTTAAATTCAAGACAGCCCACAGAAAGACTAGGCCCATGCTAGACTCAAATACCCCTGGTGAAAAGGCCACAAGTACAGGCCCAAAAATCGAAAAACACTGCAAAATCAGCACAATCCCATTCAATCCATGGCCTCCATGATGTTTAAATTCAAGACAACCCACAGAAATACTAGGCCCATGCAAGACTCACTACCCCTGGGCATAAATAAAGGTTGAAAAGTAGGCAAAATGGTTGGAGGCCTAACAACAAAGCCTGCATTCAAAATGGCCACTTGCCTGCCAGCACATGGCCAGTGCCTGTAGCTGCACTCAAAATGGCCACCAGCCACATGGCATGTCCCTCCCCATGAACACACCCAAAAATCGAAAAACACTGCAAAATCAGCACAATCCCATTCAATCCATGGCCTCCATGATGTTTAAATTCAAGACAACCCACAGAAAGACTAGGCCCATGCAAGACTCACTACCCCTGGGCATAAATAAAGGTTGAAAAGTAGGCAAAATGGTTGGAGGCCTAACAACAAAGCCTGCATTCAAAATGGCCACTTGCCTGCCAGCACATGGCCAGTGCCTGTAGCTGCACTCAAAATGGCCACCAGCCACATGGCATGTCCCTCCCCATGAACACCCCCAAAAATCGAAAAACACTGCAAAATCAGCACAATCCCATTCCATCCATGGCCTCCATGATGTTTAAATTCAAGACAGCCCACAGAAAGACTAGGCCCATGCTAGACTCAAATACCCCTGGTGAAAAGGCCACAAGTACAGGCCCAAAAATCGAAAAACACTGCAAAATCAGCACAATCCCATTCCATCCATGGCCTCCATGATGTTTAAATTCAAGACAGCCCACAGAAAGACTAGGCCCATGCACCACTCACTACCCCTGGTCAAGGCCCCAACAACAGGTCAAAAATCGAAAAACACAAAATTTTACAAAAAAAAAAAATCGAAAAACACAGAAAAATCAGCACAATCCCAATTCATCTATGGCCTCCATGATGTTTAAGTTCAAGACAACCCACAGAAAGAATCAGTCCACCCACCACTGAGTACCCCTGGGCAAAAGGCCCCAAAACAGCCCAAAAATCGAAAATCCCAAAATTTTAGTTGCAGCAACTGTAATGCCCCAAACAAACTTACTTGTAAAATTTCTAATCCAACAGTGATCCAAAGAAAGTCAAAAAGGCCTCAAATCCAAAGATCCAGCAGCATCCACAAAAAGTAATCCTTCCAGGTCCACATCCAAATGAAAAGTGACCAGGAGATGGACAAAGCACTGGGAGGAGCCTGCTGAACAGGAACAGGAAGTTGAAGACTATGGGGCACTTCCTTCCTCCCACCCCCCTGCCCCCCTCCCCAAAATGGACTCCTCGCTAAAAAAGTGCAGGCAAATGTCAAACTAAGGAGTTATTCACATAAAAATCATCATTTCTAGAAGGTTTATGCTGCTTGCTGGTGGATTTCTTGTGCAGAATTGCAAATTTATATTTTCGCGCGCCGCATCTCAAATCTCGCAATTGCGAAGTACCGCGAGACGTGATCTCGCCGTACTCGCGTTCACAAACTATCGCTGGCAAGCCGCGATGACGTAATCGCGCTCGCCAATTCCCGCGGGATCACACAGCAAGATCCAAAATGGCGCAGCACTCGCAAACTATCGAAAAAAACAACTCGGCAAACGATGATAAACGCCGCGCGCCGCAAAAATTGTATCACCAACGCCGCGCGCCGCCAAAAAAATCTGCTGCGTGCGAATTTGCGGATTTTGCGGGAAATCCGCAAATCTCGCGGATTGCGGATTTCCCGAAAATCCGCAAAATCCGCGAGCGTAACGGATTTTCCGCCCATGCTTACCGTGACAGAGAAGCTTCCTGTTTTTGAAAATGTTTGTCTGCATGTGCTCAATGATAAAGGTATTCACCCTCTCATATCTGATTAGGAAGCTCTACTGGTGCAAATGTGATTTATATTTCTGAAAATTTGGCCCATACATTGCGTCACTACTGATTTCACACCTTGCAATGGGTCATAGGTAGGGAGTGTTTGGCAAAGTATAGTCCATGTGTACTAGACACAGATAAGTATTCAAATGTTAGACCTGATATAAGAGACACACCTTTCCCCGATAGAGATATAGCTCTAATAGTGGTTCATGCAGCAGCAATAACACAGGCTCACTGCAAAATTCTTATGCAGTGGGCACGGCTAGAAATGTACTGGAATGTACTGCAAGATTGATAACATGAAGGAAGAATAGTGGACATTTACACAGACACCTAATATACTTTTGGAGGGGCCCCTGATCTTGGCCAGCTGTGGGCTATGAGGGGATTCTTAACTCAGTTGGCCAACGAATACAGCATGCACCATTAATGGCACAACTATTGCAAGGCTTGTTGCCACCAAAGAGAGTTGCAATTCAATCAATCAATCAATCATTTGTTAAGTGCACTACATACCCACGAGGGTCTTAAGGCGCTGTGGGGGGGGAGGGGGGGGGGGGGGTTAGGCGCTATTGATCGAACAGCCAGGTCTTGAGTATACTCCCGAAGGTCAGCATGTCTTGGTCTGTCGTAGGCTCAGTGGGAGGCTGTTCCATGTCTTGGCAGCGAGGTGGGAGAAGGATCTCCCACCAGTGGTTGTTCTTCAGATGTGCAGGACGGTGGCGAGTCAGAGGTCGGCAGAACGTAGCTGGCGGTCGGGGATGTAGAAGGAGAGCCGTCTGTTGAGGTAGGCTGGTCCGGTCTTGTGGAGTGCCTTGTGTGCGTGGGTGAGGAGCTTGAAGGATATCCTCTTGTTGACGGGGAGCCAGCGCAGGTTTCTCAGGTGGGGGGTGATGTGGCAGTGGCGTGGTACGTCGAGGGTCAGTCCCGCCGGATGCGTTGTAGTCGTTTGATGAGCTTGGTTGGGGTTCCCGCATAGAGGACGTTTCCATAGTCGAGTCTGCTGCTGACGAGGGCCTGGGTGACTGTCTTTCTTGTATCTGTCGGGATCCATCTGTAAATCTTGCGGAGCATGCGGAGCATGTTGAAGCAGAAGGAGGAGATGGCGTTGACTTGCTTGGTCATTGAAAGCGTTAAGTCGAGGATGATTCCCAGGTTGCGTGTGTGGTCGGTGGGTGTCCCGGCTGCCCTCAGTGCCGTCGGCCACCAGGAGTCATCCCAGGCTGAAGGGTTGGAGCAGAGGATGAGGACCTCCATCTTGTCCGAGTTCAGCTTCAGACGGCTGGTCTTCATCCAGTCGGCGACAGCCTTCATTCCTTCATGGAGGTTGGCTTTGGTGATGGGGTCCTTGGTGAGAGTGAGGATCCGCTGAGTGTCGTCAGCCTAGGACATTATGTTGAGGTTGTGCTGTCGGGCTACGTGTGCGAGCGGGGCCATGTAAATGTTGAACAGCGTCAGGCTTAGGGGGGATCCCTGGGGTACGCTGCAGATGATCTTGGAGGCTTTGGAACGGAATCGGTGGAGGCGGACGCTCTGGTTTCTGCCCCCAAGCTTTGGAACTCTTTCCCCCTCTCTCTCAAAACTTCTAACTCTCTGACCCTTTTCCGTAAGTCTTTAAAAACTTGGCTCTTTCCCCAATCTGGTTAGTCTTTCTGCCCCCTCTACTTCCAACCAGCGCCAGGAAACCCATGGTGTCAGTGCGCTCTACAAGCACCCCTTACGATACGATACGATACGAGGTGGTCCAATCCAGAGCCTTGTCTCTGATCCCTGCGGCGTGGAGGCGTGCGCGTAGTGTGCGGTGGCAGACAGTGTCGAAGGCGGCAGAGAGGTCTAGGAGGATGAGTGCTATGGTTTCGCCATTGACCAGCAGGGTCCTGATGTTGTAGGTGGTGGCAATAAGGGCAGTCCTGTGCTGTGGTTGCTGCGGAACCCTGACTGGGAAGGGTCCAGGATTCTGTTTTCTTCAAGTTATCAGGTTAGCTGTCTGTTGACGGTTTTCTCGATGACCTGGGCCGGAAGTTCTTGAGGTCTCTTGGGTCTGCCTTAGGTTTTTTGAGTAGGGCATTGATATTGGCATGTTTCCAGATATCTGGGAAGGTCACGGTCTCAAGGGAGACATTGATGACATTGTGCAGGTGGGGCGCGATGGAGCTGCATGCTCTGTTGAAGACGTGGTGCAGGAATGGGTCTGATGGAGAGCCGGAGTGGATTGTGCGCATGGTCTTGATGGTATTATTGGTGCGCACGCTGGCCCAGGCTAGCAGGGGGATGTGGTTGATGGTGTGCGGAGGGTCTGTTGTGTTGCTGTCTGTTGGGGCTGGCTGGGTGTTTAAGCTGTTGTGGATGTCTGCTATCTTGTGGTGGAAGAAGGTGGCCCCGATGCCCGTGTCAAGGCGGCGGGCATCGGGGGCCCAGCTATGACCTGGATCAACTCCTTTTTAAAAGATCGTACCCAGGCTGTCAATCTCGCCGAATTCTCTGCCCCCCCTCGCCCGGTCCAGTGTGGTGTTCCTCAGGGTTCCTCTCTTTCTCCCCTATTATTTTATCTTTACATTTTTCCACTCATCCTTGCACTACAGCAGATGGAGGTCATTGTGTACAACTACGTCGATGACCTCCAACTCATTTTCCATCTTTCTCACTCCCCTGTCAGCATTCACAACTTTCAATCTGTCAGGCTGTTCATTAGAGATTTGATGAACTGTAACCACCTGAAATTAAATCCGGACAAGACTGAACTTGTCGTCACTGGTAGCACTCCCAGTCCCTGGTCCCCCAACTTCTGGCCTCTCACCCTGGGCACTCCCCCCATACCATCATCCTCAGTTAAAACACTTGGCATTTCACTTATTCAACATCTCACTCCCCATTCCCAGATCAGCTCAGTAGTCTCCTCCTGCTTTTTTGCTCTCCGCACTATAAGGAAAATCTCCCGGTTCTTCTCTCTCCCGGGTCTAAAACTGATCCTAATGGCAATGGTCCTATCTCGGCAGGACTACGGGAACATAGTGTACAACGGCGCCCCCGCATATGCCCTCCGCCGCCTTCAGCTAGTCCAAAACCAGGCTGCCCGCCTGATCTATGGGCTGCCCAGATTCCACCATACTACTCCCCTACTCAAATCTTTACATTGGTTGCCAATCAAAGAACGGGCCCTCTTCAAGTTGGGCTGCACTACCTTCCAGGCCATTGCGGGGACTGCCCCAGCGTTCATTTCATCTGCAATCAACGTTTACCATCCCAATAGAGAACTCCGCTCCTCTGCTAAATTCTTTCTTTCTGTACCCCAATTTACAAAAAGCAGATCAGGGAGTTTGAAATTTGCTGTCTTAGCCCCGGCCATTTGGAACTCTCTCCCCCTGCACATTAGATCTGTTCCCTCCTATCTGGAATTCCGCAGGGCCCTTAAGACTTACCTGTTTTCAGAAGCTTTCCCATCCCAGTAAGTTCTCTTTTCCAAGCCTCTGGGCTAAGCATCCTTTAGCGCCATGAAACGGCTGGGTATACACGCACTATATAAATTCCTGTAAATTCAAATTCAAGAAGGTGGCAAGGGAGTCGCACAGGGTTTGAGACGGCGGGATGTCGTTGGTGTTGTAGCTGGAGTTGGAGAGTTCCTTCACGATGTTGAAGAACTCCTTGCTATTGTGTGCGTTGTGTCAAGGCGGTCTTTGAAGGAGGTCCTCTTGGCCGCCCTGATGAGGTGGTGGTGGTTGCGGATGGAGTCCTTGTGTGCTGTATGGCTGTCTGAAGTTTGTTCACTGTGCCATTTCTTCTCTAGTTTCCGGCAGGCTTGCTTTGAGGCTAGGAGTTCTGGGGTGAACCAGCTGGCCCTCTTGCTGGTGTCTCTGTGGGGGGGGTTTCTTCAGTGGGGCAAGGGTGTTGGCGCAATCCTCGATCCAGCATCTGAGGCTGTGGGCAGCGTCGTCTGTGTTGGAGGGTTCAGTGGGTGGGCTGAGAGCGAGGTTTGCATGTAGTTGATCTTCTTTGATTTTGCTCCAGCAGCCGCTGGGATCTGTTGAGTGCGGTGGTGTGTGGTGGGTTTCTGGAAGGCAAAGTGGATGCAGCTGTGGTCGGTCCAGAGGAGTTTGGTGTTGTGGCTGACGGAGACGTGCGGGCTTGAGGAGAAGACGGGGTCGAGCGTGTGGCTGGCGGAGTGGGTGCGCATTGTGACGAGTTGCTTCAGTCCGAGGTTGGCGAGGTTATCGATCAGGGTTGAGGAGTTGTTGTCGTTGTTGTTCTCAAGGTGAAAGTTCAGGTCTCCGAGGAGAATGTAGTCAGTGGATGTCAGGGCGTGCGTGCTGATCAAGTCGGCGATGGAGTCGCTGAACTGAGGGCGGTGTGCGGGGGGTCGGTAGACGAGGGTGCCTCTGAGGGTAGAGTTAGGGTCTGTGTGGATTTGGAAGTGCATGTGTTCGGCGGTGCTGAGCGCGTCGTCGGTGCTAGTCGAGACCCTGATGCTGTTCTTGGGGACGATAGCGATTTCTCCTTCAACTCTGTTGGTGCTGTCTCTGCGGGTGATCTTGTAGCCGTCTGGGATGGCTATGGCGATGTCGGGTGCAGAGGAGCCGTTAAACCTGGTCTCTGTCAGGAAGGCGACGTCCGGGGATGTTGTGTTGAGCAGGTCCCAGAGCTCGAAGGCATGCTTGCGTGCGGAGTGGGTGTTCAGTAGTATGCATCGGAGGTGGTTGGGGTGTTTCTTGGCGGGTGGTATAGCGATCACGTGCCATTTTTAAGGGCACAAGGTGCTCAGCACGCATCCTTCCTCTTCTTTCACCAAAGGAATGAGTGAGTCTGAGAGCGCAATGAATGAGGGACCACTAGGGGGCGGACAACACACTGTGCACTACAAGTCCCAGAAGCCCTATGCTCAGAATGCCGGTAGAAAGATCCTGCGCTTTGGCCCACATCGAGTCTACAAAGCCCCTCCTCCTCTGAGGATCGGGGCTTGACAAACGTATCCTTGGCTTCCCGAGTTCCTGCCGTGATGAAGTCCTCCACAGGAGTGCTGCGCTAGGCTTATTTCCATGTTCCAAGCCTGCTTCAGTATTCCTGAGTCCCCGCTTCCCGTTGTCATTTGGAAGGATTGACTTCTGAGCTCTGGCCGCGGAAGGTATTTCCCCGCAGGAGTGCCGAGACTCAGACTCACCTCCATGCTGGCTGCTGTTCTATCTCTGACGGAGCAGTGATTTCTGCTGCCTGCGCCTTGCCGGTCTCTTTCTGTGCTGATCCAGTGAAGGAACTGGAGCAGCGCGTTATATTGAACAATACAGGGGATCATCATCAGCGCAAGCAGCTTTCAGGTATTTAGGTTTATTTTGAGGAACAATTGCACACTGCGCTTTCTATGTATCCTGTGCCCGAATAGAAGGAATTTTGGGACTTTGCATATCCTTGCTGATTTACTTTCGCCAAACTCGTAGTGAAGGAACTACTTGTGTGTTGTTTCATTTTAACCGGATTTCAGTCTACCTGTACGTTTGGATAGTCTTCCCTTTGGTTCATTTAAAGGATTACGAACTCAGCTGTATGTATCCTTTATGCTGAACCACCTTATATGCCATATCTGAGGAGAACTGCATTGTGGAGCGTGTGAGTATATATCCTCTCACTGGGTGTGGTATGATTGGTCCTTGTCATGTTCTTGCCCTAACTTTGACTTCTTGTCTCATTTCCTTAGAGAGTTGCCTCCAAGGGACCCCCATGCTCCTGCTCTGAGGGTTGCATGTCAGACTACAGAAACTGGACTAGAAAGAATCGTTTGGTCCGCAGTGTTTATTATTTTATCCACTTCCCTTCTCCCCTGGACACATTTGTACATAGTAGTGTGGGGTTTCACTCTGTGCGGGGTTGCACCCAGGGGAGTAGGGGGGCCAGCTACTTACCATCGTTCCCGCTGACGATCTTCCGAGGTTAGTGGCTACATCTTGTTTAAGTGCTACTGACGTCGCGACAGGTGGTTTGTCGGCTCTGAGGCTGGTGTAGCTACAGTTCTGGCAGGTCAAGGGGCGTGTGTGCTTTTCGGGGCGGCCTTGAAGCAAGTGTTGCTCCATTTGAAGTTGAGAGCGTGCAGAGTGCTGGGGTTGTAGTGGTGGCAGTTGTCGTTGCGGGTGCAGGGGCCATGGGTTCTGGTGCTGGGTGCGGTCCAGGAGCAGATGGGCACAGACGGACTTGCCTTAGGTGCGCCTTTGGTGCGGCCGGGCAGCAGCCGGCATATATGGGGAGGTGGGAGGGAGGAGCAGCTGTGAGGCGTGGGCAGTGAATGGGCAGTGGGCAGACAGGGGGGCGGGCCTGCAGGGGACGCAGCGGCGAGGGCGGTGAGGGACTACGAAGGTACCAGAAGGAAAAAGGGGCACAAAATCGAGGGAAAGACGAGTGGCACAGAGGGCAGAAATGCACACAAAAACGGGTGGAACAGAGGGCAGAAGGGCACAAAAAACGAGTGGAACAGAAGGCAAAAGGGGCACAAAAACGAGGAAAAAATGAGTGGCACAGAGGGCAGAAGTGCACAAAAAAAATGAGTGGAACAGAGGGCAGAAGGGCACAAAAAATGAGTGGAACAGAAGGCAAAAGGGACACAAAAACAAGGGAAAAATGAGGGGCACAGAAGGCAGAAAGGCACAAAAAACGAGTGGAACAGAAGGCAAAAAGGGCACAAAAATGAGGGAAAAACAAGTGGAACAGAGGGCAGAAGGGCACATAAAACGAGTGGAACAGAAGGCAAAAGGGGCACAAAAGCAAGTGAAAAACGAGTGGCACAGAAGGCAAAAAGGGCACAGAAATACCGGGAAAACGAGTGGCACAGAGTCAAAGCTCCACCTGCACCATCAGTTTCATCTGAGGTGCCCCGCAGGTACAACATTTTCTCCAGCAGACAAGCAATGATAGAGAAGGGTTAGAGGAGAGGTAGATCCATGCTCGCCGCAGGCCAGGCCTCCAACAGTAAGTTCAATTCAACAGAGACAGATCCATGCTCACCGCAGGCCAGGCCTCCAACAGTAAGCTCAATTCAACAGAGACAGATCCCTGTTCGCAGCAGGCCAGGCCTCCACCAAGAAGGCACAAGTCAACTGAGGCAGCATTCTGCTATGAACAGCAGACCCAGCCGCTGGATACTACCTTGCAAGGACCCCTACATTCTCTTCAAGTTTTAATGACTGACTTCCTGGATCCATGGTTCTCATACAAAGAAAGCAGTGACTCCCACCACCAGAGGAGTCTCCAGTGCCTTCCCCTGCTTCGCATCCAGGATAGCCTCATTACAACCTGTGTCCCACAAAAGGTACGAAGTGAGAGAGGTACCCAAGCTCATCCTGAAGGGTTGCGTGTGCTGAACACAGCAAAGCAAGGAAGAGTGTGTAACTAAGCTGGCCCCAATGATACATCAACAAAATCCGGAACATCAATGCCCCAACCCCTCAGTCTACAAGCTGTGACAACAAGACATCCTTACCTTCCTCATCACTTTGTTTTCTTCATATTGAAAGTTCCTAAGTACTTTTCTGTTTACAGGTATCACTGCTCTGCATTATTCCGCAGCAGACTTTTGAAAATAGTGAAAGTGCAACAGAAGATAAGACATTCTTCCAACTAGTCACACTAGCCACACGTACCACCGACTGGAACAATGCCTCAAGACTTTCAGAACAATGAGAAAAAATGGCCATGGGTGCTACTAGCAATATTCACCCCCATTGCTGCCAATTTAATGACTAGTGCCTAGTGGATAATAACATGCAGAGTAATTGGGGACATCAAATTTTGTCAGCTACAACCGTAGAATAGATACTCTCACCTGGAAGTTCCATTGCCAATGTTACAGACCACAACATTTAAAAATAGCATTAGGAAAGGTTCGGTAAAGTACACACCACAAATATAATTAAGAAATGACTAGGTTTTATAGGACACAAATTGCAAAGAATACATATTGCGAAAGGGCACCAATGATAGTGCCGCATAGCAGTGGTAATGTTAGTTCTCATAGGTTTGCAAAGTTCAGAGTAGTGGGTTGCACTGTGGTCAGGATAATTGCACTAACTGGGAAAAATACAACTGTACTAGTTACAACACTCTGCCTCCTTAGGAGTAATTTTGAGGTACCAACATGATGTTGGGTAGGCTCTGCGAGTAAGATGTAGTGATTTGGTACCAGATGGGGTAATGTAGAAGCCGCCTTTATAATGTGATATCAAATATAGGATTGGGTGGAATTGGCGTAAGGCCTCTACGCCGAGTTTTGAGGGACCGTGTGCACATGACAGGGGTCCCTCGTGCCTTTGCAGGCTCCCCGATCTCCCCGGCCTGGCTAGGTTGAGAAGCAGGGACCGGCCCGGGACCTGGGCTTTGGTCAGGGCCTGGGGTGCGGGAGCCCCCATCCTGCACCCGCCTGCCAAGTGTCCATCTGACCGGGACAAGGGTCCTTGGTGCTAGGGCAGGCGGGAGCCCTTCCACTTTGGCTCCGCTCGGGGTGGGCAGATGGGAGTCCTTTCATCCCAGCCATCTGGTCGCACCTTTCCCCTCGGTCATCTGGTCGCACGCAATGCTTTCCAATGGGGTGACCAGATGGCCGGGCTGGCCAGGAAGTCCTGATGGAGGCTCATACGCCTCCCCAATCCCAGCCTGGGCTCCAGGAGGTGGGGGCGCCTCCATGCCCTGGGTTCCCTCTGTCACTCGGTGCGCATGGGTTCCCAGAAAGAGGGGTAGGTTTCCTCCAGATTACTAGGGGCAGGGTATGCCGGGACACTCCTCCCGGGCTGGCAGTCCTCTGCCAGGGACCAGATGGGCTATGCCCAATCAACACCTCACCTCCATCCAGGGGCTCCGTCCTCCAGCCCACGGCGTGGCAAAGTGCCCGGGACGGGCTCCATTGGTCCCAGGCAGTCCTCCTCTGGGCGTCTGGGCCAGAGAGCTCCGGCGGTCCTCCCCATGCCTGAGGCCCAGCCGGGGTCTCAGAGCCCCCAAGATGCAGAGACCCCGAGCCCTTCTAGGGCAGGCGGGAGCCCTACCAGGAGAGCTCGGCTAGGGGCAGGCAGATTGGAGTCCTTTCGGTCCCGGCCATCTGGTTGCACCTTTCCCCTCGGCCATCTGGTTGCACGCAATGCTTTCCAATGGAGCAACCAGATGGCCGGGCTGGCCTGGAAGTCCAGATGGAGGCTCATTCGCCTTCCTGATCCCAGCCTGGGCTCGAGAAGGTTAGACGCCTCCGTACCCTGGGTCCCCTCGTCACTCAGTGCGCACGGGGTCCCAGAAAGAGGGGTAACTTTCCTCTGGATTATTAGGGGCAGGTTATGCCAGAACCCCCCTCCCAGGTTGGCGGTTCTTTGCCGGGGACCAGATGGGCTACGCCCAGACAACACCTCCTCTCCGTCCGGGAGCTCCCTCCTCCGGCACACGGCATGTCAAAGTGCCCGGGACGGGCTCCATGGGTCCTGGGAAGTCCTCCCCTGGGCGTCCGGGCCCAAGAGCTCCAGTGGTCCTCCCCGTGCCTGAGGCCCAGCCGGGATCCCTGAGCCCCCCTGGGATGCGCAGCTCCCTGAGCCCTGCGTGGGCAGGCGGGAGCCCTACCGCGAAGGCTCAGGGCGGGCAGATAGAGTCCTTCCGAGTCTGGCCATCTGGTCACACGCAATGCTTTCCAATTGAGCGACCAGATGACCGGGCTGCCCTGGAAGTCTCGATGGGGGCTCATTCACCTCCCTGATCCCAGCCAGGGCTCTAGGAGGTCGGGCACATCTGGTCCTAGGGTCCCCTGAGTCTTGCGGTGCACACAGGTTCACAGGAAGAGGGGAAACGTTCCTCCAGATTACTAGGGGTAGGGTATGCCGGAACACCCCACCCGGGCTGGCGGCTCTTTTCTGGGGACCAGATGGGCTATGCCTGGACAACACCTCCCCTCCATCCGGGGGCTCCCTCCTCTGGCCCACGGTGTGTCAAAGTGCCCGGGACCGGCTCTATGGGTCCTGGGTAGTCCTCCCCTGGGCGTCCCAGCCCGAGAGCTCCGGTGGTCCTCCTTGTGCCTGAGGCCCAGCCCGGGTCCCTGAGCCCCCCTTGTGATTCAGAGCCCCCGAGCCCTGCGTGGGCAGGCAGGAGCCCCACCGCAAAGGCTCAGGGTGGGCAGATGAGAGTCCTTTTGCTCCCGGCCATCTGGTCGCACCTTTCCCCTTGGGATAACCTTCCTCCGGATTACTAGGGGCAGGGTATGCCGGAACACTCCTCCCGGGCTGGCGGCTCTTTTCCGGGGACCAGATGGGCTATGCCCCGACAACACCTCCCCTCCATCCGGGGGCTTCCTCCTCCAGCCCACGTGTGTCAAAGGACCCGGGATGGGCTCCATGGGTTCGGGCAGTCCGACCCCAGGCGTCTGAGCCCGAGAGCTCCGGTAGTCCTCCCCGTGCCTGAGGCCCAGCCGGGGTCTCTGACCCCCCCAGGATGCAGAGCCTCCGAGCCCTGCGTGGGCAGGCAGGAGCCCTACCATGAAGGCTCAGGACAGGCAGATGAGAGTTCTTTCGGTCCAGGCCATCTGGTCGCACCTTTCCCCTTGGCCATCTGGTCGCACACAATGCTTTCCAAAGGGGGGACCAGATGGCCGGGCCGTCCTGGAAGTCTGGATGGGGGCTCATTCACCTCCCTGATCCCAGCCAGGGCTCCAGGAGGTTGGGCACACCCGGGCATAAGTGTCCCCTGAGTCTCTTGGTGTGCTCGGGTTCCCTTCCTCCAGATTACTAGGGAAAGGGTACTCTGGGACCCCTCTCGGTCTAGCGGTCCTCAGCCAGCAGCTGGATGTGCCAGGACACCGCCCCAGCCCTGGGTCCATCCCTGGGCCTGCCTTGTGGCAGGCTGCCCTGGATGGGCTCCCGTGGGCCTCCCCCTGCTTGGCTGGGTTCAGGGGCTCCCAGGGGCCCCGGGGAGTGTGGCCTCCCCACCCCGGGCTCCGACCAGCGGGCCTGGGGAGGCTTCCCCCACGCCTTGGGCCTGGGAGCCCCAGATGGGTCCAGGCGCCCTGCCAAGCCCCAAGGTTGGGTGCTCCAACTCTGGACCCTGACCCCCCGCCTGCCGCTCTGCCAAAGGACCAAGATGGGGTTCCGTTGTGCCTCAGGAGCCTCCCCTTGCTTGGCTTTGTTCATGAGGTCCGGCGGGGCCCCTGAGGGCACCGGGGTGGGTGACCTCCTCACCCCGGTCTGTGTCCTCGGTCCTGCCATGTGGCAGGATGCCCAGGATGGGGTCCCGTGGGCCCATGGATGCTTCCCCTGTGGCCAGGGTCGGGTGCTCCGGCCCTGGGCCTCGTCCCCGGCCTGCTTCTCTGCCGAAGGCCCAGGACAGGGGTCCGTTGGTCTCCCCTGCTTCTCAAAGTGTCTGCGGGCCCCGGGTCAGAGGGCCCATTGTGTCCCACTCAGAGCCTTCATGGCTGGGGCCCCGGGCCTCCCCCCCTATGCCCCAGAGCCCGCTCACTCTTTAGTTGGGACACAGGGCGACCAGATGGCTTCCCTTTCGGGCCCGCCCATGATGTCACACCTTTCCCCTCGGCCATCTGGTCGCACACAATGCTTTCCAATGGGGTGACCACATGGCCGGGCTTCCCTGGAAGTTTTGATGAGGACTCATTTGTCTCCCCAATCACAGTGAGGGCTCCAGTAGGTCGGGCACATTCACCCTGTCACCTTGTGTGCACGGATTACAAGAAAAGGGAGTAATTCTCCTACAGATTAGTAGGGAGAGGGTTAGTCGGACCTCCGTGTGGATTCTGAGACAGGGAAAGGCAGCACCCAGGCCTGTCCATCGGGGCCTCCAAAGTTGCCTAGGTCCGCGCCCAACTCTCAGTCAGTGAGGTGCGGTGATGCTGAGATGGGGGAAAGGCAGCCCCCAGGTCTGCCCTGTTGGCACCCCCAGGGGCCCGGGGTACACTCCTGCATCTCTGCCCCTTCCCAATAGTCCTTTTTCTCTGAGTTTGCTCAGTCATACCTCCTTGAGGTCCGGTGATGCTGAGATGGGGAAAGGCAGAACACGGGCCCGCCTGCCGGGGCCCCCAGGGGCCCAGGTAAGCACCTGCCTCTCAGCCCCTTCCCGATGGTAGTTTTTCTCCGAGTTTGCTCAGTCAGACCTCCGTGAGGTCCAGAATGCTGAGATGTGAAGGCAGCACCCGAGCCTGCCATCCGGGGCCCCTAGGGGCCCAGGTATGCACCTGCCTCTCAGCCCCTTCCTGATGGTCGTTTTTCTCAGAGTTTGCTCAGTCAGAACTCTGTGAGGTCCGGCGATGCTGAGACAGGGGAAGGCAGCACACGGGCCTGCCCGCCGGGGCCCCCAGAGGCCCAGGTATGCACCTGCCTCTCAGCTCCTTCCTGATGGACTTTTTTCTCAGAGTTTTCTCAGTCAGACCTCCGTGAGGTCCGGCGATGCTGAGACAGGGGAAGGCAGCACACTGGCCCGCCCGCCAGGGCCATCAGGTGCCGGGTACACACCAGCCTCTCAGCCCCTTCCCAATGGTCGTTTTTCTCTGAGTTTGCTCAGTCAGACCTCCGTGAGGTCCGGCGATTCTGAGACTGGGGAAAGCAAGCCCCCTGCCCACCCGCCGGGCCCCCAGGGGCCCGGGTACGCACCTGCCTCTCAGCTCCTTTCCAATGGTTGTTTTTCTCCAAGTTTTCTCAGTTAGACCTCCATGAGGTCCGGCGATGCTGAGACGGGGAAGGCAGCACATGGACCCACCCGCAGGGGCCTCCAGGGGTCCGGGTACGCACCTGCCTCTCAGCCCCTTCCTGATATTTGTTTTTCTCGAAGTTTGCTCAGTCAGACCTCCGTGAGTTCCGGCGATGCTGGGACTAGGGAAGGCAGCACCCAGGCCCGCCCACTGGGGCCCCCGGGGGCCCGGGTATGCACCCACCTCTCAGCCTCTTCCCAATGGTTGTTTTTTTCCGAGTTTGCTCAGTCAGACCTCTGTTAGGTCCGGCGATGCTGAGGCGGGGGAAGGCAACACCCAGGCCCAACCGCTGGTGTCCCCAGGGGCCGGGGTATGCACCTGCCTCTCAGTCCCTTCCCGATGGTCATTTTTTCTCTGATGATGATGCCCCAGCCATACTCTGATTGATTGGGCACTCTCGGTCCATTTTGGGATGAGCTGCTTGGCCAGCGTCGGCTGTTGTTTCATGCAAGGAGCTTCCTCCCTGCATGGACCGTCCGACTCGAGGGCCTGCCACCTGGCGGGAGGCCCTTAAACGTACCGAGCAGAGCGAAGGCCGAGTTGCCCTGGCAACTCGTACCCCCTAGTGGTCTGACCCAAGCAGAAGGGGTCGGGTGACGCCAGGTCCTCGGATGCTGCTGCCCAGCAGGTTCATAGGCCCTGTGCACCATGCTGTCACCCCTCTCTGCCCAGCACATTTCCACAACAGCTCAGAACTAAGGAGTGCTGCCGCCGCCAGGCTCCAGCACCCCTGCATCCTACTCAGGCTGTACCTCGGCCCGCCTCTCCCTTCCGGGGGAGACAGCTGGGCCTGCCGGTACCCATGTGACTGCACCTCTCCACCGCTCCAGCGAGCCCTCCTGCCCAGGCAGGTGGGCTCCTTCCCCCAGCAGGCTCCCTGAGGGAGGGGTGCGTGAAAGTTGCCGGTCAGGGAGAGGGGCATACGGCCCCCTGAACCCACTCCGTCAGTAGGTGTGGTTTATCTGTCACATCTTAAAAGACTTGGAACATTTCATGAATATCTCTTCAGAGCTGGCTGCAGAAAGAACAATTTTATTAGAATGTTCTGTCCTTCCAAAAACCCAGTGGCAAGTCAGCCTTAGCGGGAAGCCCTTCATTTTGAATTGTAACTTAACTGACCTTTCAAATATGGCTCTAAATGAGCAGTATCAACACTGCAATATGTAGCGAGGCTGTCTGTGCATATCTAAGTTGTCAGATTCCAAGAACACAACACTAAAGGCTCAATTATGAGTCTGTTGGTCCACGAATAGCCAGACTCATGGAGGTACGGTGGTGGTGGTCTTCTCACTGCCCAATTACAACTCACGCGGTCAGACTCCCATTGGTCCTCCACCAGGGAACTGCCATTTCCTAGAGGTGGCGTAGCAGTCCAGAGGCCGCAGTATGCTTAGTGGGTCCGTTTTGGTCCTGCCAAGCATCTTACGAGTTTCCTCTCCATCGGGTTTTTCATGGTGCTTACACCACCATAAAACCTTGGCAGAGAGGAAACAAAGGGGGCCCTACAAGGCCCCCTTATGCCTCATGCCCTGTATAGGCACACCCCCTCCTGTGTCCATGTACACCAGTTCCTGCATGGCATGGACTTTTGAGTCTATGCTGTGCAGGAATGTTTTTTGGCGTTCCTGTTGCAGTGACTGTTTTTAAAGACTGCCTTGGGAACAACAAAAAACCTGCCAGACAAGAGTATAACTCGTAATCTGGTGGATGGCCCGACCATGGGCTTGGCGGTGGCGGACCCACCACCGCAATGTTAATCTTGTAATCAGGCCCTAAGAGTGAAGAAGAACACAGCACAGAAATGGAAGACAAGAAACTGCTACCACAAAAAGGACCCATGCCAGCACATTAATACACCAAGCAACAACAGCACAATTCCCCAACAACACTAGATAGCAATAAAACATAGCAACAAGGTACCAACATAGCCACAAAAACAATAATACAGCAACACAAACCAGCAAATACAACAGAGCACAACTATGAAATTGGCTTGTGTTTTAGGGCTGTGTTATTGTGATAGGGTATTTTGTGGTTTGTTTTGCATTAGTGTTTTGTTGTGTGCTGTTACTATGTTGTATTGTGGTTGTGTTTTCAATTTGTTATTGTTCTGTTGTAGTACGCATAAGGGGATAATATCAGCACTCTACCATTCACAGACAATACCTTAAATAGTAATTCCTAAACTCACTTTATTTGCAATGGCTTACCAAACTGTGTGTCTCATTAACACTATTCCTCTTAAAGCTAGCTGGCTGGCCCACGGTAACATCTATTGTAGATTTAGCCATAGAAACTGTATATATTTATGTTTGAAAAAAAGTCTCCTGTCTGCTATAAATAAGCTGAGTACACAAAAAAAGTCTATCTTGCCTCTTTCTAATGTTTGAGCTGTAAATATATGTTTAACTTCTTGAATTGATATGCGCTGCTATTCAAAATGACAGCGTGAAACCTTGAACACTACCTCCCTCGCTGTGGGCAAAGGTCTATTTTTAAGAAACAGATAAAACAGAATCTTGACACAATGAAGATTGATTGCAGCGAAGGACTTGATTTTTTGCTGTGTTTGCGCCTAATCTCTTCTCACAATGGCATTTCATTTTTTTTATTTTCAAAATTTAAATTCGAAATCTACTCTGCAGGTACAAATAGTAATGTATAAACAGAGTCCAAAATCCCCATTAAGCAACATTTGAATACCTGCTTCAATTTATTTCTTAGCACAAGATAAAGAGTATGACAAAGACATAATATTGAAGGATTTGCTTAAAAATAGACCTGGGCAGAATTTCGCTTAAGCCAGAGTAATTGAAGTAATTTCAGTAATTCTGCGTTACTCTTTGGGTTGAAATTGCCGATAATTACACGTTTTCCTCCATATTGCGCAATTATGAGTAATTAGGGGAGAAAATCTTACTGCAAGAGCACATTTAGCGAGCGCAAGAGACCGCTCGCACTCGATATTTGTGTTTTGCTGTATTTAGCACTGTTTCTTACTTCCAAAATGCATCCTCACATCCGTTTTGTATATTGTGCTAAGAAAATGAAGCAAAATGCTGGTAGTAAATTGGGGGATAATCTTGAATTATTCTTTGGTAATCCATGAGATTCTGCTATATTGAATTACACAAGTTACGCCCACCCCTACCTAAAAAAAAATCAACCTCTGTAGAATAATATACGATTATGTGAAAATTGGAACTCAATATGCATACGTGTTGCTATGCTTAATGAAAGAATCCCTGATGGCATGTAACCTTCTCCCAACCTAGAATTGACCCACTTGTGCATTGATGAACGAAAAAAGGAAATGAGAATCCTGTAACCATAAAAAATTATTTCATGATTGTGACTCTTTACAAATAATTTATGCATAATAATTGATTTCAACCCAGAGAATGACAGCCTATTGGACCTCTCTAAGGAATTGCATTTAGGTCAGGGTGGAAGAATTGCCTCACTCAGGCTTTAATGCTGCCACCATACATTCATGGTCAATTGCAATTGGCAATATGATGGTTGTGCAGTGTTCCACATCTGCATGGTGGTGAAACAACCTCCATCTTGATGCTGCTGGTCCCCTAGCGATCATGACGGGTCATTTTGCAGAACCTTGGGTATCACCGACGATACCCTCAGGTATTACCAACCGCCTAGGTCCAAAAGCAAACCGGTATTTCCAAGAAATGCATTACCTGGGGAGCACTCTCATCACATGAAATCCCTTGCCAAAACTGTGCACACCCCATGGCAGGTAATCCTTTGGCATACGATGTGCCTTGATGTAAAGGGTGTTGGGATCGGTCTCCCACTTGGCAAGTCAGAGAAAATGGCACTTTTTTGCGTGGTCATCCCCCTTTTAGCTGATTCCCTCCCCGAATAAAACACTATGCTTAGACATATTGAAAATTTCAATGCACAGTGCAGCACACATGCAATGTGTGAACTTTTAGGATAAATAAAAGCACTTCTCCTTGTTAGCATCTTCCTGAAGGAGGCAATATTTATTGATAAAAAGCTGTGACTACATTTGTTAGAAGATTAAACTTGGGGGCATATTTACAAGCCCCTATCGCCATCACAACGTCACTTTTAGTGGCGTTGTGATGGCGACAGGGGCTTGCCTTACTTACAAGGCAGCGTTAAGCCACCTGATGTGGCTTAACACTATCTTGTAAATAAGGCAACCTTTCATGCTGTACTTAGCATGAGGGGAGAGGGCAATGGATGTTGCATGGGCATACCACCTCAACATCCATTGATTTTGACGATGCCCCCTATTTACAAGGGTGGCGTAAAAGGGAGGCAGTGCCAAAATTAAGACCAGGGAAAACCTTGTCTTAAACAGGTGAAACGAGGAGAAGTGATTTCTTTCTCCTCATTGTTGCTGTTTCCATGTGTGCTCGTTGTGCAGAACACATAGAAAATGAAAATTGCCATTGATTGTTTATGTGCAGGAAGGGACACCTTCCTGCACATACAAAATCCGAAAAAAAGAAATTACATTTTGTAACTTCCATGAAAAAAAATTGTTCTTCATCCAGTTGGCGACGTTTGTCATGCATCTGTGAAGGTTGGTTCTGGTGATGGTGGTGGTGGTGGTGGGATCGTCGGTGAGTGAGAGGATGAGTTGGGTGCATCTGCATAGGAAAATATGTTGAGACTGTGGGATCTTACGATGTTACGCCAGCGAGGTCATCTGTCGACACCTAGGGAAAACTACCAATCGCAAACTTCTGGTGGCATTCCATGTGTTTGTATGCCACTACTTTCTCTTACCTAAACTGCCCTAAAAGTGTCAGATTTTATTTCAGAAAAAAGAATTCCTTCAGTCTCATATTCCTGTAATGGTAAGTTCTTGAATTTGTGATCAACAGCAACTGTAATCAGTAACCTTTGAGAGTGGGTGTGTTTGTGGCTGTATGGGTCGGTCAGTGACTATGTGAGTGGTGTATGGGAGAGTGAGTGGCTGTAAGAGTGGCTGCATAGGTGTGTGAGTGGGTCTGTGAGTGCCAGAGTGGTCTGTGAGTGGGTGTAAGAGTGTCTGAGTGAGTTGGTGTGTGAGTGTCTGAGTTGGTCTCTGAGTGGGTGTGTGAATGTCTGAGTGGGTTGGTGAGTGGTTGTGAGAATCTCTGGTGGGTCTTTGCGTGGGTGAATAGGTTTGTGAGTGGCTCCATTAGTGGGTATAAGAGTGTCACAGTGGGTCTCCGAGTGGGTGTGAGAAGGTTACAGTGGGTCCACAAGTGGGTGTGAGAGTGTCTGAGAGGGTCTGTGAGTGGGTATGAGAGTGTCTGAGTAGGCTTACAAGTAGATGCATGAATGTCTGAGTGGGTGTGTGAGTGCGTACATGAATAACTGAGTGGGTCTGTGACTGGATGTGTGTGTGTCTCAGTGGGTCTATGAGTGGGTATGAGAGTATCTGAGTATGTCTGTCCATGGGTGCATGAGTATCTGGATTGGTCTGTAAGTAGGTGTGTAAGGGTCTGAGTA
The DNA here is from genome assembly GCF_964263255.1 of Lissotriton vulgaris. NCBI lineage: Eukaryota > Metazoa > Chordata > Amphibia > Caudata > Salamandridae > Lissotriton > Lissotriton vulgaris. Next base: position 1,701,991,921 of record NC_141694.1, on the reverse strand, counting down.
GATCTGTGAGTGAATGTGTGAGTGTCTGAGTAGGTCTGTCAGTGGGGGTAAGAGTGTTTTTGAGAGTAGGTGCAGTCTGTTAGTGGTTGCATCAGTGTCTGAGTGGATGTGTGAGTGGGTGCGTAAGGGTCTGATTGAATCTGTGACTCAATGGGCCTGTGAGTGGGTATGAAAGTGTCTGAGTGGGTTTGTGAGTGGATGCTTTAGTGTCTGAGTGAGCATGTGGGTGCACATTTTTTAAATACTTTTTATTGAATCTGTTAATCTACTGCAACTTTACAGGGGGTGTCACGCTGAGCATCGCAGCGGATTTGTGAACCCTGGCGCGTGGAAAAAAACATTTCTGGGAATTTCCTTGCCCATCAGTGGTCCCTCACAGACCCCTGTATTGCACCCATGGGGTCAGGGTAAGTCTACCTTGACCCCTTCTACTACATTTAGTTTCAATTTTCGCAGCCGGGGACATTCCCTGATATCTGAAATGGCTCTGCAACTTTCTACTCCGGTTGTAGCCAGCCAATCACAGTATTGCTGTTGGCACGTGGATTCACTAAGCGCCGCAACAGATTCACAGAGGATTAGAGCCTCTAGATAGCTATAATTCTTTTTCCATTATTATTGCAAAACTACTGAACAGATTTACACCAAATCACAAAAAGGGCTCTTTCTGCACTGAAAAATAGCTTTCTACAAATTTGGCATAATTCCGTCTGGAGTTTGGGCTGTAGCCGTGTCTAAAATCTGTATGAGAATTAACATGAAAAAGACACTTTATTTAACCCCCTTTTTTCTTAGCCCGAGCTTGACTGATCACCCCAAAACTTTCCATGCACAACTAGAAAAAGGAGGTCACTGTTTTGGTAAAATTTCATGGAGATTTGTCAAACGGTGCCAAAGTTATGAGCAACTCAAAAAACACTTTTCCCATGGAATCTAGATCCTACCAATAACTACCTACTGGTGACCGCCAGTAGGTAATATATATACTGGATATATATTTTTTGCAAGCATGATCCACATATATCAGGGAAAAATCAGGACAAATTGCAGAAGAGCATCATGATAAATGTTATTTTTTTATGTTATACTACATTATTTTTTGTGTTATATTTATAACGCTGCTCTTCTGCTATTTGTCCTGAGTTGTCCTGTTTTTGCAGCAAATACCGTTGATGTGATGTATGTGTGCATCATGCTTACAGAAAACACATTTTAAGCAATGAGGTAAACTGTTTTTGCTTCATCGGCAATAAATCCTGGAGTCTGTGGTCGACGTCGAAAATGAACTTGTGGACCATATTGCTGGAGCAAGAGTTAAATGCTGAATCTATCAAAATCTGATGCAGACAGATGTTATGAACTGCTCTACTTTTTCTGCCTGAAATGGGTAAATGAAATCAATGGATTGTAACATCTGTTGCCAGTTTTACATCAGGCCGCATCCGGTGCTTTCAGCAGGCCAACTGACTTGCATGCTTTTCTCAGAGTTGGCTAACCTTGACTTGATGACAATGTCAGAGAGAAGCCAGTAGTTAGCAGAATATATATGAAGAATTAAGCAAGTGGAATGGACAACAGCCTGCGCCTTCAACACTTTATTATAAGTTGAAGTCTTAAGAAGTAATTGTAAAACAAACATTACCACTGGAACAGAGACAGCCAATTTAGTGAACAGATGAAATTTACATTTACTTAAACTCTCTGAAATATAATTTTTTTCAAATCATTGACACTGTTTTGCTCGTGCAAAACAGGACAGCGCCTGGTGTTCCTGGTTGATCATCCTGATATTCACATTAAAAGATGTTCACAAGTTGGCCACTACAACTATTAAAATAGGGAGAGCCGTTTCACCCTTTCATACTACGAACATATTTTGCACCATCAGAATCACAGCTCTGAAAACACTGCAACAAACCATTCACAACGCTGCTACAGACCAGTTATTAAACTCTTACTAGATGTTACTCACCATTCAGGCTTGGAAACACGTTTGTCCACATTAATACTAATAACGCATTATTATATTGAATTAAATAATATTGAGTTCTGTTGTATTTTTTATTGAATGGTGTTGTATTGTGTTGATTTGGACTGTCTGGTTGTCTTGTGCATTTTATCTGCAGACGAAGCCCCTGGGATGGAGATTTGAGGGGCAGCGATCACAATCTGTAATGAACACATAAATAAATAGTGTGCCTGCAACTGAGGCTTCGAGGCAGTAGACCAAATGGACATTTTTCTTGGTGATGCTAATCGGCTGTGCATCACCAGAAGTTTCACGTTTGTCAATATAAGGGCCAAGAGAGGGAGGTAATGCAATTATTTAGATTTCATGACAGTTCTAGTCGTCACAAATTGAAACATTGATAGTAGCTGTTCCATTAGGTATAGGGGTAGATCTGACTCTTGCAATACTGAGTTGCACCTTTCTGAACCCTTTAAAGAAAATCCTTGTATGATCTATAAAAGCAGGGATTTTCGTTAGCCATGAATAGACCCTTGATACTGCACAACAGAGGGGCATATTTAGGATACACTTGCGCCGCCGGACCGTCACATTTTGTGATGCAGTGGAGGCGCAAATCACAAAATTATATCTATGAGACCACGCAAAGCCACTATGTGTGGCTTTGAATGCAGTAGCGGCTGCCAATGAATAGTACTGAGATGGGTTGGGGGCCGGGAGCGGTGGGTAGAAATAAATACAATTTGACTTATCTGATGCCAACTCTCCTCCATCCTTTTGTCAACACAGGCTCCCAGACTACTCTAGTCAATCACAACGCTGCTGTCACCAGCATGACAGCAGCGTTGTGATTGCTCTGAGCGCCCTGGTTCGCACTCAGACAAGGAGTGTGAGCCTGTGAATTTTCTCCACCCAGGCTGTGCAATACAGCAGGGTGGAAAATGCTAAATACGCATAACTGTTTGGCCAGCCCAAGACGAACGGCCAAAACATCATGCGCACTTAGAAAGTGCCCACCACTCCTCCCCTGCTGACAGTGACTCCACCCAGAACCACATCTAAAATGCAACCAAACTGAGCCAGTGCAGAAAAATAAAATGATGATAACATCGCGTTATTATCATTTTATTTTTTGTTTTGCACTGCTCAGGGAGCAGTGGGGCAACACTCTTCTGCCTAAGATGTATGAGAGCATGTAAACCTGGGGAAGCACCAAAGCCTTACGTCTCCCACGGTAAAGCGTAACAAGGAGAAATAATTGTATTTCTCCTCCTTTCTTACTCTATGTGGACTGCATCCTGCTGCAACATAGAAAGACAAAAAGGCCTCTTAGGATTGTTTCTATCCATGAAGGTGCCCCTTTCTGCACATAAACAATCCTGCCAACAACCTAGGAACACTTGGATCAGGATGCAAGGTTACCTGCATTGGCACTAGGCTGCCAAAATGTCACCAGCGCAAAGAGAAAGGATAGGAATGCACTGTATTGCAGAAATACAGGATTGAAAAAAACAAGGACCCCCTGAACACTGGTGTCAATGAACTCCTAGGGCAGGGATAATAATGTGTGACCAAAAACCCTCGGCGGTCAACAATTGGGCAAACAAGTAATATAAAGTGACAGCGAAAAATCATACATAGAGAAATAAAATGAAATTAATCATGATTTTAATGAACGACAGATAAAAATCATACAGGTAAATGGCATAACCATCACCGTATGATAGTAAACATTAGTTAAAAATCATCCAATTCATACATTTATTATTTAATCATGTAAAGAACACCCCTAAAAAATATATTATCATTGGTATCAGAAAGAGAAAACACTGTGGCGAGTGAAACTCGACGCGTGTTTCGGCGTGGACAACGCCTTCTTCAGGAGCCACACAGTGATATCTGAAACATACATATGAAAGAAACAACCTATTACAATCTATTCCAAAAGATAATTTTAGACATAAAAATCACATATTTAAAAATACATCTTTTGTTAAATTAAACCCATATTTCATAAATACAGTGCATTCTTGCTCATTCACTTAGGCGTAGGGCAGCACAGTAAGCTGTATTGCTGTGCTGCCCTACGTCAAATCCCTATAAATGAGGGCCAGAGTCCTTAACAATCTGTCATAGTTAATAGTGTCAAAAGCAATATAGGGGTCCAGCAAAATCATTGCTGCTACATTGGAAGTGCTACCAACATCTGCAGCTCACCAGGAACACTCAGAGGCTCTGTCTCGTTTGTGCAGAGGAGTTGGACACTTTTGAAGAGGTATTTTTAAGGTACTCTAGTTGTAGCAAGTGCTACAGTTGTAGCAAACAAGTGGAATAGAGAATGAATAGAAAGTGATTAACTGTGGATGAATGAAAGGATCTGTGTTCACAGCGGAGTTCAGAAAGGTGGTAAATGTAGTTTTTGTAGTTTTGGCTAGTTGCATTGGAAATGGGTAAAGGCACTTGCTTTAGATTTCCTGCTAACATTTAATGATATGTAGTTACATAATTCTAGTAGGGAAGAAGCAAGTGAGAGAGCATATCTCACGTGAGGCAAATTATAAAGTAAATAAATGTTTAACTTTTACATCCTTTCATTTCGGCAGCTACTATAGATGAAAACACTGACCTTGTTCCAAAAGTTTTATATAGACCTGTAAACAGAGCAGATTAGGGCAAAAGCACATTTTGCATTTATGAAAAAATATACTTAATTTTTGCATGTACAAAAAGAGACGCGTGTACGCAAATGGAAATCCACACATGCCTACTGAGAGGAGTGTGGTAGACGCAGATCGGTGTGTATCCCTGATGCACACAATATTGTGTACAGATGTGTGGCTGTCTCAGCTCCCCTTTCCCTTTGAATGCCTTGGCTTCTACAGGACAAAACAGGATGCGATGTTAGCACAGAAGCACTTGTCCACGATCTATGTGAATGTCCTCGGGCTACATTGGATTGCTTTGTACTTTTTCAATTTGACATAGGAAGGCATGAACATTTACATTTTAAATACACAACAAAGGCTGTTAAAACTTTGTGATTGTTCACTCTTTGTTTCAATGATGGTGATAATCACATGAAAAAAATCTATTTTACTTACATTGAGCAAAACAAGTTTTAAGTCAGAGAAAATTAGCTGAGTTAACAGCACATTATTGCAGCCAAAGTGGCGATACATTTTTCACCTCATTCACAAGCTGGTGCTAACAGCCCATATCACCAGTTTACCTGTGATAGCAGCTGCAAAAAACATCGCCACAGATGACCCCCGCGACTATCGCTAATGAGATGCAGAGTAGGCGTTCCCGTGCAAAAAGGCGCAACAGCACCACTCCTCAACATTCTCAACGACCAGCCAGATCAGCTATAAGAACACAAAACATATGATAAGGCGCGCTAGCAGCAGGAGATTAACACCTGCGCTGACCTGGTGTAAAGTCGGATGACAGCCTGCACCACGAAAGGGAGCCCAGCCCAGAGCCACACCTTCTTAAGGGCAACAGATACCATGGAGCCACTGATCATGCAGCCCGGACACTCAAGAGGGCCACAACACCCACCACCACCACCCCCGGACACCCACCGCCCCCCCCCCCTCCGGACCAACACTGAGGCAGCTTAGACAAAGAGAGCGACCTCCAGAAAACAAACCAACCTCACAGACCCATTACCAGAGAATGTCATTGCCCACTACAGGTTCAAAGGGACAAATGTCCTCCGCATCCTGACCACCATTGTCCACAGGCTGATGGTAGCAACACAGCGGACAACCTACATCCCACCTCAGACAAAGCTGCTGGCCGTGCGGCACTTGTTGGTCTCTTCTACCCTCCAACAAACGACCGCCTGAGTCAGAGGAGTCTCACAGCTAGCCCAATCCAAGTCCCTCACAACGGTCATGGATGACACCATCAGCTTGGTACCCCACTATGTATTCTTCCCCCAGACTGCCTAGGAACAGCCGGAGACCAAGCAAGGCGTCTACGCCACAGTTGGCTTCTTGCACGTGTTAAGGAGCAATTGACTGCACACATGTCCTACTTGTTTCCCCTGGCAACACTGAACACAATAACCGCAACAGAAAGCGCACATATTCCATCAATGTCCAGGCAATAGTGGACCACCGGGGAATCTCCACCAACGTCGACGCCCACAACCAAGGCAGTGGGCATGATTCTTATAACTTCGGACAGTCTATCATCAACCAGCGCTACCAGGATGGCACCCACGTAAATGCACTACTCGTTGGCAAATACCAAATGAACAGATCACACACCTCAACTCCACAATCATGCAACTCACAACACTGGGAATACACATGCTACAAACTCACATACACCATGCCGAACTACATGCACACCCACCAGATATGACAGCACAACTTAGTGTGGGAACCTGGGCCAGCCATGTACATTAGCCATCAATGGCATGGCACATCAGCCACACAATAGCAGAATGTGGGAAGAGTTGGGGACCAGGCATGTGTGAAGGAGGCAAGTGACCAATGAATAAGAATGTAGACAATGCCAAGTGTGGCGTGGATGTGAGGGCCAGACTGCCATATGGAGACCACACACATATCCATGTCGACATACACTGCTGGTATTTGGAGTGTAGTGGACAGTGGATGCTACTATGTCACCCAGCCATTGGGGAAGATTGCAGAAATGTAGTTTGTTACATCCCCCCGTAAGCATGAGCGGAGTGGGCTGGCCCCTGCGTACGCCAGGCCAGCATAGGGGTGTGAATAAAAGGCACATAACTCTGGGCAAGGTTCTCTTCCTGAATGCCCAACATCTCGGCCAGGGCGGCACCTCCCACCCCACCATGAGGCTGACGCCGTAGCAGTGAGCAGTGTTGCCTGCAATCATGTGCGCCTGCTGCACCCCGGGCCGCTGGTCCCCGAACCAGTCTTGCCCTCCCTGCGCACCCAGGCCTCAATGCTAACCTGCAGACACAGATTCAGAAAAGGGTGTGGTGATGAACAGAGTGTCTGAATTAAGCAGACCACTCTTACCCAGTCCAAAGATCAGGGCTTGATCCATCACCGTTTTTTAGCTCACTGCACCATCCCAGCTCAGAACTTGGCTATATGCAAATTAGTCTGACCCTGGCCCAGTGCATCATGGGAACAGGGCAGACCAAACTACCAAGCCAATTCTTATACTGGGAAGGAAACAAGCTTCCGGGGACCGGTTTCTGGCATTTCAGCCGTCTTCGGCCCGGCTTGCCTGAATCCTGATGGTGCAATGAGCAAGGGACTCACATCTGAGTATACCCTTCCACGCTTATGGTGGACAAAAACGATTCAAAAAAGGGGGTGGTGATGAACAGAGTGTCTGAATTAAGCAGACCACTCTTACCCAGTCCAAAGATCAGGGCTTGATCCATCACCGTTTTTTAGCTCACTGCACCATCCCAGCTCAGAACTTGGCTATATGCAAATTAGTCTGACCCTGGCCCAGTGCATCATGGGAACAGGGCAGACCAAACTACCAAGCCAATTCTTATACTGGGAAGAAAACAAGCTTCCGGGGACCGGTTTCTGGCATTTCAGCCGTCTTCGGCCCGGCTTGCCTGAATCCTGATGGTGCAATGAGCAAGGGACTCACATCTGAGAATACCCTTCCACGCTTATGGTGGACAAAAACGATTCAGAAAAGGGGGTGGTGATGAACAGAGTGTCTGAATTAAGCAGACCACTCTTACCCAGTCCAAAGATCAGTGTTCATCACCAGCCCCTTTTCTGAACCTGCAGACACCGGCATGCATCGAAGAGGGCCCACCACGTGCCAGTGCAAGCTCCAAGCCTGAGGCCTGCAACCTTGGCAGCCTGCTCAGACCATCACAGCCTCCGCGAGCGATGCCCGCATTTGTCAGTTCTTAAAGTTCAAAGTTCAAAATTTGTATAGCGCACAACTCACCCAGAGGGTCTCAAGGCGCTTGTGGGAGGGGGGTACTTTACTTATCGAATATCCAAGTTTTTAGTTGCTTTCTGAAGGAGAAGTGGTTCTGTGTAAGGCGGAGGTGGGTGGGGAGAGAATTCCAGGTTTTGGCCGCTAAGTAGAAGAAGGATCTTCCCCGCATGGTGGATCTATGGATGCGCGGAATTGCGGCGAAGGCTTGATTGGACGATCGTAGTTGGCGGGTGGGGGTGTAAAAGGACAGGCGCATGTTGAGGCATTCGGGTCCTAGGTCGTAGAGGGCTTTGTGTGCGTGGGTGAGGAGTCGAAACGTTATCCTCTTGTTGACGGGGAGCCAGTGGAGGTCTTTCAGGTGACCGGAAATGTGAGCTTGGCGGGGGATGTCTTGTATGAGTCTGGTTGAGGCGTTTTGGATGCGTTGGAGTTTTTTCTGTAGTTTGGCTGTGGTTCCGGCGTAAAGGGTGTTTCCCTAATCCAGTCGGCTCATGACAAGTGCGTGGGTGACCGTTTTTCTTGTTTCGGTGGGGATCCAACAGAATATTTTTTTGAGCATGCGTAGGATGTTGAAGCATGATGATGGGACGGCGTTGACTTGTCTGGTCATCGAGAGGGAGGAGTCCAGTATGAACCCCAGGTTGCGTGCGTGGTCCGTTGGTATGGGTGCTGTTCCAAGGGCCAGTGGCCACCATGAGTCGTCCCAAGCAGAGGGGGATGAGCCTAAGATTAGGACTTCCGTTTTGTCCGAGTTCAGTTTTAAACGGCTGTTCTTCATCCACTCGGCTACATCTTTCATTCCTTCGTGTAAGTTGGTCTTGGCGGTGTTTGGGTCTTTGGTGAGGGAGAGGATCAGCTGGGTGTCGTCTGCGTAGGAGATGATGTTGAGGTTGTGTTGGCGCGCGATGAATGCGAGGGGACTCATGTATACATTGAAGAGGGTGGGGCTGAGTGAAGATCCTTGTGGTACGCCGCAGATGACTTCAGTGGGCTCCGATCTGAAAGGGGGTAGGCAGACTCTCTGCGTTCTTCCGGCGAGGAACGAGATGATCCAGTCCAATGCTTTTCCTTGTAATCCGACGCTGCTGAGGCGTTGTATGAGGGTGTTATGACAGACTGTGTCGAAGGCTGCGGAGAGGTCAAGTAGGATGAGGGCAACTGTTTCTCCGTTGTCCAGTAGTGTTCGAATGTCGTCTGTTGCTACGATGAGGGCGGTTTCGGTGCTGTGTTTGGCTCGGAAGCCGGACTGTGAAGGGTCAAGGGATTTGTTGGATTCGAGGAAGGCGGCGAGCTGACTGTTGACGGCTTTCTCAATGACTTTGGCAGGAAATGGGAGGAGCGAGATGGGGCAGTAGTTCTTAAGTTCAGTGGGTTCTGCTGTGGGTTTCTTCAGAAGGGCGCTGAGTTCAGCATGTTTCCAGCTTTCCGGGAAGGTAGCGGAGTTGAGGGAGCAGTTGATGACGTCTCGGAGATGGGGTGCGAGGATGGAGTCTGCTTTGTTGAAAATGTGGTAGGGACATGGGTCGGTTGGAGATCCTGAGTGGATGGAGTTCATCAGGTGAATGGTGTCTTCAGTGGTGATTGGGTTCCAGGCGCAAAGGTTGTTCGAGGGGGGATTTGGTTCGGAGGTGGGTGGAGTGGACTGGTCTCCGGACTGGTTTTCAAAGCTATTATGTATGTCGGCGATTGTGTTGTGGAAGAAAGAGGCTAGGGAGTCGCAGAGGTCTTGGGAGGGAGTGATGTCATTGGTGCCGGCGGTGGGGTTGGTAAATTCTTTGACGATGTTGAATAGTTCCTTGCTGTTGTGGGCGTTGTTGTCAAGTCGATCCTTGAATGCTGATTTCTTGGTGGATCAGATCAGTTGGTGGTGTTTGCGGGTGGCATTCTTGAAGGTGGTCAGGTTGTCAGTGGTTGGGTTTTTTCTCCAGGCTTTTTCGAGGGTACGACATAACTTCTTGGATTTCTTAAGGTCATCGTTGAACCAGGGGGCTTTTTTGCTACCTTGCTTGATTTGATGGTTTTTCAAGGGTGCTAGTTCGTCGGCGCTGTGGGTGATCCATTGTGTGAGGTTGGTGGCTGCTAGGTTTGGGTCCGATGATTTGGCAGGAGGGTTTTGGTGAAGCGAAGTGAAGAGCTGGTCGGTGGTAATTTTGTTCCAGTTTCTTTGGGGGATTGGTTGTTGGAGGTTGTGAGTCGTGGTCTTTTTGTAGTTGAAGTGAACGCAGCTGTGGTCCGTCCAGTGGAGAGCTGTGGTGTGGTTGAAGGAGATGTGCTTGCTGGAGGTGGCATACACAGTGGACTAGTAGGTCACACATTTGGAACTGAGTCTTGATATCCTGATGGGCGATTTCATATGTTCATGGGATGTTTGTTGTCACTGTACTCCCTTTGATGTGGTGCCACCAAGTCTCTGTATAGCATTCCAACCACACATGTCTGTGGGGCCACGCAGACTACTGCCCTCAGGCCACACTGCGCTCGAGTAGGTCACAAAATTGGAAGTGAGTTTTGATTTTTCCATGGCAGAGTACATATCATTGCACGCAAGGAAAGGTGTACGAGGATGACACGTTTCAGTCAGGAGGAAAAAAGCATCATCGTTACGGAGGTGATCGAACACTACCGACAACTGCCCTGGTGTCACTAACTCTGTGCATCGTGAGCCAAAGACACATGGCTGACTGATACCTTCCACTGTCCCCTGCAACCCTCCACCACATTCCACTTGGACATTGTTGTGGCGGTGTGCCTGTGCCGGCCGCTGTACAGCCGGGGCCACTAACTCTGTGCAGCTCAAGTCAGGGACCCTGTCTGATTGAGTATTGGATGGCCTCTGAGACGATGGCTTGGGGTCATCAACGCCATGTGTCTGTGGCCCCGCACTGTCCTCTGATACCGGCCTCAACTGCGGTCCACCAGGGCTCACACATCAAATCAAGTCCTGACCGGCCCGGATGTCGCATCACTGCAGGAGGGACACGCCACCATTGCCAGGAACACCTCCAACTGCCAATTGCCGAGTCGAAGCAGTTGTACTGGCAGACTAAGGGAGATGTTCCCACCTGTCGTGGATGCCATCATCTGCCTGATACCCTGCTCAGCACTCCAGGTGCCACTGACTCAATGCAGCGCAACCCATGGACTGTTACTGATTGAGTTTTGTGCTGTGGAGAGGTTATGCAGCAATGTCACCTCAGACAGTTTGGGAGACCTGGGACGATGATGAGGTAGATGATGCAGGTGTAACACACACCACTTCAGCTGCATCAGGTATATCCCGAAGGGACACAATCCTAGACAATTTGTACACATAAGTACGCTCAGCTCTAGTGCCACAACCTCAGTGCACTGCACCTCACGGACACTTCTGTTCGCATATTGGGTGACCTCTGTACTTGCTCTGGCTACCTCCATGTTGCTCAGCAGTTTTCTCTGTTATGCTGTTGTTTTCAGTTTCCGTTTTAATGGTGTTCACTGTTCAAGTTGTTGCCAGCACCAACCACTCCATGTGGGCTGGCTTACACTAACCCCACACACATCTAGCACAGGTGTCCCTGTACATGTGGCCCTGCCAATAAAGAGGCTGGGTGCATGTGCCCATAGCCAGTTCCACATACTGTCTGCCTGTATCTGTGTGGTCATGATGTATGCATGAAGGCCCTGGGCCCTACGACATTACATTGTGCTGTGGACAGTGGTCGCAGATATGTCACCGCAGGCAGTGGGTTGGAGCTTGGACACATAGCTTTGTCATCACCCGCTCAATACGTAAGAGGAGTGAACTGGCCCATCGTACGCAGGTCCAGCGTGGGTGTGTGAATGATAATTGCAATCCTCTGAGCGTGGTCTGAACTGGAAATGTGCATATGCATGTGTCTCTGTAGCAAGGCGGTCTCCTTTGTGGGGTGTAGGTGGTTCCTGAAGGGTATTAGACACCCATGTATGTGATCTAGTTCATCTTCCATGGGTTCGGACCCCACCCACACCTGTTCAGCCACCTCCTTTTGGCATTCGGACACCTGGCATTGGAATGCCATGTGTGCCTCTGTGAAGTGTTGCGAGCCAGCCGTACTTGCGGGTGCTTCCTGCTGTGTGGTCTGTGCAGGGGCCAGGTTCTCCTCCATGTAGCTTGGCTGCCCTGTTGGTGGGTTGCCTGGGATGTCCATGAGCTGTTGTAGGGCATCGGTGTCGAAGGTGTGGTGGTCCGCTATGGCATCACTGATGAATTGTCTGGTCTGCTCTGCTGGAGGTGTTGTTTGTCCCTCTGCAATGTGAAGGGGAGATGCATGTTGACATTATGTTGACATGTATGTTGGCGCATTGTCCTGGTTTACATGCAGACTGTATGGCAATGTACAGTGTGACTGTTTGGGAGGTGCTGGATTTTGATGGTGGACAGTGGACATTTGGACTACATGACGATGTGAGGTTGTACGCGTACATTTCCATCTCACAGTTTCCTGCTCTGTTAGATGAAGTTGGCCTGTTTCTGTGCATGTTTTGCCCTCTGTTCTGCAGTGTCGGGAACGCACATTGTACCACATTCTTGTCAATGTGGATGTGCTGTTATTGCTATGTATGTGTCCTGAAGTGTGCCACAGGGATCAGGGACATGATCCAGGGTCCTTGTGGGTGTGCAGTGTACTGCACATTGTTGTGCATGTGTGCCATTGGGCCCATCTCCCTCCATGTCCCCAGTCCCTGGTTGTTACTCGCCCTGTTGATGTTGTGTCAGCTGTGTCCAGACTCCCAACTCCTGGCACCATCTCCACACTGATGACTGTGGCCTCCGTTTCCTCCAGCTCCTCCTGTGGTTGAGGACTCCCACCTCCTGTCGCCGTTGTTGCCTTCCTGTTGGCAGCGGGTTTGTTCTTGGTTTCGTTTTCACATCATGCCGACTGCATTCACGGTAGTCAAATTGTGGGTCAGTTGATGGTAGTGTTCTGTCACCTCCGTGACGCTGATCTGGCTTGCCTGCGGACTGCACTCCTCTCCCTCTTCTCCTTGGCCTTCCTCGACCCCGACCCCTTTTCTCCTTGCTGGTGGTCTGTGGGGCTTGTGAGGTTCGCGTTAGCCTCTGCACGCGGTCCAGGTGCATCCATGTTGCCACACACTTTGGAATGTTTTTGGTGTGTTCTTTTTGTTGTTTTTATAGTGCATTTTCCTGCCAGACGTGTGGGATTTGCAGACCTGTTGCTGGTTTTCACTGCTTTTTGTTTTGCGATAGGCCTTATTGCAAGTTTTTTTGCGTTCGTGTTTTGCATTTATGCGGCGTCGCGTTGACTTTATCGCTAACATTTGAAACATTGTCAGGGGCCTATCGCATGGTGCCTCTGTGTTGTGAATACTTAGTTAACACGGCGTTCTTTTCTAGTGATAGACTGGGATGTTGAAAGTTGTGTTAAGCAAATTTTGCAATGGCTGTCACACATTCTTGAGAATATCCCCCTAAATGTCTGCATTATCTCATTCTTTTCTCCAGTAAGTTTATTTTAATATATTACCATACACTGATTTTGAGTCAGTTTTTAAGTGATCTTAAATTTAGCAGAAAGGTGTTTGGTTCACAAAAATGCATGAATGGGTGAATCACAGTAGGATTTGCACATATTTGCACATTTTTACTGATGCACTGAAATCCAAGAGTGGTGGTGTGCCAAGGTATCATAAAATTGTCTCCAGTATGCAAGTAGGAATGTGCAAAAGAACATTTTTTTTATTTTAAGATTTTGTCCACCGCTTCCCCTACATCTACATAAAATTGGAGTGAGTGGATAAAAGTTATACTTTCCCACCATGAAAGGACACTTACAGTTGTCATTTCTAGTTGCATGCATTTCCAGGATGAGAAGCATCTTGCACACTGTGAATGCCCAAAAACGTATTGGTTTGTGGCTGTTATCCATATTTTGCATATTCACTCTTCCCACCCCTTATTAGCTATGTCCTTTGTTCCTTTCTTGCTCCTGCTTCCATATTTACCACTGCACACAATTTGTATAACTGGAAGATTGCCCCATTCCTAGGTAAGCACAGCAAGTAAAATTATCTACTGATCCTGGCAATGTAAATCAGGACATTTACACCTGCTGGTCTTGGTTTGTGTATGTAAGTTCTACTTACTTACATAAAAAAATTGAAAATGATGGCATCAATGATTTGTCCAAGATCATACAACGGTTTGGTTGGGAAGCATGTTATGTTGTGTGATGTTATGCTATGAAGGTGCTCTTGAGACTTACAAACCCTTATCGGGTCTTCGATTCTTGTTGGCCAGGTGGTAAGCTTTCAATAGACTAATGAGTACTTTAGTGAGGGATTGTATGGGATGGTGATTGGCTAGATTCGGTTATAGATAGTGAAGGGCGTATGTGCCTGAATACATGCGCCAAAGGACAGTGAGGTTTTTTTTTTACCTCTGCAGGGGGCTGTCTGTCCATTGTTCAGCTTGAGGCGATTATGATTCGAGGCAGGTTTACCACATCATCTATCACATTTATTTTTCCTACTGTTATGGCTGCTATTTCTGCCTCATTCCTGTCATTCGGGTATTCTTTCTTTCCTCTCTTCATTCCCCTTATCCATTCTTTCAATCTCTCCCTTTCTTTACTCAGTTTTCCCCCTGTCCTTCCTTCATTTTCTTCCACCTTTCGTTCCTTCCTCAGGTCCCTTATCACTTTGATGCCTTCCTACCCCCCTTACTCCCACTCCTCATCTTTCTGCCCTCCATTCTTCCTATTATCCCTACCATCAGTTCAGCATCCTCTTTTCTCACCTCCATGTCCTCTCTTCTGTCCAGATGGCTCCTGCATGGAGGCACTAATATTACTCCACGGAGTGGGGCTTAAAATATGTCTTTCTGCATAGTGCGGTTAAACACTGTTGTTGCACTTGCTGTAGATTCCCTCTAGAGATTCTTACTGCCTCACATCTGGATAGACCTTCTCTGCTTTTTAATCTTTTAAGGTGAATATAATACCCATTACAAGTGATTTACATTTGCATTGAATGCCATATATATGTCCATGATGTGTTAAAGCACTTTTATATGAACGGAGGCATAATCTGACAAAAACATCTACTCCATAAGCCTTGCTTGCTAGACTTTACAAGCTTCATATTTCTGAACTAAATCAACATTTTGAAGATGAACATTCTTTTGTCGAGAGATGAAGAACTAGTCAAAAGTAGAACCAATTCTTTTGTTGACTTGTACAACCCATTCTAGACCATTGGAAGGGTGCCAAGACTGGGTGAAGCATCAGTACCATCGGCTCTTATGAGGGTGGTCGCATGAGCTGTGTGCCACTCTACTTGAACTTGGAACTTGAGTCCCAATAGGCAAATTATTCCAATACCAGGGGGATGCAGTCAGCGAGGACCACGGCGAGAAGAATCAGAATCCATGGCTCTGTGGCTGGGTGGGCTGCAGTGTATTTTTATTTTTTTGTCTGTGCCATACTAGCGTAAACAGAACCAGACTAGCGTAATAGTCTCTCAAATTTCCTATTGGACTAATCTAAGAATAAAGTTGAGGTTGAACCTTTCAGGGGAAGGTGTAAGGCAGTTCAGTGACATATATGTCTCCTACCTGCATGGTTGTCCCTTGTACAACAACAATGAAGGCATGAGCATCAATGGTAGGATTTCAGATATACTCCTGAGGGCAAACAGTATTGATCTTTCCTTGCACTGTTGAGGCCACAGAGGGAAATGCACTCCCTGATCCACAAGTGAGAAAACGCAGGGGGACCTGCAGGGGTCAGCTGGCCCTCCAGCTGTTTGTCCAGTGGAATACATTGAATAGCGAAGCACTGCCTTAGTAGTCAACAAGCCCAAGGCCCAGAAACTGTAGCACAGCAGTGACACTTGTGATGCTTCTGGCCTTGAGCTCCTTCGCACACACATGTGCCTTTGCTGATAGGGACCTGCATGCTGGGAAAATGTACTTGCACATTTGATGGATGGCAATGCTCACCACAGAGGTAAGTCTCCTTTTTTGTAAATCAGACCCCTTATGTTAATCCCAGAAATGATGAGGATAAAAGCTGAAAGCTACCCTAAAAGAACCAATAAGGATGCATTGAATAAGTGTGATATAAGATAGCTAAGATTATGTGGGACTGATATTCACTGAATGCTAACGTTGGATCATTCGCAGTACTGGATATTGAACGGTTTACTTAGATTTAATTTTGTTTATAAGCACTTTTCATTCAATGTCAGGTTTCATTATCTTCCTATTGAAATGATTACGGCAGATGTGGTTTCTGTCCTTTTGTGTCATCTGATAAAATTCCAATATCCCCGATACAACGCATATTTTGCTAATGGTGCAGGAGATAATAGAAGCGGAGGGTTCATCCTGAAAGCACAAGGTGTAAATTCTGCTGAAAAATTAATGAGTGATATTGAAATATAAACAGATTATGTTGCTGCTTCCTTTCCTGGCTTCCCCGCATTTCCCTTCTGTTTAATGCTTTCTCACTTCCAGTGATATCTTTATCCCCTGACTCAGTTATTTTCTTTATAAAATTAGAACACTGTCACATCACAGGCAAGGTTATTTAAAGAACCAAACCACCTAAGCATACAACTCCTCATAAGAATTTCCAACGTTGTTTCTCGAGCAGGAAAATGTTCTTTTCTCTTACTGGTTAGCTACTTGTAAGTAACTAAATAACCAGTCGGTTCTGGACGACAGAAATAACCAAATGGACGGGTGGGATTAGTTCAGCTATTTTGTTTTTTTCTCAGAATTGCATGTTTACCTTTGCTTTTATGCAAAGTGTCCTTTCACCCTTGGGTCTTGTCCGTGCTATAGAAAAACTGAGAAAGAAAGAAAGAAAGAAAGAAAGAAAGAAAGAAAGAAAGAGAGAAAAAGAAAGAAAGAAAGAAAGAAAGAAAGAAAGAAAGAAAGAAAGAGAGAAAAAGAAAGAAAGAAAGAAAGAAAGAAAGAAAGAAAGAGAGAAAATGAAAGAAAGAAAGAAAGAAAGAGAGAAAAAGAAAGAAAGAAAGAAAGAAAGAAAGAAAGAAAGAAAGAAAGAAAGAAAGAAAGAAAGAAAGAAAGAGAGAAAAAGAAAGAAAGAAAGAAAGAAAGAAAGAAAGAAAGAGAGAAAGAAAGAAAGAAAGAAAGAAAGAAAGAAAGAGAGAAAAAGAAAGAAAGAAAGAAAGAAAGAAAGAAAGAAAGAAAGAAAGAGAGAAAATGAAAGAAAGAAAGAAAGAAAGAAGAAAGAAAGAAAGAAAGAAAGAAAGATAGAAAGAAAGAAAGAAAGAAAGAAAGAATTAACTAGAAATTGTTTTCATTTGTTTCGGCTCTTTCTATCGCAAGACATGGTAGGGTTTTAACCTCAATCTAAATAACTTCTAATTTGACTAACCCTGGTAGTTTAGTCTAAGTTACTTTTTTTTCTTTAATCATATGCTTTCTGGATCCTTTCCCTTTATCTACGATATCTCATTCTGTAGTCGATGTGTCTTTTGCTAATTTCCAGAAAAGAGTTCAGAAATTCATACCATAATATTCATTAAATCAACAATTCTGTTTAATTCTCAATTTCCAATGTAGAAACGTCCTTTCGTGCTCCTCGTCTGACGTTGGTCTAGCCTTCCCTCTGTATTCTGATGGATCTATACAATATCCTACTAATGTTTAACCCCTGTACCCAAATCCTGTTTGGTTGCAGATTTATTTTCTCTACCTGTAAAGTGGACAATATATTACAGCTTGTAATGAAACCTATCTCGACAAGTACAATACAGTGACTCTACACCTAATGATTAATGTTCTTTTCCCAGTTATATGAATTGGCAGGTGGATATCTTCAGAAGCTCAATCACATTTTTCATCATATTTCTTGGAAAGTTCATATCAAACTGGTTTCCGACCTGGCTGTTGTATTGCAAAATCCACCACTTACGTTGTGTATGATATAATATGTGCACACGATGACTTTTCCTTTCTGCTCATGCTATGAGATGGTCCTGGTTCCGCCCATTTCCAATGTCCTGTGGTGCATTGCATCAATTAATTATGATGCATTTGCAGTCAAAAATTTGAATGGAGTCACTAGCAAAGTTGAAATCTGAGCAGGGCATCTCTGGTCACCCAAAATGGAATACATCCATTTCAAACGATGGGCAGGAGATAGTTTAAAATTGCATGATAATGCTACATACATGTGGCTCAATAAGTAGTGAAACCTAACTAAAGGTGGTTAAATCTATCAAGTGAAATAAAATATTATTGTGCACAGAAATTGATGCAGGTACCCTAGATCAGCTTTTGAATGTTATCGGGAGATTATGTCCACTGGCTCAGGGACTTTGTCCATGTTATTGAGAAATACATGACCATTCACATTTCCTAGCTAAATCCCACAAATCTCAATTGTATGTTCACTCCTTCACCTGACTCACTGCCTTTGTGGTGCAACCTCGCTTTACTATTCTTCTCCAGTTGGTATATCTCCCACTCCTGAGGTACATTCAGTAGGTTTCCAACTTACATAGATAGATTGCTTGTTTTCTGTTGTTCTCAGTTACCACATCTAATTAGCAAATTTCACTCCGCACTTATGCCTTGACACTTTTCTTACCAGCTTTCTTCTTTTCACCCTAAGTGCTCTCACAGATGTGCATGAAAATAGGACTGCATTACTCCCATCCGTCGCCAGTTACATTGATGTGTTCCAATATGCAATTCCACTTAAACTTGGTTGTGTTCGCTTCTTGGTCCCATTTTACTCCAGAGCCCCACATTTACTCAGAGTAAAGAGTTATGGCACCTGAATATTCACAGGTTTACTTAGATCTCCATGTTCTACAGTTTTTTACTAGCTGAAATTCGGACTTCTCTTATCTTCATTACCTTAAGCTCTTCTATAACCGATTGCTCAAACTTTTAATTTGAATCTGATTATTTCATAAAGCTTTCTCCATAGCTTTTAATTTTGTGTGAACAATATCTGGCCTAATAAAACTCCTCTTTACTCCACTGCTCTTCAAGAAAATAGCATGATATTACACATTTAAAAAAAAAGAAGACAACAATTTTAAAATACATTTAAAAATGTAAAAATATGTATATCACATAGAAATCTTATTGGACTGAGTATCCTGATATATCCTATGATTGTACCTCGTGTGTTATTAACCCCTTTGCCGCGGCCGCGATTTCGCGGCAGTGCAGCACTTCTGCAAAATGGGTGGGGCCACGATACTAGCGAGGTAGTGCTCCCGTCGGCCAAAGGCCGACGGCAGCACACAAGGGGTTAAATCATTAATCAAATGAAAATAAACAGAATTTTTTGTATGAGTGATTCATTGCTCGATATGGATATTTGTTTCTCATTCACTGCAACCCTAACCTCTTTTGGCATCTATATCTTGTAATGAGCCAATTGTGAGGTGTGTGTGTGATGGCCCCAGCAAAGTCTAAATATAAAGGACTTTGGTATCTTTATGAACTAAGCCTATTTTAAAAAACATCTTACTTCTAACTATGCAGTACAAATGTGACTTTTGAGAAATTCATAAAGATAATGTGGGAATCCATGATTGCCACTCAAATAAATGTGGTTGTTAGTTAAGGGAGGAAAAGCAAGTGCAACATTCAGGTACAGTACAGCGACTTACGGGACCAGTCTCCAAGAGTTAAGGTGAGTGGTGGGCAAGGTCCACGGCAGCACCAGCAGAACAACACCAGCGGCACTAAGGCAGCCAGGCGCAGGGGTGTAAAATGGCAAGAGGTACCCAATGTTACTCTATGGGGATCGGTCTTCACATAATGAGGCTGCAGGCTTTGAAGGTGGGGTCAGTAGACTGAACCAACAGTTTGGCACAGGCTTCACAATGATTGGGGACGTAGGGCCACCTTTGGTCCTCTTCTCCATGGCCCAGGGGAGCTGGGTTTTCCTTACCGGGAGCAGTGGAGGTAGCGGGGGCCAATGTGAGGAGGCTGAAAGTGGCATTGGGGAGTCCACAAGAAGCAAAATCACAGTGGACTCAGTCTCTGGGGGACCACACTGACAACATTTGCTCACTTCAACTCGGGCTTGGAGCGACAGGTGCAGTGGTGTGTTCAGCTGTCGGGTTTCTACGGTCATGAAGTTCTCTCAGGAGTCTTCAGTTGCCTGCAGTATGCAGGAAAGCAGGTGTGCTGCTTCACTGGAGTTCTTGGTTCCTGGGCAAATTGCTGCAGTTCTCCCAGGCTTTGGGGACTCAGCAACTACAGGACAAGTCATCTTTTGGAGCCATTGTTGAAGTCAGCAGGCAGAATGGCAAAGTTGGCAGCAAGTCAGTTGCTTTGGCTTCATTTCCTTCTGCTTGCGACTCTTCATTTCCATCTTCTTCTTTCAGGTTGAATGATTTATTTCACTCTGATGACGGGGGTCCACTAAATACTGAATTTAGGGGTGTTAGGGAAATGTAGGATAGTGGCCAATGGGCTATGTACCCTTGGGGTCACCACACCCCCTATATGACCACTTACTGTGGGAATTGGGCATAACCCGTCCCAGAATTCCTAGGTTTTGCATCACAAAGATGGCCAACTCCGAGAAGTCGTGGCCACTTCAGTTAGCACAGTTTAAGAATGCTACTAGCCTGGGGGTGGGCACACCTACCTGAATGACTAATTTTCCTGCCTGTCCGGGTGCCAAAGGCCTCTGGACAAAGGGGGGTTGTTTTCCTCTCCTGTCAGAGGAGCCAGATAGACATTTCAAAGGATGGACCTTCTTTGAAGCACCCCTGCCTCTGAATGCTAATCAGCAGGTCTTCCTGAGCTTCCTTCCCATGCTGTCTTTGTTTCTGACCTCCTGAGAGTGGAGGCCCTCACCCTGGGAGGTCAGAAATCTGTCTCATGTGGCATGCTGGCATAGGCCAGTCAGCCAACACACCAGAGGTGGTAGATTTTCAAGGGGCACCTCTAAGATGTCTTCAGTGTGCTTGTACCAAATAAATCCTCCACATTATGTACCAGGCAAAGCATGAGGGGGACTATGTCAAAAAGGGACACTTTCCTACATAACCCCCTCCCAAATGAAAGAGAATGAGACTAACCTTTCCCAAGAGAACCTTAATCTTCTAAGTGGAAGTACCTGGAAAAGTCATCTGCATTGGCATGGTCAGTCCAGGTCTGTGTTGAACTTCAAAGTCCATACCCTGTATGGAAATGGACCACATAAACAGTTTGGGGGTTTCACCTTTCGTTTACATTAGCTATCTGAGAGGCCTGTGGTCAGTTTGAACAAGGAATGATAGCCAAACAAGTATGGCTTCAACTTCTTCAGGGACCAAACCACAGCTTTAGACTTCATACTCAAGGGCACTCAAAAGCTGCTTTCTGGGGAGTAACTTCCTGCTAATGAAAGTAATAGGTTGGTCTTGGCCATCATCATTGGTTTAGGATAGGACGGCTCCTATCCCATGTTCAGTGGCATCTGTCTGCACTGTGAACTGTTTTGTATAATCTGGAGCTTTCAGAATGGGTGCTGAGTACATTGTTTTTTGACAGCTCACGGTCCAGGTTCACTTTCTTTGGCATCTTCTTAGAGGTCAATCCTTTGAGGGGGCCACAATGGACCCATATCCCTTCACAAACCTCCTGTAGTAGCCAGTCAAGCCTAGAAATGCCCTGACATGAGTCTGGGTGTTTGGAGCTACCCAGTCCATAATTGTCTGGATCTTGGGTTGTAGGGGTTGAACTGGGCCTCTACCTACAAGGTGGCCAAGGATTAAACAGAAACCTACCCTATCTGGCACTTTATTGCCTTGATAGTGAGGCCTGCACTTTGCAGAGCCTCAAGTAACTTGTCAAGGTGGATAAAGTGATCCTGTCAGGTGGAACTATAGACAGAAATATTGTCAAAATAAGCTGCACTAAAATATTCCAACCCAGAAAGGGTTTTGTTCACCAACCTCTTGAAGATGGGAGGGGCATTCTTGGTCCAAAGGGCATAACAGTGAACTGATAATGCCTATCTGGGGATGAGAATGCAGGCTTTTCTTTTGCTCCAGGAGTCAGCCCAATCTGCCAGTACCCTGAAGTCAAAAGTACTGAGAAATCTGGCTGCCCCTAACCTGTCAATCAATTTATCAGCCCTTGGAACCGGGTGGGCATCTGCTTGGCTACTGCATTGAAGGCGCTATAGTCCACACAAAACCTCATCTCCTTTTTACCAACCTGGGTGTGAGGTTTGGGGGACTAAGGAAACTGGGCTGGTACAATGACTTCCAATGAAAGCATCTTGCTTACTTCAGCTTTGATGCTCTCTTTGACATGATCAGACTGCCCGCAGATTTCATTTTTGACAGGTAGGCTGTCTCCAGTGTCCACATCATGTGTGCACCAGTTATTCTTGCCAGGGATGAAAGAGAAGAGCTCAGCATACTTATGAAGGACTTGCCTGCAGTCCGTCTGCTGCTGGGCAGAGAGGGTGTCTAAAAAGACAACTCCTTCTACTGACCCTTCTTTAGGGTTGTTAGAGAGGAGGTTAGGGAGAGGTTCACTCTCTTCTTCCTGATCCTCATCGATGGTCATCAACATGGTCATCTCAGTCGAGTTGTGATAGGGTTTAATGCAGTTTACATGGATGACCCTTTTGGGGTTCTTGTAACTACCAAAGTCCACCAGGTAGGTGACTTCCCTTTCTCTTTCCAGGATATGGTAGGGCCCACTCCATTTGTCCTGGAAGGCCCTAGCCTAGGAGCCACAGGCTTCACAACCCACACCTTCTGCACTGGTTGGAACTCCACCAAGGCAGCCTTTTGGTAATACCAGAGCATCTGGATCTCTTGGCTGGCCTCAAGGTTTTTGAATGCCATGTACTTAGCCATCCTGGAACATATGTCAAGCACATAGTCCACTTTGTCCTGCTTAGGCTCTTTGAGAGGTCTCTCCCAGCCTTCCTTCACAAGACACAATGTTTTTCTTATAGGATGACTAAAGAGAAGTTCAAAGAGGAAAAACCCCACTCCCTTCTGTGGCACCTTCTGTAGATGAAAAGCAGGCATGCCAGTAAGACATTCCATTTCCTTTTGAGAATGTCCACCAATGATATCCTTCATGGTCTTTATGTAACCTTTCAGCAAGCCCATTGATCTGTGGACGGTATGGGGTAGAGAATATATAAATCACTCCACATTCTGCCCACATGTGTTTAGGTAACCAGACATGAGGTTTGCACCTCTGTCTACCAACAGCTGCCATAGGAAAACCAACCCTGGAAAAGATACCTGTGGGGGCCCTAGCCACTGCAGGAGCAGTGGCAGTCCTTTGGGGAATTGATTTAGGATTCCTAGTAGACTGATCAAATACTACCAGTATGAATCTGTTCCCTAAGGCAGTTGGAAGGTCAAGGGACCGACAATGCCAATTTAAAAGGAAACCCCAACCACTGGATGTGGAATTAAGGGGCCATTTGGGTGGCCACCTGTCTTATCACTGACTTGACAGGTGGTACAGAGGTTTTAAAACTCCTTCACTTTCTGGGACATTCCTGGGCAGTAGAAGTGGGTGACTAACCTACTCCAAGTTTTGGCCTGGCCAAGATGCCCAGCTAGGGTGATGTAATGAGCCAATGTGAGCAGGAACTCTCTATACTGCTGAGGCTCTCTTAGTGTCACCAGGGTTGAGAGCTCTGGCCTCAGTGTAAAGGAGTCCCTCCTCCCAATAGGTTCTGTGGGAGCGATTGAAATCCCCCTTTTCCTGATCACCAGTTTGCTGTCTGAGGCTTTCAAAGGTGGTAAAGCTCCTCTCTCCCTGGCACAGATCTTCCCTTGAGGGATCCACTGTGCCCATGAGCTCTGCCATTTAAGGCCCAAGTTCCTGGGGCTCAGTTCCTTCTGTGGCTTACAGGTCTTCTCTTCAAGGAGAGGGAACCTGAGCTTGTATCTGATCTGAAGCTGCTTTCTCAGTCTTCTTACTTTTTCTCTTGAAGGTTGGGCCATTATTCCTTGCTCCAACTATTTTTTTCACCCTGGGCTTTGCACTGTGATCCTTTTTTCACACACACCCATTCAGGTATACTCTGCATAGCTGCATGAGTCTTTCTTTCAACCTCAGCCCATGCTGAGGAATCCCGATTTTTCACTCACCATAGTGACACTTGAACCTGCATCCTTCAGTGCTACAACTTTAATACCACCAATATGTTTCTGTTGTCTGTACCTCTCCAGATTACTGGGCCAGACAGCTGGGGCAGCTACATCCACCCCACTCTCTGAGACTAAAGTTGTATCAGTGAGCTCTCTAACATGGTCTGGGCTTACCTGGGATCCCATCTGAAGACTTATCACTGCATTTACTGCAGGTGCACTAGAGGCATTCTTTTTGATGGTACTGCTAAGGTCTCCAGTTTGGTGCCCATTGGCCTTACAATCAAAGTACAAAGCCTTTTTGGGATCCCTTACTCTGGCACCCACCCTTAGACTGTGTATTGTTTTGGGGCTCACACCCCTGGACACTTTTCTGGGGGCCTTTAGACAACTCTTTATTTTTATCCTTTGACTGATCATTTGTCCCAGGCAGTAAACTCCACACCGCAAGTTTGCAGAATTCAGGAAATCCGTGATCCACAAACTTCCTGAATTCCACCTTCCCAGGCACGAAGCAGAGCTTTTTTTATTCGCGCACCCAAGATCTGTTTTGGTGCTCGCTCTCGAGCGCCATAACAATATTGGGCCACTAGCGAGCTCGCGCAATACTTCATGTTCACTTGCACTGCTTCGAGCTGCGACGCCACCAATGTAGCGCCTATTGCGAATACACCGCTCAAGCAGATTTTGCGCTTGCAAAACAGCTTTTCAAGTGGATTTTCTTCTCCAATGGGCATTGGAGTTGTTTTTATTGCACGAGGCAGGAAGTGTCCCAGAGACTCTAAATTCCTGCTCCTGTCCTGCAGACTCTTCCCAGTCGTTTGTCCATCTCCTGGTCACTTTTCATTTGGATTGGGAGCTGGAAGGATCACTACACTTGTCTGTTGTATATATACAATTGGATTTAAGGATTTTGTATTTGAGATTTCACAAGTAAACTCAAAAACTGTTGTATAAGGGTGTTGTTTGTTTAACTGAGGGAATGCTCCAGAATGTATTAGAACTTTTATTCAATGTTTTAAATGTATTGTAGGAGGCAGACTGCAGTTTCAGTAGGGAACTGTTTTTTTATGTAATTTTTTTTGTTTTATAAAGGAAAAACTGCATAGTTTAGTATATTGTTTCCACGTTTTTTAATAAATTTGTAACATTAATTTAATTCACTACGTTGACTAGTTTGCCAATGGGCCTTCCAGCTAGTAGGCCCAGTACATGTCATGGGTGCATGAAACAGCGGTTTCTGTGGTGTTTGTTGAATTAAAACATAATTTAGGCCATAGGTGGCATTTGATGAAATAATAAAATGTGGGGTTTTTGGAGTATTTTAAGGTTTTTTTTCTGCAAACTGTGTGTGGGTGGGTGAAATATGTGATGCCTTTTGAGGATGTGTGTTATGTTTCGTTTTTGGCATGGCTGAATGAATACTGTTTTCTCCTGTGTTACAATGCATCCTTTCACTGGCCAGTATGTGAGTGTTTTTGCCATGGGCCACCATTTGTCTTTGTTCCACATGCCCAGGGGCCATTTTTCTGTATACTCAGTGTCTATGGACCTGTATGTGTTCTTTGTGTTCCATGCCTCCTGCTTGTTGTTTGACCAAGTGGCTGGTGGATATATTGTGTAGGCAGCAAGTGTGCTTTTACCATAGCCTGCAAGTGTTCTTTGTTTCCATGCCTTCTGCTTGTTGTTTTAACATGTTGCATGCAGTCACTTTGTGTAGCTAGCCAGTCTGCTTTTGTTATAGACCTGTATGAGTTCCTTGTTCCACATGACTCCTTGCTCATTGTTGTTGTTTGACCATGTGGCACTGGCTGACAGGCATTTTGTTCATCCAGCCAGTGGACCTTTGCCATAGGCTTGTGTGGCTGGATGGCATATCAGTTCAATAATATGCTTGAGGATCATTGTCGTATGTATATTAAGAATATGATTTTTATGAACAGTGCTTATATGTATTACCAGCATTTTTTTATTGTTTTTTTTATTTTAACCTCCAAGAGGTTTCTTCACATCCTCCCATATGATCATCAGCATTTATTGATGTATATTTTTTAATTATAATTTTTGTTTTTTATTGTTTTCTTTTATGTTTTCCTTCAGTTATTTAATAGTTTTTTTATTTCACTCAATTAAAAATAAAAATTCTTTATTTATTTCATATATATTCAATATTTTTAGTTTTCATTTTTTCCCATTTTATTCCACTTTAATGTTATTTTTAATTATTTATTAATTTTAATATTTTTCACTTAAATTATTAGTTTTTTAATTTGTAATATTTTTTTATTTTACATTTCCCCCCATTTTTTTTATTCCTATTTTTCCCCATTTTACTTCAGTTGATCCATCATTCATCCATCCACCATAGGTGCACAGCTGTGCAACAGCATTCCATATTTAGGTATATAATTCCGTTTCCTCATGGACAATCCTGGCTGTGGTGAACTTTAGATACATCAGCAACATTCATTTGTGTACTGATGATGATTTCATTTTCCCCTGGACCACATTGCCTGCCATAGGCGCTCACTAACCTCAATTTAAAAAAAAATTACTATCCCATTTACCCATGCAGTTCCCCTAGTGTCACAGGTGTCTCCTTTAGACTATATGGACATAAAGGAATGTGCTCTATCATTCTGTATATTGTGTGTTATTCTGATGCGGAATTACATTTTATGGTATGGTGGCGTGATTTGACTTTAAAGTGGTTATAACCAAACTAAAATTGCCTTTCTCTGGACTAATTCAAACTGCAAATAATGCCACATTTCACACCAAGGGCCTTATTACGATGTCGGGCGGACTTGTGTCCACCCGACACCATTGCGGAAACGGAACCGACCTCCCTCCGAATTACAATGGGACCGCACATGGTGGGGTCGCATTGTCCCATTTCTCAATGGGAGCTTGTGTTATGGCCGTAAACTGACCGTAACACAAGCTCCTAATGAGAAATGGGAGTCTGTGTTCATCCCTGCACCCCATGGCTTGCACCTCAAGGTGCCTGCCACAAGGTGCAGGGATCAACAGGGGGTACCACAGGTGGCCCCTCGTCTCCAACCAGAATCCAAATACAGAAGGGGGCCCTGCTAGGGTCCACCTGACACGCTTTCCGATAGGCTTTCCATTTAGGAAAGGCCAGCATGAAAACCCTGCCGGAATCCGTGCATCATAATCCTGAAGGTAGAAACGCCTTCCATTTGGATTACAGGCTGGTCTCCGAATGGCAGACAGACTCCTGGAGCCCGTCGGAAGCCAGACGGAATGACCGTCCTGTTTCAATTCGACCAGCTGTATCATAATCAGATAGTCGGAATTGAAACCAATAATGTCGGTCTTAAGGCCTCTGAACTGTGGTCGGAGGCCTTACGACCAACATCATAATCGGGTCCTTTATGTTTTTCTTGCTTGTTAGCTTTTGAGGTGCACAAGAGAAGAGACATCACCCGCAGTACTGCCAAACAGAAGGCCTGTGCAGTCACACGTAAGTCCTCTCATCTCTTCCGCTTGTCCAGCTTAATGTAACTGCCAACTGGAGCTTTAAGATGGCACCAAGGAAAGAGGCTGCCAAGAAAGGGGTCAGTGAGAAAAAGCAGCTTCCCACCAGTGGCATGTCACCCCAAACTCATACGATGTGTGCCTGCTGAACCGGATTCCATGGAGCAAGCTGAGAGCAGCACTCCTGCATCAACAGCAGCCTGAGCGCAACCTAAGCCCAAGACTATGTCTGTAAATAAGGCAGCCACTGCAATCCTGGTGTTAGACCCCAGACAGAGCAATTTGGTCATGTGGTTTTCGACCTGAAATGGAAACAGCAACTTTCCCACAACAGAGACTTTCCTGTTCCCAATGATTGGAGATTGCGAACAAATATTGGAAATTCCAAGATGGCCGCCGTTTTGCAGGTAAGTGGTCTAGTGTTTCCGCTCCCTGCAGGTGTTTGAGTAGAGGTGAAGCGCGTGAGTCCAAATGACTGCGCACTTCACCTGAAGAATCCCCGAAGCAGGTTGAATATTCCGAGCTCCAGGGAAAGAATTGTGTGAGCCCAATTTTGGTTACGCGTTCAAAAAACGCATTCGAGCAGTTACGAGTTACCTGAGCATTTGAGACATTAACAGAGTTCGAGGACCTTAGAAATCTTTCCCTCACCTATTGGCTACAGAAGTCCGTGTTTTTCCCAAGGGGCCTCCACCGGCATCAGCGCTCGAAGACTACGCCCTGAGAAGAAAACAAGCAGAAAAAGGAGATAAGTCAAACTCTAAAGATTATAAACTTGAATGTATTGAAAGACTGATATGAGTAAGAATTCTACCATAATTGAACCACACTTACCTGAGTATTTCTCAGTCAAGGAATCCTAAGGAAAGAAGAAATAAAGTATAAGAGGAGTACATATTAGTAATAACTAATTATTAGCACATTTTGAGTAGGAATAGCACATTCAGTAAAACATAAATATATTATCGTTATGCAATAGGTAGGTTACACATAGGTACATATTAAATTAGATACGTAGTAAATAGCATAGTGAGAATTTACCAAGAAGTGAATTGGAGAATACACAAACTACTACTAATGAGAGAAGGTAAGGAGCCGATACATATAAGGATATTTAGAGAACTGAGAATAGATAATATTTCTAAATCATTCCTTATTTCAAATAGGTTTCCCTCATTACAAGAAGAAATAAAAGATCGTTCAGACAAATAAAAGAAGAGAAGCAAGGCCTCTGGGTAACTAGGTAAAGATAACTTAAGTAGAAATTTGGATAGAGGATAGATTAGAGTAGGAAATATGTTTAATCTATTGTTACTGTAATTTAGGTATCTCTGATAAGGAGTCTGCAGGACGGACTGCACAAGAGAAGCAGAAGAAGATTACCAGATCAATCTCTTCATTGTCTATGTATTATTTTATCCACTCCCCTTTCCCCCTTCAGTGTCTCCAAGAGTCAAGTTCTATAACGAGCTCTGGGGGATCTTTGAGAGGGAGTTGGGAACTATTGACTTCTGCTCCCGCGCAAGTTCCAGCGGTAAGAATTCATTTTGGACCTTGACAGAGTGACGTGCCCGCGTTTTTATACTTTCGCCCGAGCAGAAAAGTGCAGAGGGAATACATTTACAGACCTTGGGAACAGTCCTAGAGGCAATCTAAAAAGAACTGGTAGCAGTTAGTGAGGATAATCGGAGCCTTAGGCAAGAAATGATAAATGCAAGGAAGGATACCACAGAATTGGCTCAGAGAATGGGACAATGATTAGGTTCAGGTAGGGAAAATACACTCACTGAAGGTCCAAACAGATTGACCGCACAGGTAATTCATTCTCTGTCCCCAGTTATTCCACTGGCCCCTCCGGAGCGATTTAGTGGGGATCCCCAAAAGGCACAAGTATTCCTTACCCAATGTTCCCTTCATTTTATTTGCCGTCCTTCCATTTTCCCTGATGCTCAGTCAAGAGTGCCATTTGCCTTGTCCTACCTGAGTGGAGATGCAGCATCGTGGTCAATGCCATTGGTTTCAAGAGATGACCCGATATTGCAGAACTATGATGAATTCAAAAAAGAATTTTTACGAATTTTTGATCTACGAAGAATATCACAGGCAGTGGATAACAAATTATTGGAACTGAGACAAGGTAATCGTGACCTAGTGGCATAATTAGCCCAGTTTAATAAACTGGTAGTGGAGACTAACTAGTCAGAAAGCAAGAGAGCAGCAGTATTTTATCGTGGATTACGGGATGAACAAAAAGATGTAATAGCTCAAATACCAAATAGACCTACAGAAGTTTCAGAATTGATTGATTTGGTATTAGAAATTGATTTTCGTCAAGGAGAGAGAAAAAGAGAAAAAAGAAGAGATTTCAAACCAGCCATCCCAAGATTTGATAGAGCAAGGTCTGAGAATAACCGAACTTCAGAAGGATTATCTACCTCAGAACCTATGCAAATTGGAACTATCCGAGGTCCTTTGACAAAGAAGAGAAAGAGAAGAGGGGAGCAAGAAATCTATGCATATACTGTGGTTCCAATGGTCATTTCGTTAAGAACTGTCCAAGAAAACCCAAGACACCATTCAAGCCGAAGGAAAACTCGCAGCACCACCTGTAGATGGAGTTGAACGGGTGGATGCAAATTTAAAAGCAACTCCAAAAGAACATCAGTTGGCGAATACATTATAGTATTCCTCTCCCCATTTAACTCTATCAGTAACAATAACATTTCGAACCACTACCTTAACAGAAGTTTCAGTGATGGTGGATTCTGGAGCAACCGGAAATTTCTGTGATCTGAAGTTTGCAGCCAAGATTGGATTAAGAGCAATTCAGAAGACCAGGAGTGAACCAGTTCGAGCTGTTGATGGTACCAACCTTTCATCTGGACCCATAGTGAGTCACACTGAGCCTTTGCAAATAATATTCGTTGATGGTCACAAGGAAATTATTCAATTTAATTTGATTGATGCCCCGCAGTTTCAGCTTATTTGGGGTTTACCATGGTTGACAGAACATAACCCCACTATTAATTGGAGTACACGAACCATAACCATGGATTCAACTTATTGCAAAGAGAATTGTTTTGATGGCTGTAACAAGGGTTGTGAGATTAATCCTGCTCTTTCCCTATGCATGGCTAATGTTACAGTATGTGTTATTGATTTCCAAGAAATACCTCTCGAATATCAAGACTTTGCTGACGTTTTTGATGAAAAACAAGCTGAACAACTACCACCTCATCGTGTTTATGATTGTACAATTGATTTAGAATCTGGTGCTAACTTGCCGTGTAGTAGAGTGTATGCATTGATGGAAAAAGAGCATCTACACCTGAAACAATACTTAGATACGTATTTGGCGAATTGTTTCATACGACGATCTCAATCTCCGGTGTTGTCCCCATTGTTCTTTATGCCGAAGAAGGAGGGAGATTTGAGGACTTGTATCCATTATCGCGCAATCAACACAATCACCAAGAAAAACCGTTACCCACTCCCTCTTATCTCGGTGGTATTGGACCAGGTCAAAGGGGCACAAATTTACACAAAGTTAGATTTGAGGGGTGCTTACCCTTTGGTTCAAATGAAGGAAGGCGAGGAATGGAAGACCGCCTTCAGAACGAGGTTTGGGTTGTACAAGTACCAAGTTATGCCATATGGTTTATGCAATGCCCCGGCTGCCTTTCAGCACTTTATAAATGACGTCCTCATAGAATTAATTGACCAATGTGCAATAGTGTATATTGATGACATCCTTATTTATTCTGATGACAAAAGTAAGCACCCAGGACAATTGGCAGGTGTATTACAAAAACTCAGAGAGAATCGATTATTTGTGAAGCTAGAGAAATGTGCCTTTAGGTTCTCTGAAGAAGAATTTCTGGGATTCATCCTTTCGCCCACTGGTATGAAAATGGATGAACATAAGATTAAGGCAGTTTTGAATTGGAAGTCTCCAGCAAGTGTAAAAGAGGTGCAGAGTTTTAACAAATTTGCAAATTTCTACCGGCGATTTATTTGCAAATTTTCACAAAAGATTCTGCCCCTTACTAAGCTGTTAAAGAAGGGAGTACATTTTGAATGGACAGAAGAAGCGGAAGAAGCCTTTAAAATGCTCAAGAGAAGTTTTACCACTGCCCCCGTACAACTACATGCAGATCCAGCGGAGCCATTCTTTGTGGAAACCGATGCTTCTGATCAGGCAGTAGGTGGAATACTCTCGACGAGACATAAGGTAACAGGGCAGTTGCATCCAGTGGCTTATAGATTCAGGAAACTAACCCCAGCAGAGACAAATTATACCATCACTGAAAAAGAACTGCTGGCAATAAAAGATGTGTTGAAGGAGTGGCAACATTATCTGATGGGGGCGCAGCACCAAGTGACAGTTTTTACTGATCATCTGAATTTAAAGTTATTAAAATCAGCTAAAACCCTAACGCCCAGACAGCTCAGGTGGTCGTTATACTTTGCAGAATATGGTTTTGTGATTACTTACCGACTTACCGGCTCAGAATGGAAAAGCAGATGCCTTATCTAGGATTGGTACGGAAGCACATAAACCTTTGGAGGAAGGTCAAACAATCATACCAGAATCAAAGATAATTGGCGTCTTTGTGCCGGTAGCCCTGAATGAGCAGATAATTCAGGCTATGAGTCCAGAGGAAATGCAAGAGTGAGCTAAGGAAGATCCAGACAGAAAAATTCAGCACCAACTACCCTATCACAAGGAAGCTCTATATTTGCCTACAAAAGAGTTACAACATCAGATAATGCATGAATGTCATGATAACCCCCTTGCAGGACATAAAGGAGAAGCTAAGACTGAAGAATTAGTCAAGAGACATTATTGGTGGCCACGAATGGCTACCGACATTGAAAACTATGTGAAAACATGTGAAATCTGTGCTCAGGGAAAATCGGAGAGACAGGCCCCGAAGGGGTTGTTGCAGCCTCTACTCACCCCATCTGGTCCTTGGCATACCATCACGTTAGACCTCATAGTAGATTTGCCTTCAAGTCAAGGGTATACTACCATTCTAGTAGTAGTAGATACTTTTTCCAAAATGGCTCATTTCATAGCTCTGAAGGGTGTCCCAACTGCCAAACAACTAGCTCTTCATTTCAGTACTCATATAGTAAAGATTCATGGAATACCGAGAGTGATCATCTCTGATAGAGGCTCCCAGTTCATATCCCGTTTTTGGAAGGCCTTTTTATTGGGATTGGGTATTGAGGCTAGATACTCTACCAGTTACCATCCTGAGACAGAATTTGAATTCGAATTTAAAAACATTTGTACAGCGCTCGCATACCCAGCGGTTTCATGGCGCTAGTGGTGAACAGTGGACGGCAGCAGCTAAGAGATTAGGTCAGATAGGCTTGTGTAAAAAGGAAGGTTTTAAGATTCTTCCGGAACAGAAGGTAAGAAGGTGAGGTGCGTAGGGTAACCGGAAGGGAATTCCAAAAAGTTGGAGCCAGGACAGCGAATCTCGCTCCGCCCGCCCTCTGCTTTTTAAAGCGAGGGATGGTAAGAAGGGCCAAATGGGCCGAGCGAAGTTCTCTGCCTAGACAGTATGGCTTAATGAGAGAGCAGATGAACTCGGGAGCAGTGCCCGATCCGGCCTGATACGTGAGGCAGCCGAGTTTAAACAGGGCACTCTCTCTCACAGGGAGCCAGTGCAGTGTTTTGAGTAGTGGAGTGACCCGATGATATTTAGGTAGGCCATGGATCAGGCGGGCCGCCTGGTTCTGCACCAGTTGTAATCGATGGATCATGTATGCAGGGGCCCCATTATAGACTACGTTGCCATAGTCTATACGGGACAGTACCATGGCCAACATAATAATTTTTAAAGCTGAGGGAGAAAAGAAGCGGGAAACTTTCCTAATTACTCTAAGGGAAAAGAAACATGAAGAAACCACGGAGCTGACTTGTGGGTGGACAGTGAGCTGGGGATTAAGAAGGATTCCCAGGGTTTTTACTTTGGACACAGGAAGTGGAGGGACACCAAGGGAAGGGGGCCAAAAGGAAGGGGACCATGGACTGCAGCCACCTCCGGTCAGGACCAGCTCGGTCTTGTCCGGGTTAAGTTTGAGGTGGCTGCAGTTCATCCAATCTTGAATGAACGTCATTACTGTTTGGACGTTCAGGGCAGATGAGGGTGAGTGAGACAGATTGAAGATTAACTGGAGGTCATCCGCGTAATTGAACACGGTGACCTCCAGTTTCTGTAACATAAAAATAAGGGGAAAAATATAGAGGTTGAACAAAAGAGGGGAAAGTGATGAACCCTGAGGGACCCCGCACTCTACCTTGCGAGAGGCCGCCGCAAAGCCAGTCAAACGGACCGCTTGAGTTCTCCCAGCAAGAAAGGACTCCAGCCAAGAAAAGGCTAAGCCTTCTATGCCCGCCGCCCTGACACGGTTAAGAAAGATGGAGTGGTCCACCGTGTCAAAAGTGGCGGATAGATCTAGAAGAATCAAGGCTTACGGAAGGTTGATGTCGATACCTTCACGCAGCTTGTCCATGACTGAAATGACCACTTTCTCTGTAGAATGCAGGGGACGGAAACCGGCTTGGCAGGGGGAGAGGCAGTGATTTGCCTCAATATGAGTGCTCAAAGTGGAGGTGATATGAGTTTCAAGAACTTTTGCAAGGTAAGGGAGGAGTGAAATGGGGCGGTAATTGGAGGGGGAGGAAGGACCGGCGTCCAGTTTTTTTAAGATTGGGATGACAACCGCCGATTTGTGTGAACTGGGAACAAGACCGTGTGCAAGTGAATCATTAAGGAGGGTCAGAGGGGGAGTCGGACAGGCTGAATAAACTTCCCTGAGGATACAAGCAGGGGCAAAGTCCAGGGGAGAGCCTGATTTGACCCGATGAAGCAGAGGGAGGAGGGTGTCAGTGGTTAGTAATGGGAAGTTAGTCAGTTTAACAGTGGTGGGGGGAGGGGAAGGGTCAACAAAAGTGGAGGAGGGCGGAGGGATGTTGTGTTTAATTTTGACAACTTTGTCTATGAAAAACTCGTTGAGCGAGTCACAGAGGGATTGGGAAGGGGGGATGGTAACCGTGGCTCTAGTGGATGAGGCAAGTTCATGAACAGTGGAGAAAATTTCCTTCGATTGGGACTCAGCGATCATTATCCTGTTGGTGTAATATTCGGTTTTTGCTTCCAGGATGCTTTTTTATAGGTTTGCAGAACAGCCAAATAGATTGTCTTTTGGGCAGGGTCGTAAGTTCTTCTCCAGACTCGTTCGGCCCTTCATGCAGCTAGTTTTTTTTCTTTAAGGTCGGAAGTAAACCAACGATTGGCTGCGTGGGCCCGTTTAACTGAAAGCCGCTTTAGGGGGGCGAATTCATCACCCACCACCGTGAGCCAGTTGTTAATGGTGGCCAACTGGGGGGTGGCTGTCAGGCCGGATAGATCAGGCTGGTCTTAGCCAGGGCTGAGCAGAAGGAGGGCATGTCTAGCTTTCCCCATTTCCGAACCCAGGTGTTTTTGGGAAGGGGGGGTTTGACCGGGGGCGCTAGGGCAAGGGAAAGCGTGATGGTGGAGTGATCTGACCATGGACAAGGGGATATAATGGGAGGTGAGGATGGAACATTCAGTGTCCAGATTTGGTCTAGCATATGGCCATGTAATTGGGTGGAACTGTGAATGAGCGGTACAAAATTCAAGCTGTTCATAAGGCAGGTAAACTCCTTAGATTGAGGGCTTTCGGCAGGGTCATTGGGCCAGAAATTGAGATCCCCTAAAACTAATACAGATGAATTGTTAACTACCAGGGTGGCCAAAAGGGTCTGGATATTAGGGAGAAATGAAGGAGTGGACTGGGGAGGGCGATAGATAAGGAC
Organism: Lissotriton vulgaris; assembly: GCF_964263255.1. Lineage (NCBI taxonomy): Eukaryota > Metazoa > Chordata > Amphibia > Caudata > Salamandridae > Lissotriton > Lissotriton vulgaris. The sequence goes on along the minus strand of NC_141694.1, from coordinate 1,701,956,579 downwards.
AAAAGTGAGGGGGGCTTGGTGAGAAGTAGAACGAGCTACAAGGTAATCGACATCAGGGATAGGAGGGGAGGGAAGAACTTGAAAGCTGAAATCAGTACGAGCTATTAAAGCCACTCCTCCACCCCGCTTGCCTTCTGGACGATCCGCACGAATGGCGGAATATGTCGATGGTAAGGCGGCAAGCACATTGGGCAGGGAGTCGGTCTTGAACCAGGTCTCGGTTAAAAAAAGGAGATCGGGTTCATTAGAGTCGATATAATCAAATAGTTCGTATTGATGATTTACTGCGGACCTAGTGTTTAGGAGGGCAGCCGAGATGGTAAACAACGAGGCAGGGGGGGCTGGGAGTGAAGGGGGAATAGGGGGGGGTGTGGAGGCTAGTGATGCTAGCTGAGATACTAAACCAGGGAGGGAATGTGGAGGGGAACTGTATAGGCCAAGATGTTGTAGATAGGTAGTAGTAGAGGGGTTAATACAGCCGGGGACCCAATAAAGGCATAACTGAGACGGAGAATAGGAGATAGAACCAGCAGCGTCTCGTGCCCCTAGCCCCGGTCGGCCGCGGACGGGCGCAGACGGGCTTAACTCAGGCGCAACTCTGTCGCGCCCGCTGCGCTCGTCCGCCGCGCTGCCTCATATTGCCTGTTTAAATAGGGGCAGAGCGGCGGGGGAGTGGCAGGGCTGTGATGGAAAGCTAAGCCCAAGCCAAGATGGCGCCCACTGCCGCTGGGAGCCCGCGAAAAACACGATCAGCCCCAGCCGGCAGCTCACCCCTGAAAGCCCAAAGGTGTCGGTACCTGCATAAATTTAAAAGTAAGTTAATGACAATTTAAAAACAATCTTAGCCAGAGTATCGCCTCCGCTCGCAATCAGCGGGGCGAGAAGTGAAGGGAAGCAGCAACTCGCCAAGTATAGATCAATCAGCCCACTGCCACCGGTCCACTGGTCAAACACGAGGGGAGAGGAAGAAAGCGCTACTAAATAGGGGCGGAGCGGCGGGGGAGTGGCAGGGCTGTGATGGAAAGCTAAGCCCAAGCCAAGATGGCGCCCGCTGCCGCTGGGAGCCCGCGAAAAACACGATCAGCCCCAGCCGGCAGCTCACCCCTGAAAGCCCAAAGATGTTGGTACCTGCATAAATTTAAAAGTAAGTTAATGACAATTTAAAATCAATCTTAGCCAGAGTATCGCCTCCGCTCGCAATCAGCGGGGCGAGAAGTGAAGGGAAGCAGCAACTCGCCAAGTATAGACCAATCAGCCCACTGCCACCGGGCCACTGGTCAAACACGAGGGGAGAGGAAGAACGCGCTACTAAATAGGGGCGGAGCGGCGGGGGAGTGGCAGGGCTGTGATGGAAAGCTAAGCCCAAGCCAAGATGGCGCCCGCTGCTGCTGGGAGCCCGCGAAAAACACGATCAGCCCCATCCGGTAGCTCACCCCTGAAAGCCCAAAGATGTCGGTACCTGCATAAATTTAAAAGTAAGTTAATGACAGATGGTCAAACTGAGAGAGTAAACCAAGAACTGGAGCAGTATCTGAGATTATTCCTTCTAAAACAGGAAGGGGATTGGTCCGATCTTCTGTGGGCAGCGGAGTTTGCACATAATAACGCTATCAATGTATCTACTGGTTATACTCCATTCTACTTGAATTATGGTAGGCATCCTAATGCTACAGTAACTAATGCAGAAATCTCCATTCCAGCAGTGAAAGATGTAGTGACCCACTTGAAAGGAGTCCATCAACTAGCAGTTCAACAAATAAATCCAGTGACTTACAAACTACAATTACCTACTAAGTGAAAAATTCATCCAGTTTTTCATGTCTCTTCGTTAAAAAAGACATCACCAAACTTGCGGAAAGAATTACCTCCAAAACCTATTCAATTTGAGTCTGGAATTGAATGCGAAGTAAATGAGATTCTAAATTCAAAAAGAATAAAAGGACAACTGTACTATTTAGTGGACTGGAAAGGTTACGGTCCAGAAGAATGCTCATGGGAAAGCTGTCTAGATGCTCATGCCCCCAGGTTAGTGAAGGCTTTTCTTTTTTTTTTTTTTTTTTTTTTTTTTTTTTTTTCCTTTTCCCTTTTTCTTGTTACATTGCACATTGACTTACATGTCATACTTTTATACATTTTACAAATTACATCCATTATGTATCTCTGGTTTGAGGTTTCCAAAACAATAGAACGAGTATAATTAGTATAATTACATAAATAAGAATTCAAATCTTTGCTATTCATTTACATTTACAATGACTTACAATGCCATCCTCTCCTTCCATTTGATTATTGGTTCCCAAATTTTTAGTCCAAGTCTCCTTCCTTTTTTCCCTTTCCGTGCATATATAGCTTTCTCGAGGTTATAACTAGATAATAAATTTGCCAACCAAACTTGCATATCCGGGGGTACCTTGTCCAGCCATACCCTTGCTATTGACAGTCTCAGTACTGCAGTTGCTATAAACATAAATCCTTTCTGGTCCAATCCATCTTGATTATCTATTCCAAGCAATATCATGATAGGTGTTAATTTGATTCTTATATCAAGAGTATTATTGATAAAATCTTCTATGTTTCTAATCAAGGTATATAGCTGAGGACAAGTGGCAAACATATGAATAATATCTGCATCTACTGCATTACAACGAGGACAGGTAGTACCAGTGATCCCTCCCCCCTTGGCTATTCTAGCTGGGGTGTAGTATAATGAAAATAACGTCTTATAATGCTGTGATTGCAGGGGTCCAGAGCATAGGATATTACATCCCAACTTCAAAGATTCTTGCAGACTTCCGGGGTCCGCCCCCAATTTTGCAACCCATTTGCTGCTAACTTTCTCCATATCATCCACCTTCCCTTCCATTAAACTTGCATAAAAAGATCTAATTGTGCAGTCCCCTCCTTTTTTTATCTTTTCCATTATTACATTCCTATTAAACCCCTCCCTACCACCTTGCTTGTGCGTTAGGAAGCTCCTTACCTGCAGATATTTGAAGAAGTCCTTCCTCTCAATCCCATATTTTGCGCTGATATCTGAGAACTGGATTACCCCATCCCCATTCATTACATCCCCAATCTGTTCTATCCCTTTCTGTGTCCAACACAACATCGTTGAGTCTGCAAATATTTCTAACGGGAAAGATTTATTTTTATATAGCCTGACATATCTATTGTATCTCCCCATTCCCATTTTTTTGAGAAATGCGTTCCATATCCTATAAGCTGCCATCAGGGTCTTGAACCTAGTTCTTTTATAATAACCAAACTCTACTCTATTTAAAAAATTATTTTCCGCCTCTGCCCCAAGTATAATAGCATAGATTTCTGTAGACATAGTCGTAACCCCTATATCACTTCCTCCACCCCCGATTAGACCCTGCATATACTGTAGTGCGGCAGCCATCTGATACAGCCTAAAGTCGGGGGCTCCCCAACCCCCTCTCTCTCTTGGTAGAGTCAGGTATCTGTAAGCTCTTCGGGTTTTTCCATGTGCCCAGATGAATCTATTGAGCACCCTTTCTAACAGATTAAACCATCTAGCCTCAAAAACTAGAGGAATAGTACGAAAAAAATATAAAAACTTTGGTAGAATTAACATCTTGACAACATTTGTACATCCCATAAGGGAGAGGTGTAGATTGTTCATCCTTTCTAGGTCCTTTTTGACTTTACCGATTAGAGGGTCCAGATTCATCTCTACTATCCTATCTACATTCGCCGTTAATACTACCCCTAAATATATCGCTGAGTTAACCACCCTATCATCCGCACAAACAGTATGTCTATTCTTGATAATCTGCGTCTTTGATCTATTTAAACTATACCCTGATATTTCCCCAAATTTCTGAGCCTCTATCTCCACCTCATTTATAGCTGCAGTGGGATTAGGAGTTAAAATTGCTACATCATCTGCGTAGGCTAGGGACTTCACGGTACATTCGTTTATCCTCATTGGTGGTATTCTTTCGTTCTCTTCAAACCTTCGTAGTAATGGTTCCAAATATAATGCAAACAGCAGCGGAGAGGAGGGACATCCCTGCCTGGTTCCTCTAGCAATTTTTACTTTATCTGAAAGCCCTCCATTCACTCTTATTCTTGCTGCTGGATTCCTGTACAAAACCTGTATAGCTTTTATAAAAGGTTCCCCTAACCCAGCCCACCTCATTACATACCATAGATATTCCCAGGCGACCCTATCAAATGCCTTCTCAGCATCAAGGAGAAGTGCTGCGACAGGGTCGCCTAGTATATCTGCAGAGTCAAACACCGTGATCGCAGTCCTTACATGCTGCGTAGTCCCTTTCCCAAGTATAAAACCATGTTGGATAGGGGTTACTAACTGCTCAATGATTCCGGCCAGCCTTTTCGCTAAAATTTTAGAATATATTTTAATATCCGAATTCATTAATGTAATTGGTCTATACGACCCTGGCAATTCTGGTGGCTTCCCTTTTTTTAGTATAACTATTATGTCAGCCCCCCCCCATGACTCCGGACTAGGCCCCCCTGCTTGTGCTTGTTGCATAGTAACAAACATATCTGCCAGGAGTGCATCTTTAAATATTTGATAAAATTCAAGCGGGATTTGATCTGGCCCTGTCGCTTTACCTGCCGGCAGACTGCCAAGAGCTTCCTCCAATTCTTCTAACAGTATAGGTCTATCTAGTATTTCTTTATCCTCTTCTGATATCGTCGGTGGGGATATAACGCCCAGGTACTCATCTATCTCTCCTACGTTCGGTAAATCTTCTGGAGTATATAGATCTGCGTAAAATCTCCTAAAGACATCTCTTATTAAACTAGTCTCCGTGACCAAATTTCCCTGTTCATCCCGTACTTCTTTTACTCCTGCTTCGGCTGCTCTCTGCCTAGTTCTAATTGCCAACACCCGTCCCACCTTCTCGCTAAGCTCATATGTTTTTTCCTTTTTAGACAAGAATTTATCTGCCGCCTGTCTGGCCAAACCTTCCACTGCCTCCGCTTTTAGGGCTATTATTCTAAGCAGACCGTCCTCCAGAGGTAAATTAGCTCTTATTGCCCTGCTTAGATTCTCCTCCTCCCTTAATAGTTTATGTTCTACAATCGCTCTCCTGTCCCTTTCTCTTTTTTGTCTCCCCAGGACGAAGCTAATCGTTTCTCCCCTTATTCCCGCCTTGAATGTATCCCAAACTATTCCTATATCCGCTGTCCCCCTGTTGGTATCCCAGAACCATTTGATCCATTCCGTCATGTGTTCCTTATATGTAGGATCCTTCAAGAGACCTCTCTCAAAAGTCCACTGTGTGGGAGCTCTTGGTATATGGTTATTTTTAATAGTAAGTATTACTGGACTATGGTCTGAAATCACCCTAGGAAGTTTTTCCACCTGTGTCTCAGATAAAATACAACTAGTTATTAGAAAGTAGTCAAGCCTTACCAATACCTTGTGCGGGGCAGAAAAAAAGGTGCTACCATCAAGATGAGGATGTAATTTTACCCAAGGGTCAACCAGTGAGTTATGCAGAACCATGTCTGCCAAAGCCCTAAACACTTTTCTTTTCCTCCCTCTATAAACTGCATCAGTTTGTGTAAAAGAGCTCTCTAAATCATGAATATTAAAATCACCACAGCAAACTATGGGTTCAGGCCATTGAGCTAGCTCCGCATCAAGAAACTGAAATACCTCTGGGTCATCTTCAGTAGATCCATAGATTGTGGCTAATGTTATTTTCTGTCCCCTGAAACATATTCCTGCTATGGCCCATCTTCCCCATTTATCTTCCTTCTTCTTCTCTACTACCACATCCCTGTGTCTACCCAGAATTGCTACCCCTCTGGTCCTAGTTTCTTGTTTAGAGCTAGCCAATAACTTGTATCCCAGTTGCTCGATAATATTTATATTACTTAACTCTATGTGGGTTTCTTGCAAACATATCAGATCCAGTCGTAAGGTTTTTAAGTATGCAGCCACCCTCATCCTCTTGTTTGGGTCATTTAGACCACACACATTAATTGATGCTATCCTACATGCCATAGTATAATCATATGTAAATACCAACCACGAAAAGCATAGTCTATTACCAACAAACCAGTCTGTGTACTTTCAATGTAAGTCAAAAACATATCAATGTGCAAAATCATAACCAAACATTTGTCATTCCAACCCCCCCACCCTCTCCCCCCCTCTCCACCCCTGTGCTACTCTCCCCTCCCGCTCTCCCCCCCCTTACAGGCAAATAGGTCAGCCGACCTATGTGTGCCCGCCTTGTGTTGTGCCAGTCGCTTCCCTCTCCCAATCATATACTTTGCCGTGTCCCCCATGAGCCCACTATACCCTATCTGGCTTCTCAGCCTCTATTCTGTTTCTTCATCTCTTCTAAAAAGAGCTCAGCTTTAATTTCAGAGTTAAACATCCAGGTTCTCCCTTTAACAATTACCTTCAGTCTGGCAGGGTAAAGTAGATATGCCTCCATCCCAAGAGCCTGAAATGGCGCAATCAATTGCCTCAGCTTCCACCTCCTCTCTACAGTAAAATGGCAGAAGTCAGGCCTGGCGAAAAAAGTATTATCCTCAAAGGACCTCCTACTCTCTGGCCTTGCCTTACCCAAAATCTCCTCCCTGAGCAAAAAGTTTCCAATATATACTAGTATTGCCCTTGGATGGTTTTCCTGCCCATTTTCCCCTGCTCCTCCTGCATCGCCCCTCTTCCTTACATTGAATGGGAACCTATGGGCCCTCTGTATTTCTGTTTCCCACTGCCACTGGGATTCTGGAAATGCACCCCTCAAGAGTTTTATCACGAATTGCCTGACATCTTGCCCTTCTGCCCCTTCCGCCACACCCAGGAGGCAGACATTATTCCTCCTCTGCCTATTTTCAAAGTCCTCCATCTTCCAGCGCATGTCCTCTGCCATTTTCTCGTGTTCTGTCTTAAATGACTGCCATCTCCCCACGTCGTCTTCGAGCTTGCCAGTCCGTTCCTCAACCTCTGTAACTCTGTCCACCAGCTCGTCATATAGTTTATTAACCTTCCTTAGGCTGTTCTGTATTTTCTTTGATGCCTGCCTTGCCCTACGGCTCTCTGCTCTTGCTTCATTCTGCATCTGTTTCAGGGTCGAGAACAAAGTCTGAAAAGGATCTTGTTGTGAAGGGACATTACCACTCGTTGCTCTCTCCCCCATATTTGCGTGCGTATCCTCCTCCTGGTATACTTGAGAGGTAGCTGAATAATCCCATAGGAGACGCTTCTCCACTTTGGTATGCTTCCTCTTTTTCATTGTTGACTCTTTACCAGATGTGCTTATGCCTGATTCTGTACCCTCATCCTCCTCTGTGTTAGACTCCACTGAAGGCAATGACTCAGAGTCTTCATTCACAGAGTAAAACTCGCCCTCCCCCTCTAGAGAGGTACAGTCTCCCCTCCCCTGAAGTTGTATGTTTATGTTAGTTTCCTCTGCAGGGGTTTTTCCTAAGCTTACTAAGCTTTCACGACTGCCCCATGAACCAGCGTTTTTTTTGGAGTCATTGATCTCCTTTTTGACTTGCATTAATGCTCCAAGCATGTCCGCTGTGGTGTCTCCCATGGCGCCTGTACTCCCCATTTCCATACCTCCAAGAGCGAGCTCCCCTTTACCTCTGTCCCCAGCTGGGTCTTTCACTTCAGCGCGAGCTCCAGCGTGTGCTCCGCCTGCCAACAGCGCTGCAGCGTTCTGGTTCTCTCTCCATGCCGGCTCGGCCCGTTGCCTAGCAACCACAGCGTCTTCCTTGCTGAATGCCTCCTCGAGGACGTTACCTGCCGTGACAGTGCCAGCGTCTGACTCGCGGGAGGAATCTGCCGTCTCTGCAGCTTCTGTTTCGGTAATTTTCCCCGCTAGGATTTCCGTCATGGTAGGCTGGCGCATGTTTGTCTCTCGAGCCTTTTGCTCGTCTCCCTTCGGTAGTATGGTTTTACTTGCTGTGGTATTCAACTTAGAATTAGCATTTTGCTTCCGTGTTTCGACCTTTCTGTTTTTCGCCACGGGGGGGATTGTCTTCCTGATCGCGCCGGGGTTCTTCCCTGTCAAGGGGTCTCCCTTCAGGCTGCCGGCTGTCCCCGCCTTCGCTGCCACCGGGGTATCAGGGGGTTTCTTGGCTCCCTCTTTTGCTTTCTCCTGGTTAGCCATACGGACGATCGGTTTGGGAGCCATGTACTGATGTTTAGTTATCAGGTTCAGGATCCCTTCCTTCAAACGGATCCAGGCTTGCCCAATCCGCAGTATCTGCCTCTTAGGGGATGCTCTAATAATCCAATAAAGGCCAGCCTCCATCAATAATTCTCCTTCGTGGGTGACACGTTAATCCTTTCAATTTGTCAAAACATTCTGGGAGAGAGGAAAAGTGCGACCTCTCAGCACATCAGTCCGGCGGCCATCTTGCCTCCCACTATCTCCCGTTAGTGAAGGCTTTTCACCGCAAACTTCCAACCAAGCCCAGAGTGGAAGGGTCCGCTTTGTTGGGGGGTACTGTTAGACCCCCAGAGCAAATTGGTCATGTGGTTTCCGCCCTGAAATGGAAACCACAACTATCCCACAACAGAGACTTTCCTGTTCACAATGATTGGAGATTGCGAAACAATATTCGAAATTCCAAGATGGCCGCCGTTTCCAATTGCAGGTTAGCGGTCTAGTGTTTCCGCTCCCTGCAGGTGTTTGAGTAGAGGTGAAGCACGCGAGTCCAAATGACTGCGCACTTCACCTGAAGAATCCCCGAAGCAGGTTGAATATTCCGAGCTCCAGAGAAAGAATTGTGTGAGCCCAATTTTGGTTACGCGTTCAAAAACTCATTTGAGCAGTTACGAGTTACCTGAGAATTTGAGACATTAACAGAGTTTGTGGACCTTAGAAATCTTTTCCCTCACCTGTTGGCTAAAGAAGTCCATGTTTTTCCCAAGGGGCTTCCACCGGCAGCAGCGCTCGAGGACTACGCCCTGAGAAGAAAACAAGCAGAAAAAAGGAGATAAGTCAAACTCTAAAGATTATAAACTTGAATGTATTGAAAGAATGATATGAGTAAGAATTCTGTCATAATTGAACTGCACTTACCGGAGTATTTCTCAGTCAAAGAATCCTAAGGAAAGAAGATATAAAGTATAAGAGGAGTACATATTAGTGATAACTAATTAGTAGCACATTTTGAGTAGGAATAGCACGTTCAGTAAAACATAAATAGAATATCTTTAGGCAATAGGTAGGGTACACATAGGTACATATTAAATTTGATACGTAGTAAATAGCATAGTGAGAATTTACCAAGAAGTTAATTGGAGAATACACAGACTACTACTAATGAGAGAAGGTAAGGAGCCAATACATATAAGGATATTTAGAGAACTGAGAATAGATAATATTACTAAATCATTCCCTATTTAAAATAAGTTTCCCTCATTACAAGAAGAAAGAGAAGATCGTACAGACAAAAAAAAGAAGAGAAGCAAGGCCTCTGGGTAACTAGGTAAAGATAACTTAGTAGAAATTTGGATAGAGGATAGATTAGAGTAGGAAATATGTTTAATCTATTGTTACTGTAATTTAGGTATCTCTGATAAGGAGTCTGCAGGACAGACTGCACAAGAGAAGCAGAAGAAGATTACCAGAGCAGTCTCTTCATTGTCTATGTATTATTTTATCCTTTTATCCTTGAGTGTCTCCAAGAGTCAAGTTCTATAACGGGCTCTTGGGGATCTTTGAGAGGGAGTTGGCAACTATCGACTTCTGCTCCTGCGCAAGTTCCAGCGGTAAGAATTCACTTTGGACCTTGACACCTGGTGATGCCGATGAGCAGTGACACTAAATTTGATTTGTTCCTTTCACAGGTCTTGGCCCTGAAGAAAGTTTTAAGAGCATTCAGTGGCATGCAATAGTGGCAATGTTTGCCATGGAGAAATCACATACAGCTCTTGGACAAATTTAAAAGCAAGGTGTGTGAATGGCTGCAACCCAGAGCTCTCAGAATTGAATTTGTTGCCATGGACAATGGCAGCAACATAGGAAAGGCCATGTCAGACGGTGGCTATTTCAGGGTTCTATGATTGGCCCATTGCATCAACCTGGTGGTTCAATACTTTTCTAAAAAAAGAACACATAGCCAGCAACGTACTAACCACCTGCAGAACAATTTGTACTCATTTCAGCCATTCTTTTAAAGCCCGGAAGTAGTTGCGGATTATTCTGTGTACTAATAGAGCATCAGTTAAATCCCTTATATAGGAGGTGCCAACACACTGGCACTTGACCTATTACATGTTTCAACGTCTGTTTGAGCAGTACAAACAGATCAATGACTATGTCATTCAAAGAGAAGGGGATGCCGTTTGGAAATCCATGACCATGAATGCGGACCAATGGGGCCTAGTCAAATGCCTGACACAGATGCTACTCCATTTTGAGGTTTTCACACTGGAAGTTAGCAAGTAGGACTGTACGATGGGCCAAGCTATCCCATTGTTGCATCTGCTACAGGTCCAGGTAAAGAAGGTTTCTGAAAGGTTCGCCAAGGCTGATGTGAATAAGAACACAGAGGTGCATGCCTTGGTTGAGAGCTTAATCCCTCGCTTGGTATACAAGGCTAACACATGACATCATCTCGTCCAAACTGTACATGTATGCCACACTACTTGATCCAAGGTACAAAAAATGTCTGCCCGCTTTCATTCCTTTTTCTGAAGGGGGTGTTTCAAAATGCAAGATATGGATTGTTGAGCAAGCTAGAGACCTGGAGGAAGAATGGCTGGAATCTAGAATCCCACCCTGATGTTCTGGGGAGCCGCATTCAACTTCCAGCGTGGGCAGTCTTGTCTCACAGCAGCCAACAACACCAGCAACCAGAACACCAATAACAATAGCAGTAGAGGGACTGAACCCAGCCTCTGCATTGTATTGGTCTGGATCAGCAAGGCTTAAGTCCAGTGCAAAGGTGATGACACAAGAGGTTAAACAAGTGGCAGAACCAAGGACCATCCACAGGATGCTCCAGGAGTATCTGGATGGTCCAAATGTGGTCTTTGTGGATCTTAGCCCATTGATGTATTGGTAAGGGAAGATGCACAAATGGCCAGAGCTCCGCAGGCTGGCAAAAAAGTACCTGGGTTTTCCTATAGCCAGTGTGTCTGCTGAGCCTGTATTCAGTGCAGCTGGTGCAGTTGTTAAAATGAGAAGGACCAGTATCTTGCCTGTAAGCATGGAGAAATTTACTATGATCAAAATGAACGAACATTTCATACCATATAATTGCATCATTCCTGAAACAACAGAGGAGGCGGAGGAATGGTCAGATTCAAGTGTGTCATCTGGGTGAACCACCTGCATTTGAGGATGAACTCTACTTCCCAGACCTTTTTAATTATGTATCATTGAACTTCTATCTTTGAAGAAAAAAAAGAAGCTAGTTGAACATTATTATTTTTTTGTATCAGATTTATGCTGCCCTAATATTTTTTAGTTACACATATTGCTGGATTGCAGGTGGACCAGTGTGTATTGAAAAGACTCCACAATTCATTCATGACATTGGAGACAATGTCTACCTCCCTTGAATGCCTATCCTTTTGCTGCCCCAGAAAGATTGTTGATTTACAAGAGTGCTAGTACCAAATTCCAATGTGTTTCCTGTGTCAAAGATTCATTGGGTACCTACTATCTAACCTACCTGTGCTTGGATTGGAAGAGGGAACTACAACTATTGCAAAGGTGAGTGAGTGATTTTGAGTGATAATTGATGATTTATGTTGAGGCAGACAGTGAGGGAGGGTGATGAACTGTAATTTAGGAACATGCTTTACATGATTTGCAATGTTTGAGGCCTAAATGATGGGCAATATTTTTTTTCCTGGAGGTGATTGGCCCTTCCGCACCTTGCCAGATTTACTTGTAGGGTCCTCTCCTTCTTTCTGGTTCTTCAGAGACCAGAACAATCGCTTTAGTTAACAAACAAAGACCTATTCAAAATATTGCAATTCTGTTTCTCTACTTGTTTTTCAACAGCAGTGCACTACACTTCTCCTTGACTCTTAAAAAACGGTTTCTGTTTTACAAAATCTGACATGGGCCTTCTAGTCTCCTGCACGAATGAAAGGCAAAAGCTGAGCTTAACAGCCTGCTTACCTACCTGACCAGTCTTGACAGGCACACAAAAGTGATGGACATTCCCGAGGAGAATGCAGATGCACCACCTAATTTTGCTATACAGTATCATTTTTCTTTTAACAATCATATTTAGAGAACTTGGTGGGTGGGTGCACACCTCCATAATTTTATTTTTTCCAACCTAGAATACAGAACATTTAAATATCTGATAACTAGGGTCTCTGGGCCAGAAAGACTGTTTGCAATACATTTAAATGTACTGTGCTATGCTCATTCCTTCATTTCCTTCCACAACAGATGGTTGATAATGATGTGCTGCTCATTGCCCAGATGAACAAATATTGTCCTTGACTTGTGTTTGTCTTTGTCAAACCTTTCCCCAAATCTGCTTTCCCATCATTAGTTTTAATTAAATAGTAGCTCCCCATTGCTCAACTTACTACTATTGCTTTTTTTGTTATTTTATAACTATCAGGAATGGAGTGAAGTGAACTAGTTAGGTTAGTTAGGAACTAACTAACTGCAAAGAAAATAATCGTTTTGCTAGGTTGTTGTCGACAATATAGGTCATGGCAGCAACTCCCCTAATGGTAAACTAAGCGCAGCAATGCAAAGTAAAAGTGAAACACAAAAAAAGTATTTCAGGCATAACTTTCTATGAAATATTATATTTTTCCATTTATTCTTTCTTTTATAAACAAACCTGGCTGGATTTTCTATATCTGATGATCTTAAAAAAAATTGGGAATAAAGAAGTTATTTTTCTATCAATCTTGGCCTAATGGACTTCTTGAGCTGTGCACCCCCATTTGTCATAATATTTTCTGATCAGGAGCACAGTGACACCATTCAACGGCTGGCGTAGGGGTAGTTTGCAAAGCAAACTCACATATAGGAACTGTTCCGAGGTGTGGCATAGGAGGACCGCCGTTGTTGCTTTTGGATAATTGAACCCACTCTCTCCACCCACAACAGGCCCACTCCTCTCCCCAAACAAATTGACCCAAGTACAAATGTCCAAAAATGTGAATAGTTTAATGAGTAAAAAAAAAAAAGAGTCCCAACTCCCGTCCCACCCGCTCCGCTCACAAGTCCCTCCCATCAAAATAAAAAATAAAAAAGGACAAAAAATGGCATTGTCCATTTGGCTGCAGAGCTGATCCAGGCTCTGCTCTATTGACAAGCAGACTCTCTATAGAGTCCAGCTGCTGCAGGATGCGCCAAAGCAATGGCCTGCTGTCAGAGCAGGAGGGGGCAGTAGCAGTTGCTGTCAGTGGCGCTGGTGATGTGAGTGCTGGGAAGCTTGGAGCCTGAGGGGGACCAACTGTACTGGGGCCATAGCTGAGAAGAAGGTATTTCCGCCTCCTCTTCATCTTTCAGGACCACCAGCTGCTGGTATTCCTGCTGGATACAGTCCAGCCTCTGCCACCACAGAAAGACCGCTATCTCCTGGGTGCTACGGGTGGACTAGTAGGAGTAGCTATATTGAGAAAAGAAAAAAGTAAACTTGTAAATATTGCTCTGTGCAACCAATTCTTTGAAATTAGTGGGTTGCACAGTAGCAGTACATTGCTGGTCCGATAGGGCCATTAGAATTTGATGTGATTATGACTTGGAGAGTCACTAGGCCAATTTAATGTTTTAAAGAACAAAGACATCAAGCAGAACCGCTTGCCCTCTGCGCACTGTTGCAATTCCCAAAAGTGGAATGAATGAATTATTAAATTCTGTTTAAATACTAAACATTTTAAATGCAAAAACACTCTACAAGTTATGTGTGTTTGATTTTTATCTTTACTGACATATCTCTTAGATCAACTCATGACATTCTTTTTGTATACAATACTCATTGGTGCGAAAAAAATTATAAATCACAAACAACTCATTTCAAAATACATCAACAATGGGATACAATTCATATGTTCCCTGCCCAATGCATTTCGGGCCTCCCGGCCCTTCGTCAGGGGCAATGCCTAAAAAAAACAGAAAAATTGCTTTTACTTTAATGCAATAGGTTCTTTCAATATGCAAAGTACACCGCAAGTCACTGTATGCATTTCATTAAATCTACTCATGCACAGGCTAATTAATTGTCCTATAAACCTGTCAACAGTATTATATGATCATACTCACTTAAAGAAAAAAGGTTTAAGTTGGGAGAAGACGGTCAAATACAGGTGTATGAATGTGGAAGCTTCCCTCCGATTCTATAAAGTGAAAACAGTGCGTTTTTAGTAACATGTTGCAGCATTAGTTAAAAAATAACCAGCAACTATATGGGGAGTTCCTCTTCACTTACTCGTGAGCGCGAAGATAGTAATACCGACTTAAACGTAACAAACGGCCACTGGTCCCACGAGACTCAAGTTATCTAACACTGGACCCGGAAGGTCTACTCCATGCAACTGGAAAGAACATGAGGAAACGTATAATTAAAATCCGTGACTCTACCCACAACGAGAGCGTGCTACGTGATGTTGAAGATTTCAATATAACCCGTGTGATACTGACTGAACAATAATATACACACCTCTTTTCACTGCCGCTGCAAGTTTAAACATTACACTCGATCCCTTGCTAATAACTCCGGACTTGCTCGCGGTCCGCTAAAAAAAGAGGAAGACTGATTCAAAATCAAGCGAAACACCAAACGACACATCCACCTGCCAGCTTCATGATTAGAAAATAACTACCTATTTCTCCTCAGTTATCACTTCTAGATTCTCCCGTCCACAGCTAACCTCTCGTGACGATCCCGGCAGTCGGTCACCGAACAATCCTACTCCACGTCTCTTAAACACCTACAACTATGACGTGGTAATCACGCGCGGTGGTAGAAACTGAAAACGGACTGACAAAACTAAGTGGTACTATGTGAAAAAAAAAACATGGGCGCCATCTTACCATGTAAAATGTGTAGTGAATACGATCACAAGGTGCCAATAATACTGTATGTTGTGTACATTACAGGTTACAAAGATACAAATAAATAACACATAGCAATCAGCCTCAGGGCGAACTGTTCTGTGCAGTATCACAGAAAACAGCTAAAGTCAACTCGATCATTGATCCCTTTGGGATCTTGTGTCTGCAGCCTCTTGATCCAGTAAATTTCTCTTTGTAATAGAGTTCTTGTTAAACTTTTCCCAGGTGTGGGGGTCACCATTTCTAAAATCTGGAATTTTAGTTGAGCGATAGTGTGTCTATTTTTGTCCCAATGCACTGCCAGGCTGCTTTTTGCATTCTTATTTCGAATAGTACTCTTGTGTTCTGAAATCCTTATTTTTGCTTTTCTCTCAGTTTTCCCTACGTACAAGAGATAGTACTCTTGTGTTCTGAAATCCTTATTTTTGCTTTTCTCTCAGTTTTCCCTACGTACAAGAGACGGTCTCTTGTACGTAGGGAAAACTGAGAGAAAAGCAAAAATAAGGATTTCAGAACACAAGAGTACTATTCGAAATAAGAATGCAAAAAGCAGCCTGGCAGTGCATTGGGACAAAAATAGACACACTATCGCTCAACTAAAATTCCAGATTTTAGAAATGGTGACCCCCACACCTGGGAAAAGTTTAACAAGAACTCTATTACAAAGAGAAATTTACTGGATCAAGAGGCTGCAGACACAAGATCCCAAAAGGATCAATGATCGAGTTGACTTTAGCTGTTTTCTGTGATACTGCACAGAACAGTTCGCCCTGAGGCTGATTGCTATGTGTTATTTATTTGTATCTTTGTAACCTGTAATGTACACAACATACAGTATTATTGGCACCTTGTGATCGTATTCACTACACATTTTACATGGTAAGATGGCGCCCATGGGTTTTTTTTCACATAGTACCACTTAGTTTTTTCAGTCCGTTTTCAGTTTCTACCACCGCGCGTGATTACCACGTCATAGTTGTAGGTGTTTAAGAGACGTGGAGTAGGATTGTTCGGTGACCGACTGCCGGGATCGTCACGAGAGGTTAGCTGTGGACGGGAGAATCTAGAAGTGATAACTGAGGAGAAATAGGTAGTTATTTTCTAATCATGAAGCTGGCAGGTGGATGTGTCGTTTGGTGTTTCGCTTGATTTTGAATCAGTCTTCCTCTTTTTTTAGCGGACCGCGAGCAAGTCCGGAGTTATTAGCAAGGGATCGAGTGTAATGTTTAAACTTGCAGCGGCAGTGAAAAGAGGTGTGTATATTATTGTTCAGTCAGTATCACACGGGTTATATTGAAATCTTCAACATCACGCAGCACGCTCTCGTTGTGGGTAGAGTCACGGATTTTAATTATACGTTTCCTCATGTTCTTTCCAGTTGCATGGAGTAGACCTTCCGGGTCCAGTGTTAGATAACTTGAGTCTCGTGGGACCAGTGGCCGTTTGTTACGTTTAAGTCGGTATTACTATCTTCGCGCTCACGAGTAAGTGAAGAGGAACTCCCCATATAGTTGCTGGTTATTTTTTAACTAATGCTGCAACATGTTACTAAAAACGCACTGTTTTCACTTTATAGAATCGGAGGGAAGCTTCCACATTCATACACCTGTATTTGACCGTCTTCTCCCAACTTAAACCTTTTTTCTTTAAGTGAGTATGATCATATAATACTGTTGACAGGTTTATAGGACAATTAATTAGCCTGTGCATGAGTAGATTTAATGAAATGCATACAGTGACTTGCGGTGTACTTTGCATATTGAAAGAACCTATTGCATTAAAGTAAAAGCAATTTTTCTGTTTTTTTTAGGCATTGCCCCTGACGAAGGGCCGGGAGGCCTGAAATGCATTGGGCAGGGAACATATGAATTGTATCCCATTGTTGATGTATTTTGAAATGAGTTGTTTGTGATTTATAATTTTTTTCGCACCAATGAGTATTGTATACAAAAAGAATGTCATGAGTTGATCTAAGAGATATGTCAGTAAAGATAAAAATCAAACACACATAACTTGTAGAGTGTTTTTGCATTTAAAATGTTTAGTATTTAAACAGAATTTAATAATTCATTCATTCCACTTTTGGGAATTGCAACAGTGCGCAGAGGGCAAGCGGTTCTGCTTGATGTCTTTGTTCTTTGTAATTACTCGGATGGAGTTTGGACTATCCATCTCCTTCTGCCAGCACGCATAGATAATTTGTTGAATTATTCATTGTGAGTATTGTGAGTAAAGGAGTGCCTTTCCCATCATTAACTTCCAATTTAATGTTTTACCCACACATGCCTCGCATGAAAAGCACTGACTGTGTGGCCGAAAAGTTTTAAGGCAGAATAAAAATAACAACGTATTAAAAAAACAGTGATTTGATTTTTTTCTTTTAAATGCTTTATAAGTAACTAAACAGAGACTTTCAGTGGGAAAATAAATTACTTCTCATAAATGAGTAAGGCATTAAGTACTATGGAGCACAAGCTGTGTGTGGTACTAAATTAAAGTAGCCATGCTCATTGCTAGCCAGCGCGTCAGGTATTTTGCTATTGTCTGCAGCTGGGCAACAGTAGTTGCCAATAATCTATTTTTAATTCCAATGGTCCTGCTCTTCTCTGAATTAATTTCTCTTTCTACCCTGACTCCAAAGAGGCAGATGAATAATAAATAAGATACTACAACAGTCACCTCATATATATAATGTGGATATTATCCTGTCTGATGTAAGTAGACATTGGGAACACAATACACGGTGCCACATAGAAGGAACATGCTATACAGATTGTCTTTGGAACATTTATCACAGTGAATCCCATAAACCAAATTTGACTTCAAATCATGCACTTACTCCCACTTGACTTAAAGGCCTCGCCCACTACCACATGTTATTTCCAACATATTAATTCGCTGGGCAGTAAGGAAAGAAAACTTGACTTACTCTTCTGCAGGGTAGGATAGAGGGATTAGGCGTGTTTGGTAGAGCTTTTGATATAGACTTGAGGAGTCAATGTCACTGCACTGATCATCGATTACTCATCTTTGGCTTATTCAGTCACTATACTAGTCGATGGAAGTCAAAAGGGAAAAATCTGAACAGGGGTAAAATAAATCTGGTATGGGAAACCATTAAATATATTTTTTGAATCATTTCATATGGGGAGACATCTTCTTCCTTAACAAGTACAGTGAGTCAAGGAAGTATAACAAAAATTCAAAAAATACCTCTCACCTTGACCTATAGCTTTGATGATAACCCTACATAAACAAAGTAAGCAAAGCAGGTAAGTAGCATACCCCTCTCAACGAGCAGAGGTACCTTCCTTATTCATCCAAGCAATCCAAATATTATTTCATACTTTCATTCTGATTCACCCATAGCAACCATGATTTAAACTTAACTTTTTCTCATCTAGTCTTTCACCAAAATTTCCAATCCATTTTACATTCATTCAATATCCTTCCTTTCTTCCAACCATCCTTTCACCCTTCCATACCGTTACCCATGCACACTTTTACCTGCCCACCCTTTCACTCATATACAATTTTTCTTTCATTTAACCTTCTGTTCTTTCACGTTTCTCTCAAGCCATCAACACTCATTATATGAGTTTTTGCTACGTTACAGATATAAGAGGCCATAATAACTCAATCACTGCTGTAGCTGGTACAGCTGGGGGTGGGGGGTTCACAGTCATGAGTTGACAATGGCCTGGTACTAGCTAGTGACTAGAGTAAAACATTATGCAAAATGTAGATGCCAGATATGCCTCCCCTTAATTCTTTCAATCAAAATAATACAACACAATACATCACTACAGTTTAGTTAGCACTCCAGTATCCTCTATCCTCTAACAAAAATATCTCTCTGGGCATCTAGTTGGTTCTTAATGTTAGACAAGCCGGGTAGTGAAGCCAAACTAAAACTTTTCATAATAGAGGAGCAAAGCTGTAACCCATGAGGATCAAATTAAGAGGTGGAATAATGGGCGATGAAAGACATATGGTTTTGGTTGTGAAATGCAATGGGACTTCATACTTTTTCCCAGACATGCTGAACTGTCATGGAAATTGTTTGTATACTATATAAATGAATTACACAGCACACACCATTTGGGGGGATCCATGACCAACCATGGCCACTCTCTCGTTAACTCAACTGTTAGAGCATGAGCAGGAAAAAGAAAGCATTCTCAACAAACATTCATGGTGAATATTATTTATAAAACTAGCTTACTTGGGGCTGTAATCTTTACAGTAGAGAGTAGAGTACCAAAAATGTGTTCTTAGTCTTACAGTACCACAAGATATATAGGAGAGAGGGAAAGATTATTACCAACAAAGCAGAGGATAAGTGAACTAGAGACTAGTATAGACTGTAAAAAGACAGCAACCAAAAATAAACTTGTAATAAGGGAAAAAAGATAATGCAGGAATCAATCAGGTGGTTTGTAAAGCGCAAGGAGGGGTCTCAAGGTGCTGGGGGGGGGAACTGCTGGTCCGTTGAAGGTGCTGTCGTTCAGTTGAGGAGTTAGGTCTTGAGGTTCTTCCTGAATTGAGGCAGTGAGGGTGATTGTCTGAGGTGGAGAGGCAGGGTGTTCTAGGTGTTTGCTGCGAGGTCGGAGAAGGATTTATTACCGTCTGTGGTCTTGTGGATACATGGGACGGTAGCCAGGGCCAGTTGGGCAGATCGAAAGTCTCTGGTGGGTACATAGAAAACGAAGCGGTGGTTTAGGAACACAGGTCCTGCATCCTGTAGGGCTTTGTTGGTGTGTGCGAGGAGCTTGAAGGTGATTCTTTTGTTGACTGGGTGCCAGTGGAGGTCTCTCAGATGGCTGGTGATGTGGCTGCAGCAGGGGCTGTTGAGGATGAGTCTGCTGGAAGCATTCTGAATGTTCTGCAGTTTCTTGAGGAATGCCTGCGTGATGCCGGCGTAGAGTGTGTTTCTGCATTTGATTCTTCTACTGATTGGTGACCGACTTTCTGGACTCAGTGGGGATAACAGGAATGAAACAAAAATGTAACAGGGGAGGCGAAATAAAAGGAGACAGTATAAAAAATAAACAAGGCAACATTTTAAGTTGCATAGTGGGCAGAGGAAAAAGAGCTTATCCATTGTGCTTTGCACAAAGAAACGTTATTTCTCGCCAGTAACACCAGCTCCAGGCATCAACTCCCATCCTGGAACCTAGCACAAACATTCCAGTACCCCAAGATTCTATCCTAAGCCCACAACAATCATAAAACTCAACATTAGGGAATAGACAATAATAAATAATAAGACTTACTGGGGTTAGCAGAGCCCCCGGCAGCTGCACTGGGGTTCAGCACCTCCTGCTGACCACCTACTCCCGGTCCCGTTTATACAACTTCCCTATTCTTGCCCTTGGGTACTGATGTAAGAAATGAAGTTGATAAAAAATAGATTAGTGATTTAGTTAATCTCCACAAAGTTATTATGACAGGCAAACGCAGTCACATGATTGTACTTCTCTAAAATAGATCAGCAATAGTACTAGTTTTGAGTCTATTGACTATCGTTGAGTTGCCCTTACTAATCCTATAATCCCTATTCCAAATTTCCTTAACAAAAACTACATTTGGAACGAATGCATTGCAGTGATGAACTGTAATTTAGGAACATGCTTTACATGATTTGCAATGTTTGGGGCCTAAATGATGGGCAATATTTTTTTTCCTGGAGGTGATTGGCCCTTTCGCACCTTACCAGATTTACTTGTAGGGTCCTCTCCTTCTTTCTGGTTCTTCAGAGACCAGAACAATCGCTTTAGTTAACAAACAAAGACCTATTCAAAATATTGCAATTCTGTTTCTCTACTTGTTTTTCAACAGCAGTGCACTACACTTCTCCTTGACTCTTAACCCCTTGCGTGCGGGGCGTATTTTCCGCCTGTGCTGACTCCGCCTTGCGCGGGCGGAGTCATGACGGAAAGGTTCCGTCATCAGCACAGCTCAACCGATGCTGATGACGGAACCGTTCTGTCATCAGCACACAAGGGGTTAAAACACGGTTTCTGTTTTACAAAATCTGACATGGGCCTTCTAGTCTCCTGCACGAATGAAAGGCAAAAGCTGAGCTGAACAGCCTGCTTACCAACCTGACCAGTCTTGATAGGCACCCAAAAGTGAGGGACATTCCCGAGGAGAATGCAGATTCACCACCTAATTTTGCGATACAGTATCATTTTTCTTTCAACAATCATATTTAGAGAACTTGGAGGGTGGGTGCACACCTCCATAATTTTATTTTTCCAACCTAGAATACAGAACATTTAGATATCTGATAACTAGGGTCTCTGGGTCAGAAAGACTGTTTGCAATACATTTAAATGTACTGTGCTATGCTCATTCCTTCATTTCCTTCCACAACAGATGGTTGATAATGATGTGATGCTCATTGCCCAGATGAAAGAATATTGTCCTTGACTTGTGTTTGTCTTTGTCAAACCTTTCCCCAAATCCCCTTTCCCATCCATTCATCAAACCCCTAACCCTCTTCCCCCAGGCTGTGTGATTTATTGAGGTGTGGCTTAATTTGCACCATCAATGGATCACACGTACATGGTGGGGCGGATGTGGGGAAAGCAACTCCAACTCACTGCAGGCTCTTCTAAGCAATAAGCACACACTAGCCCCATTTACCCACCTGCGCATAAAAGTGATCCATATTTTAGATCTATAATGAAGAACACCAGTCATCAGCTTCATCATTCAGGCCATGTTCTGCATAACTGTAAATGCCTAACCTAAGCTTGTCCACTCCTGACCTTGAGTTAATTTTTGAGAATTTTGAAACTTTAGTTTTAATTAAATAGTAGCTCCCCATTGCTCAACTTACTACTATTGCTTTTTTTGTTATTTTATAACTATCAGGAATTCGTTGTTGTGTCATCATGTAGTAGTCTGGTCTCAATTCATTGTAAAGCTTTGACATAACCCACTAACTCAGTGTTTTTATTTCCAATTCGTTGCCTGCAACGAGCAGTACTGTTGATTAATCCTACAGTTGGAGCTCACCTGGGTAGGAGTGAGACTTGCTTTTGAAGTTGTGATTCCTTCCCTGTTCTTGCTATATCTATATTCAGGTAAGACAACTATGGAGTGAAGTGAACTAGTTAGGTTAGTAAGGAACTAACTAACTGCAAAGAAAATAATCGTTTAGCTAGGTTGTTGTCGACAATATAGGTCGTGGCAGCAACTCCCCTAATGGTAAACGCAGCAATGCAAAGTAAAAGTGAAACACAAAAAAAGTATTTCAGGCATAACATCTATGAAATATTATATTTTTCCCTTTATTCTTTCTTTTATAAACAAACCTGGCTGGATTTTCTATATCTGATGATCTTAAAAAAAATTGGGAATAAAGAAGTTATTTTTCTATCAATCTTGGCCTATTGGACTTCTTGAGCTGTGCACCCCCATTTGTCATAATATTTTCTGATCTGGAGCACAGTGACACCATTCAACGGCTGGCGTAGGGGTAGTTTGCACAGCAAACTCACATATAGGAACTGGCACGAGGTGTGGCATAGGAGGTCCACCGTTGTTGCTTTTGGATAATTGAACCCACTCTCTCCACCCACAACAGGCCCACTCCTCTCCCTAAACAAATTGACCCAAGTGCAAATGTCCAAAAATGTGAATAGTTCAATGAGTAAAAAGAAAAAGAGTCCCAACTCCCTTCCCACCCGCTCCACTCACAAGTCCCTCCCATCAAAATAAAAAATAAAAAAGGACAAAAAATGGCATTGTCCATTTGGGTGCAGAGCTGATCCAGGCTCTGCTCTATTGACAAGCAGACTCTCTATAGAGTCCGGCTGCTGCAGGATGCGCCAAAGCAATGGCCTGCTGTCAGAGCAGGAGGGGGCAGTAGCAGTTGCTGTCAGTGGCGCTGGTGATGTGAGTGCTGGGAAGCTTGTAGGCTGAGGGGGCCCAACTGTACTGGGGCCTTAGCTGAGAAGAAAGTATTTCCGCCTCCTCTTCATCTTCCAGGACCACCAGCTGCTGGTATTCCTTCTGGATACAGTCCAGCCTCTGCCACCGCAGAAAGACCGCTATCTCCTGGGTGCTACGGGTGGACTAGTAGGAGTAGCTATATTGAGAAAAGAAAAAAGTAAACTTTTAAATATTGCTCTGTGCAAACAATTCTTTGAAATTAGTGGGTTGCACAGTAGCAGTACATTGCTGGTCCCCTAGGGCCATTAGAATTTGATGTGATTATGACTTGGAGAGTCACTAGGCCCATTTAATGTTTTACCCACACATGCCTCGCATGAAAAGCACTGACTGTGTGGCCGAAAAGTTTTAAGGCAGAATAAAAATAACAACGTATTAAAAAAACTGTGATTTGATTTTTTTCTTTTAAATGCTTTTTAAGTAACTAAACAGAGACTTTCAGTGGGAAAATAAATTACTTCTCATAAATGAGTAAGGCATTAAGTACTATTGAGCACAAGCTGTGTGTGGTACTAAATTAATGTAGCCATGCTCATTGCTAGCCAGCGCGTCAGGTATTTT
This sequence comes from Lissotriton vulgaris, assembly GCF_964263255.1. Lineage (NCBI taxonomy): Eukaryota > Metazoa > Chordata > Amphibia > Caudata > Salamandridae > Lissotriton > Lissotriton vulgaris. The sequence continues at coordinate 1,701,933,030 of NC_141694.1, read as the reverse complement.
GCTATTGTCTGCAGCTGGGCAACAGTAGTTGCCAATAATCTATTTTTAATTCCAATGGTCCTGCTCTTCTCCAAATTCATTTCTCTTTCTACCCTGACTCCAAAGAGTCAGAAGAATAATAAATATGATACTACAACACTCACCTCATATATATAATGTGGATATTATCCTGTCTGATGTAAGTAGACATTGGGAACACAATACACGGTGCCATATAGAAAGGAACAGGCTATACAGATTGTCTTTGGCACATTTATCACTGTGAATCCCATAAACCAAATTTGACTTCAAATCATGCACTTACTTCCACTTGACTCAAAGGCCTCGCCCACTACCACATGTTATTTCCAACATATTCATTCGCTGGGCAGTAAGGAAAGAAAACTTGACTTACTCTACTGCAGGGTAGGATAGAGGGATTAGGCGTGTTTGGTAGAGCTTTTGATATAGACTTGAGGAGTCAATGTCACTACACTGATCATCGATTCCTCATCTTTGGCTTATTCAGTCACTATACTAGTCGATGGAAGTCAAAAGGGAAAAATCTGAACAGGGGTAAATAAATCTGGTATGGGAAACCATTAAATATATTTTTTGAATCATTTCATATGGGGAGACATCTTCTTCCTTAACAAGTACAGTGAGTCAAGGGAGTATAACAAAAATTCAGAAAATACCTCTCACCTAGACCTATAGCTTTGATGATAAACCTACATAAACAAAGTAAGCGAAGCAGGTAAGTAGCATACCCCTCTCAACGAGCAGAGGTACCTTCCTTATTCATCCAAGCAATCCAAATATTAATTCATACTTTCATTCTGATTCACCCATAGCAACCATGATTTAAACGTAACTTTTTCTCATCTAGTCTTTCACCAAAATTTCCAATCCATTTTACATCCATTCAATATCCTTCCTTTCTTCCAACCATCCTTTCACCCATCCATACCGTTACCCATGCACACTTTTACCTGCCCACCCTTTCACTCATATACCATTTTTCTTTCATTTAACCTTCTGTTCTTTCACGTTTCTCTCAAGCCATCAACACTCATTATATGAGTTTTTGCTAAGTTGCAGATATAAGAGGTCATAATAATTCAATCACTGCTGTAGCTGGTAAAGCTGGGGGTAGGGGGTTTACAGTCATGAGTTGACAATGGCCTGGTACTAGCTAGTGACTAGAATAAAACATTATGCAAAATGTAGATGCCAGATATGCCTCCCCTTAATTCTTTCAATCAAAAGAATACAACACAATACATCACTACAGTTTAGTTAGCACTCCAGTATCCTCTAACATAAATATCACTCTGGGCATCTAGTTGGTTCATAATGTTAGACAAGCCGGGTAGTGAAGCCAAACTAAAACTTTTCATAATAGAGGGGCAAAGCTGTAACCCATGAGGATCAAATGAAGAGGTGGAATAATGGCCGATGAAAGACATATGATGTTGGTTGTGAAATGCAATGGGACTTCATACTTTTTCCCAGACATGCTGAACTGTCATGGAAATTGTTTGTATACTATATAAATGAATTACACAGCACACAACATTTGGGGGGATCCATGACCAACCATGGCCACTCTCTCGTTAACTCAACTGTTAGAGCATGAGCAGGAAAAAGAAAGCATTCTCAACAAACATTCATGGTGAATATTATTTATAAAACTAGCCTACTTGGGGCTGTAATCTTCACAGTAGAGAGTAGAGTACCAAAAATGTGTTCTTAGTCTTACAGTACCACAATATATAAAGGAGAGAGGGAAAGATTATTACCAACAAAGCAGAGGATAAGTGAACTAGAGACTAGTATAGACTGGAAAAAGACAGCACCCAAAAATAAACTTGTAATAAGGGAAAAAAGATAATGCAGGGATCAATCAGGTGGTTTGTAAAGCGCAAGTAGGGGTCTCAAGGTGCTGGGGGGGAGCTGCTGGTCCGTTGAAGGCACTGTGGTTCAGATGAGGAGGTAGGTCTTGAGGTTCTTCCTGAATTGAGGCAGTGAGGGTGATTGTCTGAGGTGGAGAGGCAGGGTGTTCTAGGTGTTTGCTGCGAGGTAGGAGAAGGATTTTTTAGCGGCTGTGGTCTTGTGGATACATGGGACGGTAGCCAGGGCCAGTTGGTCAGATCGAAGGTCTCTGGTGGGTACATAGAATGGGAAGTGGTGGTTTAGGAACACAGGTCCTGCATCCTGTTGGGCTTTGGTGGTGTGCGCGAGGAGCTTGAAGGGGATTCTTTTGTTGACTGGGTGTCAGTGGAGGTGTCTCAGATGGCTGGTGATGTGGCTGCAGCAGGGGCTGTTGAGTATGAGTCTGGTGGAAGCATTTTGAATGTTCTACAGTTTTTTGAGGAAATCCTGGGTGATGCCGGCGTAGATTGTGTTTTTGCAGTCGATTCTGCTACGGATTGGTGCCCGACTTTCTGGACTCAGTAGGGATAACAGGAATGAAACAAAAATGTAATAGGGGAGGTGAAAAACAAGGAGACAGTATAAAAAAATAAACAAGGCAAAATTTTAAGTTGCATAGTGGGCAGAGGAAAAAGAGCTAATCCATTGTGCTTTGCACAAGTGGGTTTGTATCCCATCCTCATCGCCACATGAAAGAAAGACAGCAGATAAGGGTGTCAAAGCAACTTTATTTCTCGCCAGCAACACCAGCTCCAGGCAGCAACTCCCATCCTGGAACCCAGCACAAACATTCCAGTACCGCAAGATTCTATCCTAAGCCCACAACAATCATAACACTCAACATTAGGGAAATGACAATAATAAATAATAAGACTTACTGGGGTTAGCAGAGCCCTCGGCAGCGGCACTGGGGTTCAGCACCTCCTGCTGACCACCTACTCCCAGTCCCTTTCTACAACTTCCCTTTTCTTGCCCTTGGGTACTGATGTAAGAAATGAAGTAGATAAAAAATAGATTAGTGATTTAGTTAATCTCCGCAAAGTTATTATGACAGGCAAACGCAGTCACATGATTGAACTTCTCTAAAATAGATCAGCAATAGTACTAGTTTTGAGTCTATTGACTATCGTTGAGTTGCCCTTACTAATCCTATAATCCCTATTCCAAATTTCCTTAACAAAAACCACATTTGGAACTAATGCATTCCAGTGAATGATCATTGATTCTATTCTCATTTCTCAATCCCCTTGATGGATCAACTCAGACTCCCTTTTTTCTGATGCATAGATGCATACTACACATCGCTGTGAAATAGCTTGGAACTGTACGAGCTCCATAAACAATGTCACAGAGAATGCTAACACACTGATATTACTGATTCACTATGGTGACAGCAGGACGGAAGAGTCTGCAATGGCTTCTTAAATAGTCAGCCAAAATGAGTACCAATGATGAGTATGAATAGGTTGTGCTGAGCCTCTGCCTAGCAGAAACTGGATCATATAATAATAATATTCTTAACGTAAACTAAATGTAACTTACCTCTGAGTGTGAGCTGCTATTTGGAAAAAGTTAGCAGGTAGAAATGCAACAAATAATTAATACACACTAAGCCACAGAATCCCGATACTGAGCAGATTGAGCGGGTACTGCTCTTGTTCAGGGATATCCGCCCAGTGGTGTGTCAGCTGTTGGACTGTACGCTGAACCTGGCTGGTGGGTCACACGCATCAGTGCACCCTCTCGAGCGCAGCTGAATGGGATATCCACTGCCAGGCCTATTGCCTGCTGCCAGCATGGAGGGAAGGTGGCGCTACAAAAAAAAACTAGTGCTGCCACCGCCTCCTTTCTGAAGAATGCGTGGGGCTGCACACCTAGGCAGCGCTGCTGCCCAAAAGGTAGCCTGCCCTGCTCTCCCATGGTGCTCAGTGGAGTAAAGATTAGAAAAGAAAGGTAAGAAAAGAATAAGGAAGTAGTAAATGTAAAAAAAAATACTCAGACACAAAAACTCACACTATCACAATACATAAAAATTATGTGTAGATTAATTAGGAGGGCGGAGGATTGCAAAGAATATAGAGAGATTGAAAATTAGGCCAAGCGCCATAAAAAGAGCAGAAAGCAAGGTGTTGGTGCCCATGCGAGAACCGAGTGGTGCTATTCACGTGCGATTTGGAACAATAAGACATACTCTGCATTGCATTTCGCAATGCGAACGAGTGCGTTGGTAAACACCGTCCGCCCATGGAATTCGGGGAAGCATGAGCCAAGTTTGTTAGCCACTCCGCGGAGTTTCCACGTAGCGTGACTCGGTGAAATCCACCCTGGTCTACTGATCATCATTTCTCCCTTGGGAGGACTTGCATCCGCTTTCTTGTGGTCACCCCCCCCCATGGTGTTTTGGTCACACTTGTCTTGGCCCAGTGGTCTGTGTTCTTCCCCCAACTCTTGAGGAGAAAGTTGACATAGGTCTACCTTGTACTGATGTAACTTCTCAGGAACACAATTTCTCAACAGATGCTCTTTCATACTGCCCACATTCTTCCCTCTCAACCAGCCACCTAGTGTTTTCACTGAAAAGTCTGCAAAATCTTCAGGGGGGTCTGACTCTGGGTTTTTTGGGTCTCCCTGATCCTGTATTCTTCAGTGGTGAGTTCAATGCCCTCAATCAGGGTGTCCTTCATGAGTTCATAGAACTCAGCATCTGCCTCATTCAGTGTCAGGAGTCTATCCCTACACTTTCCTGAGAACAGCTCCCAGAGAAGAGAGCCCCAATATTTCTAGTTGAGCTGCCTCATTTTACAAGCCCTCTCAAATGCTGCAAACCATTTGGTGATATCATCACCCTCAGTATATTTGGGGACAATCCCTTTGGGAATTTGAGGGTCAATAGCTTCATCCTTCTTCCTATTTATGATTGTCCTGACACTGGAGATGGGTCCTAGGCCCAACTCAGCTCTTTCCTTCTCTATAGCTAAGAGTTCAGTCTCCAATGCCATCCTTTTGGCTAGTTTTTAAAGATCAGCATATTCACTATCTACTTCTTCTGGGATGCTATCAGTAGTACTCCCAGTGGTATTGCTTACTGTAGGATTGCTGCTTTTATTCATCATCAACTTCTTTCGCCGCAGCATCCTCTGTAACCTCTCCAAGAGGGATTGCTCCCTCAGCCACGGTCCTTGCATTTTCTGCAAGCACTTTTTGCAGTTGTGTCTTCGTGGATCTAGGCCCCATGGTGAGGTTCCATGCTTTGCAGAGGGTTGTAAGTCTATCCAACTTAAGGTTCCTATAGGGCCCCAGGTTGAGCTCCTTGGAAGAACCTGCTGCATCAGTCATGGTTTTCAAGTAATTGGAACCTTTTTAGAAACTACAAAAAATGCTAAGTACTTTCTAAGGTCCTAACTAACTTAACAGTTTTACTGATGGACTTAACACAAGGCCCTAACAGTTAGGTTTTAAACAATTTAGAAACATTTGAAATCAACAAAAGTATTTTTAAACTAATGACAATTTTGGATTCTTTAATGGAATCATTTATCAACCATGTGGTACAGCAAATGTCGAGTCTTATATCCCACAATTGCACCACCAATCTAGGAAGCTGGCTCTTTATATCAAAATGAGATATGTCGTGCAACGAGCATAATGGTTTCCTTATAAGTGAACAGGGGCTTGATCTAGCAATCCCAAGGGGCTCTTCTAGGAGGTAGTGTGGTCGAGCAGCCGTAGGCTTATCAGAGGGGAGTGTTAGACATTCACATATACACACGATAGTCAATAAGTGAGACACAAGACTCAATAAGGAGATCCACACTGATTTATAATAACATGTTTCTATCTATATATATTTAAGCACCTGATGCAATTTGTTCAGGTAAGTACGTTTTTCAAAAGTAATACTTTTTTTAATTAAAAAGTCAACAAAGTGCAATTTTCAGAAGCTGCAATGTTATCCTATAGGAGGAAAAGCAAGTGTGGCATTCAGGAACAGTACAGCGACTTACAGGATCAGTCTCCAGGAGTTAAGGTGAATGGTGGGCAAGTTCCAAGGCAGCCCCAGCAGAACACCACCAGTGGCACTATGGCGGCTGGGTGCAAAATAGTGTTGTGTGCCAGTTGTTACTCAATGGGGATCAGTATTTGTGTAAAGCGGCTACAGGCGTTGACTGGTGGGCCAGTCAAGGTGAATCAACAGGGGGGCTCAGACCTCATGATGCTTAGGGACGTAGGGACACCTTTTGTTACTATTCTCCACAGTCCAGAGGCGACAGGTGCAGAGGTGTTTTTAGGCATCAGGTTTTCCTTACCGGGAGCAGTCGCGGTAGAGGGGGCCAGCATGCAGAGGCTGCAGGTGATGTATTTGAGCTTTGAGATGTTGGGGAGTCCAAGAGAGGTGAAACCACAATGCACTCTTTCTTTGGAGGGCTGGATGACTGCGCTGACACAGTTGGCCCACTTCTATTCTCCAGGCATCGGGTTTCTGAGATCATGAAGTCCGCTCAGAAGTCTTTGGTTGGCTGCAGGATGCAGGGAAGCAGATCGGCTGCTTCACGGGAGTTCTTGGTTCCTGGGTGAAGTGCTGGCAGGTCTCCCAGGCTTTGGAGACTCAGCAGCTGCAGCACAAGTTGTCTTTTGGTGCAATTGTTGAAGTCAGCAGGCAGGTCAGCCAGTTGCTAGGGCAGTTATTTTCTTTGCCACTCTTCACGTCCATCTTCTTCTTTCAGGTTGGCAGGATCTGTCTCCCTGGTGCCAGGGGCTCCCCTAAATTATGAATTTAGGGTTGTATGTGAGTGAAGGGTAGCCCGATGGGTCACTACAGCCCCATATGACTACTTCCTGTGGGAAGTGGGCATAACCCTGTCCCAGAATTCCTAAGTTTGCTATCACAAAGATGGCCAACTCTGCAAAGTCATGGCCACTTCAGTTAGCCCACCTTAGGGGTGGTACTAACCTGATGGGTGGGCACGCCTACCTGACTGACAAATGATTTCACCTATTCAAGTGCCTAAGGGCTCTGGACAAAGGGGGCCGTCTTCCTCTCCTGTCAGAGGAGCCAGATTTGCATTTCAAAGGTAGGGGCTTCCTTGAAGCTCCACTAACTTGGAATGCTAATCAGCAGGTCATCCTGATGCAGGGGGTGTGAACACCCTCTTCTCGTGCAGGCTTTGTTTTTGACCTCCTCCGAGCAGAGGCCCTCACCCTGGGAGGTCAGAAATCTATATCAGGTGGCAGGCTGGCAGAAACCAGTAAGCCAGTACACCCGAGGCCGGTTGGCTTTCAAGGGCATCTCTAAGGTGCCCTCTGTGTGCATATACTCACAAATCCACCATGGGAATCAGGGTGAGTTTGTGAATATGTGATGCTTGATACCAAACATCCCTATTTTCAGTGAAGCCATCATGTGGCTGGGGAACTCATCTTCACCAGTGTCCAGCACATGGGTTAAAATGGCTTCCCTGATAACTTGTACTGGCAGCAATGGAACTCAGCTGCACAGAGGCATATCTGCTCATGGAGAAATGTGCTCACACGTAGACCTGCTGTAGGGGTGACTTACAAACATTGCATGCAGTGTTAGGGGACATGGCACACAGGGATGTGTGTCATGTTGTATTTTCAATTTTGTCTGCATCAAAACACGCAGCCTGCAATGACAGCCCTGCATGGGTTTGATGAAGGGTACCTTAGGTTGGCATAATTTGTGCTGCAGCCCTTTGGAACCTTCTTTAATACCTCATGCCCTCGTTACCAGGGGTACCATTTACTAGGGACTTACATAGAGTGCTAGAGGGTGTTGCCAATTGGGGACACAAGGATGTACGTTGTTACAACGCATGCTTTTACCATGCATGCCTTTACAACGCAGGTTTTTCAACGCAAGTCGTTACAACGATTTGCATTGGGGGGTGCTGGATAGTGAATAGTTTAATTTACTATTCCAACTCCAGTCCCCGTGGATAGTATTGAAGGTGTTGGATAGTAAATCAAACTATTACCTATTCTAGAGCGCCCCCCAGCGCAAGTCGTTGTAATGACTTGCGTTGAAAAACCTGCGTTGTAAAGGTACTGCGTGGTAAAAGTTGTGTCGTAAAGGATGTTTCCCGGACACAATTGTACAATTTTTGGGAAAGAGATTTGGCACTGGGGAACTCGTATGATGTACCAGGCAAAAAGTGGGTAGTAACCATGTAAAAAAAGAGGCAGTTTCCTGCAGTTTGTAATCTTCAGAAGCCTATTCAGTGAATGAAAAGACTAGTTAATCGATTGTTGGTAAGTATAGAACACACAACAAGTGTTCACTATTACAGCCTCAGAAGCACAATTCTTAATCCATTTCAAACCAATTGATAAGACTTTGTTACAGACACTGGAGATGACAGAGATACCCAATTGCAACACCTGAGTGAGGACCACAGTGGAACCTGGACAAACTGGATCTACACTTTGGAGCAAAATTAGCTATGAATTTGACCAGATGTTAGCATTTGGGAAACATGGAGGTCTGAATCAACATCTTGAGCTACAAAAGGGTCAACGTGGCTATCAATATCCAATCCTTGCAGTATTTGGTAATGCATAGGACTGTTCTTCTAGTGATTGTGATATAAATTAACACTGGGCAAGCATGGAGTTAAGGAATCAGAAATACTGTCTATGGCCACTGTCTATTTATTTTTATTGCCTCTTTCTACAAATCCTCTGCTGTAGTGACAATATGCAGGACAAATTGTGGACATATTGTGTTAATATTATTGACAGAATACGAGCCATATACTGCCCCATGGTGTTGGTTTGCCAATGCTTGTGCCACCATTGTACAAGCACTGGCAATGCTAATACGTGCAAAGTCGAGTGACTGGCTGAAGCATTTGCAAAGTGAGACTGACTGGCTTTACCAATGCTTGTTCAAAATGTGTTCATATCTGTACCGGTGTTGCATTAAATGCTCTCAGTCAGCAATCTGGAAATAAATATTATTTTTGGATTTACAGAGATTTCCAGGCAGTAAAGCCAAATTACAGTTCTGACCAATAATTTGTATAACATCAACTTGATTTCTCCGAGGGTTCCTGACAAACAGTTTGATACACCAGCCATGGGGTTTCAATGAATGCTGAAAGAGATGTTCTACTGAAGGTTTATAGCTCTTCATACCCACATCACTAGGTGGACTAAGGTACAATCTGAGTTACAAGTAAGTCCGTCATGAGTTATGCTGAACATTGTTCTGTAAAGTAGCTTGTGTAAAGTAGCTTGTAGCTAGCATGGAGCCTTTTCCCCATTGGAAGGTTTAGTTTTCAATCAAAGAATAGCCAGTTTGCATTGGAGTTTCTAAATCACCAATGAGCATATTCAGTAACCTCTTTAGGGTGGCCACTTACTTACGCTCACACTACCTTTACAGTGTGCTCATCAGGAACAGGTCAGAGGCAGCACAAAAAAGAATATTCTTCTGGTGAAATTATCAGAAGCATTTTCTTTTCAATAGTCACAGTTGGGAACTGAGAGCGAGCTTTCTGTGCTTCCCGAGATAGAGGTTGTTTTGTTTTTCTCTAATGCCAGCATGCACTTCAAGCTGACATCACAACAAAACAAAGTGAAAATGTACCTTACCTATGCCAGAAACCAATCAAATTAGGCAAAGTCAATAGGGTCCTCATATGGCTCCTGGTTTGGTCCCTTCCAGCTGTTGTTCCACACAAGTGGGGTACCATTTTTATCTGGATATGCTTTGGTACACAAGGTGATAGACATTTTTTGGGATCCCCACAGAATCTGTAATTTTCGTTCACGTAAATGAGAGGAAGGTAAATGATTTAAGCAAAAGTCTGAGGTTTGCAGGGCATTGTGTGTAAGAAAACATAATGGGATCCACGCAGGCCTCATCACCCTGGACTCGTGTAGGAGTCTCGTTTTCAGAGCTATCTCAGTTAATTGAGTTTCCCTGTTGATGGCAAAGCCGGGACCCAAATATCGCAGCTACCCCCCTTTGCCAAAATAGTATTTTTTACAGAACATCTTGATATCTCCACTGTGCATTTTGTGCTTTTTTGTGTCATGGGTGTTATGCTGAACCACTCACCTCCCTGTGTGCCTAGTTTAATGTCTAGGTTTGGAAGGTGGACATGCGTGGACAAATAACCACTGTTACTAAACTCTGTATCCTTTGTACATTTCCGAAATTCATAAATCTCCTTCATAGACATTTTTCATTCTTTATATTTTACCATATGAATTGCTGTATAGTCAGTATAGAAAGAAAAATCATTCTAAGGTGCGACTAGGTTGTTGGCACTGGGTATTGTGTGATCAGATATATATATCCAGTGACCAAAAGGGTCTAGCCAACATAACATATATTTATTTTGGAAATTGGACATCATGCCAAGAATTTACAGTTGAAAACAACTGAAAGGGCTGTTTTTTTCCTTTCAACAGTTGGTTTCTTTGGAAACATCTTGAGTGATCTACTCGATGGTCCCATGCTAAATTCAAAGTTTTGTCCAATTTTCAGAAATGCATGGCTTTCTGAGATCACCCATGGGCTTTACCTCTGGTTCCACCACAAGCTGTAAGAAGGTTGAAACTTCAGAAGTTAGGAAAAAATGGAGCACCTTTTTGAAAAATGCAAAAACGGTGGGAAACAAATATTTTATTGGTAAAACTCTGCTTGTTCTGGAACAGCTAGGAAGATGAGGATACCAGCACATCAACCATTTGATTGCGACCATTTTTAGGAAAGAAACATGTACACTTTCTTGCACAGCATTTTTCCCATTTTTTTTCCGCAAAAGAATGCCCAGGATATTGGAAAATAAGGAGGCTAATTGGCCAAGGATACCCTTTTTGGAAAAAAAAGTTATGAAGTAGCATGAGCTACTCCAAACAAAGTGCATACCTGGGGGGGTATAGAATCTTAGTGGCCAAGTGAATAATTAATTCAGTATAGAGAAAAAATACTATGTGACCATGGAGCAAAATCAAACCAAAGACAAATAGTGTTTGAAAAAATATTTTGAGCTACGGTCGATCAGATGCCTCTAAAAACAAAGTTAGGAAGTCAAAGTGGCTTGAGTGCTCATCCCTACTCACATTTCGAGAATTGCACATATTTCAATTTCTGTTGTCCAAAATATATATCCCCAAGCACTCTCTACATCCAGAGAATAGCTTCCTGGAACGAACAGAGCAGCGTTAAATAAAGATGTGCCAGACGATGAAATCATTGCGTCTGTAGACATGCAAAGGAATCTCCAGAGGAAAATTTGCCAAATTTCCCTCCTGGAATGACTATAATTAAAACTGTTCCACTTGGAATGATTTGTCTTGTATATAATCCTGCACATCTGCACTCTTGGAAATAAAACAGCACCCCGAGCACTGAGCTCACTTATCTTGAACTGTGTTTCTTATTCATCCAACAAAACCATTCACAGCAACCAATTGATTTTCCCCACAGCATTGTTTTTTGGCAAGCTCTGCAAAGAGAACAGAACAGTGGTCTTAATTATAGAAAGCAAACACGAATGCATCTCTCTCCTTGACATAATGTGTGAAATTGCCAATCGCTTAAAACCAAATCCCGTATAATTTCGCAAATATAACTTGCTGATTTAGCTGCAAAAAGAATTACGTGCAAAAAAAATGTAAGCAAATTGTCTCTGACAGGTGCATTTCATAATTCAGAAGTTGTTGAATGTAGTAGAAATAGATTCATAAGGAACCATAGTGCACGATGCATGAGCGAGTCGCAGGAGCATAGCTTCAGAATTGTAAATATTCTTACCCATGTCCTCCTTCCAGACGTGTTTTAGTACTGCTCAATTTAAAAGAGGAATGTCAAAATTAGGAATGCTAAAACCTCAAACAATACTTACACAGAAGTAGCATGCAACCGCTTGCCCCTGTTCTGCTGATTAGCCACAGTGGATGCTACAATACAGTTGATTGAAAAGGTTTGGGGAGGGTGCTAAAGAAGATCGCTGGGCAGTGTATCCTAGAACATAGTGCATGCTCTTAGGTGGTCGTTTAGACCAGTAGATTGGCAGGGAGGCCATGGGCCCTGGTGCAAATAAAGAGCATTACCCCTTTGACTTCTGGTGGGCAAGTTAAATACAGCAACCATCAGGTGGGCCCTGGTGCAAATGCAGCTCCTGCACCAATGGTAGGTACGGCCCTGGGTTAGACCCCATTAGGTTGAACATTAAGATGCCGGGTAAGCAGGTACCCTATCTCAGACAGCCCGAGAAAGCTGGCACACCAGGTCCATATCATTTGAGTGGGATTGTTTTGGTGAAAGTGCTCCCCTATACTTGCCAAAAACCTTTGGCAAGAATGTAATGCCAGTTAGGCCACCACAACATTACAGCCCAGTCAGCATTTTTTTTGCTTTACAGAAATACATTTCCCACATGTGTTTTACTTCTTTTTTTAAAACAAAAACGAAATGTCCCTGATGCAGTAGCAGTTTCCTCGCAGCATGTGGGGAGATTACTGTTTGTGAGCACTGTGCATTCCATGTAATAGCTAACAAGAAAATATAGCCTTAGGAAGAAATAAGGCCTGAACAGGTAAATGTTATTGTTATACACAAGCTATACACTTGTTTACCCAATCACTTATGAGAACTGTGTTATTTTCATTGATTTCATTGTAAACTTTTATAAAGCGCTACCATTTATTTAGGGATTTGTACAGTGTGACTAATACCCAAAAAAGTAGTTCTGGCGCTGAGAACAGGCAAATAAAGACAGACCGCAGAACGGAAGAGCAGGAAAAGGAATTATGAAGCTTAGAATATACAGGGTATGAAGTGTCTCCGGAAGGAATGCTAGTTCACGTTAGAAATGAGATTTCTGGTTGGCTAAAGCTCGCGCCAAAGCCAGACAGAAACCACCACTCTAGTCAGGGCAAGGGAGTTACATTCTGAAGATAACCCCTGCTCACCCCCTTGGTAGCTTGGCATGAGCATTCATGCTTATCCCAGAGGCAATGTGTAAAGCGTTTGCGCAACACACACACACAGCAACACACTAGGCACACGACAAAAGGAACTCCACACAAGTTATATAAAAAATAGCCTTTGTATTATCATGAACACATTAGAAACATAATCACACATTTACACTGTGCCAAATGGCACTAGACGCTATTCACAGGGGATTATATACAGGACCGGGCCAATCGGGCCATGGTCACAACCATCCGAGCAGGTAAGTAAATATAAACCATGACCAGTAACTACTGGTACAATAATGACCTAAGCATTATCACATTAGCATTAGACACCATCCTAAAATATCATAGCATGACATTAGGCATAACCACATTAGCGTTAGTCACCTTCCTAAGCATAAACCCATTACACATTAGGCCTTACCAGCATAAACATCATTAGAGGCATATATCAGGGTGCATAAACCATGTCATATAAATCACATTTTTCCATAGGCATCACCTTAGGGCCTTGCGCCCTACCACATAAAACTGACCTCCAGGCCAACTGGCCTTCTCTAGGGCTCCAAACGCCCTTTGACCAGAAATGTCCGGGCCTAGCTGCAAATGCAGCCAAAGCAAAGTACGCACTGCCTGGGGCTTGGGGGGGAGTGTATCTCACTCCTGCGCTTCATGAATGCCCCCAAAGTAAAACTGGCACTGGCACTCCTGTGCCCTGAGTCCTCCACTGGGACTCTAGAAACTAATGTGCCCAATGACCCGTGGGGGTGATTCTCACCCCTTACTTATTATAACCGTAAAATGCCCCCCAAGGTGCAGCTGCCCGCAACTGCAGTGCAGCTGTGAAGAAAAATACACTGGCACTAATGGGGCCTGGGGAAGCAATCATAGGGGGAGGGTACTGACAATGTGTCCCGACCCAACTCCTGACTTGGTAGTGGAGGATCAACTACCCCCAACATTGGAGAAATGGCACTGGTACTACACGTGCCATCTGAGTCCGTCTCTGGGACTCCCAGCCAACAAAAGGGCCCCCTTGATGCAGCTGCCTGCTATGGCAGTGCAGCTGCGAATGAGCAAACAGGGAAGGCACTGACACTCGCTGTGCCTCTGAGAGCCCCACTAACTGGGTCTCGGGGCAACTCTTGTCTGGTCGCACGTGAGGTCTCCAGTCTGGTCGCAGTCTTCTCGGGCACCCTTTGGACACGGAGGCGGGGTAGGCTTCCGCCCTCCTTTGGTCACAATGCGGAAGGACGTCAACAGCGGCTGCCTTGTCTCCAGCCAGATAGCACTTTCCTGCTTCCTTCCTCACAGGTCAGCCCGCCCACAGTCAGGCTTTCAGGATGCCTGACTTCCTATTTCGCACCCCGATCATGGCAGCTGGCGGTTTCTCTCTCGGGCAATGTGGGGTGGGCTCCCGCGATTCAGCATCCACAACAGCGGGGTAGGCACCCGCTTTTAACAGAGGTGCAATGCGGGGGGGACACCCACGATCAACACCAAACACAGGGTGGGCACCCGCTCCTCCAATAAAACACCAAATGCAGGGTGGGCATCCACTCTTCTTGGCACAATGTGGGGTGGGCTCCCGCTTCAATAAGGAGCTCAATGGGGAATACCACATGCCAGGATTCCCTCGCAGCCTCACGCTGCAGCAGGGCAGCTCCACTCTCCTTAGGCAATTAAAATACAGTACTCATGAGGTGCTAGGAGCCATAAAGTACTTAAAAGGGCAGAAATAAAAGAGTTGTTGGTGCTGGGGAGACCACAGCTCAGCCAGGCAGGCCAGCACGCAGGGACCCCTAGGACACAGCAGCTGGATCCCGGGCGGTTCCTCCTGGCAGAGGGTCCCCTCCAAGTAAGCACAAGCACAGAACAGATTCATGGGGTCACAGCCCCTTCATTTATACTTCATTTTCCTTTGTCTATAGTACAGGGCAGGGGGGAACCAGATGCAACTGGTTCAGGGAGGAATTGGAGCACTCTGTTGACAGGGCTCCTCTTCTCTATTATTAGGTGGGGGCTCATCATCGGACACACCACAGGGGGGAGGAGATAGCATTCACTAGGGCAGGCACAATCCTATTCAGGGACTAGGGACTTCTCTTCCCACCACTCCAAATGCAGATGTCCCATTCAGCCTTGCGCTGACTCACCCTGCCCCCTTCTGGAGCCACACACACCCTCCAGCTCCTGTAACTCACAAGCCAGATATGCAATTCACATCAGGCAGACAGACACATAGCACACAGAAATGCCAACTTCTAAAAGTGGCATTTCTAAAATATTTATAATAAATCGGTGCACACCATTGCGTAGCATAAATTATTACTATTTCAAACATACCAAACTTGACCATGCCGCTCCTCTAATATCAGGAATTACCACTGAAACACTTATCAGGGAATCCCCAATGCATTCCTATGGGAGGCCACCCCACAGTAGTGAGAAACCAGAAATGCTGTTTGCCACTACCAGGACATGTCACACAGTTAAGGTACATGTCCTATCGTTTACCTAAAATGCACCCTGCCCATACGGCTAGCTAGGGCCTACCTTAGGGGTGACTGACATGCAATAAAAGCGGGGTCACGGACATAGCACACACTTTAGGTGCCACGTCACAGCGGCAGTAACACTGGGCACACAGACCCTGCAATGGCAGAGGCCTGAGATAAGTTTGAAAGGCTACTTTGGTGGGCGGCCCAAACAGCTCTGCAAGCCCACCAGGAGCATTTCATTTACCAGCCCTCTGTATAGGAGATACCACTTTACAAGGGACTGACAGGTAAATTTAATAGGCCAAACAGGTATAGACCAATCTCACCATATTTAACACAGAGAGCACACACCCTTTACACTGAACAGCATTGCTAAAGTGCCCAGAGTCCTAAAACCACCAACACCATGTCAGAAAAAAGGCTAGGAGAAAGGCAAAAAGTTTAGGGATGACCCTGCAAAAAGGACCAAGTCCAACAGACCGTGTGATACTCTGGGTTGTTAGATGAACAGGGAGAGTACCCACCTTATATAATAACTACAATCATAAATTAACCTGAGCTCAATCCTTTGGTAGCTTTGGCACAAAGCAAACAGGCCTATTCTAGAGGCAATGTCTAAAGTGTAAGTACCATTGGTGGTTTGTTTATGTGGGCTGGTGAGCAGCACCCTGCGCCTCCTGCATGCCGCATGAAGTGTTAAAAATAAAACAGCATTGAAATGATTTCATTGCCATTTTATTTTTGACCAAAGCGCACTGCAGCCACCAGCCTGCCTTTGAGCCAGGTGGGTGGATACTCTTCTGCCGATTGGCATGAGGTGGGCTGTAGTATTGGTGGCCACAAACTTCAAAGTGCATATGTCACTTTGGCCGACGGTCTTACGCCAGCCAAAGTGACATGCGCACTTTGAAGCTCTCCACCCAGCTGTCTTGGATAGCTAGGTGGAGACCAAGCACACGCCTCTAGAGCCTGAAGCAGCCTTTGGCCAAGCCACTCCATCCAATCCTGGTGCTGGTCTCATGCTGCATGCACCAGGATTGGTTGGGGGGGTTCTTTGTTCCACAGGCTTCGGAGGACAGTGAGGAGGATGCAGAGCCACTGGGTAAGTACACTTTAGTTTTATTTAATGAATGTATTGTTTAATGCATGTTGTTTGTTTTGAGGGAGGAGGTGGTTTTATTTGGGCTAAGCATTGGGCTTAGCATATTACGAGTTTCCTCACTGCAACCCTTTTCAGGCCAGTAAGCCCACCATAAAAAGGGTGGGAGTGAGCAAACTAAGGGGGTGTCTCTGTGCACAGGGTGCATGCAGGGGGGCACATGGTGTGCCCCCCTGTATTGTTGAACCCCCTATTCCTGCGCAGACAGAAATGCATAACATAGTGCATTTCTGTCCATACAGGAATGGGCTATGGCGCCCTACAGTAGTGCCTTTGTTAGGTTCTCATATGAGCCCTAGAAAGGCACCACCGTGGCAATGTTGCCCCAGGACAGCCCACCAGGATTTCAACTCGTAATCTGGCAGGCGGACTGACTATGGGTTTGGTGGTCTTGGAGTGGGGCTCTGGGGTGCCGGCCCACTCTAAGACCGCCAAAATCGTAATCAGGCCCTTAGTCTATGTAATGGAAGTCAAAAATTCTAATTAGGGTAAGACAGCAGACCTCCACATCTTCGAATAGCCACTTGCAGAGGTATAGGTAAGCAGATGAATTTTGGAAGCAAAGCTTTTAACAGGAGAAATTAGAACTGTTGTGCCCAGGGAAGGTCCCTCGCTTGTCAGCTACTTTTCATCCCTCTGACCGGTGAAGATTTCTTCCTTCGGACTTAATTACTTTTTTGGAGCTCAAGTTCTTCCTGCGAAAAAAGGCTGCAGGCTGTAGAGGAAAACAGCTCTATAAGGCTGGATACCTTCTGCACAAGTTCCCACTAAATCGGATTTGCTGCTGTGGAGAAGATGTAATAGAAGCATCCTGAATTGTTTTGCACAGCTGCAACACACCTTTGTCCGGATTGGCTTGGCAGCTTGTTCCCTGCTCTTTGCTGGTTCTCCGATAATTTTTTTTTTTCCGAAGTCCAAGGTTCCGGATGTGTTAGGAGGAGTACTCTTTGGCATCAGCAAGGGTCCAGGCCCTTGGGGACAGCACTTGGGGGTAAAGACTCACTCCAGCAGAGACCAATAGCAGGGTCCTCATCAGGACCATAGGAAACTGGTCATCTGGAAATACAGAAAAAGGCTTCTTGGACCTTGGTGTCACTGCAGCCCAAACAGGTCAGTTCTATCGTCCTTGGAGTCTACTTCTTTGTTCTGGGTGAAAGAGGAAAAGCAAGGCCAATGTTCAGGGCTGTCTTCAGGTCACAGGCAGCATATTCAGTCCTATTCCGTTCTTCTACAGGTCCAAAAGTGATCTGAAGAGGGTACTGGGGATGCCACATGTATGTGCCAACCTGTGGCTGAGGGAAAGTTATGGCTACTCCCTAAGAAATGGGTTAAAGGTTTCCAGGGGTGACCCTACCATGTTTTGGAGTACTTCATGTTGGTTTTATTGCAGACAATCCCACAGTGCCCTTCTCTGCCAAAAACAAATAAGACAGAAACTTACTTCCCCTGTGTGGAGTTCCTGTGCACACCATATAGGTGTGTTTGGGGGAATGAGCAACCCCTCCTTTGTGGTCACTTGAAACCAGTTATGGGGGCAGCTCATCCCCCACTGGGCCTGGTGGCCAATTAGCTAAAAGAACAAAGGAAGGGGCAAGCCCTGGCGTTCACTGCATCTGCCTGTCACAGGGCGGGCCTCTTTGAAGTTAATAAAGTCCTGGCCATAGCCCAGATGGCTGGTCTGCCAGAGAAAGAGAACACCTCATCAGACCCAAGGCGTTTGCCTCAGGGCTGGAAGCAAGTTCATACCTCTTTAAGTTGGGTATTCATCTCCTGGGTGACTGTTGTAAAGCTCAAGCAAATGCGATTCTGGAGGTTTTAGGCAGATAACAGGAAACGTTTTATAAGTTCCTGTTCTAAAATATTTCTTACACATCCAACTTTCCCAAGGAAATGGATTTGTTTTAAATGGGTTTGAAAGTCCAAAAATGAACTTGCTAACTTTATCCTAAGCGAAGATAGCAATATTAAATTTAATATTGCATCACAATGATTTCCTATTGAACAGTTAACAGTGCTACAGTGAAAATATAGTTTAGTTTTTTCCACTGCAAGGACATATTTAACATTAAAGCTTTACATGTTCTATTCATAAATACCATGCACCCTGCATTAATGAGCCGTAAAACCTAATTATGTGTGACATATTAATAGTTAAAAGGATGGTTTAGACCTTTCTATAGTGATTATTTTGACAGGTTGTATTCACAGTTAAAACCTGCACCACTGTGCTACACAAGGCAGGCCTGCAGTCATGTTTGTGCTGTCCCTGCATTGGGTGCACAATGTGTGCTGCAGCCCAGTGGTGACATTTAACTTACAGACCCTGGGTATACTTTAAGTACCATATGCAAGGCACCGGATCAGTAAATCAAATATGCCAATTACGAGTATACCAATGTTAACATATTGTAGGGAGGAGCATAAGCACTTTACCTCTGCTAAGCAAGGATAACTTGCACAAAGTTATATACCCAGCAAAAAAGGGTTAAAAAAAAGGACAAACAATTTGGAGAGACCCTACAGAAAGGGCACATGTCAGACTGTGAGCAAAGATACAAAGGCAAAGAATTCCAGTGATTTAGTCCCACATACGAGCAGTGACTGCTGATTTTACAGTACTTAATGAGAGGCGTTACTGCTAGATGAAGTTCCAAAGTTGTACGACAGGCCAGAATTATTTTTATGAGTGAGGCATAGAAGTTTGAAAATAGATTTTTTGCAGACCGGGAGCCAATGGAGATGAAGCAAGATATGAGTGTGGGTGAGTGAGTAAAGGAATAAGGGGCCTATTTATTAAAAAAGGAACACATCTTGCTGTGCTGCATTACAGGGAAAGTGCAGGGATGCACCATATTTAACACAATATGGTGCATTCCTGCCTTTTTCCCAGGTCTGGTGCACAATGGGCTGCCTAGCGCCAAAGCAGGCACCCTTGCATCATGGTGCAAGTGTGCTTATGTTGCATGCAGGATTGTTTTGGTGCAGGAAGGGGCACCTTCCTGCACAAAAATAATCCCCTGAGTTATATTCTTCTTTCTATGCTCACATCAAAAGAGGAAGTAATGAGAAGAAATAAAGATATTTATCCTTGTTACGCCTCCCCTGGGAAGGAGTAACATTTGGTGCATTCAAAGGTCAACCACTGATGGTAAATCTGGGAATGCATCAAAATCCATAGGAGCTGCGTGGGAACACCTCTGTAACGCCCAAGGAAAGCCTTCTTGGGGCAGAGTAACGCGACACTGTTTTCAACTACAATGTGTTACTCCATATTTATCAAGCCACTCAAGGCCGCAAAAAGTGGCTTTGCATGGCTTGATAAATTGCATTTTAGGGTTTGCGTCATGCATGCACCATGTTGCATGGTGCAAACGAGATGCAACCCCTTGATAAATATGCCCCTAGGTGTTGCCGAATTTTGATCCACTTGAAGCTGATGAAGAAGCTTGTCTGGAATGTTGAAATAAAGGATATTACAGTAATCCAGAAGTGAAGTGTTGATGCACGGACAGTGCTTAATTTGAGCCAGTGGTAGCAGACGGGCCCCACCGGCTCTCATTTTGAGGACCAGTACTTATTTTTCCTCCGCACTCTTTGATTCAGAGCATGAGAGAGAAAACATAAATGGGGGGAAAGAAGGAGGAAGAGAAAAATGAGAAAACAGTGATAAAGCAGGGATGGTAAAGAATCTGCAAAGATGAGGTAAACAGGCAGGGGTCGCCTGATGGTGTGTTTAAGCAGTATCTGGTGCAATCAAAATGATGCTGCCTTAATATTCTGCACCCTGAGCGCTGCAAACACCAGCCATGAGCTTCTGAATAACAATTATGGACCCAGCATTTATCTTTTATTAGTCAGCTATGTGCATCGATATAAGTTTTTATGGCCTGAACTGAAAGCCATTCAAAATATTTACAAACATTTTTTAGAATGTGAAACCAAGGGGCAGCTACACTGGTGACTTGGAAGTTATAGAAAGATTATGGCTGAGGGTGATTCCCAAATTCTTTGCCAAGTATTCTGGAAGAGGAGTGTCACTAAGGCCCCAGGCCATCAAGCGAAGGACCTGACCAAGGAAGATTTACCACACATGACTACCTCTGACTTTTCTCGTGCTGGGGTCTACACCTGTAAGGAATAACATGTTTTAAGTTATAAACAAAATATTATTACAGTGTCTTATCAGTAGTATGCAGTCAAAAAATCCTTCACCACAATTTACCACCCAGACAGTGGAAAGAAATCAACTGCATACTACTGATAAGACACTGTAATAATATTTTGTTTATAACTTAAAACATTTTATTCCTTACAGGTATAGACCCCAGCATTTTTCTGCATGGGTCCGAATCGGCTCTAAGCCGTAAGTATTTTGGATCAATTTATCCTTTTTACTTTTTCACATATAATTCCTCACGGCAGGGTGCACCTTAGGGCGTGTACATCACCGGAGGATCACATAAATTTGGTCCTGACGAAAGCTGAGCGACTCGGGCTCACACACAGCAGAAACATGTCGACCTAATCTTTTCACATTGTGGACTAGGTGTCTTTAATTATTGAGACCCTCCCTGTGTTTCCACTCTAAATTGCTTTTAACCAGTGCAGGTTGGACTCTGAATAAAATAGTTTACCGTCACAACTACGCACTTTTTAATTTCCTTTTTTGCACTCACTTAGCACAATTTGGCTTTTCTGTTTGCACCCTCAACACTCACAAGAACCAGCTCCGCTGTATACAGGCATTGCAGCACACTGGAAAGACGCTAGGTCTTTCCAGTGGGAACCCAGTGATGAAGCATGTCACCACTAGGTTTGTGAGTGAGGGTTCTTATCTAATCAGTTTTTTGTTTTCCTTCTCCATTTGTTCTTAACCACATCAAAAGTAATTATTCTTTTGAAAGTGGTTTTTGTTACCTTCACTCTTTTGTTGTTTATCAAACATTCATTAGGAGTAAGAGAGTGAACTGTTATACCCTTACTCTCTCTTTGTTTAGATGGGAAAAAGAACAAAACATTAAGCAGAAGCCTTGAATCAGTGTATACATATTTGCACACTATACACGTGAGGCTCTGCATCCGGAAATTATCTCACAGAGACAGGTAAAAGTGGAATGGCTCGTGATTAGGCAAACCACTAGGGGAAATCCTTTTTCCATAAAGACTCTCATAGCCATATCCAGAAGTGACCCAACAAAATAGTAAATCTAAATATTACACCAATGCGCAGTGTGAGGACAAACATGAGACTACAGCCTTGACATCAAGGGAGACAAAGGTCTTACTGCTGAGGAGATTAATTATGGCCCCACAGTTGGTAGCGGAGTCTTGCTCACTGGCATTGGACCACCTAAAAGAGAAGGGAAAAGACAGACAAATTGGCAACTCCTGCTATGTGGAGTCAGGTGTAAGACTCCAGAGATCAGAAGATCATGAAAACTGCGTTTACAGTTGGTCACGACTGCTACTGGCGTACGACTGACCCAGGACTCTGCTACCGCTGGTTTAGCTGGTAAGCAGAGCAGGAGGGGTATAAAACTGTCTCACGTGCACAGTGGCCAGAACTTCTGGCCCACAACACTAGACTAGAGACAGGAGGCCGATATGGCAAAAATGGGCAACATGTTGAATGGGATGCTAAACAGATTGCGTCCCATGTTATTAGTGACTAAAATGATGAAAAGCAACTGGATGTGACCAAAGGGGTGTTTTGAAGAGTTAACGGATATGGGTAGAGAGCACTCAGTGAGTGGGAGAATAGAATATGTGAGGTGTGTAATATGGACCTTCATTTCACCCCTTGTCCCTCTCTTCATAGACTTAAAGCAGAAATAAGGTCACAATATTGATGGTAGAGGCACAGTCATTCAGCCTGCACAGTGATGATGCCTGATGTTTTTGTCTTCATACAAAGTGTTGAGGTAGGATGCTTGAGCACCTCACTCTTCACATCAGCAACAGAAAAGAACTCCTGCAAAGGTGCCCATTCGGCATTGCAGCGTTGGCCCAATGAGGAGATGCCCGATGATGAAGAATGGAACCCCTCAGATGTGTGATGGCTCTTGCTCCTGATGGATCAGATCCCCTGATCTGACAGCTCTGGTGCTCTCGACCATTCCCCCTTCTTCTTTTTCTTAGGACCTGCATACGTTTGACTGTACTCGCATATTTGGGGGCGTCTATACTGGACCTTCATTCACCCCTTGCCCTTCTTTTTATAGACTTAAAGAGAAAATAAGGTCATGATCTTGATGGTAGAGGGACAGTCATTTAGGTTGCATGGTGATGATGCCTGATGGTGTGGGTCTCCATACATGGTTTTGAGGTAGGCTTTAATTATTGAAGGCTCTAGCTAGTCTTGGGTAACTGACTTTCAGAACAAGATGATTGAGTGAAGGCTGGGGTTTAAGTAACTACATGGAATCAAGGCAGTCAATGTGCCCAATTTAAGGTTATTTATTTACTGGCTTTCTGCATCAAAGGTTCTTGTCTTGGTTTAGGAGTACAGTTAGAGCATACCACAGAGACCACCCCTGTACATAATGGGATTGTCCTCTGAATGTCGAGCATTGTGTCAGCGGTATGGTGTCAGGCCTCCCAGTGATGATACTGGACGTACTCATGCCCTATGTGTCCTGAGGACAAAGAATTGTTTGGCCAGGGTGAAAAGTCCTGCACGGAGCCGCAGTTGGAGTTTCCTGAATCAGCGGTGAAATTTCAAGATGGCCGCCGACTCGCAAAAGAAGTCCACGGTCTAGAAGTTAAACCACTCTGCAGCTGTAGGTCCTTAGGTGAAGCACGCACGATAAACGGAATGCGCACTTTACCTGAGGAATTCGGAGAGACGGCTGTGCGAATCCCTGACTCCTGTTTATCCCCTTCGTTCCCGTTTCCAATTGCGTCGCGCTCATTTCTTAGTCCAAAGGTAGTTTCCAGAGTTTCCCCTTCCTTTCCCGATATACCCATTTTCTCCTTAATTCCTGTCAGCTCTCGAGTGACATTTACCCAGTGAGGAGTTCGAGCGTTTGGAGAGAGAGAGAGAGTCGATGTCAGGAACCAGTTGAGCATCTCCATGGTCAGGAGAAGAACGACAGATAAGTGCTTAATACGTTTTTTGAGAAGTTTAAAAGCATGAACTAGAATCACAGAGAAAACAGTATAAAATAAAAGCAACAATATTACTTCATAGAAAATTGTTGAAATTCACAAAATACTTACCAGTCAGTTTCTCTGAATCTCAGTAGAAGAAAAGGATTGACATATTAACTAGAAAGACAAAAGAACCAAAGAATATCGATAGCGCTCTAGTGTTAAAAATATGAGTAAGATTAAAAGAGAGAAGAGAGAATTCCTAGAAAAAAGGGACTTCGCCCTAGAGAAGGTAAGAGTAGAACTAGAGAGAGTCAAAATAGTATAATAGAAATTAGAGCAGACAGTACCTAATCTCTATGTGTTACAGGCAAAATCTCAGGGAGTAAGGTCCTCGCAGAAAGAAAAAAGAAAAAAAGAAAGAAGAGAAGCACTAGTCTCAGGAAGTATAGGTAAGACTAGTCACCAATAATTGTGTAGGACAGAGATTAGGGAGGATAGGAAGGAAAGTTAACTGTTATTTTCTTTTGATGCATTAGGACTTCAAGGGCTTCAAAAGATTCGAAAGAAAAGACAGAGAAGCGGAAGAATAGATCCTGAGCAGTCTCTTCTTGTTTATTATTTTATCCAATTTCCCCTTCCCCCTCTGAGAGACCTTAGGGGTCAAGTTATCTACAATTGACTCTGAGGATTTCTGGAGGTGGAGTTGGGAAAAGGGCATCAAGCTGCTCCTGTGCAAGTCGTGGTAAGAGTTCACTTTTAGTCTCTGACAGAGTGAAGTGCCCACGTATATAAACAGCACCCGAACAGGATGGCAGAGGGAATTAATCTACAAACCTTGGGTACAGTTTTAGAAGCCATACAAAAGGAACTGATATCTGTTAAAGAGGAGAATCAAAAGCTTCAACAGGAAGTGGTTAAGTCCAGAAAAGAAACAGCAGAATAGGCTGAAAGAATGGGACAACCATTTAATGTAGGAAGAAAAAATGCAAGAGCTTCGGCAGAAGGTTCAAATAGATTAACAACTCAAGTAATACGTTCTTTTTCTCCGGTTATTCCTTTGGCCCCTCCAAAGCAATTTAGCGGAGATCCTCAAAAGGCTCAGATATTCCTTCGCAGTGTTCCCTTCACTTTATGTGTCGCCCTTCTATTTTTCCTGATGCGCAGTCTAGAGTGGCATTTGCCCTGTCATATTTAAGTGGTGACGCAGCCTCGTGGTCGATGCCTTTGGTTTCCAGAAACGATCCAATCCTGCAGAACTATGATGAGTTTAAAAGAGAATTCCTTCGAATATTTGACAGGAGAAGAATCTCACAGGAGGTGGACAACGAATTACTAGAACTATGACAAGGCAACCGGTATTTGGTCGCTTATCTAGCGCAATTTAATAAGTTGGTGGTAGAGACCAATTGGCCAGAAAGTAAATGGGCGGCAGTATTTTATCGTGGATTACGAGACGAACTGAAGGATGTGCTGGCCCAGATACCTAACCGACCAACTGAAATATCAGAACTAGTTGACTTAGTGCTAGAAATAGATTTTCGCCAAGGAGAAAGGAAAGGTGAGAAAAGAAAAGACTTCAAGCCGACTGCGCCCAGATTCGCTAGGACTAGATCAGATTATAACCGAACCATAGAGGGACAAGTAAGCTCTGAACCGATGCAAATAGGAACCATTAGAGGTCCATTGACTAAGGAAGAAAAGGAGAAAAGAAGGGCTGGAAATGTATGTATGTTTTGCGGTTCGAATGGTAATTTTGTAAGGAGTTGTCCAAAGACTCAGTTTAAGCCGAAGGAAAACTTGCAGCACCACCTGTAGGAGGAGTTGGACAGGTGGATGCTAATCAAGAATCAACTCCAAAAGAGCACCAGCTGGCAAATACTCTTCAGTCCTCCTCGCCTCATTTGGTCTTGTCTATGGTGATTAAGTTTCGGAAGTGACCCTAAATGATGTGTCGGTGATGGTGGATTCTGGGGCCACCGAAAATTTTGATATCTAAAACTCGTAACAAAGGTGGGATTTAAGGCCATTGCAAAGACCAAAAGTGAATCAGTGAGGGCAGTGGACGGCACAAATCTTTCGTCTGGACCAATTGTGAGCCATAATGAACCCTTACAGATGATATCCAATGATGGTCATGAGGAACTCATCCAATTTAACTTGATAGACGCAACTCAATTCCAGCTCATCTTAGGACTTCCGTGGTTGACCGAACACAACCCCACAATTAATTGGAGCACCAGAACAATCACAATGGATTCAGATTATTGTCGGGAAAATTGTGTAGGAGGAAAAGAAAATAATTACAAAGATAATCCAGCACATAGGTTGTGTATGATGGGAGGGTCGGTATGCGTCATCAATTCACAGGAAATACCTCCAGAATATCAAGATTTTGAGGACGTTTTCAATGAGAAGGAGGCTGAGCAACTATCTCCCCACCGAGACTATGACTGTGCAATAGAACTAGAGCCTGGTGCCAACCTACCCTGCAGTCGAGTCTACGCGTTAATCGAAAAGGAACATAAACATCTGAAGGAATATTTAGATAAGTATTCGGCAAACGGTTTCATTCGGCTTTCCAAATCCCCAGTGTCTTCGCCACTCTTTTTTGTGCGGAAGAAGAAGGGCAATCTAAGAACTTCCATTGACTATCGAGCCATAAACAAGATTACAAAAACAATCGTTACCCACTCCCTCTTATCTCTGTTTTACTGGACCAAGTCAAGAGTGAACAAATATACACCAAATTAGATTTGAGAGGAGCCTACCATCTGATCAGAATGAAGGAAGGCGACGAGTGGAAGACTGCTTTCCGGACGAGATTTGGATTGTTTGAATACCAGGTCATGCCTTATGGTTTGGGCAATGCCCCGCTGCCTTCCAGCATTTTATAAACAACATTCTGAGAGAATATATTGATCAGTGTGCAATCGTCTATATAGATTATATCTTGATTTACTCTGATAATACATACGAACATCAAGAACAAGTGAGAGGAGTTTTGCAAAAACTGAGTGAGAATCGACCATTTGTCAAACTGGAAAAATGTGCCTTTAATGTTTCCAAAGTATATTTTCTGGGATTTATTCTTTCACCAACTAGAGTGAATATGGATGAAAGCAACATCCAGGCAGTAGTGGATTGGATGTCCCCTAGTAGTGTGAAAGAGGTGCAGAGCTTTATTGGATTTGCAAATTTTTATAGAAGGTTCATTGAAGAATTCTCCAGGAAGATCCTGCCACTCACCAAGTTGTTGAGAAAAGGTGTTCGTTTTGAATGGACAACAGAAGCGGAACAGGCTTTTAAGTAATTGACGGGAAGTTTTACTTCAGCTCCGGTGCTCTTACATGCCGATCCATCAGTACCATTCTACGTGAAAACGGATGCTTCCGACCAAGCCATTGGTGGTGTGTATCTCAAAGACACAAAGAAACTGGTCAACTACACCCAGTGGCTTACAGATTACGGAAGTTAACGCCCGATGAACAAAACTACACTACAACAGTGAAGGAATTGCTAGCAATAAAGGACGCTTTCAAGGAGTGGCGCCACTATCTAATGGGGGCTAGACACCAAGTGACGGTCTTTACTGATCACGAAAACTTGAAATTCTTAAAATCCGATAAGGCATTTACGCCAAGACAACTGTGCTGGTCCTTGTATTTTGCCGAATACAATTTTGTAATCACTTACAGACCGGGTACACAAAATGGAAAGGTGGATGCCTTATCTAGGATCGGAACTGATGTCCAACGACCTGTAGAAGAGAATGAAAACATTATACCCACTTCAAAGATAGTCGGAGCAACCACCCCCATTACCTTTGGAAAACAAATTACTCACATTATGAGTCTGGAAAACAAGCAAGAATGGGCAAAAGAAGAAGAAGGCAGAGAAATTAAACTCCATCTGCCTTACCACAAGGGAGTGTTGTATATTCCAACCGAAGAATTGCAAGACCAGGTGTTACACGAGTGTCATGACAATTTATTGGCCGGTCATAAAGGGGACACCAAAACCAAGGAATTAGTAAAGAGACATTACTGGTGGCCGAGCATGACCACAGATATAGAAAAATAGGTGAAATCATGTGAAATTTGCGCTCAGGGAAAATCAGAACGGCAACCTCCAAAAGGGTTGTTGCAACCTATTCCCACTCCTCCTGGTCCATGGCACACAATCACAATGGATTTGATAGTGGATTTACCTTCAAGTAGAGGTTATGATACAATATGGCTAGTGGTAGAGTCAATCATTAAAATGGCAAATTTTTTGGCCTTAAAAGGGGCACCAACTTCTAAACAGTTAGCAAATCATTTCAGTACTCAAATTGTCAAGATAAATGGAATTCCCAAGGTCATCATCTCAGATCCGGGATCCCAGTTTCTATCCCATTTCTGGAAAGCCTTTTTGAGTGCCCTGGGAATAGAGGCTAGGTATTCCACCAGTTACCACCCAGAAACTGATGGACAGACTGAGAGGGTCAATCAAGAATTAGAGCAATATTTTGTTGCTATTAAAACAGGGTGGAAATTGGTCAGATTACTTGTGGGCTGCAGAATTCACGCACAATAATTCTAGGAATGCCTCAACAGGTTACTCCCCTTTTACCTAAATTATGGCAGACATCCAAGCCCAACAGTAAAAGACACAGATATTTCAGTTCCAGCAGTTCAGAATTTAGTTACTCACTGAAAAAAGATTCAGGAAAATGCTTCTCAGAACTTAGAACAGGCAAAAGAAAGGTATAAAATCTATGCAGATAAAAAGAGAAGAGAAGGTCCCAGTCTAACAAAAGGAGAAGAGGTATGGTTAAGTACAAAACATCTGAGGTTGAAAGGAAATAGGAAGTTCCACCCAAGATTCATAGGTCCTTATCCAATTGAGAGACAGATAAATCCAGTAACCTATCAGCTGAAATTGGCTGCTAAAATGAAGATCCACCCAGTTGTTCATGTTTCCTTATTAAAAAAGACTTCACCCTAGTTACGAAGAAATTCACCACCTAAACCAATCCAATTAGAGTCAGGGGTGGAATATGAAGTAAAAGAAATCTTAGACTCTAAACTAAAAGATGGGAAGCTATATTACTTGGTGGACTGGAAGGGTTACGGTCCGGAGGAACAGTCGTGGGAGGTGGCCTCAGATGTGCATGCTCCCCGCTTGGTGAAATATTTTCATCGAAGGTGTCCCATGAAGCTAAAAGAGAAAGGACCTTCCTTGTTGAGGGTACTGTCAGGCCTCCCAGTGATGATACTGGACGTACTCATGCCCTATGTGTCCTGAGGACAAAGAATTGTTTGGCCAGGGTGAAAAGTCCTGCACGGAACCGCAGTTGGAGTTTCCTGAATCAGCGGCGGAATTTCATAATGCCCACCGACTCGCGAAAGAAGTCGGCGGTCTAGTAATTGAATCACTCTGCAGCTGTAGGTCCTTAGGTGAAGCGCGTGTGATAAACGAATGTGCACTTCACCTGAGGAATTCGGAGAGACGGCTGTGCGAATCCCTGACTCCTGTTTATCCTCTTAGTTCCCGTTTCCAATTGCGTCATGCTCATTTCTTAGTCCAAAGGTAGTTTCCAGAGTTTCCCCTTCCCTTCCAGATATACCCATTTTCTGCTTAA
Source organism: Lissotriton vulgaris (assembly GCF_964263255.1). Classification (NCBI taxonomy): domain Eukaryota; kingdom Metazoa; phylum Chordata; class Amphibia; order Caudata; family Salamandridae; genus Lissotriton; species Lissotriton vulgaris. Next base: position 1,701,903,785 of record NC_141694.1, on the reverse strand, counting down.
TTCCTGTCAGCTCTCGAGTGACATTTACCCGGTGAGGAGTTCGAGCGTTTGGAGAGAGAGAGAGAGTCGGTGTCAGGAACCAGTTGAGTATCTACATGGTCAGGAGAAGAACGACAGGTAAGTGCTTTCTATGTTTTTTGAGAAGTTTAAAAGCATGAACTAGAATCACAGAGAAAACAGTATAAAATAAAAGCAACAATATTACTTCACATAAAATTGTTGGAATTCCACAAAATACTTACCAGTCAGTTACTCTGAATCTCAGTAGAAGAAAAGGATTGACATATTAACCAGAAAGACAAAAGAACCAGAGAATATCGATAGCGCGACAGTAATGTAATGATGATACTTGTAAAGCGCACTGTTACCCCATCTTGGGGTGTCCTGGCGCTGAAGACCGCTGGGGAACCCGTCCTGGCTTTCCCTGTGAGATGGTCCCTTCTGGGTATCTCCAAGGTGAAACCAGGCATCCCCGGCGTCTGTGAGGGGCCGTTGTAGAGATGAGGCAAGCTTAAAGCCCAGAGTGCCGAGTGTGATCCCTGGTTAGAGTAGGCACCGAGGCGAGAATTATCGAGTCCGTTGACCCTGGTGCCGCGTCGGGAATCGAACCCTGGTCCCGGGCCGTTCTCTGCTTCTGGGTCTGCCGCCTCTAATCAGTGAGCCACACCACTTCAGTGTTAAAAACACGAGTAAGAATACAAGAGAGAAGAGAGGATTTCTAGAAAAAAGGGACTTCGCCCTAGAGAAGGTAAGAGTAGAACTTGAGAGAGCCAAAATAGTATTATAGAAATTAGAGCAGACAGTACCTAATCTCGATGTGTTACAGGCAAAATCTCAGGGAGTAAGGTCCTTGCAGAAAGAAAAAAGAAAAAAGAAAGAAGAGAAGCACTAGTCTCGGGAAGTATAGGTAAGACTAGTCACCAATAATTGAGTAGGACAGAGTTTAGGGAGGATAGGAATGAAAGTTAACTGTTATTTTCTTTTGATGCATTGGGACTTCAAGGGCTTCAAAAGATTAGAAAGAAAAGACAGAGAAGTGGAAGAAAAGATCCTGAGCATTCTTTTCTTGTTTATTATTTTATCCAATTTCCCCCTTCCCCCTCTGAGAGTCCTTAGTGGTCAAGTTATCTACAATTGACTCTGAGGATTTCTGGAGGTGAAGTCGGGGAAAGGGCATCAAGCTGCTCCTGTGCAAGTCGTGGTAAGAGTTCACTTTTAGTCTCTGACATATGGTCAGTATATTTCCATTCCATAGGCTAGTGGTTGTAAACTAAAGTCTGAACAGCTTGGAGTGTGAATAGCTGAGTAGTACTTTATGAAAAAATCATAGGGATTTGAATCTCCATCTTTCTTCAATGTAATGCTAATGGATGACATTCAATGCTAGTTCAATGTGCTCATGTTATAAGGCCAAACAAGAGGAGACCAGCCTGGTTCTGGACTTGTTGGAAGTCTACAATTGAGTTTTTTGTTAAGACTTTGTAGAGATTGTTGACTATGTGAAACATAATGGCAGGAATGGCTTAGGGTCATTTTTTGAGAGTGGTAGTGGAGTGGTAAGGTTTCTTATAGCAAACATAAGGAGTATGCAGCCAATTTAGTGGGAAGTTGAAGAAGAGATTGCTATTGAAAAATATGCCTGTGACAGATTGTTTACACTGAGGCAAGGTAGTGCCCAGTCAATTCAGAGTGGAGCTGAGTTGACAGTGCCCAAGAGCAGAGTGTCAGCTTTTTCACAATTCCAGTAGAGGCAGCTTATTTTCTGTATTCAAAAATGTACACGTGATAGACAATAAGCAGCAATATGTAGGATCAGAAAATTGGTGTTTGAACATAGTGTAAAAAAAAGAAAACGTGCAACAAAAATATAATTGCAGGAATATTGAGATGTAAAATACATGACATAAATAGTGACAGTACGTCTAGAATTTTTTGTCTTGTTTTAAATTTTGTTGTCAAATATAGCATTTACTAAAATACCATTGCATAATTTGACTTGTTACGAGATTTTAGTTAAATAGTTGCAATAGTCTTGAAGTTTATTTTATGTATTAAATGTATTTACATTTTAAAATAGTTTGATCATATATAAGTATTTTGAATAGTTATTGTAATGTTTATTGTACTTAATTTCAAATTGTATGTATTACAATATATTTAAATACAAATATGTTTAATTAACTTTTCAGTAGGAGGACGTTGAGCTTATACATTAAAATGGTGGGGAAATTTTAAAGAATCGCTTGTGTAAAACATTTTTTGTGAATGAAATTGTTAATTTTTTCAATAATTTTGAAACTCTTAAAATGCTTAAATAACTAAGGGCTCCATTATGATGTCAGGCAGAAGGCCATCGAACATCTTGTCGTAGGTGTTAAGCCCAACATTTGTCCGATTGCTGTATCATGATACGGACAGTCTGACCGTTGCCTGTCGGGGGGATTATGCTCCACCTCCAACAGGCTCAGGAAGCCTGTCGGGCAGAGGGCGGATCGTAATTCCCACAATGGAGGTGCTGCCTGCTCAGGTACCCCCGTGGGGATTACGGTGCACGTTTCCGACAGCCTTTCTATGGGGGTACCACCTCCATAGAAAGGCTGTTGGAAACAGACTTTGGGCATCCCTAGCTGGACCCAGCCCCCTCCACTATGAGGCCTTGGACACCTTTGGTGCCCCCTTAAACATCAATGCATCGTGTGGCCTCCCAGATGGTGAATTGATGTTTAAAAAGTGCATTTTTCCTATTGTGGCTTGTTCTGCAGCCCGCAACACAAGTTGCAATAGGAAAGATGCACCATCCGACCTCCATGAAGGAGATCACATCCTAATTAGCGAAGCAGGATTGCCAACTCCTTGTCGGGCGGTCCCATTTCTGACACGATGCCTGTCGGACGATTATCCAAACGGCATCCTAATGGGCCCCTAAGTATAAAGGTAAAAACTAATTCAATTTATGTTTATGTTATGTTATTTTATCAATATTTTTTGTTGTTGATAAGTAAAATGGAAACCAATACATAATGAAATGATGTACTATTTTAATATTTCTTAAAGTTGTATTTTAATTTATTAGTTCATTTTTTACTTTATCTATTTTACATTAAAAGTTTAAAATGTATTTACATTTTGTTTTTTAATGCACTACCATTTTTTTATGTGTTTACATTTTTTAATCTTAAAGAAAAGTATTGATAATATTTTTAATGGCAGGATGTTGGTTTGTTGGGGATGGTTAATTTATTTGTGATAAGTATAACATTTTGTGTAATGTTTTACAATTTAAGTATAATATAAAAGGATGCATTCTGAAATGCAGGGATTAAGAATATATATTGTAATTGCTAAAAGTTTACCAATAATTAATGAAAAATGATTACATCATTTTTAACTTTTAAATTAATTTGACATTTTTTAGACATTTATTTAAAATATAGTTTACTTTAGTGTGTGTGTGTGTTGTTTTATGTATGTATTGTGATAAGGTTTAATCAAATTATGTGATTTGAACCCTTTCATATCCTACATTTTCACCGGATGGTTTAGACAGGAATAGTAAATGTTATCTTTTTAGTGTCAAACACCTTCCCCAAAATGGTTTGCAGTTTGTTTTTTTAAACAGTGTTTAGGTTTTTTCACCAATACATGTCACATTTTTGGCAGATTTATTTTGTATGTAATTTATTCATTGTATTTAATGCAAAAAGGTTTTGGTACGGTACCACATGTACTGAATTTCTAGCAAACCTTTAAGGTGTATATTTTTAAACATTTCTAAAAAATGGTACATCATTATTTTTTAAGTATATATTTGCTAGAGATAGTACTTTGTATTTTAACATTTTTATAATGCATATTTGGTACATATTAATCTGTACTATTTAATATAAAGCTTTAATTTTAAATTACTATTCAATTTTACACATACTTTTATATTTGTTCAATACATTGTTTAAGTTTTTTTTTAACTTAGTACATTTTCACATGCATTTATTATAGTTTTTTTATGTTTCTATAATATTCCTATTGATTTCTAAAAAGAAGATAATCTTTTTTTATTTTCATTTAGCTGCCATTTTTTACCGCGATGTGTATTTGCACTCCATCAGTGTAATTGTGAGGTGCATGTCATTTATGTCAGTTGTGGTTCCCTGTTACTGTTTGATGGACAAGGAAGAACTTTTTAAGTTTTTTTGTGCGGCTTTGGGGTTAGGTGGTGTGTGGGGAGAGGTAGTTAGTGTGCCTTATGGTGCTTATGGTGCTAGCTTGATTTGGTAAGGTAGATTAGTTGTAGTTTGTGTTGTTTTGTTATGTAGTGTAATGCAGTAGGCCTAAAAATAGCTTTGTACTAGTAGTAGCATGTTATTATATACTTAGTGTGTGTGTGTATATATATATATATATATATATATATATATATATATATATATATATATATGTATATTCACTGAAAAAAACATAGGTTTCACACAGTCATCAGTGATGCCATGAGTGATGTCACTGACCATGTCATGAGTGATGTAATATGTGATGTAATCAGCAGTGCATTGCGGGCGCGCGAGTTATAGTTAGCAGTACTAACTATAACAGGGGAATTTCAATGGTTTTGTATGAGTGAAATGTCCAGCTAACTATAACATGTGTGAAACCTATGGTTTTTTCAGTGAATTTGTAAGGTTTTTTAAATGCTAATTCCTAACTATAACGTGGCTTAAACCTATGGTTTTTTATATGCTAATTCTATGTCAGGACTGTAGTCGAGGATAAGTACTCTTCAGTTTACCTTGACTGTTTAGTGCTTGGTATTGTGCTTAGGATTGTTTCCATGTGGTTATTCATTCATCGTGCATTGTATGCTATTATATCACTTGTCACTTGTGCAATTTTGTTTATTGCTCCTTTTTCCTGATTAGCGCTGTGTGCGTTGTGTTTTCCTAGACAGGGGCCGCTCCGGTTTTAATTACCGCCGGCATGCCCCGTCTCTCCTGTGTAAATTCTTTCGGAGACGATCAAAAGCGTCTACATCCACCCCTGCTTCACGGGGCCTCTTAGGTGGCGGGGAACCCATGGTGCCTTGGGGCCCACTGGTTGAAGGGGCTGGGGCCGGAGGGGCCAGTTGCTGAGACAGCTGGGTAAAGGCTTGCTGAATCTGCCGGGAAAGCCTATCTTCTAATAAGGACATAGCCTGGTCCACTGCTTTATAAATAGAAGAATCAACTGCCTCATAAAAGGCGTCATTCCAGGGCATGTCAGCGAGGGGGTCTTCCTCCTCCTCATTGTAATCATCGTAATACTCCATCCTGGGAGGCTCTAAACTACAAGAGAGAACACCCACAGGGCCCAACACAAAGGCCTCGAAAGGTTGGGTGGCAACCGGAATGTTATTAAGTGTTAAAGACCACAAATTTATTGGGGATAACCCCAGGGACTAACTGCTGGCACAATATCTTATTGTAAAAGAACCCCCCTGGAGAAGGGAGCGATGGCCTGCGGTAAAAGTCCCTAGCTGTAGCGCTATTAGCAATACCAGACCTCTGAATACGAGGCGTTCAGCCCACCACAGTGGATACAGGCTCTACCTCAATCAAAAGATTGGGCGCGAGGGAAAGCGTATCAACAAAGAGAGCGGCGGGGCGTTTATATGCTCAAGAAATGCTGACGCGTCGGTCTACACCCCTCCGGGCGTCCACCTCAGACCAGAACCCGGCCAAAGACGGAGGCACGACATTCGAAACTCCCAGAAGAGAGATTCTACGTTGCGCCGCCTGTGAAGACCTACGCGCCCTCTAGTGGCGGGAGGATGGGCACACGCCAGCAACCCAGCCGCGTAGGTACGGACCCGACCGTACCCGCAGCCTGCCTCTCCGCGGCACAGCCCCTGCTGCGGGAGGCGGGAACAGAAGACACAGCACGTCTAACGAAAGAATTCACACAGGAGAGACAGGGCACGCACGCGGTAATTAAAACCGGAGCAGCCCCCGTCTAGGAAAACACAACGCGCACCGCGCTAAACAGGAAAAAGGAGCAATAAACAAAATTTCACAAGTGACAAGTGATATAATAGCATACAATGCGCGATGAATGAATAACCACAAGGAAACAATCCTAAGCACAATACCAAGCACTAAACAGTCAAGGCAAACTGAAGAGCACTTATCTTGCTGCGTAGCAGCGAAGAAAGAGGAGGCGACGACACAGTTGATGGACTATGTGGGCTATCTGGATTCCCTATTGGACACCGTATTTGGGACTTGTGATTGGCTGCTGCCATTGTTCTTTGTTTACTTCCCTTCCCTGTGGTTCATGGGAAGTGTAGTTGTGTTTGTCTTCGCTGCTATGCAATAAAGTGAAGAAAGAAGGCATAATCCTCGCCTCCGAGTCCTTAATAGAATTGAACTTTCCGATACGTTAGCTAGGAAATTTTTCATTCCTAACTATAACGTGGCTGAAACCTATGGTTTTTTCAGTGAATTTCAAAGGGTTTGTACATGATAATTTTTAAATGTACTAATTGTTATATTTTTTTATACTGATTTACTACATAGTTTTAAAATATTTATTTTTAGATATTTTATTTTTTTCAATTACATTACATATTTTTAATATAAATTGAAAAAAATGTTTTTAAAAATATTGAAATTGTAATATTTGTTTTTTTATTTGATATAGTTTTTAATTTATATATATTTTATATAGCAGGCAATGATATCCTATGGAAGGAAATTCATGTTACTGGTAAGTACGGTTAAAATTACTTTTCAGGATCAGTACTGGGCTAAAAGATGCAGCACTGAGGCCTCTCTTGATAACAGATGAGTAAATCGGAATTCGTAGTTCAGATGATTTTAGAGGAATTTTTTAAAGTTCCAAAACTCCACACTTAGAAGAATTTCCAAGCGAAACCAGTCTATGTTAGCCTATGGAAGGAAATTCAAAGTTACTCTAAGTATGGTTAGAATTACATTTCAGAATCAGTAGTGGGCTGAAAGATGCAGCACTGAGGTCTCTACTGATAACAGGTAAGTAAATCGGAATTCGTAGTTCGGCTGATTTTAGAGGAATAATTGTACGTTTCAAAAATAGACAGAAACTTTTCTGGTGAAAACCACACAATAGATTCCTATGGAAGGATATACAAGTTACTGGTAAGTACACTTAGATTAACTTTTCAGGGTCCGTACTGGGCTCAAAGATGCAGCACTGATGTCTCTCGTGATAACAGGTGAGTAAATCGAATTCGTAGTGCGGCTGATTTTACAGGAATATTTTGCTCAATAGTGAAGGAAGGGGGCGGGCCTGAGGTGACATGTGTGCAAACACGCCCTGTGGTGCGTTTTAAGTTGGGGAATTAATTCCTCTTCAATCCTGAGGTCCTGTAGAGTGGTGTGGCTCACTGGTTAGAGGTGGCAGACTCGGAATCAGAGAATGGCCTGGGACCAGGGTTCAATTCTCGACGCGGCAGGGTCGTGGACCAGGGTCAACAGACTTGATAATTCTCGCCTCGGTGCCTACTCTAACCAGGGATCACACTCGGCAAGTCTGGGCATTAAGCTTGCCTCATCTCTACAACGGCCCCCCACAGACGCCAGGGATGCCTGATTTCACCTTGGAGATACCCAGAAGGGACCATCTCACAGGGAAAGCCAGGACGGGTTCACCAGCGGTCTTCAGCGCCAGGACACCCCGAGATGGGGTAACAGTGCGCTTTACAAGTATCATCATTACATTTTTTTCATTACATTAGGTCCCCTATCGGCCAACTGGCCCACTAGGTACCTCTAGTATGCGCCAGAGAGCTGCGTTGCGGAGAGGTGTTCAGAGGCCACGCCCCGTTTTACAACACTCTGCAACGCTGCTCCGTGGCACTTACTGGAAGTACCTGTTGAGCTAGTTGGCCCCTAGGGGACCTCTGGATTGAAGAGGAAATAATTCCCCAACTTAAAACGCGCCACAGGGCATGTTTGCACACATATCACCTCAAGCCCGGCCCCCTACCTTCACTCCTGCGCAAACCCACCCCGTAGCGTGTTCTAAGTTGGGGGATTAAGTCCCCTTGCATACTGGGGGTCCCTTGAGGCCAACTAGCCCACCAGGAACCTCCAGTAGGTGCCAGGGGGCTGCGTTGTAGAGAGGTGTAAAAAGGGGCATGGCCTCATCACACCTCTCTGCAACGCAACCCCCTGGCGCATTTCCAGAGTGGGAACTAAATCCCCTTGAATACTGGGGGTCCCTGGGGGCCAACTAGCCCACCAGGAACCTCCAGTATGCACCAGGGGGCTGCATTGCAGAGAGGTGTAAAAAGGGGTGTGGCCTCATTACACCTCTCTGCAACGCAGCCCCTTGAGGGGGAACTAAATCTCCTTGAATATATATGTATATATATATATATGAGGTCGGAGTTCAATTACCGGGGATACATTCACAAACTGAGCAAAAGCAATATTTGAGCCAAAGTAATGCCATGTCTTGCAGCAGCGTGGTTCATTTTTATCTATAACTACATATTGAGTATTGAATATAATGGCATAATATCACAAGTGATTAGCGCCGCGGGTTTTTATAGTTGAATGTTCCTTTAAGGGCCGATGTCATGCAGTTTTACTTTGCATTTCTTAGTACTTATGCTTTGAACGTCTAGGTGAACCACATTTTGTGCCCAGCATATATAGTTAGATGCTGTTTTACCTGCCATATTAGCTGCGAAACCAGCACACTGTGTACATTTGCATACATTCATGTACTTAACTTGAAAGTATTTTTTCAGTATTTACTATTATCCTTAGAGGGAAACACACTATATATACTTACTGCAAGAGGGCGCTATTCAGATTGACAAAGCCTGTGCAGGTGAAACGCGTCTCTCGTGTCTCCGGGATGAGGGTGACTTGATCCATTAAAGAAGCCATATTCTTACAGCCTTGTGTCCGTGCCTACTTCGTTGGTTGGTTCTGAGGGAGCAGGATTGGTTGTTCATATATATATATATATATATATATATATATATATATATATATATATATATATATATATATATATATATACTCCAACCAGAAAACTCGTGCAGCTCCTTTGCACACAGTCCAGTACGCAGACGCAGATGAATAAGTCCACAGCCAGTCTTACATCGATATTTTTCTTTCTTTATTTCATGATAAAGTGCAGAGGTGCAACAGGATGCCGAACAGACGCGTTTCGGGCGTGAACGCCCTTGCTCACTGTCAGCGGATAAGCGGCTGAGCTCAGATTTAAATAATGCAACGATCAATTTCCACATCGCGCCAAAACGCTTCCAATGATCAATTGACATAGAAAGTGGACTACGTTCTATGTTTAGTGAAATCACATCATACATTTTCAGCGGCCATTTTGGAATGGTAATAGAATGTTACAGATTTTGTGATTATAGTAGGAAAATAGTATGTACATACATATATATGTCAATAAAAAGCATTATTTTTGGGTTAATACTTAAACACACGGAAATTCTATTTTAAAGTGCAAATGCATTGATACAAATAGAAGTGCAAATTATTACTGTGCAAATACGCAATAAAATCCGATTTTATCATGTGCAAATACGCTGTAAACAAACACTCTTTTTTCCATCTATGTACAAGAATGAATTTCCTCAAGGCTGGTTTTCTTGCCCTTATTGACAATTATTCGTAATGGCAATTCTGTAACAAATAATGCAATATCATAACATTCATATATTTGGCCCAAAGAAAAAATGTTCCACTTGTAAAATGTGGTAAATGGCGAGTGGATATTAATATAAATCTATTAATAGATATGCAAACAGGTGTGAAACATAATGTTGCATTGAAGGAATCAAGTGATAATACTGCATTTACAGACCGCTAGATAACTAAATAATATTAAAGTGGAGGAGTGCTAGGATGTCCTGATCAACATAGGTAAGACATCATGGGGTGTGGGGAAAAAATGAAAACCAAAACAAGTTAAAATATGCAGATGCATAATGAACCAGTTCATTAAATCTTTCTTCCTTGAAATGCCCTAATATGATACAAGGTGGTAAAATAAAATCCACGCATAAGGTTGACATGGGTCCCTGCCACAGACCAACGCCTTCCCTGCTATATCTTGTGCAAAAATCACATCAAACGTGGAAATGCCGTCAATACGGCTGCGGTAACATGATACTGTACATAAAGGGCAGAACATAAAGCCTGACGAATACGGATGCCTGCCTGCTCTAATGTTAACAAGTGTGATGATGGCCTGTGATGCTGTACAGATACATGGTCTTAAAGAAATGTGCTCAAATCTTCCCCGATGTTCAAACCCCCCGGGGTCTTTGTATTGAGGCGAACAATATAGAGGGACTCCAACTGTCTCAACTGCCTTTCATAGTCCCCACCTTTCTATCACAAAGTAACTCAGATGGGTTAGGTTTCTGTTGTGAAATTGATCAAAATGCCGAGCTACGGGGTAATTCTTGTCACAGTTTACTATGGCCCGCAAGTGCTGCAGGATACGTTGGTGCACTGGTAGTTTTGTGCTACCAACGTATCTCAGATTACATGAGCACGTGAGTACATATACTGCTAACTCGGTTTTGCAAGTATAGTGGCCTTTGATATAGGTTGGTTTGCAATCGAATGGTGTCATATATGATCAAGTATTGGTGCCAAATTTGCATGCTTTGCAAGATATGCACCGAAAGAAACCTTTTCGTGGTGACAACCAATCGTTGTTTTTAATTAGTTCTGGTGAACTGGACACTAAGGCATTTCTCATGCTGTAAGCTCGTCTGTAGGTCACTTCCGGTTTTTTAGGCAGGATGTCTTTGAGAGTAGGGTCAGTGAGAATAACAGACCATTGACCTCTGACTAGTTTAGATATCTGGTTGGCCTGACGACTGAAACCAGTAATCAACCGTATGGTGTTGCTATTCTCTTTTTGATTCTCAGAGATGGAAACAGAAATGGAGGGGGCCTGCAGGAGACTCGTTCTGTCTAGCTTATTGGCTTTGGACATAGCTATCTTTAGGGCACCGGGTTTGTAGCCCCTCGCTTCCAACCTTTTCATGGCTTCTTTCTGGTGGAAGTTCCTTTGCTCCAATGAGCTACAGGTCCTGTGAATTCTGAGGAACTCTCCATACGGTATGGATCTGATGGTGTGACCCGGGTGAAAGCTGTGTGCGTGCAGTATTTATTGCCTGCTGTGTTTTTTCTGTAGAGGCTTGTAGTCAGAGTGTCATTCACTACTGTTACCTGCACATCTAAGAAGCTAATTTCAGTGTTATTGATTTCAGCACTGAAAATAAGGTTGGAATCATTTACATTGATAGCTTTGACAAAACATTCAGCTTCTTCCTGGCTTCCCCTCCAAATAATGAAAATGTCATCAATGTACCTCATATATTTTACAATGTTGTTATGCCATACCTTTGAGTGATGTGCCCTGAGGACATGCTCCTCCCACCAACCCACGTGGAGCCCCGCGTAGGTTGGTGAAAAACATGCCCCCATGGCCACTCCTCTCAACTGTTTGAAGACTTTATCATCAAACAATATATATAGCAAACCGTCCTTTCAATGCGAAAGATGGCGGCACACCAGAGTTATATCCAGAAATCCTTCTGGATATAACTCTGATGTGCCGCCCTCTTTCGCATTGAAAGGACTGTTTGCTACGTTTTGTGGTGTGGCCGCCATGGCTGACACCGGCAGCAGGAGGCAGGCATACGGCGTTTGGCTGAGATCCTTGAGATATATATTAATATATGTACAAACATGTGTGTGTTTGTGTGCTAATGTACATATATATTGCATCCAATGGTATGTGTTGTATTGTGTTTATAGAGTAGTATGGTTATATTTCAATTGTATTTGGGATGTATATGTGGTGAGGGTGGGTAAGTTATGTTATTTGCAGGTTACAACGTTGTAGTCCAATGTTTTGAAGCTATTTATAATGCATTTTGTTTTTTTTATTAACGGAAATTAAGTTTGGTTTAATTTGAACCAACATTATTTTTTAATTTCTTTCGATTTTCAGATTTTCCGGAGTGTTTTTTCTTTTAATTTTCCACTTTCTTTTGGCTTTCAACTATGGAATACTTTGGTAGATTTAGACATTTCATTTTTATATTTTTCTGGGTTTCTTACTTATTAATATTTTACATTTTATGGATTTGCTTTTTGGGTAGTAGAGCTCCATCAAGAACTTCAGTTATGCAAGGTATGCAACTATAAGTAAGTATTTTTATTTGTTTGAGTTAAAGATGTTATGTTTTAGTGTGTGCAGGTATTTTGCCTTTACTTGTATGTAAAAGCATTATTTTGTATACATATGTTTTCATTTGTGAGCAGATTTGTATATTTATATATTGTATGTTTATGGTTTTCCTATGAATAATTTTAATTAAATATTAAAATAATCTATTTTTATTTATCAGTCTTACTTTATAGATTATCAATATAGTTTTTCTATAGACCATTTTATCGAAAATAATTATTCTAATATTTATTTAAAATTGTTTATGTTATAGTGGTGTAAGTTTTTATTCTATTTCAGTTGTGAGTATATTTGTATGCAACTGGTACATAATAGTGATTTAGCTATCAGTTATTTACAAAGATTGTGTGACTTTAAATTGCAGCATTTCATACGTTTGCCTTGTTTGTTTAGTTAGATTAGGTTGGATTGGGTTGAATGCCAATCTCGCCTTAGTTGTTGGTAAATGTGTTCTTTTGGAGTGCTTCTATGCATTTGTAGAGTTTTGGTTGGGTTCTTCCTATTGTGGCTTGGAAGACTTTGAGACATTCTTCCACTACGTTGTTGGTTTTGGCTTATTGAGTCATGGTGCTGTTGTAGACATTCAACCATAGTATTTGGAATTTGGGAAGGCATCTGTCTCCAGAGCTGTGCAGTCTACCAACTCAAGTGTCTTTGAAGTAGTCCATTGGTGGACTTAATCTTTGTAAATTTCTTTGGTAAAATGTGAGTTCTAATAGCATATTGTAGTGGTTTGTTACGTCTCCTACAGGTACGTATGCCAGGGCTATTAACTTTTAAATTTTAAAGGCAAACTGTCTGTTTGTTTCATATTCTACACTTGTACCCGACGAGTCCCACACAATTGCAGTGGTTTAGGTTATGTGGCAAAGGGCCCTTGCAGAAGAAAGATGAATGCGAGAGGTAAGAATGGATGAGATGATTGAAGAGGATTGTTTTGAATGTGCCAGCATGCTGTAGGACTGGTTGCACCATCGGATGGGAAAAAGTCTGAAAGTAGTACAGACACACAAACAGTTTGATATAGGAGTACAAAGTGTGCTTCAAGTGTGCCCCCGAATGCATGAACTGGGAGGGCCAGTGAGGAGTGCCAATAACCTGCATACAGAATGCTGAACTGTGTCCTATTTTGGAGGGTCGAGGAGAAAGAATGGAATGTGTACCCATTGTTTTATGTAAAACGCAATGCACATGGTTTGTACCTGTGTATTGTTTATTGAGAAACTAAAAAATAGAAACTTTAAAAAAATGATACTCACTATGTATGGTGTATATCTGTGTGAATTGTGGAGGGCATGTAGGAAATTGGGATACTGGTTGAGGGACGATGGAACCCAACTCAAGCAGTAACCACAATTTTCTGTCATGGTGACGTCACAAGCAAAACCTAAATTAACCTGTTCTCAACACTTGGGTAGCTTGGCACAGAACAGTCAGGCTTAACTCAGCAGAGGCAATGTGTAAAGTATTTACTCAGCATTTCATACAATAATTAGGTGAAAACCCCACACAAGAAGGATCCCACACCAAATTATAACAGAAGAGCACAAATAACCAATTCATGGAACTGGAGATATGCAATTATAAGGATTTAAGTAAAAATAGCACCTAAAAAGCACAAAGAGCCAACTGTGGCTATCTGGCTGAGCGGACTGGGACAAAGTCACATGTTCAGGCCAGCTGCAATGCTGCGCGGAATGGCTAAAAGTACCCAGTTGTGCCAGCTGAACAAGAGTACCTTAAATCCTGGCTGTGAAGCATTGCGATGTCCCACATCGAGAATGTGTTGCACAGCCGAGCCGAAGCAAGGTCAGCATTGGAGATGTGTCACATGAAGGTCCCGGGGAGCTGCAAGGCTGAGATGCGAGGTCCTGTATCTTCCTCAAGGAGGCCGTCAATGAGGGAAGCTTGTGATGTGAAGTACTGCACCAACGATGCGTTGCGCAGCATCTGGTTCCTAAGAGTTTGCAGGACTTGTGATGCGAAGTCCTGCGTCATCATCGAGTCTGTCACCGATGAGAGGCTTGTAATGCAATGGTCTGCATCAGGCATGCATTGTGCAGCATAAGTTCCAATGAGGCTGTGGGCTGCAAAGGTGTTAGGAAGTTCTTGCACTGGAAGAATCTTTGCAGAAGAGGCGATGGGTCAGTTCTGCTTGTGGCTGTTTTGATGGGCTCACAGGTGGCCTGGCAGAACACCGTCAGGCACACTTCCAAGGGTTCAGGACAGGGGTGGCATCACTTGGCATAGCTGAACTCACAGTTGCAGAGTCCAGGTGCTTGTTACAAGAGACTAGCCCTGGGTGCACATTGCAGGTCCAGTCCTTCTCCCCCAGGCAAGAGAGCAGCAGGCAGCAGGTCCTTCGGAGCAGTGGTCCTGCAGAGGGGTAGCTCCTGCAGCAGCACAGCAGTCCTTATTTCTGGCAGAGTCTTTCACAGGTTGAAAAGTGTACTGTAGACTTGGAGTCTGCGGTCCAATATCTATACCCGGTGCCTCCTTTGAAGTAAGAGAAGCTTCTAGAGATTCCTGTTGAAGTGCACAAGCTTCCTGTCTCCACTAACTACAGGGGGTATGCAATCATGTCTGTGAAGGCAGGACACATCCTATTCAAGTGTAAGTGCCCTTCCAGCCTGTCAGTGATGGACCATCCAGGCACACCTAAGCTCTGTACTGTGTGTGGCTCTCTAGGAGGAATACACTAAGACCAACTGCCAACTACACCTAGCCATGTGACTGAGAGACAGCTGCAAGCACTAAGGCTAAGGCAGGCAACTCTCTAAAAGTGTCATTTTCAAAATTGTAACTAAAAATCCAACTTCACCATAAAAGAGGATTTTTCATTAAATTTTCAAAGACACCAAGATACAGCATATTAAATGTAATAAGGTAATTCCAATGTTATCCTATGGAAAAAGCAGGCCTTTCAGTAGTGAAAAATTAATTTACAGGTTTATCACCACAAGGGCATGTAAAACTTAAAATTACATGTCCTGCCTTTTAAATACATTGCATCCTGCCCTGTGGGTTGTTTAGGGCCTACCCTAGTGGTGACTTATATTAATTAAAAAGTCAGGTTTGAGCCTGGCAAAATGTTTATTTCTCCAGGTCGAAATGCCAGTTGAAAACTTTACACACAGGCTGCAATGCAGGCCTGAGACATGTTTAAATGGCTACCTAAGAGAGTGGAATGATCAGTGCTGCAAGCGCACTAATCGCATTTAATTTAATGATGCTCAGTACATGTACTACCACTTTACTAGGGACTGATAAGTAGATTAAATACCCCAGTTGAGGGTAAGCCTATCCTACCATATAGAGGAGAGAGTGCAAGCACTATAGCACTGGTTAGTAGTGGTGAGTCCTAAGGCCAGCAAACACAAATACAGCAAAAAAGTGGAGAGTAAAAGCAAGAAGTTCAGGGTGACTGTGCAAAGAGGGCCAAGTCTAACAGGGCACGTTTTAAAAGTTTGGCCCATTATCCACGTTTCACATTGGCTTAGTCTTAGGAGGTTTTTTCAGGTGCAAATATGATTATTCTTCTGTTATTATTGTGTCTGTTATATTGGAGAAAGTGTTCTTCATTATGTGTGGTGGTTAGGTGTTCTAAAACCTGTATGTCCTAGTATCCTCTAGGGTCAGCAAGGGGTTGACTTGTGACTTTTTAATATGTGATATTAGTCATTTTCAAATTAGAATTGTCCGTAGTTGACATATAATATGTTCTGGTGCTTTTACATTTTTACTATTGGGCTCTTGGGAACCAGTGGTTCCATCTTTTAAATTGTGCATTACTTTTATCACTGTAACATTTGGGGGGTGGTTGTGTTCTCTGACATTAATTACAATATTGCTTTTCATTGTAGCCCTCATCTGCTGCATGAGAGGGAGAGAGAAAGAATGCATCATATCTACTAAGTTATGATGCTTACCTGCTCTCTTCCTGTGCTGCTGCACTGAGTGCTACCTAGCACCAGCACAGGCACAGTGGTGCAAGGGTGCCTGTATTACCAGCAGGTTTATTTTTGTACAGGAATGGACACCTTTGTACACAAAAGCAATCCTCAGAGGCACTTTTCTCTTTCTAAGTGTACTGCATGACACGTTCAAAGAGTAAATAATGAGGAGACATAACATATTTTTCATATTTCTCCCCTCTGTTGGGATGACATAGGAATTTTGATGCATTCGCTGGTTTTCTAGTCTTAGCAGATTCGGAAATGTGCCAAAATCAATGAGTTAATGCGTGGAAACACCTATTCTGCTCCAATGGAAAGCCTTCCCAATGCAAAGTAATGCTTGGAGGCAACTTACACTGCCTTGTGTTACTTTAGATTTATTAAGCCAAACAGCACGACATAAGGTGACTTTGTGTGGCTAATCAATCGGACTTAAAGCCTTGTGTTACCTTGTGTGACACAAGTGCAACACAAGTCCTTCGTAAATCTAGGCCTTAGTACATTTTCAGTTCACATACTTGGTGCTTGTGCTTTCCTGAATGTATGTGTATCTCATGTGCAAAAGCAAGTTTGCCTTTATGCGATGTGTATTTTTCTGCCATTGTGTCTGAAAGTAGCAAAGTTTTAAAATTAAATATTTTACTAAGAACACATTTGGTTCCTAATAGAATTTTAAAATGCATTACAAAGTTTTATATTTGCATATGTGTTGTTCTTTTAAGTTTACCTTGGTTTTCTTTGGTTTCACTTTGATGTGGTCCATATTTGGTTTAGGTGGGCTTTCATTTTATGGTGGTGAGAAAATGTTTACTTTAGTGTTATGTTAAAAATACAGGTAATTGTTAGTTTTGAGGGGAGTTGGGGTTTTTAATTTTAACTTTAATGTATAGGAGTAGTTTTTTATATATATCTAGGTGCCTGATTTAGATCTTGGGAGGACTGGTACTCCTTTCACTGTTGCTGCAGTTTTCTTGCCTGCCACTGTAGTGGTCCACCCACTCGATTTAGATGTTGGCTGGTTACAGGAGGAAAGACAGCAGCAGTCCCACCAATATTGCCAGAATCTTTCTCCCGCATCAATAGCATCAGAGGCTAAAGCTTCCATCAGAGAGAGTCCTGCCAAGGTTCCTGCTATCCAGATAACAATGTGCATTTCTGTCGAGACACCTGTGGCGTGGAAACATCCAAGTTCGAGTTGGTGGAAGGGAAGAAAAAGAGGTGAAGCCCACCTTTTTTCAGGGTCCCACCAACGATTATGTCTTGAACAACATTGTCCAGGTCCATCCTGTGCTGCTGCTACTTGACCACAATGCTCAGACACTCTGTTGTGTCTGGGAGCTAAGGTAGGCTTCTGTGGTGAGTGTTGGAGTACATTCAGTGGTGGGTGTATGTTGTTGGTGTGCAATGTTATATGTAAACATATGTGCAGTACCCATTACTTAAATACACATATTGACAGATTCACAACATATATATGTATTGAGCTGATAATAAGTTGTGCGTATCTGTCTCCACATCACCATGGCCTCACTCCATCAGCACACCGCTGCCAGGACACCCGCAGCACAATGGAAGCATCTAAATCAGCTTAGGGATAACCTGCCAGCATGACGGCGAAGGAGTACTGTTAGTAAGCAGAGAAGACCACCGCCTGGGTGGTTTCCTGTCTATTGCCTCAATATCTAACTACGGTGGGCAGACCGCCATCAGCTTGATGGAGTACTTGGGACCACCGCTGCAGAGGATGGCGGTAATACTGCCAAGATCTATATCATGCCCTATGTCTATTTCACTTACTTTGAAAGTGTCTTTGTCTAGGTTTACAAGCATGAAGATAGATTTTTCAGTGTAGTGTTTCATTTTTGATGAAGTCCTTGTTCAGAATCTAAAGATTACTATACTTTAAAAGAAAAGAGAGAGTTTAATCATGTATTTATGCATTTGTACTTTTAAAAAATCTAGTTACAATGTGTTTCGTACAATTTCTAAACTTACTTTTGAAGGTTCTATTGCAAAGTCATCCTGTGCCCTGGGCACCCCCCACATTTTTACTGACTGATACTGGTGGTAACTGCCTCTGACTGACCCTGGGCTCTGCCTAACCAGGCCCAGGGCCAGTGTTATGCTGAAAACACTTAGGGGCTTATTTATGAGCCCTAGCGCCACTTTTGCGCCGCCGGTCCGTCACTTTTTGTGACACACCAGCGGTGTAAAAGATGCATCATGTTGCGTCATATTTACAAAGTGACAAATCTAGATAGATGTGTCATTTTGTAAACCCCTGCGCCACATTATACCTGCGCCAGGTATAATGTATGCAGGCTGGGCGTTCTGATGCAAGTAAGCCTCGTAGAAGTGACGCAGTGAAATCTCATAGATTTCACTTCGCCACTTCTAGGATGCAAATGCGTCAATATCTTACACCTGCCTCACAGCAGGCGTAAGACTGACGCAGGCACATTGAAATGGGACTTGCCCATGGCAAATGACCCATTGCTGAAGTTGTATCACTTTTGTGACACACTCTATCAATGCGTCATTTTTGCGCCTGCAGATTCAACAGAAATACTGATGTATCTGTAACTCCTTGCGACATGATGCGTCATATTGTAAATATGACGCATCCAGCATGTCGCAAGGAGGGCGAAATGAAAAGTGAAGCATCGCTGTTTTCACGCAGCGATGCATCACTTTTCATAAATGAGGCCATTAGAATACAGTGAAAACGCCTACATACACCAGGGTACACCAATTGTAGGGGTACCCCTGTGATTGGCATGACCTACCCCATAGGGCCCTAGTACATAATAGAGGAGAGGGATTGAAACTACCTCTCAGTTCCTAGTATATAATAGTGCATCGTAGTTTAGAGGCCAGCAGCCCTTTTCTGCACTTGCATGTGTGCACTGCTGGGCATGAGGTCAGTTTAAAAGTAGTCTTGTGCTGCAGGACTACTTAAAAAAAAAAAAATTGTGCCCAAACTCAACTTTTATGTTTGCACTTAGAAATGGTTAACCTACAATGTTTGGGCATATTAGGTACCCCAGGGTCTCGCCTCGGTGTCCCGGGTTGGGGTCCAGGTATCTGTGAGGTAGACCCTTATAAAGTTAATTTTATATGCCCTGGGTAAATTGAAATTGCACACTTCACTCCCCACGTTGTGATAAAGTGCTGCCCAAAATTGACTTTGGTGGTAGGAGCACTGTGGAGGGAGGATCCCTATCGTCTCCTCTAGTTATACAAGTAGTGGGGGGTCCTGTAGATAAAGGCAGAGTACTTATAAAATATGTTTTTATAAGCCCTGATGCTGGAAAAATGGCCCGAGTCATTTTTCCCATTGCAAACCCTTTGCCACATAGGTTAATATGGGAGAAAGTTATTAACTTACAATTCTTGATAGGAGAAGGCTAAAAGTACCATTCAAAAACTTCATAGAATGGTATTAAAGCCAACAATATGATATTGTTGAATTTCTCCTAAAATGTACATACAAGAAGTTATTAGACTTTCTTGTTTGTAAGTCCAAATTCAGTCTGTCCTGATTGGTCAGAGTTAAGGGGATTAGCCAGGCTTCTTTGAAGAGGTGATAAAGAGCCCCTGACATTGAACAGCTCTGCTGGAAGGGCAGGGTCATGTTGCACAGAAATGCCAGAGCAGGGGGTGAAGTCATAAACAATGGACTTCAAGGTAAAGGGAGGACCCCAGTGTCATTTACAACTCCACCCTTGTGAACCCAAGCCAGAGGTTAGGATTAAGGAAGAATGAGCAGATGCGAGGGGGAGAGACTATGGAGATTACCCATCCTGAGGGTGTGTTTAGCCAGCTCTTCACTCCGTGCTGGAAAATCAGCCGTTATGAATTTGGGACAAAATAGTGCCACACTCTGCAGGCAGTGGTCAGACCTTTGGGTGGGACCCTGCAGCCCATTGGACAAGATTGACATCCTGCTTGACCCAGAGAAGTTGGAATAAGTATCAGAGAAGGGCAGAGCCCCTCAGAGCTGTTGCCTGAAACCTAACAAAGCAAGACGGCCATGCTGGATGTTTCATGTGCATTTCCAAAGGACTGCATTCTGAATACTGCACCTTCTTCATCATCTGCAACTACAGCCTGTGGATTACTTTGCTGCAAAAGTACAAAAGAGTGGACTCCCTGCAAGCTACAGGTTAACAGAGCTCACCTGAACATCACCACCAAGCATCCTCAAGCTGGAGATCTACCAGTGGATTTGGAAGGTATTGTGGGAACTGAAGTCCTCAACTTTCAAGGACCATCTTGGAGATTTCAGACCCTTTGGGACCCTTTGGGGAACTTCAGGAAATAGTTCCAGGAGTTTGGAGAACTTTGGACCAACTTTGGAAAAAAGCTCCATAAGGCGAGCCGGCCTGCCGTCCAGGTTCGTCCCGCTGAAAAGCTCCATAAGTCCGACTTCCAGAGTTTTACTGGGAGTAGGCAAAATCCGAGGCCGGTAAACCCTCACCGAATCCGGCCTGGTGAAGAGCATCGAGGGACCCCACAAATAAAAGCTCCAGAAATGTTTCTAAGTCTGAAGGTAAAAACTCTGACCGAGACCTACCGCGAATGGTAGCTGAGCAGGGCTCCATCGTGTTTGACCTGAAACTTTGACTCTGACGCGGTCTTTCGCGACCAGATGTCCCCATAGGGTGCTATAGGTTTCTATGTGCTAGGAATTGCTAATCTTTGAAAATTCATATCTCCAGTTCCCAACATGGGATTTTTGTCATTTTTGTGTCATTTGAAAGATACAAATCGTTTATATTTTTATAAATTGGTGTTGGATTTTAATTATGCATTGTGCCTAAATTATTTACTGAATCTGTGTTTTAAATGCTTTACATACCTGTCTTTGAAGTTAAGCCTGCATGCTCGCAGCCAAGCTAACAAAGGTTGAGCACATGAATAATTTTCTAAGACCTATTCTGAGCCCTATACTGTGTTAGTGGCTTTATTGCCAGTGGCAGATATACATTTGCCCCTACTATTATTCCACTTTCCAACAGGTGCCTTTTTTATTTTCTTGAAGTCTTTCTTCTGTCTTTTCTTTGTACAGTCTGCACAAGTGTTGTTTTCTTTTAGTTAAGGTTTTGCTGTAAAAAATAGTGAGGTTTGTTCTTTTTGTGGTGTTCACTTAATTATATTTACAGTTTTAATGCTTAGATTGTTTCTTGGTAAATGTTATTTACTACTTTGAAGCATTTTGCGATGTCGGGCGGACTTGTGACACCATCTCGGAAACGGGACAGACCGATCTCTGGTCGGTGGGCCAGACCGCCTCATTATGATGCGACTGAACACTGTTCAGTCGCATTCTGACATTTCCTTATGGGAGCATGTGTTACGCCTGTAAACCGGCCGTAATACATGCTCCCACAGAAGGGAGCATGTGGAGGTGGTGTTAATCCCTGCCCCTGTGGCAGGCACCATAGGTGCCCCCTTAGCCACCAACCAGAGGCCGCAAAGGAAAAAGGCCCTGAAGGGGCCCCATACAAGCTTTCCGACAGGGTTTGCATGTCAGAAAGGCTGGTCGGAATTGAAAACGATGATGTCGGTCTTAAGGACTCCGACCTAGTGTTGTAGGCCTTACAACCGACATCACAAAAAGACATGTTGTGCATAATTTGAATTATTTTGTTATTACCTTTCTTGGAGGACACTAATTAGTGTTTCTGTTTAAATATATGCATTTGCTGAATTGATGCATTATTAATGCATTTTAAATGTTGAATCTATTTCATACATTTATTTTTAACAAGTGCTGTCATTTATAAAATAATGATGTGTTATTTTATTAGTTAAGGTATTGTGAATAAATATGGTTATATATGTGAGTAATGTTTGTTGTTTTAATGTAATATTAGTTTTAATGTGTAGTTTGTTTATTGTTAGTTTTTATGTTTATTTAATTTTTATAAAGGAGGTTATAATTTGTACTTATTTTTAGTGATATTAGTGTAGTCCACACCATGTGTGTCAGTATTTTTTATATTGTCTATGTTTTTAAAAAGAAAACAGTTTGTGCTTCTATATTTGTGTGATCAATATTTTAAAAGTAAGTAAAGGATGATAATATTTATGTAATCAAAAATATTTTGCCAATATTTTGGTGAGTCAATATTGTTTTTCACAATATTCTATCATGAAACCCCTAAATTCATCTTTCAACTTGGAAGGAGGTGGGGTATTCCCTGCCTAGGTATTGTATGCAAGCTTCAAGAAATCTAAAATAAAGATTAGCAATATAATGGAGATATGGAGTAGTGTTGAGGACAAAGGTCAGATTTGATGGTAGCAGAGATGAAAGGACCAAGCATGTCTTGATGAAAAGATGCAATGGAGTTCTTCTAAGACCCGTGGAGATTGCTAATCAGTTGACAAGCACTTGATTCTACCAGATACAGTGGAGAGTTCATTAGAATCAGAGGACACAATATGCCATAAGCAGCTAATGCCTTGATATTGAGCAGTGTATTATCTCTGTGCCTTGCAGAGCTCTAAATCCTGACTTCACTTAGTAAGCCATAACATCTTACAAACATGCAGTTGGTTTGGGAGCTCGCTCCTTCATTTTCTGTCTTTGTACCTTGTCTGCCCCAAAACTTTTTTCAGAGGGAATGCCTGAGTCACCAATCTCTGAGCAGGAATACAGAGTCTCCAATTCACAGTGCAACATTCTCCATTAAAGAAGCAACATAAATCTAAAAGTGATAGTGACAAGCCTGCTCTGTTCTAATAAGAGTCTGGTGTCTCACAGTGATTTTGCATGTATGACATTAGCACGCATCAAGCACGCAATGCCTTTACCACATAAACATTTACCATCCATATGCCTTTACCAAACATGCCTTTACAACTCAAGTTAAGCATATCTAAGGTAAGTGAAACCTATATATATAGGTCAGCTAATCCATAGGCAAAGCATTTTTGCATTGCTAATAACTTTGGCACCGTTTGACAAATGTCCACAAAACTTTCCCAAAAATGTGCTACTGTTTGTCTAGTTTGTGCATGGAAGGTTTTGGGGTGGTCCGTCAAGTTTTACTGGGGAGGGGGCCTTGAAGCCTCCCTTCTGAGCCATAAAAAGCCCAAGGCAGCCCACCCCAGGGGCCAAGAATACTTAAAGTGGGGAGGGTGTCCCCCTCTCTCTGCCATTAATTCCCCCCTCCCCTGGGGCCTGTTCACATGCTATGTCCCAGGGAACCCACACCCAGGAACTAGAGGTGTCCGTACCCACACCAGTGTGGGCACAGAAACCTGTTCTTGCTCTCTCAAGGCGGGAGGATTGGCAAAACTCCCGCCAAGCTGGAGCATACACAAAGTCTGCTCCCAGAGGGTGGGAGCTTTAAAAAGACTCCCACCTACTGAGAGTAGACATTTGAAGTTTCTCTGCCCGGACTGATGTGGGTAGGGAAACATATCAAGATGTTGCACCCGCACGGAGGGAGCACCATTTGTAACTGTTCCCTCTGGGTAGGAACAATGCAGGCTCCCATTGAATGCAGGGAGCCGGCTGTGCCTTTGGGGGAAAATGGGCTCCCGCCACAGCCCCACAACAAGTATATTGTGAGTGGTCTGCATGGGCACCAGGGCACCCACCATTACAAAATGCTGGCCCCAGGTGCCGGGTTCCCCAGGGCAATACCAGTTCAGGGAGGGGGGTCCCAAAGCCCCCTCCCATTTATTTAAAAATAAAAGGGACCTAGGAGATGGGGTCCCCAGGGCCTAATAAGTTGGGCCAAGGGTGCCACATGAGTCCCTCCTATTTGTTAAAACAAAAGGCCCTGGGGATTGGGTCCCCACTGCATAATAAGGCTCAGAGAGGGAGGCCACACGGCCCCCTCCCTTTCATAAAAACAGAGGCACTGGATGATGGTTTCCCCAGGGCCAACTAGGCGCGGGGACTGGGGCTGTGCAGCCTCAATGGGGCTGTGCAGCCTCCCTCCCCTTTAGTTAAATGGGTCGACTTCTGGGATAGAGTCTCCTGGACCTAACAAGCCTAAAGGAGGGGGGTCACAGAGCCCCCCTCCCTTTTATTTTAAATAAACTGCCCTGAGGTCTTCACGGACTAACAAGGCTCAGGGATGAGGGTCCCCCCTCTTTAATTTTAGTAATGGCCCTGGGGGATGGGGTCCTCAAGGCCTAACAAGGCTCGGAAAAGAGGGCAACGTGGCCATGTGGGATGGGGTCCCCATGGCCCAATAGGGCTTGGGGAAGGTGGTCATGCAGCTTCCTTCACTATTCACAAAGAAGGCCAAAGGGATGGGGTCCCCAGAGCCTAGTAAGGCTCAGGTGGGCCATGTGGAACCCCTTCCTTTTAATTTTTAAAAAATTGCCTAGTTGATAGGGTCCGCAGCGCCTAATAAGGACCTGTAAACGGGGCCATGCAGCACCCCTCCCCTTTCATAAAAAAATACCCTGGGAATGGGGTCCCCAGGGCTTAATAAGGTTCAGGGGCAGGGTCCACATGATCTCCCTCCCCTTTAAAAAAAAAGGACCTTGGTGATGGGTTCCCCAGGACCTAATAAGGCTTGGGAAGGGGGCAATGTAGACC
Source organism: Lissotriton vulgaris (assembly GCF_964263255.1). Taxonomy (NCBI): domain Eukaryota; kingdom Metazoa; phylum Chordata; class Amphibia; order Caudata; family Salamandridae; genus Lissotriton; species Lissotriton vulgaris. The sequence continues at coordinate 1,701,878,996 of NC_141694.1, read as the reverse complement.
TATCCCCTTTAATTAAAAAGAACATCCCTGGGGGTGTGGTCTCCATTGCCTAATGAGGCCCGGAGACTTGGTCCACATGGACCCCCTCCCTTTTCATAAAGAAAAGGGCTAAGGAAATGGGGTTCCTAGGGCCAAATAAGGCTTGGGAGTGGGGGGATCACAACCCCTTCCCTTTAATAAAACATTAGGCACTCAGGGTAGCTTGCCCCCCTCCCCCTTAAAAAACATAGGGACCTCGGTGTTCCCATGGCCTTATGGGCTTAATGAGGCTCAGGAAGGGGGGTCCATGCAGCCCCACTCCCTTTTAAAATAAAAATGCCCTGGGAATGGGATCCCCAGGGCCAGTCCTAGTGGCCAACTGCTCACTGCACTCAGTCGAAGTCCATGTGCAATGTGGGGTTGGCTGCCTTTGGGGTGTTGGCCACAGGGTCTGGGCAAAGGCTGCATGCAGCATAGGGGGCTAATTGTGAAGGCTGGGCATGGCTAGTCCCTGTAACCACCCCTCACTATGCACAACCAAATGCGCTGTGCAGTGTGGGGGTTGGCTACCTTTATGAGGTTTGACCAGGACCTACAGACAACATTGGATTTAGGTATGGTAATTCAATACTACTTTATGTAAAAAAAACTCTAGAGGTTCACTTAAAAAAAACAAAGATATTATAAATGATGTCATAGAACATGTCATGAGTGATGAAATGTGTAAGGTCATAAGCAGTGCATGGTGGGGCGCAAGTTATAGTTAGCTATGCTAAGCTAACTATAACTGGTAAATTTCTGTGTTTTATTTTAGTTCAAAACTTTAACATTTTTTTCAGTGAATTTCTAATGTCTTTTTTTAAACAAAAACAGATTTTTTTATCATTCTTAGGGCAATATTTATAATAGAAGTGGTGGAGCACTGCGTTAGCCTTCTTGGCTTAACGCCGCGATCCGCCACTTCTGAAATGCAGGGCTGCACCATATTTACAACAACATGGTGCAACCCTGCGTTTCCCCCTGAGCTGGCACTAAATTTAGCAGCCTAGTGTAAACGCAGGCACCCTGGCACAATAATGCAAGGGTGTCTGCATTGCAGGGAAAAGATTGTTTATGTGCTGGAATGGGTACCTTCCTGCACATAAACAATCAATAGGGCAATGCAGCACACATGGAAGGAGCAAAAACAAGGAGAAATTAAAGATTTCTCCTCGTTGTGCCAGGGTAAGACCAGGTTTTCCCTGGTATTAATTTTGGTGCTGCCCCACATTTACACTACTCTCGTAAAAATAGGCACCCTCAAAATTAATTGATGTTGCAGCAGAATGCCCACTGCAACACCGATTGCCCTCCCCTTTCACGCTAAGGGGCACATTACAATGGCGGGCGGCCACCGTATCGGTGAACAGGACCGACCGCCAGAGGTGCGGCTGTCCTGCAGTGTGCCCTTAGGATGCGGTCTCCACCCTGACGGTCGCATCCCGCACATTTAACATTGTGACGGGCAGTTCTGTAAGCAGCACCCGCCACAAGGTTAAATGTGCCTGTTGTGCATTGACATGCGCAACATTATAGGCACTGCGCAGTGCCTACCACCTTCTGCTTGCCAATGTAGGGGGGTACCATAGCTATCCCCCAAGTGTAGCCCTCCACCACCCTGCCTCTCAGGGGCCCACTACGGGTTATGTAAGGTGCACCAGAAGCTAAAACAAGAGAATATTTTCTATAAATTCACACTTTCTCAGCCATGTGAAAATGAAGTCTGACATTCTCAGTAAATCATGTATTTCTAACAGGAGCAGGAGCAGCCTGCCAGTTGATTCTTTGTGTTCTACCGTAGCCTCCCAGAGTGTTCTAAAGAACAACTAGACAGCTAACAGTATTACTTATGACAACAGTATGGCACACCTAAAGCCATGTTGATTAAATCATACTGGTCAAACTTAAATCATTTAATTTAGAAAGGAACAAAATGAGGTGGTTCAGTTTGTCATATAAATTATGGTTAGTGCTGTAGAAAGAAAAATTTTGAGTGAGTTCTCAAATATCTTCCTCTCCTATTTCATGAAAACATTCTGACATGCAGACTGAAACATGCACTTTCTACACCAGCAGCAGACTGCCAGTTAACTCCCTGATAATGAGCAACTAGAGTGCTAATATTTTGAATTTATTCCAAACGTGTGGCACATCTGAATGCCATCTTGATAGAATAAAATAGAAAACTGAAAGCATTTCCTACTGGCGATACTGCAGTAAATGAGGAAACAAATAAGTCTCCCAAGATGACCACCAGAGAAAAAAGAGCACAAATATAGCACAACAATCGCCCAAATGTAGCCTAAGTATATCCCAATGACAGACGTGTGCAAAACACTTAGGGCCTTATTTTTTAGGCCTTATGCCATTGTTGGGTCACTTTTTTGTGACGCTGCTGCAGCGGAAGAAGTGCGCCACACTGCACCTTATTTAAAAAGTGAGGATTCCTGAAGTATCTGGTCAATCCTTGCCACATAGAGCACCATACTGTAAATATGGCGCATCCAAGGTGTCACAAGGAGGGCACAATATCGCTGTTTTCAACCAACAATGGACATTTTTCATAAACGAGGTCCTTATTTTTATTTTATTTTTTTGCAGTTTTATATAGCACAGACTTGACCCAAAGGTATAGGAATACTTTACATGAGCATCAGTTACGTTAAACAAGGACACATTCATTTTGGTTTTAGGCATGGGGAGATTAGGAGATTTGCCTAGAATCACAGGGTGTGGAGCTGATGACGAAACTTAAACCTGGTTCCCCAGTTGCAAAGTCTGCTGCTCTGGCCGTAATGCCATATCCTCTCCCTTAAGTGTAACATATAATCAAGTGATCAACTGGATTAAAAAAAACATAAGGATTGCAAATTATTTAAAAGTACTTTGCCGCTATTTAGTAATTTAGGAAATAGCTCTTCATTTGAGATGTTTAGAGCACTAACCATAATTTCTATGGGAATAAGACCCTCTCATAGAGGAGAGTGCAAAGGCAACAAGTTGAGTACGCAGTGCAGGCGGGAGAGGTAGAGGCAGCACAATGTACCTTGGAAGGAAGGGGAAAGGGGGGCAGGGCAACAAACCTAACATACAGTACAGGCAAGAGAGGCTGTGGCAATATATAAGAACATTGAAGGCAAAAGGATGAGGCAGTGGCAGTACAACCATCCATACCAACAGACCTGATTCAGCGAGGAGACTGCTGATGTTTTTAAGCCCAAAAGTTTTTTTTAATCTGACTCCGGCCTAAAATCTCTGTTTTTAGGTCTTGGCCTGTTCCAGCGCATGCGCTGGTCTGGCCGAGACATTCAGTAGGTGCTCTGAGAAATGCTCCTTTGCCAGCGATCAGCTTACTATCATGCGCACAAGCGTGCGCGTGACGTGCACAGCTGCAATCTGGCTTGCTGTGCACGTCGCACGCGCTTGTGCGCCTAATAGCAAGCTGGTGGGCGGGAGAAGCCTGTGTGTAGCACTGCCGTTTTCGAGAGTGGTGCGCACGCACCCCTGCTTTCACTTTTTCTGGCTTCTGTTTTATTTAATTTCCACGTACGCCACACAACTCCTGGACGGGTCACGCGGCCAATGCTTGTTTTTACTGTTTTACAGAAGGATGCGAAGTTCCGCCACTGGAGGGCAGTAGAGTGTGACTCGATGACCGCACGCACACCCCTGAAAAGAAAACACACACGTCGTTCATCTTTTTGAAATTCTCACAAATTCACTATTAATGGACACAACATTGAAAATGAGCATTCCTTGTGTTTTAAAAAGAGTTCACCGCGGGGGGGCTCGTGCCAGCCCACACGCGCAGCCCCCTTTAAACGGCAGTGAAAGAGGGATGCCTTCTGTCGGGTCACGCGCATCTACTGGTAATCTCATCAGTGGCAGCAGTCACCGAACGTGGCACACCTTTGAAGTGAACTAATTACATTCAAAACATCTTGTCAAACAGCCTAATGTGAATGCCAAATCACTTCTATTGTGAACAAAGAGCCCATCACCACTTCAAATAAAACATTATGCGGCACCCACATAGCAGGGCTCAGCCACTGCTTGTTTTGGAGCACTTGCGTTTGCTTTATGGCAATGGTTGTCAGTGTGAATGGAGTTGGCATTACCTTGCTTTCATGGTAAATATACAAACCCAACAGGTGATGGACCGAATGTGGATCAATGTCACACACTCACCCCAGTCCAAAGATCTGGGCCCAAATCCATCGTTTTTTTGCACTCCACACCACCCTGGGTTAGACAATGGCGATATGCAAATCAGCTCTGACCCTGTGCCCCATGGGAACAGTCCAGTCCGAACTACAAAAGCCATGTCCTTCCCAGAACGGAATCAAGCATCCGAGGACCGGACCAGTTTCGAGGTAACACCTCTCATCAGCCAGGCTAGCTTGACTCCAGTGGTGTGGAGTGCCTGGGACCCACGTCTGGGCATCCCCACCGCACTTAGGGCGGAATATGCAAACACAACAGGTGATGGACCGAATGTGGATCAATGTCACACACTCACCCCAGTCCGAAGATCTGGGCCCAAATCCATCGTTTTTTTGCACTCCACACCACCCTGGGTTAGACAATGGCGATATGCAAATCAGCTCTGACCCTGTGCCCCATGGGAACAGTCCAGTCCGAACTACAAAAGCCATGTCCTTCCCAGAACGGAATCAAGCATCCGAGGACCGGACCGGCTTCGAGGTAACACCTCTCATCAGCCCGGCTAGCTTGACTCCAGTGGTGTGGAGTGCCTGGGACCCACAGCTGGGCATCCCCAGCGCACTTAGGGCGGAATATGCAAACACAAGAGGTGATGGACCGAATGTGGATCAATGTCACACACTCACCCCAGTCCAAAGATCTGGGCCCAAATCCATCGTTTTTTTTCCCACTCCACACCACCCTGGGTTAGACAATGGCGATATGCAAATCAGCTCTGACCCTGTGCCCCATGGGAACAGTCCAGTCCGAACTACAAAAGCCATGTCCTTCCCAGAAGGGAATCAAGCATCCGAGGACCGGACCGGTTTCGAGGTAACACCTCTCATTAGCCCGGCTAGCTTGACTCCAGTGGTGTGGAGTGCCTGGGACCCACGTCTGGGCATCCCCAGCGCACTTAGGGCGGAATATGCAAACAAAACAGGTGATGGACCGAATGTGGATCAATGTCACACACTCACCCCAGTCCAAAGATCTGGGCCCAAATCCATCGTTTTTTTGCACTCCACACCACCCTGGGTTAGACAATGGTGATATGCAAATCTGCTCTGACCCTGTGCCCCATGGGAATAGTCCAGTCCGAACTACAAAAGCCATGTCCTTCCCAGAACGGAATCAAGCATCCGAGGACCGGACCGGTTTCGAGGTAACACCTCTCATCAGCCCGGCTAGCTTGACTCCAGTGGTGTGGAGTGCCTGGGACCCACGTCTGGGCATCCCCAGCGCACTTAGGGCGGAATATGCAAACACAACAGGTGATGGACCGAATGTGGATCAATGTCACACACTCACCCCAGTCCAAACATCTGGGCCCAAATCCATCGTTTTTTTGCACTCCACACCACCCTGGGTTAGACAATGGCGATATGCAAATCAGCTCTGACCCTGTGCCCCATGGGAACAGTCCAGTCCAAACTACAAAAGCCATGTCCTTCCCAGAACGGAATCAAGCATCCGAGGACCGGACCGGTTTCGAGGTAACACCTCTCATCAGCCCGGCTAGCTTGACTCCAGTGGTGTGGAGTGCCTGGGACCCACGTCTGGGCATCCCCAGCGCACTTAGGGCGGAATATGCAAACACAACAGGTGATGGACCGAATGTGGATCAATGTCACACACTCACCCCAGTCCAAAGATCTGGGCCCAAATCCATTGTTTTTTTGCACTCGACACCACCCTGGGTTAGACAATGGTGATATGCAAATCAGCTCTGACCCTGTGCCCCATGGGAACAGTCCAGTCCAAACTACAAAAGCCATGTCCTTCCCAGAACGGAATCAAGCATCCGAGGACCGGACCGGTTTCGAGGTAACACCTCTCATCAGCCCGGCTAGCTTGACTCCAGTGGTGTGGAGTGCCTGGGACCCACGTCTGGGCATCCCCAGCGCACTTAGGGCGGAATATGCAAACACAACAGGTGATGGACCGAATGTGGATCAATGTCACACACTCACCCCAGTCCAAAGATCTGGGCCCAAATCCATCGTTTTTTTGCACTCCACACCACCCTGGGTTAGACAATGGCGGTCAGAGCTGATTTGCATATCGCCATTGTCTAACCCAGGGTGGTGTGGAGGGCAAAAAAAAACGATGGATTTGGGCCCAGATCTTTGGACTGGGGTGAATGTGTGACATTGATCCACATTCTGTCCATCACCTGTTTTGTTTGCAGTTGCCGCCATAAGTGCGCTGGGAATGCTCAGACGTGGGTCCCAGGCACTCCACACCACTGGAGTCAAGCTAGCCGGGCTGATGAGAGGTGTTACCTCGAAACCGGTCCGGTCCTCGGATGCTTGATTCCGTTCTGGGAAGGACATGGCTTTTGTAGTTCGGACTGGACTGTTCCCATGGGGCACAGGGTCAGAGCTGATTTGCATATCGCCATTGTCTAACCCAGGGTGGTGTGGAGTGCAAAAAAAACGATGGATTTTGGGCCAGATCTTTGGACTGGGGTGAATGTGTGACATTGATCCACATTCTGTCCATCACCTGTTTTGTTTGCAGTTGCCGCCATAAGTGCGCTGGGGATGCTCAGACGTGGGTCCCAGGCACTCCACACCACTGGAGTCAAGCTAGCCGGGCTGATGAGAGGTGTTACCTTGAAACCGGTCCGGTCCTCGGATGCTTGATTCCGTTCTGGGAAGGACATGGCTTTTGTAGTTCGGACTGGACTGTTCCCATGGGGCACAGGGTCAGAGCTGATTTGCATATCGCCATTGTCTAACCCAGGGTGGTGTGGAGTGCAAAAAAAACGATGGATTTGGCCCCAGATCTTTGGACTGGGGTGAATGTGTGACATTGATCCACATTCTGTCCATCACCTGTTTTGTTTGCAGTTGCCGCCATAAGTGCGCTGGGGATGCTCAGAGGTGGGTCCCAGGCACTCCACACCACTGGAGTCAAGCTAGCCGGGCTGATGAGAGGTGTTACCTCGAAACCGGTCCGGTCCTCGGATGCTTGATTCTGTTCTGGGAAGGACATGGCTTTTGTAGTTCGGACTGGACTGTTCCCATGGGGCACAGGGTCAGAGCTGATTTGCATATCGCCATTGTCTAACCCAGGGTGGTGTGGAGTGCAAAAAAAACGATGGATTTGGGCCCAGATCTTTGGACTGGGGTGAATGTGTGACATTGATCCACATTCTGTCCATCACCTGTTTTGTTTTCATGGTAAATATAAGCAGCTATAATGGTACGTTTAAATGAAGTCCTGGGTTCAGTGACTTCTCTAGAAGTGATATTTTTTTGGTGTTTGGGAGGGAGGGGGGACTGGTAAACAAGGGGTCGCATATAAAAATGTTGGGCCACCTAGAACATGCAATCTGAAGCATGTTTAATGTAAACATTTTAAGCAGATTGCGAGTGAAACATTACTAAGGTCGGTGGCGTTCTCTTCACACCACTTTCTCCAGCAGTCTCTCGGTTACACAAACAGCCCTTTTCTCCTATTATCTTTCTGAAGCCCTCCGTCCGCATCTCGCACACTTCATCTCTTTCCTCTTCTGCACCGTCCTGCACTCTCTCCTACACATTCTTCCTTGCATCTTCCTCACTTTACCATCTCCACACCGACACACAAAGCACTCCCTCACCTGTAAGCACTGCATACTCTTTTACCCTCTCAATATTTCAACAGCTGTCTACTCCTCACATACTTTCACACAGAATTGCAACTGGGACGCTTCCGGGTAGCCATTCGCTTTACAAATGCCTTTCATTTAATTTCACAATTGGCACAGCTGACCATTGCGCTCTGCTTGGAGGCCAAGGACTGAATGAGCATTTATTCTGAACCTCTTGATACATTTGCTCATCCTTTGGCCGGAGTATTCAAGGATGTATAAACACCCCCAACCTGAACTCACACAGACATAGAGAGGGATTCTTTTCACAGTATGCCCTGTATAAGTGTAAAATGTTGCATGAAAAAAAACCTACAGAAACACAACATCCTAGAAAAGGTAAATACTCTTATAGAATGCAAGAGTAGGTAAAGAGTGAAATGCATATAAGAATAACTTCACTGATCCAAGGCTCTGAGAGCAGAGTGTTTTGCTGGGTATGGCTGTCACCGTGTGGTTGGTGACAAGCCCCTCCTGCCCCCATACTGCCTGTAGTGGCACCGCCATCTATGTCAGAGGTTCTGGCTGTCACCACCTTTCACCTGCTTCCAGTGACTCACCAGCTTCCACATCCTCAGCTCACAGTGTCTAGCTCTGCCTGTCACAGCCCCGTACATCGCTTAGTAGCCCTTTAGCTTTGGGCTCGCTGTCCCTGGCCTCTATATGCTCCGTTCAGCTGTCATTTAGTTCTTAAATTCTTGTGGGCTCGTGTCAGAATACTGAAGTTAATTGATGCTCTGAATGTGAATCTCTTGATAAGTCTTTATCCTTCTCTCTAGTGAGGTCTTGGGGATATCTGTGCCATTTAAGAGTCAGCCGAAGTGGGGCACTTGTCATAAACAGATGGACGTCCTGCCCTCCAAGCTCACTCGCCTCTGCCTCATACGTCAGGGTCTCATCTGACTATGACATCAGAAAACTGCAGTCAAAGCTCCTATGCCCACAGGCCTGTCAACTACAATGTGTCTAAAGCCCCGCCCAATTTAGAAGGGAACTTCCAACACACACATTTGCCATGTTCAGGAATAGCATGAACAGCATGGACGTCCCAGACATGAAAATGACAGAAATGACCACAGTGCACCATGAGAAAACTGCCAGCTTATCAGAAGCATTTTGTTCTTACTTTTCAGAAGCAAACTCAGTTTTGGTGGTTTGCTTGAGAAATCAAAAGCAATGCCAAGCATGCCACCATGACATGGCAACCTGTCTTTCATTACATTTCTACTGAAAGAGCTTCAGCCATGTCAGCCCAGAGCAATTTCAGCAAACATTCTTTGCTAGGCCGATGTACACCTCATAATGCAGCAGGTGGGGCAGTGCCACCTCGGGGGTTGATCAGCCCAACTCTACGCAGGCCCCCTTAGTCTTTGGGTGTTGAGGTCTTGTGTTTGCCTGTGTCCAAGCGTCTAGATGTTGTGTTTGCCTGCATCTAAACCTCTTCATGTTGAGGTCTGCAGTTTATCTCTCTACTTGTCTCTCTGGACCTGTAGTGGGATATTGAGAACAGTAAGCAGAATATAAGTCAAAGCTAGGATGTGGTGCCATATTTATGAATATACACAACAAAATATGTCTGTGGGTCAAGAAAGAAAAAGTGTGATTCTATTGTGTAACCAAGCGTGTGACGCAACCAAAGCAGACTAAAAAGTGACTTGTGCAAAGTTCTAACAGAACACACTAAAATCTTAATAAGGAAAAAAGTGCCCATAAGTTCCCATCTGGAGGGGCTCAGAGGGACGCCCGGTGTACCGACGGAGAGAGCGGTGCTCCACACACCTGAGCTGCAGCCAGGTGGGGTGAGGTAATTTCCTCCTACCAAATAGTTTTTGGAGAGGATTGAGCAAGACATGCATATCATACAGGCGACATCTTTACTATTTTTGCAGTAGCTGTTTAATATCTGGTCCTGAAGAAGGCAGTGGCGTAATTCTAGCCACATCTGCCGAAACATGTCCACACTACTTGCAGGCAGATATTTTGTCAAATCTGTCAGTTATTGATATTTTTAATATTGGGAGAATAGAGAGACTCTATTAAAATTGTTCATTCCTACTCTACTCTGCCCAATTTTATAACACAATATTCTTTTTTCAATTCACATTTATGCACTGCAATTCAGTTACCCTGGCGTACTTATTTTTCCGGTTTCACCCTTCATACACAATCCCTGTCTGTCACATAAAATATCTTGTGACAGACCACATTTTCTCCTGGGTTAGGAGAGCCCAGATGATGAACACGGCGGTACCGGACGGGAACTGATGGGCACTTTTTTCCTAATTAAGGATTTTAGTGTGTTCTGTTAGAACTTTGCACAAGTCACTTGTTAGTCTGCTTTGGTTGCGACACATGCTTGGTTACACAATAGAATCACACTTTTTCTTTCTTGACCCACAGACATATTTTGTTGTGTATATGCAGTATTAGGGCACATGTCTGTCATGGGTCGTTAATCTAGCCCTTGGACCCCCATCAAGTTATTTTTTGTCCATATTTATGAAACCATATACATGGTACTGGTGGTTACGTTTGACTGGCGAAGAAGTGGTCGGTATTGGTTACCACTTGCGTTGCAGCTGTCAACTCTCGCTCTCTAACTCGCACTCTCTCTCTCTCCTCTCGCTTTCTCTCTCTCTTTCTTACTGTCTCTCCCACTCTCTCTTTCTCTCTCTCGCTCTCTCCCCCTCTCTCGCTCTCCTCCTCTCTCTTTCTCACTCTTTCCCTTTCTCTCTCTTTCTCTCACTCTCTATATAAGTGGAATTTTCCATTTCACTCTCCCTCCCGCCCCCTGCTGGAAAACCATGTTAATAAAGCATTAGGGCGGGCTGACTTGCAGCTCTGCCCACAGTCATCTCTGCCCACAACACACTCCCAGCCAGCCATTAATATCGAATTCACTCTAGACTCATGTCTTGTTGCAAAAGAAGCCTAACAGAACTTGGAGGCGTTTTTAAACATTGTATACTGGTATAACGTGTGCTGCTGGGTGCGAAAATAAAACTGTGCTTGCCAAAACTGACAAATATATATACACATATATATATATATATATATTTTTTAATTAGTTTAAGAAGGTGCTAAAGAGGGGAGATGAAAGTAATGAGCATGAAGGAACGCACTTCACAGAGGCCATGCAATCACTTTAATGTCCTGCGTCTCGGCTGTCACACCTTCAATTATGAGAAATTTCTTAACGTTCACGAACTCAAACCGAACAAGCATTTGCATAGCCAATAGGTCTCACTTTTGGGACCTTATAAGTGTTTAGCCATGCAAAAGTTAATGTTGTTGCTGTAAGGATATTGTGCTGCATAACTAAATACTTATAAGGTCCCAAAGACGAGACCTATTGGCTATGCCAATGCTTGTTGTCAATGTAAGTCAATAGGGAAAATCAAGTCCCCAGGTTTTTTTCTCTGAAAACTAGCTTTTACTAAGTTCAAAATATTGGCAAGTAAGGCACATTGGATCATGGAAGGCAGGAGGAATGGGGTAGGGACATAGACTTGAAAAAGAGAGGGAAGGAGGGTGATGGGGAGGGGCACCAAACTGACCTTACAGGCCTGGGGTTGCACCAGCATAATACATCAGATAGGGCAAGCAGTAAGGCAGTGCATCAGAACGGGCCATGAAAAGAAATAGGGAGGAGTCAGGACCATGGACATGAAGCAGAAGGGAAAGAGGCAAGGGCAACAAAATTACCATACCAGACAGACAGGAGAGACATTTGCAGCATAACGGACCATGAAGGGCAGGAGGGAGGGGGCAGGAGCATGACAACTAACCAGACAAGGCAGGACGGACGGGATAGTGGTCTGCATATGGAAAACAGAGGGCAGGGGGCAAGGGCACAAGGCAGGAGCAGCACGCTGACCATGGAGGATAGGTGGTTGGGCACTGGAAGCACAACACACCATAGAGGGCAACAGTGAGACTATAATGGCATAAACACCAACAACGGGGGTAGGTGGGAGGGGCTCAGGGGCACCAAGCTGACCAGACAGGGTAGGTGGAAGGGGCTGTGACAGCACAGAAAACTATGCATGAAAAGCAGGAGGGCTAGTGTCAGCACAATGGTCATGGTGGGCAAGAGGGAGGGAGCAGGGGCATGCACTAAGGACCATGGAGGACAGAAGGGAGTGGTACAAGCTGGACACAGACAAAATCTAGCAGAGGAAGAGCCTTAACAACAGGCCATGCAGGGCAGATAGGAGGAGCAGTTACAGCACAACAGAGCACGAAGGGCAGAAGGGAGTGTCAACAAAATGGACCATGGAGTAGAGGAGGGAGGGTATAGGGGCATGGAACTTAGACAGACAAGGTGGTGATGGCAGGGACAGCTGGCAGCCATCTGACCATGCTAGGCTTGTGGGTGGGGGCAAAGGCAGCTCAACAGACCACTCAGAGTAGATAGGAGGTGTGGCAGGTCCATGGAATACGGTGGTCAGAAAGGAGGTAGCAGGGTCATCCTCACAGACATCAGAGGGGGGGGGGGAGAGAATGGGGATCAAGCTAAGCATAGAGGCTAAGCAGAAGAGCAATGATGTGGCATAGAATTGGGGAACCACGGGTAGGAGGAGTGAACAGGGACATCAAGCTAAGTGGTGGACAGTGGCAGCACATCAGACCATGCTGGGCAGGGGGGAGAGGGCTGGTGCATCTACTCAGACAACAGAGGATAAGGAGTAGGTGGATAGGGCAGAAAGCTAACTGTTAGGTCAGGTGGGAAGGGCAGTGACAGAACAATTGCCACACACAGCTGTAATGAGTAAGCAGGGTCATGGACTTGGACAATGGATGGCAAGGCAGAGGGCGGCAGGAGCAGCACACTGGGGTAGGAGCAGTACAATGCCAGGCCAGACCCTGCGTTCAACCGCCCACCCCCACTGTGCATTGCAATGTGCATCTTCGTTAATGTTAAAAAAAAAACATTAGCAATTCACTGAAAAAAACAAAGGGTACAGGGGCGTTATAGTTAGGCTAAGATTTCATTCGTACAAAAAAATTGAAATTCAGCAGTTATAGGTACATGAGCTAACTATAACTTATACCCCCACAATGCACTGCTTATAACTGCACATATTACATCAGTCATGACTTTGTCAGTGACATCACTGATGACATCATCCAGTGACTAAGTATTATTTTAAAGTTTATGAGTGTTAAAATTATATACCTAGATACCACAAAAGTAGTGTACTAATAATGAGTGATACTATTTCTAACATATGTTATGTATTATGTAAAAGTACGCGTGGTAAAGGCATGTGTGTGGTAAAAAATATGTGGTAAAGGCAATGTGTGGTAAAGTCATTGCATTCTAATTGATGTGTGGTAAAGGCATTATGTTGTAATGCTTGCGTGGTAAAGGCTGTTTCCCATTTATTATTAGTAGTTAATTTGCATTATCTTAAAGAACTTAACACTGCTAAAAAAGCGTAGGTGCAGCTACAATGCTGCACAAATTCCAACTCAGTCTGTGCTTCCCAGTCCAAAGTTCTAATAGACCAGCAATGAAGAAAAATTAGCATCAGTTTAATCACTGATTAAAAACTTGGGATGGCTTCTCAGATCCAAAATCTCAGATTTGTTCTATAATATGTAAGCTTCAAAATTAAGAGCACACAAATAAATGAGCTTGGAAGATTCTGGTTTGATACTCAGGGGATAATTGGGTTATGAGACCACAGGACACTCAGACGTCCTGCAGAGAGTGTTTTTGACTTTAGGGAGACAAACGTTCTTTGTAACAATGGCACCAAAGCAGATGCGCTGAAAGAAAGCTCAATTTCCCTTCACTCATTAAAATTTAAATGCATGATAGAGGGGCATATTATCAAGGGCATTATCGCCGCTTTAGCCGGACTTTTTCCTGCGAAAGCGGCGATAATTTTATCGCCCTATTAGCAAGCTGTCGCTAACAACAGTTAGCAACAGTTTCTAGGCGATAGCAAGCGGTTTGGTGCCCGCTTTGCATGTCAGCGATATTTATCGCTAATGACATGCAAAGTGGGCGTGCCCAAACTGCGGCGAATCGATAAAAGAATTTGCACTAAGCGCGAATATCGCCAAAAACGAAGCCTGCTCAGACCACTTCTTAACCTGTATATCCAATGGGAGTTGGATATTCAGGTTAAGACCCTATTAGCGTTAATGCCTGAATATCGCTGGATTTCCAGCGATATTCACGCATTGAGCCGTTATCGCCGGATATTTTATCGCAATTGAGATAAACGTTGCTAATAGCACGTTATCTCTGCGATAAAATCCGGCGATGCACAGCAATAAAAAAAATATTGCTAAGCTCATTTAGCGATAAATATTGCTAGTTGTTGATAGTATGCCCCATAGTTCTCACTTTGAGCTCTAGACCTCCCAATGTACACCAGCCTTTTAACACTCACAAGCCAGACAAATGGTAAAATATACCTGCAATTATTCACAATCTTTAGGGGTAGCAGAATTGATTGACAACCCAATAAGTGAAACGGTACTGCTCCTATCTGTTATTTATTTCAGTTATTGTTTAGGATTATTGAAACGAAACACTTGGCATTACTCAGTGAATGACCCACATTTCTTCAAAGTTGTTTTGTGCAGGGGATTACAGGTAATTACTTTGTCTATAGAAATGAGTGCAAAAGCAAAAGTCAATGTTATTTGTCAGGCAATGGTTACAAAATATTAAGTAACATTGATGTAGAAAGTCTTCTAGCATCAAACAAAATAGACTGATCTCTACAACAGTGCTCCAAAATATGTACGATAACCAAATTTAAAAGGCAAGTACTCAAATAGACATTTGAACTTCGAAAAATGGAGATCAAGCAAAATGTGAGAAATTGATGTACATAAATTATTTGAAGAGTGATAAGAATGTAGCAGTGTTGCCTGAAAAGGTGCCCAGATGCTGCCATGCTATACTTGCATTTCAGAGCACTACTCGTCTCACTATTACTAAATGGCATATTCCTCAAAATGGGTGTTGGAACTACCCATTTCTGTATGGTCACCCCACATGTTTGCCTTTCTTTGCTGAATCCATTTTTGTTTATTTTAGGACTCTGCAGACTCTACTCCTGCTATCTGGTGGTTATGTGCTTGTGCTCTCTTTCCTAAACATGGTGAAATTGGTATATACCTGATTTGACCATTTGATTTAGTTATAAGTTACTAGTAAATAGTACTACATGTACCCAAAGTCTGCAAATTAAATCTACTAGTGGGTTGCAACACTCATTGTGTCGCCTACTAAATTAGCAATGTGAAACATGGCTCAGGCCTGCCACTGGACTATTGTAGTCCAATTTTAAAGAGCCATTTCCATCTGGTAAAATAAACCTTTTTCCAGGCTTAAACGACCCCTAAGCTTGGCCCTAAAGTATTTTAGAGTATGGTGCATGGTATTTAAAAACTGGGACATGTGTACTTAAGTCTTACATGTCTTGACAGTAAAATAAATCCTAAAGTTATTTTTTACTATAACAAATCTACCTCTCCCAAATATTAACACTGGGTTGTCTTATTACACATAACTTCAGTTTGAGAGTAGATAGAGAAATATGTATCCTCTCATTTGAATTGTAAATAAAACCCTCTTCAATGGTAAAGTCAGATTTTAAGTTACTATTCCGAAAATGCCCCTTTTCGAAAATTGACATTTCACTGCCTAAACCAACTGTGCCTTTCTGCCAGTGTCCAGGGTCCCATACCCTTTAATTGCTCTCCTGTGGTGTGATGGTAATTTCTTCCAGACAGAAGACAAAAGAGGCTTGGGTGTGGAGCACAGTCACCCCCCACAAGCAGGATTACCTTGGGGGCTGTACTCAGCCCTTCCTGAACTTCAAGGGTAGCCTTGGGGCTGTGCCCACCCCTTCCTGCCCTTTCACTGAGAAATGCAGCACACACCTGAGCCGGTCTGTCCTTTGTCACCCTAGACAGTTTGGAGTCAAACTCAGGAAAGAGACAGAACTGATGTAAACCAGTTCAGGGATAGTAGAAACACAGACCCCCACCACAGTCTGGCCCAGGGTATACAATTGGCATCCTCAGACCCTCTCATGAGAACCCTTCTGGATTTGTGGAAGATTCAGAAGGACTGTCCTTCTGGCTGGAAGATGGAACCTGCTTGCTTTCAACATAGGACACCAGAAGTGACTCAAAGGGTCAGTTGGCTGACCAATCATTTGGGCTACAGGGACACAAAAAGCTTTCAGAGGCCTCTCCTGCTTCCTAGTTGACCTGATCCAACTGGACCTGACCTCATTCCCTCTGCTGGCCTCTGTGGTGGGAGTGAGTCTTGACCCGCCAAGTGCTGTCCTTCAGGTCCTGGACCCTTGGCTGGTGTTAGGGTGTACTCCTCCCTGCCCAAATGAAGGTTTCAGCAGATCTGATGCAATGCAATGCAGGATCTCACCCTTGCTGCTCCTGATTGTCGGCTTCACCAGATCTGATGCAGCATGACTCAGGACAATGCAAGGGCCAACCATCTCCTGGTCGGTGGTTCGACAGACCCAAAGCAAGGCGGCATGGACACTTGCATTGCAGCAATCGCACCAAGGACAAAGGGTAGAACTCCTGACATCTTGACAAATTCCGCCTACATGTTGAAATGGCAGAGTTTTTTCTGAAAATTAAAAGCATTTTTTAAAAACCAATCAGAGACAGTGGCAACACCCACACAAAAAGAGGGAGACACTGACGTCAAGGTCATATCTAAGTTCATACCTCCACCAAGCTCAATGCCCTGTGTATTGGAAACTTTTGAACAGGCAGTCTTCAAGGACATAGAGGACCTTCACGAAAAAAAATCTCTTCAAAAACGTGAGCAAAGAAGATTTTAAAGTATTGTCCTCCCTGGGGAACAACAACAACATTATCATCAAACTGGCAGAAAAAGGAGGAGGGATAGTTCTACAAAACAAGGGCGACTATCAAAAAGAATGCTTACGTCTACTTAGCGATATAAGCAACTATTGCCCCCGTATCAGAGGATCCAACGGAAAGACTCAGATGCACCATCCATGAGCTAGTGAGTGATGCAGAAAACCGGGGAAATATCAGCAGAAAAGAGGCCCAGTTCCTCACTAACTCCACCGGGAAAATACCATACTTTTATACCATCCCCAAAGTGCACAAAAACAAAGTACCGCCTCCTGGTCGACCCATAGTAACTGGTATAGGGTCAGTACTTGAACCACTCTCAAAGTTTTGTGACTTTTATTTGCAACCACTAGTGAAAGCCACTTCAACTTACCTATAAGACACAAAGGACCTACTGGGGAATATAAAAGACCTCCCTTTTGACTCAAATACATCCTTCTTAGTGACCCTTGATGTGGAAAGCCTATACACGAGCTTGCCTCAGGATGACACGTTAAGAGTACTGGAAACAACTCTGAATGACGGCACCTGAGAGTATGTTACCCCAATATCTTTCATCCTAGACTGTGCAAGGCTGGCACTGAAAGAAAACTATTTTGATTAGGGCAAACTGTACCTACAGATGTATGGTATGTCAATGGGCAGCACTTTCCCCCCGAGCATGGCAGGGTTATACGTCTTCAACTTTTAGAAAACACACCTGTTCCAACCCGGAACTCGTCTGTCACAACACATACTTTTTTACACAAGATACATAGATTATGTTTTCCTAGTTTGGGAAGGATCTGAAGATTCACTCAACGATTTCCTCATCTGGATAAACGGATGTGATTCCAATCTAAAATTCACTAGCACCTCCAGCAGAAAGAGTATCATTTTTTTGGACTTGGACATCACCCATTCAATGGAAGGCTAGAAACTAGAACACACGTTAAGGGAAACCTACCATACAGGCAATATCTGAGACTGCGCAGAAACTGCAGCAATGTGGCTGAATTTAAACAACAAGCTCATGGCCTAACCAAAAAACTACAGCACCAAAGGTACCGAGCAAGGCAATTAAAAGGGCCTGTAACCAAAACAGAGAGAGCCTGTTAGATTGTACAGTGAAGGCAGACACCTCAGTACCTCTCACCTGTGTGACCACATACAACCCCATATCATGCAAAGTAGCCAAAATTGTACAAAAACATTGGCAGATACTAAACACTGGCAAACACCAATGGGACAAACCCATGTTTTCCTATAAGAGAGGAAGAAGCCTTAAAGACAGCCTGGTCCCCACAAGACCACCCCAAGCTGATGTGCCCATGAATACTATACATATTACGTGGGGCCTCCCCAAGTTACCAGCCATTACCCGTGCGGAGACTGCAGCGTCTGTCATCTGACAAAACCAGTGAAAACCCTGCAACTGGAACCAGGGAAAGTGTGGGAAATTCACTCACACACTAACTGCAACACAGATAACTCCATCTACATGATCACATGCCCATGTGGCATTAGGTACAGGGCATGACAAGCCGAAAAGTGAAGACAAGGATTTGTGAACATAGGAGTACCATTTGGTGCAAACGAAACACCACTCGAATGAAGAATCACTTTCTTAAACAAGGCCATACTCCGAACAACATGGAGTGGGTCAATATTGAACATCTGAGGTCTAAGAATGCCAACACCCAACAACAGTTGCTGGACAAAGAGCAACGCTGGATTTATTGTCTATCTACCCACCATACAGGTTTAAATGACAATATTCCGTGGAACAACCTGAGCAGGTAGATGGCTCAGTTACTGACATTAAGGATAATGATTAAATTAACCAGTTCATAATTAGTACATCTTATGTCCTCTAGCACCAGACATAGCTGCTGAGTCATTCACCGCTCTTCGCATTGTCCAACATACACGGGATGTCACACATATTAAACATGAATGGCCTGCAAGCCCATCAAATTTGCGCTGAGTACACATATGGTAGCACTATAAATAGACATTACCCTGTCTATGTAATCAAGCATTGTAAATATCAGAGATGGTGACAGAGCTTATTGCCACACGACTGCAGTGTCTATGTATTGAATACACGATAGGCCTTTAATAATACACGTCACTGACACTGCATGCTCTACTTTTTAAACAAAAGTCACACAGGTCACGTGTGCGGCAGTCATATGACATATAGTCACCACTCTAGTCTTTTCAACATGTATACTTGATACGCTGCAGATGTCATCACACACGCAACCTTCCGACGGTCGCTACACTTCCATATGGGGCACTCTAGTACCGGATTCGCGTACTAGCAGTCATGCGCGCAAGTGCTTCTTATTGACTTTTTGCGTCATCACAGACGCAACCTTCCGATGGCCGCTACACTTCCGTAACCGGCACCGCAAACCCTTGATACGCTGCAGACGTCATCACACACGCGACCTTCCTGCGGCTGCTACACTTCCATGAGGGGCACTCTAGTCCCTGATGCGCATTCTAGCAGTCATGCACACAGGTGCCTCCCATTGTCTCTCATGGCTTCCGCCCATTAATCATACTTGTATGGGGCCTCCCGGGACCCTGACCACCATTCCAGTCCAGAGGACGCCGTAGTAGGTTTGGAAGCGGAGGAGCGCCATAATACAGTAAGACCTTTCCTTTAAAATGACACGTGGCCCATTCTGGCACCACTTATTTACCTTGCCCTTACCTTTGGTTATCTTTAATTAATCATTTTGAACTACTCACTTCTTCTTCCTCAGAGCACCGAGTAGGATCTCTGACCGCCCTGGACACGTAAAAGCATGGAAATCCCGTGATTCACGTAATTACTATTGTTGTATGCCATAATGCACTGCGATTTTGCCTTATCACAGCTTTTTTCAGTGGAAAACGTTCTCAAAGGCCACTAGCGTAAACTCGTTAGTCGCCGCTGAGCACCACTCTTAGACATGCCTACTGATTGATGCCACTAGCATGCGAGTATAATTAGAGAAGTCACGTCGCTTTGTCCACTGCGGCAAATGGATAATCGGAAGCATGAATTCATGAGCTGCTCACACCCACAGCATGCCCACAAAACTGCGAGCACCCAACGTTTTTATTATCTTGTCTGTTTGTTCTGACACACATGAGTGACACTGGCCATGTACCTCATGTGGAGGTATGATTGGAATCTACACACATGTCTTTTAATATTTGTTACATGTTTGTTTGTCTTGTTACTTTTCTCTTTACAGGATTTTTTCACAGCTAAACCAACAAGCGAGTGTGTAAAAATGCTCTACACACGTGGTCATTAATTTTCACCACCCACTTTTTCACCATTCACCACATTGATAAGGTCCTGAAAAAAGCTCACAAAAAATGTTTTATATAGCTGAAACATGTCGACCTGACCTAAAGATAATTCAGACACTTAAATATAGTCCTAGAATATTATCCATCTTATATTTTAACTATACTCTGGGCCACTAAGAATAAAGTTTGGTATAGTGAGTCCCCCAGAGGTATTTTTAAACATCACCACTCGCACCACTTCATCACACACAAAGAACTAGCTCCATGGTAATCAGGTGTTGCGGCACAGTCAGGTGATATTTGGCCTCCCGAATGGGAACCCAATGATGAAGCATAACAACAACAAGGTCGGTGTGTGAGGGTTCTTTTAACCCCTTTGCCATGGGGGTCATTCCCCCACTTCGTGGGGGAGGGGGGCCACTTCGCCACGGTGCTCATGACGAGCCCAGCTCGTCATGAGGCACAGTGGAGCTGTGCCCGTGACAAGCTGGGCTCTTCACAACCCCGCCCACTGACTGATTTTCCCGCACAGGCGGGGAATCAATTTCGCGTGGGCGGACCGCGGCTGTTATGACGAGCCCAGCTCGTCATGAGCACAGCTCCACTGTGCCTCATGACGAGCTGGGCTCGTCATAAGCACGCAAGGGGTTAAAACATTTCTGTTGTGTCAGACACCACATGACATACTAGTCACTCTATGGTGGCCCGTCTCTGTTGATGATTTAAGAACTCCCGGAAGCCAAGCCTGCACCATTACCCAACAGACCCAACTTTGCAGTTGGCCTGAACTTGTGACTTGTGTCCCGGTCCAACCCGACCAAATATGCTCAGTCAGGGCTTCCTGGTGTTTTTTTCCTTGAACTTTAAAAGCTCAGAACATCCGTTCTGCACATTGGATTTTTATTGTTTTGGTGTCATTTTATTTATTAAATAATCCTCTATTTTTCTAAACTGTTTTGGGTTTTTTCTCGTCTTATATTTTCACTTTATCCCTGTTTGCTGTTTTGAGTGCTGCATAAATACTTAACACATTGCCTCTAAGTTAAGCCTGATTGCTTTGAGCCAATCTACTACAGGGTTAAGCACAGGTTTATTTAGTGAGTTTTGTGCTTCAACCTGACAAGGATTGTGTTTATTACCTGAGTGGGGCTCACACCCCTATAAACTAATAACCCTGTTTCTTGTGGTGGGTTTGCATTATTAGCAGGAGGTGGGAAATGCAGCAAATGCATCTCTGTAAGATTGAAGAACATACACCTTTTATCAAGAAATACTAACCATAAACTGCACCAATGGAAAATACTGGTCAAATTCACAAAGCAGCGTGTGGGGATTGAGACGGCAGGTGGTGTTTTGTGTGTGTGTGTGCATTTGTGTGTGTGTGTGTATGCACACGGGCATCTAAAACACATACTGGGAGGACCACATCAGTCCTCATAGTGTGGGCAAATCCTCACAGAACCAGACAAACACTATCTTTGTGAGAACTGGTGCATCAGGAGGACCAGTCCCCGTAGTGCAGCGGTCTTCAATCTGTGGGGCGCGAACCCCAGGGGGGTCGTGGAGTCCTGGGAAGGGGGTCGCAGATTCTACACAGTGCAGTTCCTGGCATTGGGCTGAGGGTGCTCACGGCGGAGGCCTAATTCACACCGAGGTGTGAAAAACATCAACGCCTCATTAACAAGTAAAAGGTCTTTTAAAGACCTGTCAAGTACTTGGGTGTGTGTCCCTGAAGCTCTTACAGCCGGGCTCACATACAGGAGCTGGGGTGGGCTGGCTGGGGGAGTGGCTGTAGTGTAGCCCATTGAGTTCAATGGATGTTGCGCACCTGGAGCTGTGGGTCCCGTGACACGTCTCCCGTCCCCAGCAGGGAGGCACAGAGATGCCCTCCCATGAGTGGGAAAGAAGAAGGAAGACGACGCAGAGAGATACTGACCCCCCCCTGCCCCCCATGAGAGAGGCACAGAAAAGGTGGGTGGATGAATGATGGGTGGATGGATGGATGAAATGCTGAAGGATGGATGGATGTGTGAAAAGGTGGGTGGATGAATGATGAGTGGATGGATGAATGAAAGGGTGGATGGATGAATGATGGATGTATGGATGGAAGGATGAAAGGGTGGATGGATGAAGGATAGATTGGTGAAGGATAGATGTATGGATGGAAGAATGAAAGGGTGGACGGAAGGATGGATGGATGAAAGGTGGATGGATGAATGATGGATGGATGTGTAAAAAGATGGGTGGATGAATGAAGGGTGAATGGAAGGATGAAAGGGTGGATGGATGAAGGATGGATGTTTGTATGGATGTTTGTATTGATGGGAGGATGAAAGGGTGGATGGATGTATGGATGGATAAAAGGCTGCATGGATGAATGATGCATGGATGGATGTGTGAAAAGGTGGGGGGGATGAATGATGGGTGGATGGATGAAAGGGTGGGTGGATGTATGGATGAAGGGGTGAATGGATGTATGGATGGGAGGATGAAAGGGTGGATGGATGAAGGATGGATGTATGGATGGGAGGATGAAAGGGTGGATGGATGAAGGATGGATGTATGGATGGATGGGAGGATGAAAGGGTGGATGGATGTATGAATGGATAAAAGGTTGCATGGAGGAATGATGGATGGATGTGTGAAAAGGTGGGTGGATGAATGATGGGTGGATGGGTAAAGGATGGGCGAATGGATGGATGATGGATGTATGGATGGATGGATGTGTGAAAACGTGGGTCGATGAATGATGAGTGGATGGATGAATGAAAGGGTGGATGGATGAATGATATATGGATGGAAGGATGAAAGGGTGGATGGATGAAGGATAGATTGGTGAAGGATAGATGTATGGATGGAAGAACGAAAGGGTGGACAGATGAAGGATGGATGGATGAAAGGGTGGATGGATGGATGGATGGATGGATGTGTGAAAAGGTGGGGGGATGAATGATGGGTAGATGGATGGATGAAAGGGTGGGTGGATGGATGGATGAAAGGGTGGATAGGTGAAGGATGGATGTAAGGATGGGAGGATGAAAGGGTGGTTGGATGAAGGATGGGAGGATGAAAGGGTGGATGGATGAAGGATGGATGTATGGATGGATGGGAGGATGAAAGGGTGGATGGATGTATGAATGGATAAAAGGTTGCATGGAGGAATGATGGATGGATGTGTGAAAAGGTGGGTGGATGAATGATGGGTGGATGGGTAAAGGATGGGTGAATGGATGGATGATGGATGTATGGATGGATGGATGTGTGAAAACGTGGGTGGATGAATGATGAGTGGATGGATGAATGAAAGGGTGGATGGATGAATGATATATGGATGGAAGGATGAAAGGGTGGATGGATGAAGGATAGATTGGTGAAGGATAGATGTATGGATGGAAGAACGAAAGGGTGGACAGATGAAGGATGGATGGATGAAAGGGTGGATGGATGAATGATGGATGGATGGATGTGTGAAAAGGTGGGTGGATGAATGATGGGTGGATGGAAGGAAGGGTGGATGGGTAAAGGATGGATGTATGGATGGAAGGATGAAAGGGTGGATGGATGAAGGATGGATGTATGGATGGAAGGATGAAAGGGTGGATGGATGGATGTGTGAAAGTGTGGGTGGATGAATGATGGAGGGATGTGATGAGGTCTAACAGGCGCATTTATGGTTGTCAAAAGTTGATGATGAGGAGTACCAGTTTCTAGAAACTTTTGTCGGAAGGGGGTCCTTACGCCTAAAAAGGTTTTACAAGGGGGTCTCGGCATCAAAAAGTTTGAAGACCTCTGCCGTAGTGTGTTTAGGTATTTTCGAGCGAATGTAACAAAAAACTAAAAGTGCAGCTATAGCCTAAAGCCTTGGTTCGCTGTATAACTTACCCTACTATAAAAGTGTACATGGAGTTTGAATAGTAAATACACACTTCATTACAGTCAAAGGCCGGTCCTCATATTAGGTATGTTATGTTGTGTGTGTGTTTGAGTGTGTATAGGTGTGGTTTACACATGCAGGCAGCTTTTCAACAAGTTCAATATCATCTTTTGAATTCTCAAAAGTTGGTTTTGCACTCATCTACGGATTTAGGAGCATATTTACTAATTTCTTTACGCAGGGAAAAATTCAAGTTGCTGTGCTGAGTACCTTGAAAGGAAGAGAGTAGAAATGCTCCATGTTTACAAACACATGGGGAATTTCTGCTCTTTCCTTGCACTTGTGCACTGTGGGATGCCTGGACCCAACGCTAGCACCCTTGCACCATAGAGCAAGGCTGCCTGTGTTACACTCAAGATTGTTTTTGTGCAGGAAGGAATAACTTCCTGCATAAAAATAGTTCTTAGATGCATTTTCCTATATCTTTGCCGCTCACTGCTAGGAGTTTTGTGGATGGTGGAGGACGCCTCGAACTTGGTGCGGGTGCCTTGTGGACGACGGAGGGCTGAACCTGCTCCCTCATTTGTGCCGGAGACTGTGTGCTTACTACAAAGGGACTGCGAGGACCAGCGTGCCTAGTAGCCCCTCACCTGTTTCAGCAGGTCCTCTTCCCGACTCCACCTCCCCGCAGGCTTAATACCTTTCGCGACCCCCACTCCGTGGGTGCCGCTCACTGCTAGGAGTTTTGTGAACTGTGGAGGACGCCTCGAACTTGGTGCGGGTGCCTTGTGGACGACGGAGGTCTGAACCTGCGCCCTCATTTGTGCCGGAGACTGTGTGCTTACTACGAGGGGACTGCGAGGACCAGCGTGCCTAGTGGCCCCTCACCTGCCGCAGCTGGTCCTCTTCCAGACTCCACCTCCCCATAGGCTTAATACCTTTCACAGCCCCCGCTCCGCTTGAGCCACTCACTGCTAGGAGTTTTGTGGACTGTGAAGGACGCCTCGAACTTGGTGCGGGTGCCTTGTGGACGACGGAGGGCTGAACCTGCGCCCTCATTTGTGCCAGAGACTGTGTGCTTACTACGACGGGACTGCGAGGACCAGCGTGCCTAGCGGCCCCTCACCAGCCGCAGCTAGTCCTCTTCCCGACTCCACCTCCCCGCAGGCTTAATACCTTTCGCGGCCCCCGCTCCGTGGGTGCCGCTCACTGCTAGGAGTTTTGTGGACTGTGGAGGAAGCCTCGAACTTGGTGCGGGTGCCTTGTGGCCGACGGAGGGTTGAACCTGCGCCCTAATTTGTGCCAGAGACAGTGTTCTTACTACGACGGGACTGCGAGGACCAGCGTGCCTAGCGTCCCCTCATCTGCCGCAGCTGGTCCTCTTCCCGACTCCACCTCCTTCTATTTAGCACGCCCATTATCGCGTTCGCGGGACGCGCGCGGGACTTGCCCGGGCCAAGCCCGGGTCAAGGGCGGGCCCGTTTTAGCCCGTTATAGACCGGACAAGACCGGACCGGGCCATCCCTCTTGGCTGCTGTATTCGGATACCTACTTATTAAAAAACTTGGGGTAAGACTGGACTGGTGTTTTTGTTTGGACATTGCTACAGCTTAACTACACCATGACGGGGAGAGAAACGAGGAGCAAAGCCGCAACCTCGGCTGCTCATACAGTTGGTGCTATGGACAATTTCATTGTAAGAGCGAGCTCCCTTCTGTTGCATGAAATTACCACCTTGGAAAGAAGAATCTCCCAGGGAATTGAGAATGCTAAAAGATCTTCTCTGGGGAATATAGCTAATGCCCTATCTCCTAACAGACAGGCAGTGCCATTAGTTGTCAATGTGATACTTGATACCCCAATGAATCAGGGGAGGGCCGCTGCTCAACTACGGGACCCTATTCCGAACATTGCTGCCAACCCTGAGTTGACTCTAATTCCGACCACAAATGCTGTCATACCTCTTGATGAAAATGATAGATTACATAATAGGCAGCCTTCAGGCCATAGGGAGGGTGCAATTCCTAAAAGGAATCATGGACCACATGTATCTGGGGCTAAAAAAGCAAAGGTTCCCAAACATCGTAACCTTCCAGAGAATAACACGGATGAAACTGATAGAGAGACTACACCTATAGTTAATACCCCTCAACCCACCACTGTTGCTCGAACTCAGCCAACCTCAATAGCCAGCTCAGTGACAGACTGTGGTACCCGGGGGGCGGGAGGGGCTATTCCAGACTATAACAATTTGGGCAGTATGCTGAAGTCTTTACTCTATCCCCTAGAAGCCAGGCTAGTACTAATGGAAGCTAGACTAGCTAAGATAGAAAAGGCAACAGGGGCTACTGCAGACTACCTTAAGTTAATCAATCCTCAGCAGGGGCAGCTGTTAAACAATCCCAAGGCTGTCACAGCATTGGGCCCAACCCACTCATTAGTTACTCCTCTTCCACCTCCGAGTAATACACTTCCAATTACTCACCTCCTCCCCACTGTTAATCATCCTGTAAATGCCGATCTGGGTCTAAACAAGTATACTGAGAATGAGGGACAAAAAGCCCGAGAAAGTAAAGCTCTGGCCAACAATAAAAGTGTAGTACACTTACCCCCAGAAGCAGCACCATATGTGGTTGTTTTAAGCGGAGTTCCTAAGCTTGACGGCGCTCACAATGAATCATTCATATCCTTAAAAAATAAAGTCCTAATTTGGCTTAATAAATTTAGACCTCTTCCCCCAGGGATTACAAGTGAAATTATGATGGTTAGAAGGGTCCCCTGGGTGGGTTCTACAAAGAACAACATCACTGGTGACTGTGTCCTTATAAATTTCAGGGACCCTAGGACAGTGGCTCATATCTGTAATTGGCCAATGGCCAACCCAGACACCGCCATACAAACTTTGCCGCTAGCTGCCTTCTATCCCGACACACCTGACCAGTTTGGGGGAGGAGTGGATGAGGGCTGGTCCTGGGTTGCTCCCAGAAGACCACCTAAAGAGGACTGGTATGGGCCTTCAATCAGAGGGTCTAACATGGACGCATGGAACAAGCCCTTTCCTCAAGACCCGTATAACTCATTTTTGCACCCCAACCGGTTTAGTTGCCTGGACATGGTCGATTGATATTATAATAGGCAAGGGGTGGGCCAGCGATCTATTGTGCCCGTCCCAGCTAACAGTAGTGCATACCCTAAGGAGCCCACAAATGCCCTGAGCGCAGATAGGCCTAGAGGAATTAACCCCGAATCACTTGGTCAAATAGGGGTAATGGATTGTCCCTCTGACAGTAATACCGAGGATACCAATCACCGAACTGGTCCAACTAGCCCAACCACAATCCAGGTGCTACCAGCTCGGGGTATAATTGGGGATAAGAACAATAGCCAAAGAGAAAATGGTGAACTAGGACCTCTGTCAATCGTTTCCTGGAATTTGGCAGGGATATTAAAGAAACTCGACTCGCCTGAATGGGGGTCATTTATTGACACGCAAGATGTCTGCCTATTTCAGGAAACTTGGCTAGGGAGGACTATTGGCGCACTGGTTTTGCCACATTCTCAATCCCGGCAAAATGGGGAGGGAAGGGACGCCCGTCGGGTGGACCACTCATTTGGGTGGGTTCACATTTAGGCTGTTCTGCAAGGACACTCGAGACAAACTCTGAGGATATCCAATGTGTGGTATTGGAATGGCCAAATGCGGCCAAACTAGCATTAGTCAACGTATATTCAAGACCAATGGGCGTAACTAAAGTCTAAGGAACAATTGAGGATCTATCCCTCTTCCTGGGTACTATTCCCCAAGGCATCTCATATCTGGTAGGGGTGACTTCAATTGTCAATTTGAGCCACTGCCATCCTTCTTGGAGGACCCCTCAATGGAGGAGGACGATCAATGGGTTATACCATCTGTGGGGGGTCCAACAGTGAAGTCCTGGACGCCGTTGGCCACCCAAATCATGGCCCTGACTCTTAATAACTCTATAAGGGCCTGCAATGGGCAGGTAAGTGGGGATATTCCCCCGAAACCCACCTTTAACAAACCAGGGCAGGAGTCACGCTTGGATTATATTTTTGTGGAGATGCGTGACTGGGCCAAGGTCAGGAGCTTCCAGGTAATACCACGCGATGAAAGCGACCACAATGCGCTGACCCTGAAACTCTTGGTGCCCGGCATCACTATTGAGAACCAGATGCCCAATGCTCCCCCGGATCCAAGAGTGATCCTATCTAGCGATAGACGCAGAGTTAGATGGGCTAAAGTTATAGGGAACCCCGAAGCTATCTCTCGGCTTTAAGCCACAATAGTTCCGGTGTTACAAAGAGTGGGAGAACTTATCTCATTACCCTCGTCCACGGAAAACTATAATAAACTCGGGGACCTTCATTTGAAGCTCACTAGTGCTCTAGTGGAGGTACTGAACCCGCGAGTAGTGAAAAAGAAAGGTAAGCCAATGAAAGCCTCATGGTATAATATAGCCTGTAGGTAGGCTAAAGCTGATCTCCTTGAGGCCATGAAGCAAAGGGGCAACACTGCGTTGATCAAGGCTAAGAGGAATGAATATTAACACTTAGTCCAAAATGCCAAGATTGAGTGGGACAATGAAAATTGGTCTGAAATGGTGGGTGCCCTTAACTCTAGAGATGCTCTGAAATTTTGGCAGATTGTCAAAACTGGCTCTGTGGATCCACTACCAGCATAGAAGCTAATATTGCTCCTTGTGTCTGGGAGGCTCATATCCGTACCCTATATGCACAGGCTAATATGGATAACGTAGAGGACATAGGTAATCCAGTGGTAGACCATATCCCTCTAGTGGACCAGGAAGAATTTACTGTGGCGGAGGTTGGCGCCGCAATTGCCAAATTGACAGCTGAGAAAGCCCCAGGTTTGGACAAGCTCCCGGGAGACCCGTTCAAACATGAACCAATTGTCTGAGCCCCATACCTACAGGTCCTATTTAACTCAATTCTGGGCGGGATGAAGGTTCCTAGTACTTGGCTGGGGGCAGAGATTGTGCCCATTTTCAAGAAGGCCTCTCCTCTGCTCCCAGCCAACTACAGGCCTATTAGCCTGATAGACGTTCCACAAAAGGTCTTTGCAAGGCTGATTTTGGACCGCCTATTAGAGTGGATGCTTGATCACTCAGTCCTGAGCCGTTATCTGGCAGGGTTCAGGAAAAAAGTCTCTACTATAGATCAAATCTTCCGCTTGGCCCTTTTATATTGGAAAACGGTAGAGATGGAGGGTGGCAGCCTCTATACCGTTTTTGTAGATCTACGGGCGGCTTTTGATCTTGTACCCTGTAGAAAACTCTGGTCTGCCCTTTCCAACATGGGGGTACCGCATCACTTTTAAACATAGTTGTCTGACTTCATACGGATAACTATGCGTAGGTTAGATGTGGTTGGGAAGGTTCTCTATCCAACAGATTCCCCGTTGACAGGGGGGTAAGACAGGGCTGTGTTCTGGCAACGACCCTGTTCTGCCTCTATGTCAACAGGATAATTGCCCATTTAAATGGGGTAGAGGATAGTGATGCCCCCAGACTTGCTGGCAGCAGGGTGCCGGCGTTTATGTTCGCTGACGACACACTGCTGCTGTCTAAGTCTCCTATGGGGATCCAACGAGTCCTTAATGGATTCGAGGCATTCTGTGAAGAGCACGGCCTTGAGATCAACACCCTCAAGACCAAATATATGATCTTCAACCCCCCACCAGAAACACGTCCCAACCCTTGTATTGGTGCAAATAGGCTGGAAAGGGTTCGAACCTTCGAATACCTAGGGGTGACTCTAAATGAGAATAGGTCTTGGGGTCACCATCAAATAAAATCTCAACTCAAACTGGCCCAAGTGGGTTGTTAGCCTTATAAATAAAAATAAATCCACCATTAAGGCGATTGGTCCCCCACTGGAGATATATAGAGTGCAGGCGAGGGGTGCGGTCATGTACGGAAGTGAACTTTGGGGTCACAAGTGTAAACGTGAGATGGTTGCAACCGTGAAGAAATTTATCAGGCAGCTTCTTTCACTCCCCCCTAGCACCCCCCTATTGCTGATGAGGCTTGATTTGGGACTGAGGCCACTCGACGAAGATCTGGGTGCCAGGCCACTAACTTTTTGGCGCAGAGTCTGGACCACACCAGAGCTGGTGATATATAGATCCGAGCTGCAGGAAATCCTGACCTATTCGAATGTAGGGAAAATCCCCTGGTTTCAATATATTAAAAAACGAGCTGCGGCACCTGGGATTAGTTACTTTGTGGTCTGATCCTGCAATTGCTTGCTCTACGGTTTCTCGGAAGCAGTTGCTCTAACTGTATCATAAAAGCGAAATTGCGGCACACAGACAGGGCACACAGTCTGATACCCTGACTGATTCTTTTCTAAAGACTAAGGACATATATAAGTTGGAGGGAATCCTTGATGCCATTTTCCCAACTACCACCAGGAAACTGTATTTACAGTGGAGGTACGGAAGTCTACCAATCCGAGCCTACACTAGTAAATGGACGGAGCCCTCCTTGAGTCATTGTCCGGGGTGTAACTATGAGCAGGAAACCGAGTTGCATATACTGTTCTTTTGCCGAACTTATGCGCAGGCAAGAAGGTATTGGATCGTACCGGGCCTGTAAAAACCTGGGCTTCACCCACTGTTTGCAGGCATATAGGGTTCTCAAAACGGACCTCTCTGGCATGACTGTGTTTGCGGTAGCTAAATACCTGGAATATTTTTGGCAGAAGAGAAGACTCCTACTCCCAGGACTATAGAATAAATGCCCAATTTTAAACAATTATTACCATGTAATCAACATTTCACAATTTTATCGTTTGTATGGACTAACTAAAATTCTATGTATGATATTATATATTAAGGAATCACGCTGCTGTTTTTATGATTTCCGATTCATTGGTCATGATGTAATGAATTGTTTTATCTGTACAAAGATGTGTTTTTATCTTTTATGGCAAATTTTGCCGAAATAAAGAATGTTGATGATGATGATATTTCTTTGTGTGCTGCATTCTGCATTCTAGAAAGAGAAAATAACAAGTAGAAATAAAACTATTTCTCCATGTTACAAGTTAATGGAAAGGCGTAGCATTTTGATACATTCAGAGGTTTACAAGTCTTTGTAAATCTGAAAATGCGCCAAAATCCATGGGTAGATGTATGGGAATGACCATGCTTCACCAAAGGAACTACTTCCAAACACAAGGTAACACAAAGCCACACAAAGTGGCTTTGCATGGATTAGTATAAGAAAATATGATTTTGCATCTGGGCTGCACCACAAAAGTGATGCAACATGATGCAAAATATTAGTAAATCCGCTCCTCAGTTGCTCCAAAAAATTTGTATGAGTAAATCAAAACAGTGGCCAAGAGTGTTTTTCATGCATGCAGTACCTTGTGAGTCTGTGCATATTCACAAATCTACACTTTTGTGGTTAATCACAAATCCCTTTCTAATCCTTTCCCACCGTTGTACAGGAGTAAATTTCTTTTCAGCGTGAAGGTAAGAGGGTACACTCTCAAAATTGGGGAGATGAATGGGAAAAGCCCTTGTGAATAATACCATTCAGTTTATCAAACGACCCAATGCTATATTTGGAGAATGCTACCTACAAACACACCATGTGGGCCCAAAGAAAAGGAAGAACAGAGATCAGAAGAAGTAGAGGGAAGAATAGATGAGGAATAAAGAACAAACGCCCATGGTGGTAAGAAGAAAGGAGTTAGAAATTTACAAATCAGATTTTAGGCCAGAGATTGGAAGAAGTATAAGTAGAAAATGATTATACCCTTCTTCTCAGTTCTACCTGGCATCTGCCACTTTGAATAGAGATTGTAATCTACCTGATAATTGTGACTCACTGTCTATTTGAACTCTGGATAATGAGGTTTTTACAAGATATCTCACATACAAAACAGGTGCACATCTTCTTGAGTCAATGATCCACACACACTATTCCCGTTTTAAATATTTTATTAAAATAATGCAGTTGAAATTTTGTTCAACAGATTCAACTCCCTTCCTCATACTGCACATCGATGCTAAGGGCCCGATTATGATATTGAGCTGTCAGACCACCATCTGCTGTTGCAGCGGTTAGGAGACCCCCGAGAAGCAGTCGGGAGTCGAACCCCCCAATTATGATATGAGCGCAGAGGTTGTGGTCAGAAAGTGCTCCTTTACACTGCAGCTTGTACTGCAGCCCAGGAAAAGTTAGATTACGATGCAGCTGAAAAAGAGTTACATAACAACAAACAATCATCTTTTGTGACATATATCACAATGTTAATTTCCATTGCAATACATACTCTGTTGATGAGGACAGGTCAGGCCAACATGGAATATTTACAAGGGTGACTCATTGTTTTCCTGTGATGTCAAGCATTCTTGGATAGGTCCCCAAATGCCTTGTTGCATGGAGGTGTGTCAATAGTTTTGGGCACTTCTTGGCTAAGTTGCTACAAGTAGCCATGTCTTTCAGCTTGTTATCTGTTTTCAGAACCAGAGTCCCACATCATTACATGATGATCCTGTGTTTAGTTCATAAAAAAGCAATTGCCTCAAAATGTCTATCCTCACTTGGAATTGCCTTGACACAGCCCAATACTGCAGGCAAGGGTTTGACTTCTATTCGAGTGCGTACCATTTTAGAATGCCCAAGCCATATAGATAAACCTAGCATGTGCCATGCTGCATCGTGGGCAATAATGGTTTTGGTGTGGTCTGTTCTGTGCCACCTCTCAGTATGCTCTGGTCCAAATTTTTAAATGAGGCAGTTTATGTTAATGATTCATGGAGACCAATTACATCTGCGTTCAACAGAATTTCTATGTCTCTTTTGATAGTTTCTTCCCCAGCTCAGACCCCACACCTGTCTTCTGCATCACTCTTAATTGTGTATAGTCAGGATGTTATGTAATATAGTCTGGATACCACTCTGGTGGATTATGTTATGATTATCAATTGAGGTAGGGGCTGAAACTCAATTGGTTAATCTGGGAAATCAGATATCTTTTCTCTCCAGGTGCTAGGATGGAAAAGTCCTCATCATGGTTACAGAAATGCACCCCTACCCTGAGTGCCCCAACTGTTCCCAGGTCTGAATCCTAATGCTGAATGAATTTTTTGTGCTGGGCAAACATGGATCATGTGTGTGTGTCTGTCCCATGGATGGTTTATCTTGTTGGACTGGGGGGAGTGCCCAAAGCACTACCCTCATGGTGGAAGAAGGCTACAGCCTTTACAAGGAGTTAAGCAGCACAACTGTGGTGGTGGTAGCATACCATGCAGTGATTAGTAGGAGCAAACAGGTCCTCTTTCATCTGTGTCACTGGACTGAGGCCTACAGGCTTACTCATTCAAAGTTAACCTTTGGCCTACATTGTTTTAATGTGGAGCGCTGCACAGCGAATGAGTGGCATATCTGAACTGGGTATATGTGTGCTTCGGAAGGGTATAATACAATGATAATGCAGCATTGTGCAATGCTTGCAGGTTGAATGAATGTGCTGGGTGTATGTGTGCCTATGAATGGTACAGTACATGAAGGACATAGTTCTGTGCAGTGCATGCATGTTAAATGTATGTACCGGGTGTACTTGGCCCTTAGAGTGGTACAGTGCATGAAGCATACAGTGCTGAGCAGTGTGTGTATATTAAATGTATGTGATGTATGTGATGCATATGTGTGCCTGTGAATGGCACAATATATGGCAGACCTTGGTTTTAATTTTGTGAGACCCAGGACTGCAAGGTGAAACATGAGGAGAGGAGGTAGAGACATCCACCCAGAGATTTGTGCATTGCTGCAATCCTGTAAGTTGGGTGGTTCACTACGTACATGTAGCATTTGTTTACTGTCTGTCACCACCAGGAAAACTGTGGCTGTAAGGGACAGCAGCAGAGGAATAATGCCCCTCTTGCTATGGGAGATGACTACCATGGTAAGGGAGGCATTTTCTTAAAATCCGGGTTCAGGATTTTCATTTTGAAAAGAAAAAAGAAAAACGTTTGCTGCAGGGCTCTGTCATGTAGCTGGAGTTCAGCACCACACAGTGACAGCAACCGCTACATGCACGCCAGCCTTTATATCTCTGATGGCCGGACAAATTAAGGGCTGTCAGAGAGGATTGACTATGGTGATGATGAAGTAGTTATTGCAGTAGCCAAACCTATTGGCCACACACAACTAAATCATTTTGGTGAACCATTATCTTGGTGGTAAGTATACTCCATTGCTGTTGTCACGGAGTATGCTATTTTACCAAGAAATAAATCAGGCCCTCTGTCCAGAGCGGCCACCCGTCTCAGCGATGATCTCAGGGGATGTGTAGGGGTATGTTTTCTGAGGAACATAGTCAACTCTGTAGCCTCTGCAAATATGTAGGGTTTGCGGTTGACCTCAATTTTGTATCCAGCAGGGTACAGCATTGCATACCTGATGTTGTAGGAATGGAGTGTCCTTTTTACCTCCAGAAATTTCCATCTCACCACCAGAAAGCAGCCGTGAAGTCAGGAAAGATGGACATTGTCATACCCTGGTATTGCAACTTACCTTTCTCTCTTGCCAGTCTGAGGTCATCTTACGGTCTCTAATGTTAAGCAGTATTGTAATTATCATTATCATAGTTGATTTGTGCACCCTTGACCAGGAATGAGTCAGTAAAGCTGGGTGCACTGTTTGATAAAGAGCTTTTCCATGAAGATCTTCTGGGAACCTGTATTTGTTGATTCAACAACACCCACAATCTTTCTATTATTTCATCTGCATCTTGGTTGAAGGGCCTGATTTTTGCCGCTATTGAGGAAAAAAGTCTGAGTTTGTGTACTTTCCCAACGGTTGTCTCAGAGTCATCCTCTAATTCAGATATTCAGCATTCTGCTACGTCTCACAACTGTTGATTCATTCTTTCTGCAGTGTGATCCATTCATGCTTTTGGTAAATCTATTGTGTATCAATAGATTTGCTACTGGCTTTAAAATCCAGCAGGATGGTGTTGGTATCACTCACCGGTTGTCCTGTGCCTCAGCTACTTCTCCGCCTCCCCCTCAGTGGCATCACCAGCACGTCCTGATGTGTCAATGAGCAGTTTGTTCTGTTCATGGTAGATTTTCCCCATGGTTATGAGTTTCGAGTGATCGACTCACAGTCCCCAGGCACTCTTGAATCTATATGTGGCGATTAGTGTCCCCTCAAATTGATCCACTTTGGGCAAAGTTGGCACCATGCCTGCCTGGGCCTTTAGAAAGCCCTCAAAGTGGAAGGGCTGCAGGGTGACAGCGTGAGTTCCATTGCAAGGGCTCAAGAATTGTGTCAAATCAGCTTCAGCAAATTGCACTAGTGGCATCAATGTGCATAAAGGTTATCCTTCCCTCCAGCTTTCGCAAGCTAGAACATCTTGTCTCTGTGATACTCAAATTTTGGGACCCAGTGTGATGTAGCTGCCCAGCTTCTCTCCTATTGAAATGTGTAGCTGGCTTCATGTCATTTCACTTCTCCCAAATGGAGTTCAACTGTCTTAGTTTCAAGTCCAGAGGGGGAGTCAGTTGGATCCTCTGAAGGGTAGATGTTATTATGTGCCTGCCTCTGAGACTCATTGCTTGCTCCTCTCCATTGCTATTGGAGGCTGCAAGCCATTGAATGACCTACCACCCTGTACACCCGGGGCTCCTTGTGATGAGCCACCACCCAGTCTCTATAGCTTTGCTCGTGGGGCTGATCTCCCAGGCCGCCCAGCCCAGGGGGAGCCAATGTGTGTGCTTGGCTAACTTGGCAGGTAGGCCACGCAGAACACCTCTGGCTTGCTGACTGCCCCTATCATGGCCCGGCCTTCAAGGTTCCTGTGTGTTAGTATGGCGTGACTCAGACACAGCACTGGCAGCTCCTCACAAAGTTTGATTGTGCTCCCCCAAGGTCCTGGGCCCCTAGCTCCTCTTTCACTGTGTCCGGAGAATGGTTAGATGGTTGGCATAAATTGGGAGCTCTGCATTATGAGGAAATCATTAGCTGCAGCATGACCACAGCCCGCTCCATTTACATAGTAAAAGGTGGTCCCTAATTAAGCCTTAAATGCTCATTAGGCAGGAAGTTTGCTATTTACAACCAGGACACACAAACATTTACCTGATCCGTAGGAAATTACTGGGAGTTAATATTAAAATTAAATAATGTTATCTCTGCCTGGGAACCAGATGAAAAGTTAATTCTTGGACTTTTGAAAATGTTTTTTACAATGCATTGGCAAAGTCAGATTTGTGCGAAATATTTTATGAGAGGTACTTTTAAAATGTCACTTTTACCAGCCTGAATCCTCTTGAAGCCCATTTGCATAACTTTCTGAATAGCTCCTTGATGAGATGTGAACTTGCTCTCAGAGCTGAGACAAAAGGCTGGAAAGTGGGCAAGTGTCTTTTGACGGGAGGACCATCGGGCAGTGCCCAGGAACTTACTTATCTTTAAAGGAACCTGCCCTGTCACAGGCAGATGTAGCTAACACCTGGGCCTGCCCACACTTCTGTCCTCCTAGCCAGCCAGGCCACGATTCCTGTGGGAAAATAGCTGCCCCCAGAGCCGGTTTTGAGTGAACGCAGAAGAAGGGTTGCTCATTTCCCTGTTTACACCTATTGGATGGGCACAGGAGCTCTGTACAGGGGATGAAAGGTTCTGGTTCTACTATTTTGGTTTTAGATAGAAAGGTCACTATGGAATTGCTTGCATTATGACACACAGAAACTGCTAGAAAAGTGGGTAAGGTTACGCCAGGGAAATGTTTCTCTATTGGTTATGGAGGGGCCAGGAGTGGCCCCGACCCACACAACAGTGCAAGGAATAAATATGGCACCCCTGGGTACCCTCTTCAGAAACCTGCTGGGCCTATGGAAGACAGAAGGACTGCACATGCTGTTGAGGCCTGTGAGGAGACACTCAAGGGATGGACCTGCTCCCACTTGCACCTAGGATTTAGAAGTGGTCTCCAATGGTCAGTTGGCTGACCTCTTAATCTACAGGGAAACAAAAGCTGCTAAAAGCCTATTTCCCTGAAAGAGCCCAGGTGACCAGTTACAATTCAACCTGCCCTGGACCCTGGACCATGCTAGTGATTTCTGTTGGAGCGAGTCCGGACCTCATAATACTATTCTTGAGATCCTGAATCCTTTGGCTGATATCAGAATGTACTCCTCCTGCCTAACCCTAAAAGTTGGGACTTAGAAATGTTTTGCTAATATTCTCCCTGGAGAACCATCGTGGGACTTGGACCAAACTGCCAGGTGATCCGCCGAGGGAGTAGTGCTGGTGGGCCTATCTGTGCTGCAGCTCCTGCTATGCTCTCTGCTCAACTCTGAGATCCGTTAAAGACATGACTGCTTCGTCTCCACCCTGCAGCTTCCTTAATGCTGCTGTCAACAAGGACTTGATTCACGCCGAAGGTCACCACAGCACAGAAACCCAACCTTCTCCCACTTTTGTCAACGACTGCAAAGGAACGCCATCCTCCTGCAACTCATTTCCGTCAAGCTCTGCTTAGGTTTCCGCCAGATGCAGTAGATTCCAACAAACTCCTCAACAACCTGTCAACATCCACAACTGTTTCTAAGAAAGAAGGTAACTTTTTGACTGGGACAAACACAGCTCCTTCAGCCGACTGGCAATCGAGCACAGTCAGTATAAACTTTGGTCTAGTGAGACCAGTTGCCCGCATCAGTGCCATATGCATTTTGACACTATTTTCAATTCAAGCTTTAAAACGGCGTATCTGCAGATCTTCTCATAGAATTTTTGTTGTTTTGGTCTATTTATGCTCATTAAAATATTCTCTATTTTCATAATTTGGAGCGGGGTTTTTACTGCCTGTTGTTGTCCGCATTTTAACTGTTTTGGTACTTCTGAATGTTTTAAACATTCTCTTAAGTTAAGCTTGTCTGCTCTTTTCAAAAGCAACCAGGGGCTGAGCCCAGGTTTAAGTTACTGAAACTTTTTGGACCTATCAAGAATAGTGCAATTTTTTCCATTGGTAGACTACCAGCTACCCCACCTACTAATCCACTTTCCCACACACATCATATCAGCATTGTGTCCTAGATGAAGGTGGCTTTGTTTTCACCTTCTCATTTGACCTTCCTGTGGCTGGCTGTGCCTCCTTCATTGAACAATCTCAATGCAATAGACATCTTATTGAGCCAGTGTAGTTAGTTTATCCACACAGTTGAATTAGGTTGAGACATGAAATGCCATGCTACAAATGTCACAAAATATCAAATAGGAATCAAATCTGAATATATTTCCTTTTATTAGATCAGAATATAGTTCAAATATGTTCTAAACACTGATTTGTCTTTTCAAGCCAGAGATTCAAAACAATTGTGAGAGTAACAATTTTTAACACTGCAGTCTCAACTCTCCTACAGGGGTGGCCTAACGCATGATGTACTCTGTGACCACCTTCATAACTAACTCCTCAACAGCAGAATATTCCTGATATAAAATAACTGAGTCATTGATATTTTAACAGTTCTCCTTGACAGGCTTAGCTTACTGTACTGGGAGCTACTCTCAGGGAACATCAGTCACACCAGTCTGGAGTGTATTTAAAACACTCAAGACCTGAGCAGCTGTCAAAAATCCGTAGGCCTAAACACAAAAATAGTAAAGAAGTATCAAGTGTCGGAATAAATGAAAATCAATGGAAACCATCATAGTTGATGAAGTGTCTTATAATACGTTTATAAGTATAATGGGGCAAATCTACAATGTAAGTGACTCAGTGCATTCCGCAAGCCATTTGGCTGCGCCACACTGAGTCACTATCAGAGCACTCGAATGCGACATATTTACAATGATATGTCGCAATCCTGTGCTCTGCCCTGACGCACAGGCAGCTGCCATGCGCCGGCGCAGGCACCCTTTCACCATTGTACAAGGATGCCTGCGTCGTAGGGAGATTGTATTTGTGCAGGAACGGGCACCTTACCGCACAAAAACAATCACTACAGACATTTTCCTCT
Organism: Lissotriton vulgaris; assembly: GCF_964263255.1. Taxonomy (NCBI): domain Eukaryota; kingdom Metazoa; phylum Chordata; class Amphibia; order Caudata; family Salamandridae; genus Lissotriton; species Lissotriton vulgaris. The sequence goes on along the minus strand of NC_141694.1, from coordinate 1,701,840,059 downwards.
TTCAATGTGTGCTGTAGAATGCAGCACCCATTGAAAGAGCAACAAAACAAGGAGAAATGAAAACATTTAGCATTCACACGTATTTTAAGATTTACGATTTCTCGTAAATCTGGAAAAGTGTCTTGTTCTGTGGGTGCTGTGTGGGAACACCCACAGCAACACCCATGTTACGCCCTTTTCACGTAAAGTGCTGCGTGTAAAGGGGCCATATTACAAGGACAAGAAAAGCCACAAAGGGTGACTTTTCCTGTCCTTGTAAATAAGGAGCACTAGGATACGCCACCAGAAAGTTACAAAAAGTGACGTACTGGTAGCGCAGGGGGCTTGTAAATCTGCCCCATTATGTTCACATTTTTTTGCAAACAATGCCTTTATTTTATTCTTCAGATATTTTAAAACATATAAGCAGTATTAGGCTTTTTGGAAATAAGAGAGGCTTTTTAATTGTTTCCTCGGTTTATTGTAGTTTCATTACCCTATACCGATAAATACAAACGATGGGAAAACTTAAAGATACCACTGAGAAAGGATCTGATTTTCGCCACTGGTTCCAATTGTCAAGTTCTTCCTAGAGTACATGCTATTTCCTAAGTTAAATAAGTTCAATACATTCATGTAGACACTGAGTAACATTATGAATTAAATAGATTTTGTAACAATAAACTATATATACTTGTATAAAAACAAGTTGTTGTACTTACATAGTGTTAATAAATGTATGTAACTAGATGCGTCTGTCGAGAAAAGGGTGTCAGTTAAAGCCCCGTCATAAAAGACTCCTGATACATTATTAGCAATATCGATTTATGGAAGCCCCCAATAGATCAATGATTGCCCTAACCTTATTGCGTGATCTTACTTTCAGCTTAGACCAATAATTGAGGGACGGGAATTAACAGCAGTTAACGCCCTCTGATAATCTCTTTAACGACTTGAGTAGTGAACAATAAAGTTTAATTCTATTTACAGTCCAAAACAACTTGCTTGGTGATATCATTTACATTATCCATTATATTGAGAAAAACCAACATCAAAAACAGAGCTAAGAATATTCATAGACTTTGTAGAAAAATTGCATAGGAAAATCAAACATAAAAAAAGGTTGAGTTTCATGCGTCGGCTTCTGCCCGTTCGGCGAGCCTTTGTTCTTGAGCACTGCTCAGTGTTTTCTGTAACATCGCACTTGCTCTGTCAAGTGTTTCATGAAAATTAATTTAGCGTGCAGGTGCCTAGAGCTAAAGGTAACTAGAGAAGCTTCCTTTCTGCTTACAGCAGCAGTCAGGGATGGGTCATGTGCAGATAAGTAATGAGTGTATCACTGTGCAGCCTAATGACTGGCATTCTGTTCTTCTGCCCTTCTGCCTAATGACTGGAAAATCTCTCGCTAATTATCACACGGCTTTATGAAATAGCAGAAATCTTTAGAACAGTCGGATTTTTTTTTTTTTACCACAGACAGGAATTGTTTTCAAAGGACAAAAGGAAACACTATATTAAATTGTTTTTTTTAAAAAGAACGACTGCTGCACAACATCAGCAACCTTTACGTTCAGGCAAAGGAGAGGTTTTCCCATTCAATTACTTTTTAACTTGAATTATTTGTTTATTTTAGTCTTTTTATGGCTTTGTAACTCTGCACTGGAACCCTATGTGTATGGACACGATATGAGTTTCCTGTATTACATGATTTGGGTTAACCTGAACTGAACATATATCTGTAAAGATATGTGTGCCTGTGCCTCAGACATATGCATATGCAAACAGCTTGATTTATGAGCGAAAACCTTTTGAGGAAATGGTTTTCTCTCGTAAAACGATTTCCTTATACAAAGGTTTCCGCGTACGTAAATTTCCTCTTGGGGTGGACGTTTCTCAGTGAAATTGTTCTAGAAGCTTGCGACCTCCCAAAAGATTCATGTTTCAGCACATTCACAAAATCCCCTCTGAATGCCATTCAAATTCAGAAAATTTTTACTCCTGGTAAGGGTGGAGTACATTTCTTTCCAGAGATCGGAGGGGAAAGGAACATCCCAAAAAATGAAGGGGCATATTATCATCAACTAGCGATATTTATCGCTACATAAGCTTAGCAATTTTTTTTTTATCGCCGCGCATCGCCGGATTTTATCATAGAGATAACGATAACTTTTATCTCCAAAGCGATAAAATATCCGGCGATAGCGGCGAAATGCGTGAATATCGCTAGAAATCCAGCGATATTCAGGCATTATCGCTAATAGGGACTTAGCCTGAATATCCACCTCCCATTGTATATACAGGCTAAGAACTGGTCTGAGCAGGCGTTAGTTTTCAGCGATATTCGTGATTAGCACGAATTTTCTTGTCGCTACGCCTGCGTTGATAATAGGCGATAGCGATGTTAGCGACTGCTTTCAGTCGCTAACAGGCTGGGTATGCCCACTTTGCATGTCATTAGCGATAAATATCGCTGACATGCAAAGCGGGCCCCGAACCGGTCGCTATCGCCTACAAGCTGTCGCTAACCACTGTTAGCGACAGCTTGCTAAAAGGGCGATAAAATTATCACCGCTTTGCAGCCGAAAACGGCAGCAAAAGCGGCAATAATCTCATATCGCCCGCCTCGATAATATGCCCCGAAGTGTGCTAAGGAGAATAGGTAGACGCTGAGTAACATTATGAATAGGGAAAATATTTTCTTTGTGGAAAAATTGAAATAAAAACTGAGCTACATGCACCAGAGCACACCATACAAAAAATGGTTGACTAATTTCACTCTTGATTGGTCAAACTTGAAAGCTTAGCACTTGAACTGCTATGGGGCCTCTTCACAAACCGCATTAAGTACTATATGAAGTGTTACTACACATGTATGACAAAATGTGGTTCACTAGGAGAAGCCCTGGGCCTCCGTCTCTCCCATCTATTCTGGGTGGAGATCTCTTCCATGGTGGCAGAGATGTTCACACTCGTTAGCCTCCGTTAGTAAATGTGGTAGGGAGAGTACCTACCCCCCCCCAGCGCCTCGCGGGTGAGAAGCGCGCTCTATAAACCACTGATTGATTGATTGATTGAGTGTGGTTTCCTATGCTATACTTTGTTGTGTGTGTGTTTATGTGTTTGCTGGTATACATGAGTGCTAAAAAAGCTTACAATGGTGATCTACGTTTTACCTGTGCTTTGATTGTATGGAAACCTTATTGTGTTGCTCATGTATGGCACTGTTTTGTGTCTTAGAGATAAAATTTGCAGGGTTTAACAGTAATATGCGAGGGAGATGTAAGTTGAAACTGCAGCTGGCAGTGCCTTTCCTTCTCTACCTGTTCATGCAAACAATTTACCCTGTTGCCTTGTTAACCCTATCATGTTTGTTTAAGGAAGTTAGGACCAGATCTACGAAGCATTTTACCGGTCGCAAATGGTCAAATGGGCCGTTTTCGACTGGTAAAATGCATTTTGCCATGTACAAAAGGCCAAATGTGACTCAGTAACTTGTTACCGAATCGCATTTTGCTCTAGCGATTCGGTATTAGGAAGGGGCGTATTTAGGATGTCCGTTCCTAATGCAGAATAGCACTACTATGCATGAATGTTTTGCTGTATTCATAATTAACCAACTCCGTAGTGGAGGTGGTAACCTATTCGCAAATGGGTAGGGATCCTTGGTGAATGTGGGTAAAATTTTGAATGCAGCCTGTTGTCTTTTAAGGAAAACGGGCCGCATTACAAAACAATATTTGCTTTTTTTAAAGAGCAATCACAGACATGGTGGTCTGCTGACACCAGCAGGCCACCCTCCCTGTGATTGCAGGCATTTCCAATAGGTCGCAAATTGCGACCTGCCTCATGAAAATTGATGAGGCAGGTCCATTTGTGACCCATTGGGAATCGCAAACACCATTTGAGACACTGTTGTATATTGCTGTTTGTGGTTTCCGTATTGTATATCACAAAAATTTGCAATTAGGAAATCGCAAACTGACTTTTTTGTACATCTGGCCCTTATTACAGACTCTGCACACATTGTACATTTACTGTGAGTCAGGGAGGTTTCACTTCTTCTGCCTGTGTTGTATGTCAAGAAAAGCGTGCAGTTGTGGTCTGAGGTGTTAAGCTGGTGTGGTTTCCATATGTGGGCAGCCCTGGTCTGCAGCTGTAGACAAGAGTCACCACTAATCCTTTATGGGCTTCCTGAATAGCGTGCGTCAACAAGCACTATATAAATACAAACATTTTTACTCAATATTACCATATAATACAATACAAACTCTACATACTATGATCGATGTTGAACATCATTTGTGTTGAAGTACATACAGATAAGGCTGGAAAACGTAATGTATTGCTTCATTTTGGTGAAATATGCTTTACAGGTGGAATTGTTAACCCAACTACAGGAAGGAAGTGCATACCTTTGTACTAAACTAGCAGCCCGCCCCAACGTTGTCCGGGGGCAATGAGGCTTCAGGGCCAAACGCCCGCCAAGGCCCCCACCCACCCCGGACCCCGCCCGCCCCGAAATTGTCCGTGTCCCGGAGCCTGAGCCTGGACAGTAGTATATCAGGGGTATTAGCGTTCTTTTCTGTGACTCTATGTAGCTCATTTGTTTCCAAACTTCCTGATGCGCAGTACAGAAAGGACGACTGACATGACCAATCAAATGGAGGTGGAGAAGCAAAGATCATTTCTTGAAAGGAATGCGACTTAGTATTTGTGTCCCCAAATTCCACAACCCCAGCAATTTCAACATTCCCTGAGAGGGTCTCTGAGACAATGATAAATTATGTTTTCATCCTTCGGAGTTTGTCTCCCCTGATTAGGGGAACCGAGGTCCTCACATTGGCATTTGTGATCACAGTCCCATTGCTGTGCAGAACACAGCATTCTCAAAACGTAAGCATGTGAAGTAAAGGAATAGCCAGGTATTAACTACCAAGAACGCAGGGTGCAGGGTGATAAGGTGCCCTGTTAATATGAAGCTTGCTATGATTCAGTTTGGCGAGTGATAGCTTTTCCTCTGGCAGAGGGACTCTGTTGTTCTTTGTCCCGGAGCCCGAACCTTACCTTAGCCGCCGTTCTTCAGGGCCAACCTCAGGCCCCATCCCCCTTCCGCTCCCACTCCCGCCCCGTTCCCCTTCCGCCCCGGGCCCCTCCCGCCCCGACATTTGCCTTACCTGAGCCGCCGCTCCTCACTTCACCGCTGCTCCATGTCCGCCGCTCCTCCTCGTCATCACGCACCTGAGCCGCCGCTCCTCCCCGCGCTCCTCACTTCACCGCCGCTCCATGTCCGCCGCTCCTCCTTGTCATCACGCACATCGCGGCCAGGGGTACATCGCGGCCAGCGCAACGTTGCGGCCGGCGCTTCTTTCAGGGGACTACTTTTTTTTAAGTTATATTTTTTAATTTACGTTTAATTTTCATTTTTTACAGCCTATGTCCATCTGCACACCCTGACAATTTCTACGATGTATCGGGTGTGTGGATTGGCGTTGTGGTTCCCGAGTTTACCTGGCTCAAAGGTTTGTGTTCTCTCTTTATAATAGTAGTATAGATGAGCTCAATTTGGTGCCTGCTGTAGCCATCTGAAGCTGTGGCTGTTTGTTCACTCTGCACATCGCGATTTAAAAGGTGCTGAAGACAGAGGCTCTGGGGCCCACTCCACCTCCAGGGAGTCCTTGCTGAGCTGGATGATGACTATTTTGCCCTGCAGGTATTATGCCATAGTCTGTGATGCAATGCCCAAGGAGAAACAGTTATGTCTCCAAGAAGCCTTGATTTCCCCATAGAAGTAATTCCCATATGCCGTGGGATGCAGCTTGGACTCAAGAAATTAGTTTGGTTACAGTTCTAAGGACAGGTATTTCACAAATGTGCCAGACTGTAGCTGGTTGCCATGGCTACAGAGTGCGTGCCGTCCTGGTCAACAGCCACTGACATCCATACCTGGGTTATGATCTTCTCCTTCTTGGTGCCTAGGTCAATGAGAAGAACACATAGGACTGCATGCTGCATGGGCAGTAAGAGAGGGTAGAAAGCACCTGTTGCAAGTACTGGACCTCAGGCCTTTCACAAATAGAAAAAGAAGTGTCAAACCTGAGCCCTAGCTGTGCTTATAGATCTGTAGAGTTAGCCAAGTTGTTTCTCTTTGCAAAGACTGAGTAGAAGGCAGTGGACAATGTTCCTGGTTAGACTGCACATGTGCAACAGTAGAATGTGTACAAAGATTCAAAAAGTAGTTTGCACCTCACTCTTCTCCTGGGACGCACTAGACCTCTACCAGGGGTGTGCATTGTGCTCTCTAGAAGCTTCTATGATACTGCTCCAAATTCTGGAATGTTCCCTGGTTCTGTTAAGCTCTCCCTTGTGCAGGGATTCCGTTCTCTGAGTACTGTTCCTGAACCAGGAATCCCTGACTGACATGTATTGCATTGGAACCCAGTGCACATATTGGAGCTCACTCTGTGCAAAGCTGTGAATTGGACCTCTGGTTTCATCTCCTGGTGTCCCACTGCAACCATGCAAAAGGAATCCAGCTGATGCAGAGGCTGAGACACACACAGCTCCATCAGTACCTGGATCTCTTGAGGTCTGATGCTGTCCGTGGCACCTCTCTTTGGATGATGCTTGAGTCATTTCTTGACTTTGCAATACATATCTGCTCTCTGACTCTCCAAGGTCCATTCTGTTACTGGCACATGTTGCATGCACACACTGGTGCTATTCTATCAGCCAGGGCTGGCCGGCACGTTTCGTGGGTGGTGGGCCGGGTGCGCGCGCTGGGTAATGGTGGGCGTGGGCTGCATTAAAAAAATAAATGATAACACTTACCTTGCTGCCGCTGCTGGGTCCTGAGTCTCTGCTCCTGTTCGCCTGGGTCTGACTCCAGGTCGGAACAGGAAGCAGGGAGCCAGGCTGCCACCATATGCCAATCACAACGCTGCTGCGCAGCATTGTGATTTGTCTGAGCGCGACACAGGACTCAGCCATGGGATGGAGGAGTTGGCATGTTCTCCATGCAAGCTGTAATGCAGCCTGCATGGAGAACAGGGAATAGCGCATGACTGTTTTGGGCAGCCTAAGAGAGCAGACCAAACAGTCATTGTGCACAGGAGTGTTCTATCACTCCTCCCGTGCTCTGCAGCCCCACCCCTCACGCACGCTGCGGCAGCGGGAGGACAAAATAAAATGATAATAACATTTGGTTATTATCATTTTATTTTTTGCTCTCTTTTGCTGTTTCCTGGCAGTGGAGTGACGCTCCTCCGCCTTAGTGGAGGAGCCGCCACTGCTATCAGCAGAGCACCAGTAACACAGGAAGAGCGTGGGTTCAATAATATATAGCATGATGAGGTTTGATCCCTTGCAGCAGTAGAAATGGATTTTTCTGGGATGGTGGGCAAGAAACATATACTTTAACAATATGTCTAAACTGGAGTGTATGTTGACACTTTCAGCCCAAAATACTATGCTTTAACATAGTTTAACTCTTTTATAAATCTGTCTGTGTGCTGTGCAGCACACATGGAAAGTTAGAAACTTTTTAAGAAAAGAGAACCCTTTTCTAACGTCATGCCTGCTTTGATGAACGGACATTTTGATGCAAATCTGTATCTACAAATGCTAATATGTAGGGATTTGCACCTCAACCCATTAGTGGTTTGCTTAGGAATGCACAAAGTGCTACATTGTGTTACTTTTAGACTACTTTCCGTTGTAAAACATGTTTTGCTTTTGAAAGTAAATCCCAAAAATCAACGTTTTACAGAAGTTTGTGTCACTTTTATGTCACAAACCCAGTTCAAAGTGTTGAGAAATGTGGCCCCTCTTCTCTGACTCTCACTTCTGCCATCTGCACTGTGCTTCTACCTTTTGAGCCATTCTCCTACAGTCGCCTCTGTGTTTTTAGACACTGTGGGCCATATTAGCAAGAACCTCGTTAAAATTACCGCTGTTTTAGCGGCAGGAAACTGCCGCTAAAACGGCGATACTGGGCTTGCTAATATGAGTTATAGATATCCAATAGAAGCCCAGGTTAGATTTCCAGGACAGCCTGGCTGTCCATGTTAGAGGATGATACTCAGATTCTGCTCCAATTGGGTGAGGTCCTAGACACAATTTTTAAAATAATACGAATGATATAAGTATTAATTATTCACAATACACAGATAGTCAGACATAATCTGAAAAAACAACCAAATGGAGATGTATTGTTAGCTAATTCTGCTATAAATGCAATGAACCCAACACAACAGTATCAAGACAAATTATACTGCAGTTTATTTACATATTCATAAAATTGAACAAGAGGAAAAAAGGAAAGTTGGTGCTCAAGTGATGAGAAAGAAAGGCTGTAGGCAAAGGTTTAGGATAATTCAGTGCAACAAAGAAAATATTTTACATTGCACATATAAAGCCTACCCATACAAAGTATATATACACTATTATACAAGGGGACACGGGGGGATTGGTATAGGCTTTTGGAAAAAGGGGGGATCGTCGACGTTTCGACCCTGGCGCAATACGGGAAAATCACGACCTCTGCTGCGGGTCTTCTTCAGGACAATTGGGGGGCGGGGGAGGGGGAGCACCTGTAAAGGTAAGTATAAATATATTTCACAATTTATTATTAAGGGATTCCAGTATTTAAGGAGTTAAAAAATGAGTGTTGGGTACATTACCAAGAAAAAACTGTGAAGGTGTAGCAAGGCCAGATCAGTTAGGCGGTACACCGCTAAACTTTCCTTTTTTCCTCTTGTTCAATTTTATGAATATGTAAATAAACTGCAGTATAATTTGTCTTGATACTGTTGTGTTGGGTTCATTGCATTTATAGCAGAATTAGCTAACAATACATCTCCATTTGGTTGTTTTTTCAGATTATGTCTGACTATCTGTGTATTGTGAATAATTAATACTTATATCATTCGTATTATTTTAGGAATTGTGTCTAGGACCACTTTGTCTATATATATACAATTACCCCGGTCCTATTGACTTATTGGGTCTACCCCATTGTTTTCAATGACAAATTGGGTGAGGATCAGAGTTTTCAAAAATAATTCTCATCAGTAAATGATTAACATCAAATATTGAATGAGCTGCTACACAAAAGAAGTTAAACAGAGGACATGGTTGTTTGCAACACTGTTGTGCCAAATATTCTGTATTACTAGATGGATAGGGTAGCTGCAGTCATTACTATGTCAAACTTCAGAAAAAAAACTTCTGTAGATCCTTTTATTCACTCCTCTGTACATGGTGGTGCTGTAAGAACAAGACGACTTAAAATGTGGTTGCTTACCTCGTGACAGATACCTGAAAACTTGATCCTGCAGTACCTCTGCTCCATATACTGGCTTTCAAAGGCAGCACAGCTCATGTACAAGACTCTGGAAACAGTGCACAGGTCTGTTTACTGAATTACACCAGGTTTGTGTGAAACAAGCTCTCTCATTAGGTACCTGCTCAGTTGCTGATTAGGCATTGCTCAATCTCGTTGTCCCAGAGGTGACAGCTACTGGCTACTTGGAGTAATAATACTTCTCTCTGATGCAGGTCGGTTTCTCTGGCCTTCCTTTTAGTTGGTCAGTTCTATAAAACCACTAGCAAGAGTATTTGTATTTTGCTAAATTTGTATTAACCTTACAGTGTACACAATGGAGACAATTCTATCTAATCTGAAGTTTGCAGGTGCACATTCTACCATGTGTAATCAGCGTACCATCCATCCAAGGGCTGAGAAGATTACAATTTAGCTGGATAAAACGAACATGTGTTTGGCATCTAGAGATGGATCACTGACACAATATTGATGTCAAAAATATTGATATACAAAAATATTTTGTTAAAAATGTAGAATGCCAAAGTATCGACTTCCTATCTCCAAACAGGTAAGTACAAAATTATCGAATCAAAAATATCGATGTAAAAAATATAGATAGTCAAAATATAGACTTTTTTAAATAGTTAAAAATAATTCAAAATTAATAAAATAATAAATATAAGTAACTTAAAAATACTTAAAATGCGTAAATAACAATAAAACTAATAGATAATTAATATAATTTAAAAATAAAATAAAAAATTATACATATATGTAACCATAGTATTAATAGTAAAATATACAATATATTTACCATAGGATAGCGAGAGGGTTAAATTTAGTATTACCACTCCAGTGAGTGCAACAGTAGAAAAAACATTGGATAGCGTAGCAGTAAACATTACTATTCCCACTCCATTGAGTGCAACAGTAGGGAAAGGGTTGGATAGCGGGAGGGTAAAAATTACTATTCCCACTCCAGAGAGTGCAACAGTAGGGAAAACGTTGGATAGCGTAGGGGTAAAAATTACTATTCCCACTCCAGAGAGTGCAACAGTAGGGAAAGCTTTGGGTAGCGTAGGGGTAAAAATTACTATTCCCACTCCAGAGAGTGCAACAGTAGGGAAAGCGTTGGATAGCGTAGGGATAACGATTACTATTCCCACTCCACAGAGTGCAACAGTAGGGAAAGGGTTGGATAGCGGGAGGGTAAAAATTACTATTCCCACTCCAGAGAGTGCAACAGTAGGGAAAACGTTGGATAGCGTAGGGGTAAAAATTACTATTCCCACTCCAGAGAGTGCAACAGTAGGGAAAGCTTTGGGTAGCGTAGGGGTTAAAAATTACTATTCCCACTCCAGAGAGTGCAACAGTAGGGAAAGCGTTGGATAGCGTAGGGATAACGATTACTATTCCCACTCCACAGAGTGCAACAGTAGGGAAAGCGTTGGATAGCGTAGGCATAACAATTACTATTCCCACTCCAGTGAGTGCAACAGTAGGGAAAACGTTGGATAGCTGGAGGGTAAAAATTACTATTCCCACTCCAGAGAGTGCAACAGTAGGGAAAGCGTTGGATAGCGTAGGGGCTAAAATTACTATTCCCACTCCAGTGAGTGCAACTGTAGGGAAAGGGCTGGATAGCGAAGGGGTTAAAATTACTATTCCCACTCCAGAGAGTGCAACAGTAGGAAAAGCATTGAATAGTGTAGGGGTAAAAATGACTATTCCCACTCCAGTGAGTGCAGCAGTAGGGAAAGCGCTGAATAGCATAGGGGTTAAAATTACTATTCCCACTCCAGAGAGTGCAACAGTAAGGAACGTATATACTTCATATATGAATGAAAATTAATTAAATATTAATGGCAATTAATTTTTTTTATAATTATTAGTTTTTTATAATAAATTATTTCAACAAAAATAACCAATAAATGAATTAAAAAATGAAATTATTTATAAATAAATTACTTCCCACCCTATTCCCCTATAAACCCACAACCCACTACTGAAAATAAATTAATACAATTAACATGATTAACATTTAATGAATTACCAATTTTATTTTAATTAATTACCAATTAATCAATTAATTAAAATTAATTACTAATTACATTTTAATTAATTACCAATTAATAATTAATTCAAAATTAATTCAAAATAAACACCAATAAATAAATTAACATATCGAATTAATTTTTATTAAATTACTTCCCACCCTATTCCCCTATAAACTCACAACCCGCAACAGAAAATAAATTAATGTAATTAACAATTATCAATTAACCAAATAATTATAATTAATTACAAATTTAATTGTCATTATTTACCAATTAATAATTAATTGACAATTAATTAAAAATTAATACCAATAAACAAATAACGTATTTAATTAATTATAATTAAATTACTTCCCATCCTATTCCCCTATAAACCCACAACCCGCTACAGGGTTGTGGATTTATAAATTAATATAATTAATATAATTAACATAATTATCAATTAATCAATTATTTAAAATGAATTACCAATTAAATTTTAATTAATCACCAAATAATAATGAATTAACAATTAATTCAAAATAAATACCAATAAATAAATTAACATATTTAATTAATTATAATTAAATTATTTTCCACCCTATTCACCTATAAACCCACAACCCGCTACTGATTTATATTACGCAAACATAAAATACCATAAAATTAATTAATTAAAATAAATTATAAAATAAATATACACTTTTCACACATATAGTAACATAAAAAACACTTTAAAAAATTGATATTAACCTACTTACCTCTAATTCGATATTTTTGTTGTCTACATTCTGTCCATTCGATATTTTGTCCATTCTATATTTTGGAATCGATATTAATGCTATTCTAGTCGATATTTTTGTAGACTATATTCTGTCCAGTCGATATTGTGTCCGTTCTATATTTTTGAATCGATATTAATGTAATTCGAAATAAAAAACTTGATATTTTGACTCTATACCCTAGAGATATGTCACTTTCATAGAATGCGCTATTGAATTATAGTTGTTATTTTAATAGTAATCCTAAAAATGACCTTTTTGAGGGTTGACAATCAAAGAATCTCTCTTCCTGAATTTTCAATTGGCCGTGAATTGGGTGAATCACCAGGGGTAAGACATGTCATAAAAATGGAAATATTCAACAATAAAATCCAGAGAAAAGAAAGGCATTTGAGTAGTGCTGCTTATCGTAGGTACCTTTTGAAAAATCATGCTCAAGTCCTGTATGAGGAGTTTAACATTATGTAGCTGGACCAGTCCAACTAAAGGACTGAAAGTACTGGTATTGACCAAGGTAATGGCAAATGTAATCTGAAGCACAATACTGTACTCATGATGATTGGATGTAAAGTCTCGTACCATAGTAACTTCCCTGCAGTTTTTTTTTACTGTTTATGTTGGCGCCTCTACTTAAGGTAGCTAATTTTCCAAGACCTAGTATCTTTTTTAATCCATTGTCCTATGCTCTATATTACCAACCTCTACTACTAGACTCCTATTTCACAGGTCCTGAGATTTGCTGCACGGTAAGCATATCCACCAGCATTGCTGTTGACACTTAGGAGCCTAATCACAAAAGCTATTGTGAGTACTTAAAGTAATGCAACTTTACCTACTGCAAAATGCAATTCATAAACCTCCGATCTGAGATCCCTGCCTCTCCCCCATATATTTTCTGTATGGAGTTCTCTGCTCTAGTGGTGAAGATCTCCATAGAGGTACGTACATTGTCCTTTAGTAAACGTGAGAGGAAGAAGGGCGAGTAGGTGAAAAATGGGGAATAATTACTACCAAATGGGTGGGGTTAGGGGGAATTGAAGGAGACAGGGACATGCTATTACAAAGCGCAATCCCATATAAGACTAAGACAATTGCAATTTGTAAAATACATGATCAAATCTACTACAGTAGCAATACTGATAGAACTTTGTACTCCAGTCAAGTACACCACGAATGACCAACCACTGGTACTACTAAATACTCACATAAAAATCAACGTAGGCAGGGAATAACACTAACTTATAAGGAAACACGTAAAATAAATTAAATTACATACAATTTCAAATAGCACTTGAATTAAATTAATAGCATTTTCATTATTTTTAAATTACAATCTTTTTTTATATAGATATTTAAAAAAATATATTGTAAAAAAAATATTTTTCTAATAAATAGATCACAAATAAAATAATACACAACCTGCATTCATGATTTAGATAAAGTCATCATGACTAATCCCATAACTAGTAGAGGAAGGAAATCTAACATTTAATGTAATTTATTTTATAAATAATTTAAATAAAAACGATACATTTAATAAGGCATTAGTGTTTAATGTACGTGTTGTGTCTTATTACTGTGGTAGTACTAGGTGAATGAGAATTAGGGAAATATGTTTAAATTTTTTTAATTACAAATAAATAATTTGTATTTTGTCATTTTAAATGTTCTTATTGTTTTCTTTAGCAAGGTCTCTGCTCCAGGGCTGCAGAGCTCGACAAACACTCATATTAACTTTTGGATCGTAAATTCAGTTGTCGGCATTTCCAACCTCTCATCTGATGGGGTGAAAACTTGAAAGTCTACATCTAGGTGTAAATCTGCTCATTGAAATAGTGAATTCCATCCATAAGGAATTGAAGAGATTTACACATAGGGCCTGATTACGATGTCGGTCGGAAAAGGTCTGAATGGCATTTGGAATTTCCTAACCTATGTCGGAACCCATGTTTCCGACTGACTCAGAAACATTTCCGACCAACCTATTACAATGGAAGGTAACCGTTCGGTCTTTCCGACTTGGTTCCAACCTGCATTCAGAGACTCTGAGTCCGTCGGAGCCGAATCATAAAGGGCCAATGTACCGCATTTCCAATAGACGCATTACGATTACAGATTCGGACAGCCTTTCCAAATTGGTCTGTTCAACATGAAACGACTGTTGGGAAATGACTTTGGGGGCTTGTAGCAGACCCCCATCACCCGGAGGACTCTGGTTTAGGCCTGTGGGGAACCCATGGGATCATTCTGTGCAACCATGCACAGTGTGGCAGGCACCATGGGGTGCCAACCACAGGGTGCAAGGTTTTCCGCAACCACTCTTTTTTTCAATGGGAGCCTGTGTTGTTACTCGGAACACAAGCTCCCATTGAAATCAATGGGAGTCTGACCAAAAGGTGTTCAGAAACGTCTTAATCCGTCGGACTCCCCGAACCTGAGTCGGTCAGAAACAATTCCGACAAGGAGTAGGCAACAATGCTTTCTGACTGACATTGAAATGAGGCCCATAATTGTCTTAGATCTACATGAGGAGATCTACACATGGAAACTTACCTTTGTAAATAGGGTCCTCAAACATAAGATTTTTTGCATTCTGATGTTAGACTTCACTCAAATCTGTAGTATGTATACTGTATCATACTGCGTGTGTTTCTGTTTAACACCTACTACAGTGTTCATGTGCACATTGGACTGGTAAGAGGAGTGAGAACTAACATGTCAGGCTTAGAGGTGTATAAGTATAATCTCCCTGTTTTTTAAAGATGCACTTGTGAGAGTTTACTTCTCCTGTACAATCATATTTCACTTTTAAAATGTGTTGGATGCAAATGTGTTGCTTTGCATTGATAATTTGTTCTTTTCAGAGGTTGGCTGTTTCCAGACATGTCCATATACAGAATGCCTAGAGGCCAGTTTATAGGAGAGCCTCACTTACAAATTAAACTCTGAATGCACGTCTTCCTGGTGGCAACCAATAATGTCTAGAATTTTGTATGGGATATATTACTTTCTACAATCTACCAATATTATATAGTTAAACCACATGGTGGCCACAGTGGTAGGGTTTGGTCCACTCATATAATAAAAAAAAGGCTTGTGGCAGAGAGACGTAACACTTTGTAATGTAAAAGCAGAGACAGAAATTCAGGCTATGTAGAATCTTTTTGCTGTAGTTGCTGTAGGCAGGAAAACTGGAATGCAAGATGGTCCGGGCAAGCCGTATCTATAGTCAGTATCTTCCCAGCAATAAATTCTGCTGTTCCTAAATTGTTGCTGTTTCTAAAATGTATTTTCAATTTTTTTTAAGGACGTCAGTATAAATTACAGAAAATGAGACTAACACGTTTTAATGCTAAACACACTATCGGGTTTGGGAGCAAGGTTTTGATGTTGGAGGTGCAGCAGGTGTTTTCGCTCGTTCTGCCAGAAATAGATTGCGTGGTTTCCAAACCACAGCGAGGAATATTTTACAACTTCTGAAACAATGTAAATTTTAACAAGAAATGCTACATTCGTGACATCCTCCTTTCGTACAATTAAAATAGAATTGTCTGAACAATGCCCGGCGAGGTACTTCAATGCCTAAAAACAGCTTCATCGAGTACTTTGCCATTTGTAAGTAATGGTATGAAAGGTTTAAATACAAAGTAGGAGCCGGATTCGAATCCACAGAAAGAGTCGCTCCGCGCAGAAGGGCGTAGCAGAGGTTGATCCAACAAGCAGTAAAAGTTAATTGGAGGTGTACTTTTTAAAGTTAATGCGCGATGGGCAGTCAGATGGAGAAAAGTCAAACAGCTGCACAGATGGTGTGGAAGGAGCGACGCTGTTTATCCAGAGGTCAGAAATGTTTAAGAGGCCGAGAGTAGGCTGGATTAATCTGATCACGCCATGGCCATTTCTAATCGGACTGATGGGAAAATGTGGTGTGGAGGTAACAGGCACTGCCGGCTGAGTTATTGTGAAGTGATGAACTACCTCGGAGCCAGGGCAATCAAATAGATAGCTCTCACATTCTAAAAATTACTGTGGCATCTTTATTCATCAACAGTTTTGTGCAAGTGCCTCCCGCTCAACCTCCTCCGCGCAGAGCGAAAGCACTCAGAATTATTTGGTCGAATTAAATATTAAATCTAAGGTTGCCGTTTCTCACTTACCAAAATTAAAGGACATCCATTTTGCGTTGTGATGCTGGAAGGCAAACTTTTTCAGATGGTAATGTTATAAACCCAATAAAGAGTACAAAAGGACGGGCAAGGCGTTTCTTGCGTAAAATGAGATTGCTCAGTGGCACCTCCATGCTGGAGGAATTTCCTATAATGCGCGGGCTGTGTATTTTCATTACTTTGTGAAAACTCAAGGTATTTCTAACTAGGGGACAAAGTGAATTAACTTCATTTCTAGACATTCCGTTAAATTGGTTCTGCACTGAAAAGGAGGATTTAAAATATGAGGGAGTCTTCTGGTTTCGACATATGAGGATATATGTACAGAATAGGTTCTCCCATTTTGTAACCGAAGGTCTCTTACTTTAGACTGAAGACAGCATTTTCTTTTTTTTTCTTTGATGAGTAATTTACCCTGAGTTTGGAGAAGCAGCTGTTAGGATGTATCTAAATCTCTCAAGGAATTGGAAAATTGGATAATAATAATAATTATGGACTTCAGTGGAAAGAATCAAGAGTACTATACATGCAAAAGTACTCCTTTACTGACCATTCAGAAAACAGATACTAAAATCTGTACAACAGTATCTAAAAATCCACTCTACCACCCAAAAAAACAAACAGAGGACAAATTCCATCCAGAAGCTCGGGAAACAACAAGGTTTGAACCAACAGAACACCACCTACAGATTACACAAAAGCAGGTTCTGAACACCATAAAACATCTGAGACCGGACAATGCCCCGGGCCAAATGGCCTGCCAAAAGCATTATTTAGAAAAGATCAATCCTTTTGGTCCGCCTACCTAACTCCTCTGTTTACATACATCTTAAAGTCTCGTATCATTCCTGATTCCTGACGAGGAGGCATCCCACAACCCATATACAAATCAGGGGCGCGTTCCAATCCATCCAATTACAGACTGATAGCGCTTATTGACGTTGAGACAAAAATCTACGCATCAAACTTGTTGGCAGACCTTGAGGATTGGGTCAGTAGCACAAACCTAATTCTGAAAACACAAACAGGATTTCGAGCAGGGATGGGCACTTTAACGAACATATCCGCAGTCACCCTCTTGGCCAAACAAGCTATCGCCAAATCAAACATACTCTATTCCTGCTTTGTAGACCTCAAAGCGGCCTTCGATAAAGTGTCCCGATCCAAGCTATGGGGGAAAATGAAATCTTGTGGAGCTCCTACAAAATTATTAGAGGCAATCATCAATCTTTACTCACAAACATGGGTCCAAATAATAAAAGGGGACTGGCGAAGTCTAACTAATTAAATTGCAAACATCAACAGCTTAAAACAGGCTCCCTGTTTATTCAACATCTACACAGCTGACTTAGAGAACCTTCGTTGATCACAAGGTGACGCTCCAAAATTGGGTAACATCCCAATAGTAAATCTCCAATACGCGGACAACATTGTCCTACTCTCTCAAATGCCTCAAGGCTTGTACCTGTTGATTATCCAACTAGCAGAGTATACCACCTCAGGTCAATTAGTAATCAACCTGCAAAAATCGAAGGTTGTTTGCTTTTCTAGTGCTCACAAAAAATGCCCTAAATTCACCTGGATGTTAAACAACAACTCTTTGTCCCAGGTGGATACATACAAATATTTGGGGGTACATCTAGATCGCCAGCTTCATTACAAGCTACATCTGGGCCTAGTGCAAGTAAAAGCTAAACAACTGCTATTTGCATTTAAAATCCTGTAGAAAAAACTCAGCATCTACTATAGGTCAGAGCAGCAAAATTCCTGCCATCCATTTCGTAATAAACACTAAGGACTCAACAGTCTTAAATACAGCACAATCTAGTCTCTTCAAGAAATTGTTCTCAATTCCACACTGCTCAAGCCTAGATGGAATACAAATTAAAAAAACAGATACCAGCAAGACAAGGAGCCCTGGTCAAATATTATTGGAGAATGAGAGCAGCAGAGGAAAACACTGTAGCCCACACTGTTGGCAGGAGGTCGAAAAACAATCCAGGCTGAGTAAATCAGTATTCCCAGTTTTAAAACAATCCTTTTCAGCACTAAAGCTAGAGGTTGCTTGGCTCACAATAACGGCCTACTCTGAGTTTAAACAAATAGCTAACAAAGCCATCAAGCAACAATCTCTGTTAACAGACAAAGAACAATTGTTTGATGCTTCAAGTACCACCCTTTTATGATTTTAAAGCAATAGAATACAAGTATTTTGTACATGCATACTCCTTTACTGATGAAACTCACTTTTTGGGCAGATGCTGAAAAATCCTCTCTTGATGAATCACCTCATCTATCTTCAATGAAAATCTCAGAACATTCTGAATAGCAAGTCCAACAAGAAGATAGTCCATCAGCATTAAGTACGATTCTAGAAGCCTCACTGCACTCCTCTTAGGGGTTTTTTGTATATCCGAATATCAACTATAGAACACTGTAGAAAAAATATTGACAACCATATTTGCCTTGCCAATAATTTAATATCTCTGCTACAAGATTTTTGTAGCATGAAATGTAAAGTACTCAGCTGTGTGCGGTCGCCAGTAGGTATATATAGATAGGATTTTTTTCCTATGGGATTTTTGAAAATTCTATGTCGAATAACTTTGTCATTTGAGATGTCATCAGTGATGTCACTGACCATGTCATGAATGATGTAATATGTGACATCATCAGCAGTGGATTGCGGGTGCGCGATATATAGTTAGTGCAACTAACTATATATGCGAATTTCAATGGTTTTGTGCGAGTAAAATAAGGTTTTGTAAATTCTAATCCCTAACTATATATGGTCTATAACCTATGGTTTTTTCAGTGAATATATATATATATATATATATATATATATATACATATATATATATATATATTGTGTATATACATATATGTGTATATATATATATATGTATATTCACTGAAAAAACCATAGGTTTCACACCAGTTATAGTTAGGAATTAGCATTTAAAAAACCTATGAAATTCACTGAAAAAACCATAGGTTTCACACCGGTTATAGTTGGGAATTAGCATTTAAAAAACCTATTAAATTCACTGAAAAAACCATAGGTTTCACACCAGTTATAGTTAGCTGGAAATTTTACTGATATAAAACCATTGAAATTCCCACGTTATAGTTAGTCGGACTCACTATAACTTGCGCGTGCAATGCACTGCTGATGACATCACATATTACATCACTCATGACATTGTCAGTGACATCACTCATGACATCACTGATGACACCATCCTTGTGACACAGTGACAGACCTCCTCTCAGTGTAAAGTAACCCTTGAGACACATATTCAAAAATAGAAACTGAAATTTTTTAAAAATGGACATACCTATATCAGTTACAACAAGCAATTCTGTACTTCCACTATCTATATACACATCCACTCATTCACCAACAGTTCTATATAGTCACTCATACATATACTCACTCATCATATGAAGAGATACACCTATACATCCTGTTACACACCGACATTCATCCAAAAGTTACTCACACACATATTCACACGTGCAAATAAACTATTGAACAACCATTTATTTGAATATAGAGTTATACACACACTTCCACCTTACTTCTATTGAAAATTACACATATTTATTCTCTTAAACAATCACTTATACAAACACATACTTATTTAAACAGGAAATCTTACAATCTCTTACTCTCACATATACTCACTTATATACATCAATATTCATATATACTAGATTAAAACATATGTAGTTACTGATAAAGACACTAGTGAGACAGTCATTCACTCACTAACAAACACATATAGACACTCATCCACCCATACAGTCCTGTACATATGCTGTCTTCAAAACACATACAAACAAAGAGTCAGTCACTCATGCATCTATGTGCTAAGTAATACCCCCACCAAACCATATAGACACTCATACTGATACTAATAAAAATATCAAATAACCCATATACATACGCATGTAGCTACTTATCAACACATGTAGCCACTTATACACAAAGTGAAACACTAATATATGTATTTAAATATTTAAACATAACTCACTAATATTTATTTTTCAGAAAGACACATATTCACTGGATGGTGTCATCAGTGATGTCATGAGTGATGTCACTGACCATGTCATGAGTGATGTAATATGTGATGCCATCAGCAGTGCATTGCACGCGCAAGTTATAGTGAGTCCGACTAACTATAACGTGGGAATTTCAATGGTTTTATATCAGTAAAATTTCCAGCTAACTATAACTGGTGTGAAACCTATGGTTTTTTCAGTGAATTTAATAGGTTTTTTAAATGCTAATTCCTAACTATAACCGGTGTGAAACCTATGGTTTTTTCAGTGAATTTCATAGGTTTTTTAAATGCTAATTCCTAACTATAACTGGTGTGAAACCTATGGTTTTTTCAGTGAATTTCATAGGTTTTGTTAATGCTAATTCCTAACTATAAGTTTCACTTTATAAATAAGACTGTTAGCACTCTAGTTGTTCTTTTTAACACTCTGGTACATTCTGTCATTGGGCTACAGTTGGGCTACATCTAGTTGAAATTTGGGCTACATTTACAATTTTTGGTCTCTGGTGGCCATCATTGGGCTACTTTGGGCTACATTTGGGCTACATTTTGGCTCTAACATATATTGAGCCCAATGTAGCACAATACATATTTTTCTAAAGTTAATTTTTTTACAAACCACTTCAGAATAGGGCTACCTGTCCCTACAATTATCCCATTTTTTTTTTTTAATTTTTGGGGGTAGCGCTCCCGGAGCGCGCCCCGGGGAGCGCCCCGAAAAGCGTATTTCTGAAAAGCGCCCCGGGGCGCGCTCCGGGGAGCGTCCCGTGAGCGCCAATATCGCAAACGAAAACATGATCGTGACGTATCGCGTAGCCGCGACCGCGTGATACGCACGGCGTAAGCGCACCCGGAAGTACTCGAGCGAATACGATCGCACAACGTAAACTTCCGACGCGCTTACGCTGCGCGACCCGGGGCGCGCCCCCGGGCGCGCCCCGGGCGCGTAGCGTAAGCGCGTCGGGTCATGTGAGCAGAAAATAACACTTTTCATTGGTTCATAACAGTTTTAGTTTCATAATGATGAAGCCCCTGGTCTTGTGACCTGAAAATAACACTTCTCATTGGTTCAGGACAGTTTTTTTTTCTAAATGATGAAAGACCCCACCTTTTTTCCTTATTCTGACTTTGTCCTTTGACTGAGGAAGACCTGTTTGTTGCTCTCTCTACTTTTTTGCTCCAAATAATGGCTTCAGTAGTAGCATCAGCTGGTGCATCTGCCCCACCACCACCACCACAACCACCAAGAGGACCAGCTCCAAATTATATTGGTGGTCAAGAACAGGAGGAGGAGGAAGAGGAAGAGGAGGAGGGGAGAAGAAGATGGCTGCCAGAAGAAAATACACCTTACAAACCCAAACCACACATTGTATGGCAGTTTTTTTCAATCCCAGAGGGGAAAAAAAAGGTGAATGCGCCCAAGGTGACTTGCCTCATCTGCAATGATGAACTTTCACGGGGCAACCCAAACAAAAAATATTCTTTTGGTAACTATACCATGATTCGGCACATGACCAGAAAGCACCCAAACAACTACTCTCGTGCAGAGTTCAGGGAACTGGCCAGTAACCTCCCCCAGTCATCAAGGACCCCCTCCCAAAGAAACCAACCCACTTCATCAGAACCAGAAACATCCGAGGTGATGCCTTGCATTCAGCCGAGATTTGCTGATTTTAAAATCACTTGTTCTGCATGTGGCAAGCTTATCACCTATGGCGAAAAAAGCGTTAAGCTCATCGTCCTTGCAGGTAATAATCACAAGTGCCCCAAAAAGAAGTAATTTTTTGGGTTTTTTGTTTTTTTGCTCCAGTTGAGCCAGTTTCAATTCCCTTTTTTTGTTTCTCCCCCTAAAAAAATACAAAAAAAATATAAAACTGTTTTGAAAAGCCAAAAAAAGTTCAAAAAGTTCAAAAAACACAAAAAAAATATAAAACAACAAAAAGAAGAAAAAAAAAAGTTCTTTTTAGAACTACCTCCAATTTCTAAATCAAAACTTCATTTTTTAAAAACTCTGTCACCTTTTTTCCTCATAGTACGCTCCCAGGGCCGCTCCCCGGTGCGCGCACCGGGCGCTTCCCCCGCGCAAAACGAAAAAAAAAAAATATTTTAAATGCCCCGCGGGGCCCTTTTATAGCCCCCACATCAAACCTAGGGGGTCAAAGGGGTCTATCCCTGACGCCTTATGGTCATTTCCCCCTTTGTTTTAGCCACCTCTTATGTCTCGATTTTACCGAGACACAAGATGGCGGCCGCTCTGGACTGTTTCGAATGTTTACAGACACCCGAGAGCCAATCAGCTTTCCATGCGCACCTAGCGTCACGCGCCCGGAGCGCTCCCCGGTGCGCGCACCGGTGCGCTGCTATAGATATATATATTTTTTGGAACCTAAATTACTCAAAATCCACTGCAGCACATATCTTGAGACATAGCAAAGGCACATCAGGCTACCAATCCCTACAATTTTGCCAAATTTGGTGGAAATCCATTCAGCCGTTCGGGTTAAAAGTGAAATCGACCGCCCTATGGAAATTAACATGGGGAATACGCGTTTTGGGACCCCCCTTTTATCTCGGCCCCCGCTTGACGTATCCCCCCCAAACTTTCAAGGAAGGACCGGAGCTCGACGAGGCCATTTTCAGGAAATTTTCAGGCAGATTCGTCAACCGGTGCCAAAGTTATTCCAAATAGAATTTTGAGATTTAACATTGAAAAAAATCCTAACTATAACTACCTACTGGCGACCGCCAGTAGGTAATATATATATATATATATATATTACCTACTGGCTGTCGCCAGTAGGTATATATAGTTAGAATTTTTTCCCTATGGGACTTTTGAAAATTCTATGTCTAATAACTTTGGCGTTTGTGGACGGAATCGGCTGAAATTTTCAGGAAAATGGCACATTTTGTTTCTGAGCAGCCCCTGAAAATTTGGTGGGGTTTCGTCAAGGGGGGGCTGAGAAAAAAGGGGGGTCCCAAAACGCGTTTTTTGCATTGAGTTTTCCATAGGGCGGTTGGACTCACTTTTAGCTCGAACGGCTGAATGGATTTGCACGAAACTTGGCAAAATTGTAGGGACTGTTAGCCCGATGTGCCTTTGCTAGGTCTCAATATATGTGCTCCAGTAGTTTTTGAGAAATTAACGTTCAAACCAAGATATATATCTGTAACAGCGCTCTGGGCAGCGATCCGGTCCGCTTACTTTTCGCTTATCGGAACTTTGCGCGCAGAAAGCTGATTGGCTCTCCGGTGTCTGTCAACATTCTAAACAGTCCGGAGCGGACGCCATCTTGTCTCTCGGTAGGATCGAGAGAGAAGAAGAGGTGGAAAACGAAGGGGGAATTTAATGAAAGGGGGCAAGGTATCCCCCTCTTGACCCCCTAGGAATGTTGTTGGGGTTATTAAAGGGTCCCGTGGGGAAAATAAAAAAAAAATGATTTTTCACGGTAGAAGCGCGGCCGCGAACTGGTAGCGAAACGGGAATTCGCCATTTTGTGCTTCGTAAATTAAATTACTAGTTATAAGTGGGTGCGGGAGACGTATCCTGATCCCCTATGTTTCCTGAGGGTGGGTGAGGAGGCTGATATATGTTGATATATCTCTTCCAGCGGCTGCGCCATCTTGCCTTTTTTCGAATGCCACAATTTTGTCGTGCACGGCAGCCATTTTAGATGCCAGGCTGGTCCCAGGCTATCACCTACCCCTGCGGATGTAGTTTATGGCCCCAGCTGTAGAGAATTCAGACATGCCAATCCTCCTGATTCAGGCGTGTGAGTACTGATTTCAGTGCTAGTCTCCCGCCTCCCGATTTCTGCAAGCAAAAACCCGGGGGCATATTACGAACAACTAGCGATAATTTTTGTCTCTAACTTGTTTAGAGACAAAAATTATCGCCGCACATCGGCGATTTTTATCGCAGATAAACCTTGCTATTATCGCAGAAAAGTCAGCGATATTCATGTATTATCGACCTAATGCTCTTAGCCATGTTATCCACCTCCCATTGGATAACATGGCTAAGAACTGCTCAGGGCAGGTGTTAGATTTTGGAGATATTCGCGCTTAGCGCGAATATCTCCAAAAGTTGGTAATAGAAGGTAGCGATGTTAGGGACTGTTTCTAGTCGCTAACATCTTGGCACGCCACTTTGCATGTCATTAGTGATAAGTATCACTGACATGCAAAGCGGGGCCCAAGATGGTCGCTATCTCCTTTTAGCTGTCACTAACTGGTGTTAGCGACAGCTTGATAATAGGGAAATAATTTTATCTCCGCTTTCATGGTTTTTAAAGCCAAAAAAGCGGAGATAAACCCCCTTGATAATATGCCCCACGATTCCTTGGGGGTTTCAGCTGACAGGGCTTGGTATTGTGTTACATGGTAATTTTTCCAGGAAACGTCAGAGGGTCGATGCAGGGGTTCTAGAAGAGGTGATAAACCATTTAAGCCTCATGAACAAGCGCATGGTCTTTTAAAGATTTGTGAAGTACTCGGGGCGGCGGTGTGTGTGTGCCCTCTTTCAGGAGCGGGCGGGGGGGCACTGCCAGCAACTTGCCAGGTCAGGTAGTGTTCAACACGTGCATCACCCTTTCTCTGTCTGCTATTGCGCTCCATGCTTCGGAAAGGTAAGAAAAAGAACGTGCATTTGAGTTTGAAATGTCCGATCCTGCAGCAGCACACTTCCAAAGCCCACACATGACAATAACCCGATTCAAAGCCCCATTCACCCGTTTTTAAAAAAATAGATAACACTCCAACAAAGTAAGGTTATAAAACTTTATTAACTTTTAACGATAATGAACAGAACAAAAACTAAAAACATTTAAACATTTATTAACACAAAAAGCAACAATGGTTAGAAGCTGTCTTTTGTGCGAATAGTCCCAAGGCAGCACAACGTGCAGAGTTCTGGACGGCACCCAGGTGATGTCGCCTGGGTGCCGCACTGGTTTAGGGATCCTACAATGCTGCTCCGAAAATTGGCGTGGGGCGGTCCCGGGTGGGGCGGGGGGAGGCCTCGTCAGTAGCGGTCTGTTGTGCGAATAGTCCCAAGGCAGCACAACGTGCAGAGTTCTGGACGGCACCCAGGTGATGTCGCCTGGGTGCCGCACTGGTTTAGGGATCCTACAATGCAGCACAGAAAAACAGCGTGGGGCGTCCCGGGTGGTGCGGGGGGAGGCCTCGTCAGTAGCGGTCTGTGTCCAGTGTCACATGGCTGACACAACATGTACGACAGGCACCCAGGTGATGTCCAGTAAACTGCCGCACTGGTTTTGGTATCCTACAATGCTGCTCCGAAAATTGGCGTGCGGCGGCCCGGGGGGGGGGGGGGAGGCGGCGTGAACGGGCCTCCCCAGGTGGCGGCCATCTAGCTGAGTTGCGCTCGCTCTTGCGGCCACAGCGTCTCGCTCACCATGTTGTGGAGTTGCTCCCACTCTTGCAGTGCAGCGATAGGCGGCTGCCACATGGCTGTCAAAATGGCGGACGGCTCTTCGGTTTTGGGCCTGGTCCACTGAAATGGCCCTGGGACACCTTGGAAGTCGGACGCTTGCCTGCTAGGGCTTGGGCTCCATTCTCGAAAAGCGTCCCCTCAGCCGTGAAGATTGTATAAAAGTCTTGGGGGCCCCCGACTCCCGCAGGCTTCCGGTGGGGAGCGGCTGCCATGATTGCTCGCGGAATGACCACGACGGAGCCACGAGATGGTGGTGCTCTCATGCTGACGCCAGCTTCAGTCTGAATGATCCAGAAACAAGGTGGGGCTTTCATCGTTTGGGAAAAAAAAATGTTCTAAACCAATGAAAAGTGTTATTTTTAGGTCATATGACCAAGCCTTCCATCTTTAGGAAACCAAAAGTAAAATGAACCAATGAAAAGTTTTATAAACAAGTCACATGACCTGTTATGCGACATAGGGCTACAAAAAGCGTAGAAAATCCGTTGGCACGTGAGGCGGCGTCAGTAGCGGACCGATGTGCGAATAGGCCGAAGGCAGCACAACGCGCCGAGATCCGGATGGCACCGAGGTGGTGTCCAGCAAATTGCCGCACTGGTGTGGCCATCCTACAATGCTGCGCCGAAAGACGGCGTGTCCAGCTGAATTGCGGTCACTGTTGCGGTACAGTGACTCGAACGCGCCGAGATCCGGATGGCGCCGAGGTCGTGTCCAGCAAGTTGCCGCACTGGTGTGGCCATCCTACAATGCTGCGCCGAAAGACGGCGTGTCCAGCTGAGTTGCGGTCACTGTTGCGGTACAGTGAGTCGAACGCGCCGAGATCTGGATGGCCCCGATGTTGTGTCCAGCAAGTTGCCGCACTGGTGTGGCCATCCTACAATGCTGCGCCGGAAGTCGGCGTGGGGTGCCCCGTTGGCTTATGAGGTGATGTCAGTAGTGGACTGATGTGTGAATAGGTCGGAACCAGCACAAGGCGCCAAGATCCGAATGGCAAGTCCTGGATGTTGAGTGCCTCAGTTGAGATTTCTGAGCAGTGCTTGTAGAACTGTCTGAAGCTTATTTGCACCTGCTGCAGCTTCACTAGGTCCGGCGGAACTTGTTGCCTTTTCCTTTCTGCTTCTTTTCCTACAATGCGTTTCTTCTGAAGACACGACCAGGTCCCTGAATGTGTGCAGGGGGACGCTATTGAATGAATGAACGCGCCGAGATCTGGATGGCACCGAGGTGGTGTCCAGCAAATTGCCGCACTGGTGTGGCCATCCTACAATGCTGCGCCGAAAGTCGGCGTGGGGTGCCCCGTTGGTTTATGAGGTGATGTCAGTAGCGGACCGATGTGTGAATAGGTCGGAACCAGCACAAGGCGCCCTGCACTGTTGAGCCTTTTTCAATGTCTGTTTTTTGTTCTTTCCCCTCCATCAAAAACAAAACAAAAATACAAGGCGCCAAGATCCGAATGGCAAGTCCTGGATGTTGAGTGCCTCAGTTGAGAGTTCTGAGCAGTGCTTGTAAGACTGTCTGAAGCTTATTTGCACCTGCTGCAGCTTCACTAGGTCCGGCGGAACTTTTTTCCTTTTCCTTTCTGCTTCTTTTCCTACAATGCGTTTCATCTGAAGACACGACCAGGTCCCTGAATGTGTGCAGGGGGACGCTATTGATTGAATGAAAATGGCGGCTTGACACAAAGCTGACTCAAGCGTTACTGTTGGTGCTATACAGACAAAAATTGGTTTTCAGTTTGTACATTCTTCAGGTTTTTTTTTCCATCCAAGTCTGATTGAGAGTTTGTAGAAAAATGGCTTCAGATTTTCCACATACTACTCTTCAACATTCTTCCTAAATGTAACAATGTGAAACTCACTAGGAGAACGGCTGTTTCTGTTTCCTTTCAAAATGCTGCCACCAATATTTTCTGAATGGAAGACACCATCTTGTAACATAAAGGGCCGAAAGGGGTTCTGGTCTGGCCGATGGTTGGTGGAGACATTTTGACTATATCTTGGACCTGCCCGGCCTCGCCCAAAATGGCGCCGGTATAAATGGGACTCGTAACTCTTTGCCCGCAAATGTATATCTAGAAAATGTTATTGTAAGTGGCCCTGTCGTATTTTAATTACAAAATGTACGTCCACCGATTCCGCAACTGTTAGACACCTTTGTTCTTGTCACCTAATGGCCCGCTCGTTACGTTCTTCTACAGTGTAAATGTCTCCTCATCATATACGATTTGAGTTTGCTCCGTGGCCGGCCCACGTGGTTATAGGCCCGTATTTGTATACTGACATTTTCACAATAAAGGTTTTTAAAACAAAACACGGTAGTAGTATTTTCATTTGTAAAGTTTTTACTTTTAGTGACTGTTTTCGAATCAGTAAAAGGCAAGTGAAATAAAGCAGTCCAATTACATGACGGATAAAAGGTATAATATGTAGGAACGCAGTAAAGATAAATGGTCAAGGGCAGTTGTGTTTTTCATGTCTGCAACATAAAGTGATCGATAAGAATCTGATAATCAGGCGTATCGGCGACTAAGACAGCAGGCCGAATCTCTTTTACTCAACGGCTCCGTCATGGAAGGAAGAAACGCCCTTTTTCTCGAAAAAGGAATATATTTTACTTGCAAGACAGTTGTAAATTTTCCGGGAAAGTACATTAGCCTGGAATATTATAACATATGTTTGAAAAAAAAATATTGTTCGAAAATAATAAAAAGCGTAATTTTTAGGTCATATGACCAAGCTTTTCATCATTAAATTAACAAAAGTAAAATGAACCAATGAAAAGTTTTATTAACAAGTCACATGACCTGTTATGCTTACGTTACGCGCTGCGCGCCGCGCCTCGGATCACTTCCGGGTGCGCTAACGCGGCGTGTCATAAAACGCATTACGCGACAACGTAGGTCAAGAATATAGTCTAAATGTCTCCACCAACCAGCGTTCAGAACACAACCCCTTTCAGCAGTCCAAAAAGTTCTGTTAAATGACAACAGAGGGGACAGGCAACAAGAACCATCAGTCAAAGAGGGGAGGGTAAGTTCTTCTCTTCCGGGTCATGTTGGGGCGCTACCGGAACTGATCGAATTGGTAGTCTACAGTGTTTCTGGATGTTTCAGACTAAAGCTGGCGTCAGCATGAGACCACTACCATCTCGTAGCTCCGTCGTGGCCATTCCACGAGCAATCATGGCAGCCGCTCCCCACCAGAAGCCTGCGGGAGTCGGAGGCCCCCAAGACTTTTGTAGAATCTTCACGGCTGAGGGGACGCTTTTCGAGAATGGGACCCAAGCCCTAGCAGACAAGCGTCCGAGTTCCAAGGTGTCCCAGGGCCATTTTAGTGGACCAGGCCCAAAACCGAAGAGCCGGCCGCCATTTTGAGAGTCCTGTGGCAGCCGCCTATCGCTGCAC
This sequence comes from Lissotriton vulgaris, assembly GCF_964263255.1. NCBI lineage: Eukaryota > Metazoa > Chordata > Amphibia > Caudata > Salamandridae > Lissotriton > Lissotriton vulgaris. The sequence continues at coordinate 1,701,810,846 of NC_141694.1, read as the reverse complement.
CGCAAGAGCGGGCGCATCTCAACTACATGGTGAGCGAGACGCTGTAGTCGCAAGAGCGGGCGGAAAACAGCTGAATGGCGGAAGAGGCACAGTGTAGCAAAAGCGGGCGGAATGGCAACTAAAACGATAAAGGGGCGCCTCACTACAGCTTGTCTTCAGGTCAAACGGATTGTGGGACAAGGTCCAGAATTGAAGAGTCATCAAAAGGCAAAAAGTACCGCCGGACCCCGGGAGCCGGCCGCCTATGTCGGGGGCGATCTCAGGCTACACCAGTGCTATAAGACTTGGGGAGGGTGTCGGAGCCAAGCGTCTTCTCCGAGTCCATGGCCATCACAGCGCCCCTCAGGGGCCTCCGTCAAGCTGTTTAGGAAGGTAACATATCGCATTGTTTTCTAATGCAGTCAGGTCCACAAACGACACTCACTTACTGTGAGAATAGTGAAGCTGCAGTAGGTGGAAATAAGCTTCAGACAGTGTTACAAGCGCTGCTCAGAACTCTTAACTATGGCACCCAACATCCAGAACTTATGCTATTTGAGAATGGTAGTGACATCGAAGCATCTCAGGGACCAAAACCATTAACGTACTTTCACGTATGAAAATCTTACTTGGGGAGGGGGCAGGAGCGAAGCGCCCCCTCCCAGTCAGCGCCACCACACCGTATGTTGAAAATCTGAAGCCATCGTTCTACAAAGTCAACCAAACTTGGATTGAAAAATCTAGAAAAATGTACAAACTGAAAACCAGTTTTTGTCTGCATAGCATCAGTAACAACGCTTGAGTCAGCTTTGTGTCAAGCCGCCATTTTGATTCAACAAAGCACAGGCATTGAAAAAGGCTGAAATTTAGAACTCTAAACTATGGCACCCAACATCCAGGAGCTTGCTATCCGGATCTTGGAGCCTTGTGCTGTTTTCGATCTATTCACACATCGGTCCACTACTGACATCATCTTATAAACCAACGTTATGTAAATAGTTTTTTAATAAAATGTTTTACCCTGTTTCTTTGCTGGTGTGTTGTCTATATTTTTAATATTTGCATAGGGTTTGTCATTATTTTGTGCGGGATGGGTGATGGAGCCGAGCTGTCTTGCAGCCCTCGTGGTGTGGAGCTCAGTTCATCTCACTATTTTCGTATTTCTCAAGAAGGGTTGTTCCTAATATTTCTATTTTAGCGAGGTCAAAAAGAGATCCAATTAGTGGCCTACTGATTTTGCTCGATTACTTTTATTTTTTTACACGATTTTTCACTATCTGCAAAGACTAAACAGAGTATTGCGACTTTGTGCTTGTTTGTAAATAGAGAATGATCCAAAGAGAACCAATTCTAAAACAGTAAATGCTTGGACAACAATTAATCAAATGGAGAGACAAGGAGGTACGACGGATTACAACGGGGGTAAAGGCCTGCGTTAACTACCCTTCTGTATCTGCAAAGAGAGAGTACTACTAAGGCAAAAGAGGGGAGGGGGGGGGGCAGCGTTCAAAGCACATCAGCGTGCATAAATACGAAAATGTTTTTATCTATCACGTACTTGACATTTTAAAGCTTTTCATATTTGCTATTAAAAAAACAATGAAATTCACAGAAAAAACCATAGGTTATAGTGGATATATAGTTAGGAATTTGCATTTACAAAACCTTGAAAATTCAATGAAAAAACCATAGGTTATAGGCCATATATAGTTAGGAATTAGCATTTACAAAACCTTATTTTACTCGCATAAAACCATTGAAATTCCATATATAGTTAGCTAACTATAAGCGCTAACTATATATCGCGCACCCGCAATCCACTGCTGATGATGTCACATATTACATCATTCATGACATGGTCAGTGACATCACTGATGACATCACTGATGACATCTCAAATGACATCACTGATGACAACTCAAATGATATCAATGATGACATCTCAAATGACATCACTGATGACATCACTGATGACAACTCAAATGACATCACTGATGACATCTCATTTGTCATCACTGATCACATCACTCATGTGATAATACAATGAACCTCTTCAGACTCTAATATAACCTTACATACACTCAGTATAAACAGACACTCACAGACTGTCACTCATCCATGGAGTTACTCACACACCTAGTCAGTCATGCAAAGAATCAATCACACCTCCATTTCCTCAACTATACAGTTATACACATCTTACTTATTCAAACATATAATAACACATATTTACTCTCTTATATAATCCCTGATACAAGCTCACAGTGATCGATACAGCCACTCACACATTCACTGGCTCTTATGTTCAGTTAATTATATATCTCAACTCTCACATGTATTGTGTTTTACATACGTACTTACTTGCACATGTAGCAATGAGAAATCCATTCACTCACCAACACACCCATGCACAGTCAACCGCCCATATAGCTGTTTCCACATGCACTCTTGAACTCATACTCCTAGTGAATCAACTGCTTACACATCTATGCACAGAGTCACGCACCTCCCAGCCACCCACACACACACTCAGCCTCCCATTCAAATACTTGGGCAACCAATCAATAACCCATATGGCCACTCTTATAGCTACTGATCAACACATGCAGCAGCTTACACAACAACAAACATACTGATGCACGAATTAAGACAGTTTAGTCACTAACCCATGTACTCAGTGAGACACATTTAATCACTCACTCATACAGTCTGTCATGCACCTACTAAATTCTTCATCCAGGCACTTATACATCCACTCATTCTTCAATATGTGAAACATATTTAAACTTTACAGACACATACAATCACTGGATGTTGTGATCAGTGATGTCATCAGTGATGTCATTTGAGATGTCATCAGTGATGTCATCAGTGATGTCACTGACCATGTCATGAATGATGTAATATGTGACATCATCAGCAGTGGATTGCGGGTGCGCGATATATAGTTAGCGCTTATAGTTAGCTAACTATATATGGAATTTCAATGGTTTTATGCGAGTAAAATAAGGTTTTGTAAATGCTAATTCCTAACTATATATGGCCTATAACCTATGGTTTTTTCATTGAATTTTCAAGGTTTTGTAAATGCAAATTCCTAACTATATATCCACTATAACCTATGGTTTTTTCTGTGAATATATATATATATATATATATATATATATATATATATATTCACAGAAAAAACCATAGGTTATAGTGGATATATAGTTAGGAATTTGCATTTAGAAAACCTTGAAAATTCAATGAAAAAACCATTGGTTTTAGGCCATATATAGTTAGGAATTAGCATTTACAAAACCTTATTTTACTCGCATAAAACCATTGAAATTCCATATATAGTTAGAAGCGCTAACTATATATCGCGCACCCGCAATCCACTGCTGATGATGTCACATATTACATCATTCATGACATGGTCAGTGACATCACTGATGACATCACTGATGACATCTCAAATGACATCACTGATGACATCACTGATCACAACATCCAGTGATTGTATGTGTCTGTAAAGTTTAAATATGTTTCACATATTGAAGAATGAGTGGATGTATAAGTGTCTGGATGAAGAATTTAGTAGGTGCATGACTGACTGTATGAGTGAGTGATTAAATGTGTCTCACTGAGTGCATGGGTTAGTGACTAAACTGTCTTAATTTGTGCATCAGTATGTTTGTTGTTGTGTAAGCTGCTGCATGTGTTGATCAGTAGCTATAAGAGTGGCCATATGGGTTATTGATTGGTTGCCCAAGTATTTGAATGGGAGGCTGAGTGTGTGTGTGGGTGGCTGGGAGGTGCGTGACTCTGTGCATAGATGTGTAAGCAGTTGATTCACTAGGAGTATGAGTTCAAGAGTGCATGTGGAAATAGCTATATGGGCGGTTGACTATGCATGGGTGTGTTGGTGAGTGAATGGATTTCTCATTGCTACATGTGCAAGTAAGTACGTATGTAAAACACAATACATGTGAGAGTTGAGATATATAAATAACTGAACATAAGAGCCAGTGAATGTGTGAGTGGCTGTATCGATCACTGTGAGCTTGTATCAGGGATTATATAAGAGAATAAATATGTGTTATTATATGTTTCAATAAGTAAGATGTGTATAACTTTATAGTTGAGGAAATGGAGGTGTGATTGATTCTTTGCATGACTGACTAGGTGTGTGAGTAACTCCATGGATGAGTGACAGTCTGTGAGTGTCTGTTTATACTGAGTGTATGTAAGGTTATATTAGAGTCTGAAGAGTTTCATTGTATTATCACATGAGTGATGTGATCAGTGATGACAAATGAGATGTCATCAGTGATGTCATTTGAGTTGTCATCAGTGATGTCATCAGTGATGTCATTTGAGATGTCATCAGTGATGTCATTTGAGTTGTCATCAGTGATGTCATTTGAGATGTCATCAGTGATGTCATCAGTGATGTCACTGACCATGTCATGAATGATGTAATATGTGACATCATCAGCAGTGGATTGCGGGTGCGCGATATATAGTTAGCGCTTCTAACTATATATGGAATTTCAATGGTTTTATGCGAGTAAAATAAGGTTTTGTAAATGCTAATTCCTAACTATATATGGCCTAAAACCAATGGTTTTTTCATTGAATTTTCAAGGTTTTCTAAATGCAAATTCCTAACTATATATCCACTATAACCTATGGTTTTTTCTGTGAATTTCATTGGTTTTTTAATAGCAAATATGAAAAGCTTTAAAATGTCAAGTACGTGATAGATAAAAACATTTTCGTATTTATGCACGCTGATGTGCTTTGAACGCTGCACCCCCCCCCCTCCCCTCTTTTGTCTTAGTAGTACTCTCTCTTTGCAGATACTGAAGGGTAGTTAACGCAGGCCTTTACCCCCGTTGTAATCCGTCGTGCCTGCTTGTCTCTCCATTTGATTGATTGTTGTCCAAGCATTTACTGTTTTAGAATTGGTTCTCTTTGGATCATTCTCTATTTACAAACAAGCACAAAGTCGCAATACTCTGTTTAGTCTTTGCAGATAGTGAAAAATCGTGTAAAAAAATAAAAGTAATCGAGCAAAATCAGTAGGCCACTAATTGGATCTCTTTTTGACCTCGCTAAAATAGAAATATTAGGAACAACCCTTCATGAGAAATACGAAAATAGTGAGATGAACTGAGCTCCACACCATGAGGGCTGCAAGACAGCTCGGCTCCATCACCCATCCCGCACAAAATAACGACAAATCCTATGCAAATATTAAAAATATAGACAACACACCAGCAAAGAAACAGGGTAAAACATTTTATTAAAAAACTATTTACATAACGTTGGTTTATAAGATGATGTCAGTAGTGGACCGATGTGTGAATAGATCGAAAACAGCACAAGGCTCCAAGATCCGGATGGCAAGCTCCTGGATGTTGGGTGCCATAGTTTAAAGTTCTGAATTTCAGCCTTTTTCAATGCCTGTGCTTTGTTGAATCAAAATGGCGGCTTGACACAAAGCTGACTCAAGCGTTGCTACTGATGCTATGCAGACCAAAACTGGTTTTCAGTTTGTACATTTTTCTACATTTTTCAATCCAAGTTTGGTTGACTTTGTAGAACGATGGCTTCAGATTTTCAACATACGGTGTGGTGGCGCTGACTGGGAGGGGGCGCTTCGCTCCTGCCCCCTCCCCAAGTAAGATTTTCATACGTGAAAGTACGTTAATGGTTTTGGTCCCTGAGATGCTTCGATGTCACTACCATTCTCAAATAGCATAAGTTCTGGATGTTGGGTGCCATAGTTAAGAGTTCTGAGCAGTGCTTGTAACACTGTCTGAAGCTTATTTCCACCTACTGCAGCTTCACTATTCTCAAAGTAAGTGAGTGTCGTTTGTGGACCTGACTGCATTAGAAAACAATGTGATATGTTACCTTCCTAAACAGCTTGACGGAGGCCCCTCAGGGGCGGTGTGATGGCCATGGACTCGGAGTAGACGCTTGGCTCCGACACCCTCCCCAAGTCTTATAGCACTGGTGTAGCCTGAGATCGCCCCCGACATAGGCGGCCGGCTCCCGGGGTCCGGCGGAACTTTTTGCCTTTTGATGACTCTTCAATTCTGGACCTTGTCCCACAATCCGTTTGACCTGAAGACAAGCTGTAGTGGGGCGCCCCTTTATCGTTTTAGTTGCCATTCCGCCCGCTTTTGCTACACTGTGCCTCTTCCGCCATTCAGCTGTTTACCGCCCGCTCTTGCGACTACAGCGTCTCGCTCACCATGTAGTTGAGATGCGCCCGCTCTTGCGCTGCAGCGATAGGCGGCTGCCACAGGACTCTCAAAATGGCGGCCGGCTCTTCGGTTTTGGGCCTGGTCCACTAAAATGGCCCTGGGACACCTTGGAACTCGGACGCTTGTCTGCTAGGGCTTGGGTCCCATTCTCGAAAAGCGTCCCCTCAGCCGTGAAGATTCTACAAAAGTCTTGGGGGCCTCCGACTCCCGCAGGCTTCTGGTGGAGAGCGGCTGCCATGATTGCTCGTGGAATGGCCACGACGGAGCTACGAGATGGTAGTGGTCTCATGCTGACGCCAGCTTTAGTCTGAAACATCCAGAAACACTATAGACTACCAATTCGATCAGTTCCGGTAGCGCCCCAACATGACCCGGAAGAGAAGAACTTGCCCTCCCCTCTTTGACTGATGGTTCTTGTTGCCTGTCCCCTCTGTTGTCATTTAACAGAACTTTTTGGACTGCTGAAAGGGGTTGTGTTCTGAACGCTGGTTGGTGGAGACATTTAGACTATATTCTTGACCTACGTTGTCGCGTAATGCGTTTTATGACACGCCGCGTTAGCGCACCCGGAAGTGATCCGAGGCGCGGCGCGCAGCGCGTAACGTAAGCATAACAGGTCATGTGACTTGTTAATAAAACTTTTCATTGGTTCATTTTACTTTTGTTAATTTAATGATGAAAAGCTTGGTCATATGACCTAAAAATTACGCTTTTTATTATTTTCGAACAATATTTTTTTTTCAAACACATGTTATAATATTCCAGGCTAATGTACTTTCCCGGAAAATTTACAACTGTCTTGCAAGTAAAATATATTCCTTTTTCGAGAAAAAGGGCGTTTCTTCCTTCCATGACGGAGCCGTTGAGTAAAAGAGATTCGGCCTGCTGTCTTAGTCGCCGATACGCCTGATTATCAGATTCTTATCGATCACTTTATGTTGCAGACATGAAAAACACAACTGCCCTTGACCATTTATCTTTACTGCGTTCCTACATATTATACCTTTTATCCGTCGTGTAATTGGACTGCTTTATTTCACTTGCCTTTTACTGATTCGAAAACAGTCACTAAAAGTAAAAACTTTACAAATGTAAATACTACTACCGTGTTTTGTTTTAAAAACCTTTATTGTGAAAATGTCAGTATACAAATACGGGCCTATAACCACGTGGGCCGGCCACGGAGCAAACTGAAATCGTATATGATGAGGAGACATTTACATTGTAGAAGAACGTAACGAGCGGGCCATTAGGTGACAAGAACAAAGGTGTCTAACAGTTGCGGAATCGGTGGACGTACATTTTGTAATTAAAATACGACAGGGCCACTTACAATAACATTTTCTAGATATACATTTGCGGGCAAGGAGTTACGAGTCCCATTTATACCGGCGCCATTTTGGGCGAGGCCGGGCAGGTCCAAGATATAGTCAAAATGTCTCCACCAACCATCGGCCAGACCAGAACCCCTTTCGGCCCTTTATTCTACAAGATGGTGTCTTCCATTCAGAAAATATTGTTGGCAGCATTTTGAAAGGAAACAGAAACAGCCGTTCTCCTAGTGAGTTTCACATTGTTACATTTAGGAAGAATGTTGAAGAGTAGTATGTGGAAAATCTGAAGCCATTTTTCTACAAACTCTCAATCAGACTTGGATGGAAAAAAAAAACCTGAAGAATGTACAAACTGAAAACCAATTTTTGTCTGTTTAGCACCAACAGTAACGCTTGAATCAGCTTTGTGTCAAGCCGCCATTTTCATTCAATCAATAGCGTCCCCCTGCACACATTCAGGGACCTGGTCGTGTCTTCAGATGAAACGCATTGTAGGAAAAAAAGCAGAAAGGAAAAGGCAAAAAGTTCCGCCGGACCTAGTGAAGCTGCAGCAGGTGCAAATAAGCTTCAGACAGTCTTCAACTTACTCTGATTCTTATAATAAACTTCAGATAGTCTTACAAGCACTGCTCAGAACTCTCAACTGAGGCACTCAACATCCAGGACTTGCCATTCGGATCTTGGCGCCTTGTGCTGGTTCCGACCTATTCACACATCGGTCCACTACTGACATCACCTCATAAGCCAACGGGGCACCCCACGCCGACTTTCGGCGCAGCATTGTAGGATGGCCACACCAGTGCGGCAACTTGCTGGACACAACATCTGGGCCATCCAGATCGCGGCGCGTTCGACTCACTGTACCGCAACAGTGACCGAAACTCAGCTGGACACGCCGTCTTTTGGCGCAGCATTGTAGGATGGCCACACCAGTGCGGCAATTTGCTGGACACCACCTCGGTGCCATCCGGATCTCGGCGCGTTCGAGTCACTGTACCGCAACAGTGACCGCAATTCAGCTGGACACGCCGTCTTTCGGCGCAGCATTGTAGGATGGCCACACCAGTGCGGCAATTTGCTGGACACCACCTCGGTGCCATCCGGATCTCGGCGCGTTCGAGTCACTGTACCGCAACAGTGACCGCAACTCAGCTGGACACGCCGTCTTTCGGCGCAGCATTGTAGGATGGCCACACCAGTGCGGCAATTTGCTGGACACCACCTCGGTGCCATCCGGATCTCGGCGCGTTGTGCTGCCTTCGGCCTATTCGCACATCGGTCCGCTACTGACGCCGCCTCACGTGCCAACGGATTTTCTACGCTTTTTGTAGCCCTATGCCGCATAACAGGTCATGTGACTTGTTTATAAAACTTTTCATTGGTTCATTTTACTTTTGGTTTCCTAAAGATGGAAGGCTTGGTCATATGACCTAAAAATAACACTTTTCATTGGTTTAGAACATTTTTTTTTCCCAAACGATGAAAGCCCCACCTTGTTTCTGGATCATTCAGACTGAAGCTGGCGTCAGCATGAGAGCACCACCATCTCGTGGCTCCGTCGTGGTCATTCCGCGAGCAATCATGGCAGCCGCTCCCCACCGGAAGCCTGCGGGAGTTGGGGGCCCCCAAGACTTTTATACAATCTTCACGGCTGAGGGGACGCTTTTCGAGAATGGAGCCCAAGCCCTAGCAGGCAAGCGTCTGAGTTCCAAAGTGTCCCAGGACCATTTCAGTGGACCAGGCCTAAAACCGAGGAGCTGTCCGCCATTTTAAGAGCCATGTGGCAGCCGCCTATCGCTGCACTGCAAGAGTGGGAGCAACTCAACAACATGGTGAGCGAGACGCTGTGGCCGCAAGAGCGAGCGCAACTCAGCTAGATGGCCGCCACCTGGGGAGGCCCGTTCACGCCGGCTCCCCTACGCCCCCCCCCCCCCCGGGCCGCCGCACACCAATTTTCGGAGCAGCATTGTAGGATACCAAAACCAGTGCGGCAGTTTACTGGACATCACCTGGGTGCCTGTCGTACATGTTGTGTCAGCCATGTGACACTGGACACAGACCGCTACTGACGAGGCCTCCCCCCGCACCACCCGGGACGCCCCACGCTGTTTTTCTGTGCTGCATTGTAGGATCCCTAAACCAGTGCGGCACCCAGGCGACATCACCTGGGTGCCGTCCAGAACTCTGCACGTTGTGCTGCCTTGGGACTATTCGCACAACAGACCGCTACTGACGAGGCCTCCCCCCGCCCCACCCGGGACGCCCCACGCCAATTTTCGGAGCAGCATTGTAGGATCCCTAAACCAGTGCGGCACCCAGGCGACATCACCTGGGTGCCGTCCAGAACTCTGCACGTTGTGCTGCCTTGGGACTATTCGCACAAAAGACAGCTTCTAACCATTGTTGCTTTTTGTGTTGAGAAATGTTTAAATGTTTTTAGTTTTTGTTCCGTTCGTTAAAGTTAGTTGTTAATAAAGTTTTATAACCTTACTTTGTTGGAGTGTTATCTATTTTTTTAAAAACGGGTGAATGGGGCCTTGAATCGGGTTATTGTCATGTGTGGGCTTTGGAAGTGTGCTGCTGCAGGATCGGACATTTCAAACTCAAATGCACGTTCTTTTTCTTACCTTTCCGAAGCATGGAGCGCAATAGCAGGCAGAGAAAGGGTGATGCACGTGTTGAACACTACCTGACCTGGCAAGTTGCTGGCAGTGCCCCCCCGCCCGCTCCTGAAAGAGGGCACACACACACCGCCGCCCCGAGTACTTCACAAATCTTTAAAAGACCATGCGCTTGTTCATGAGGCTTAAATGGTTTATCACCTCTTCTAGAACCCCTGCATCGACCCTCTGACGTTTCATGGAAAAATTACCATGTAACACAATACCAAGCCCTGTCAGCTGAAACCCCCAAGGAATCGTGGGGCATATTATCAAGGGGGTTTATCTCCGCTTTTTTGGCTTTAAAAGCCATGAAAGCGGAGATAAAATTATTTCCCTATTACCAAGCTGTCGCTAACACCAGTTAGTGACAGCTAAAAGGAGATAGCGACCATCTTGGGCCCCGCTTTGCATGTCAGTGATACTTATCACTAATGACATGCAAAGTGGCGTGCCAAGATGTTAGCGACTGGAAACAGTCCCTAACATCGCTACCTTCTATTACCAACTTTTGGAGATATTCGCGCTAAGCGCGAATATCTCCAAAATCTAACACCTGCCCTGAGCAGTTCTTAGCCATGTTATCCAATGGGAGGTGGATAACATGGCTAAGAGCATTAGATCGATAATACATGAATATCGCTGACTTTTCACCTGCCCTGAGCAGTTCTTAGCCATGTTATCCAATGGGAGGTGGATAACATGGCTAAGAGCATTAGATCGATAATACATGAATATCGCTGACTTTTCTGCGATAATAGCAAGGTTTATCTGCGATAAAAATCGCCGATGTGCGGCGATAATTTTTGTCTCTAAACAAGTTAGAGACAAAAATTATCGCTAGTTGTTCGTAATATGCCCCCGGGTTTTTGCTTGCAGAAATCGGGAGGCGGGAGACTAGCACTGAAATCAGTACTCACACGCCTGAATCAGGAGGATTGGCATGTCTGAATTCTCTACAGCTGGGGCCATAAACTACATCCGCAGGGTTAGGTGATAGCTTGGGACCAGCCTGGCATCTAAAATGGCTGCCGTGCACGACAAAATTGTGGCATTCGAAAAAAGGCAAGATGGCGCAGCCGCTGGAAGAGATGTATCAACATATATCAGCCTCCTCAGCCACCCTCAGGAAACATAGGGGATTAGGATACGTCTCCCGCACCCCCTTATACCTAGTACTTTAATTAACGAAGCACAAAATGGCGAATTCCCGTTTCGCTACCAGTTTGCGGCCCAGTTCGCGGCCCGTGAAGCGCTTCTACCGTGAAAAATCATTTTTTTTTTATTTTCCCCACGGGACCCTTTAATAACCCCAACAACATTCCTAGGGGGTCAAGAGGGGGATACCTTGCCCCCTTTCATTAAATTCCCCCTTAGTTTTTCACCTTTTCTTCTCTCTCGATCCTACCGAGAGACAAGATGGCGGCCGCTCCGGACTGTCACGCAGCAAAAAAAAAAAAAAGCTCACGCACAGCCGCTGGAAGAGATGTATCAACATATATCAGCCTCCTCAGCCACCCTCAGGAAACATAGGGGATTAGGATACGTCTCCCGCACCCACTTATAACTAGTAATTTAATTAACGAAGCACAAAATGGCGAATTCCCGTTTCGCTACCAGTTCGCGGCCGCGCTTCTACCGTGAAAAATCATTTTTTTTTTATTTTCCCCACGGGACCCTTTAATAACCCCAACAACATTCCTAGGGGGTCAAGAGGGGGATACCTTGCCCCCTTTCATTAAATTCCCCTTTCGTTTTCCACCTCTTCTTCTCTCTCGATCCTACCGAGAGACAAGATGGCGTCCGCTCCGGACTGTTTAGAATGTTGACAGACACCGGAGAGCCAATCAGCTTTCTGCGCGCAAAGTTCCGATAAGCGAAAAGTAAGCGGACCGGATCGCTGCCCAGAGCGCTGTTACAGATATATATCTTGGTTTGAACGTTAATTTCTCAAAAACTACTGGAGCACATATATTGAGACCTAGCAAAGGCACATCGGGCTAACAGTCCCTACAATTTTGCCAAGTTTCGTGCAAATCCATTCAGCCGTTCGAGCTAAAAGTGAGTCCAACCGCCCTATGGAAAAATGAATGGGAAAAACGCGTTTTGGGACCCCCCTTTTTTCTCAGCCCCCCCTTGACGAAACCCCCCTAAATTTTCAGGGGCTGCTCAGAATCAAAATGTGCCATTTTCCTGAAAATTTCAGCCGATTCCGTCCACAAACGCCAAAGTTATTAGACATAGAATTTTCAAAAGTCCCATAGAGAAAAAATTCTAACTATATATACCTACTGGCGATAGCCAGTAGGTAATATATATATATATATATTTTGACTAAAAATACAGAGGTTTCAGGGACTTTATAGTTTGTAAATAAAATGTAAAAAACCTTAGAAATTCACCAAAAAACAAAGGTTACAGGGATGTTAGAATTAGGTTCAGATTTTTCACAAAGAAAACTATAGAAAATGCCTAGGGGTTCAGGGTTATCCTACCCTGCCCCCTTGTGTTTTTCATTGTTTTCCTTGGGAGTCATAAGATAACTGCCACCACTTCCTGGTTGAAGTGGTGCAACCAATCAGATTTCATTTGTTGGATCGGTGGACCCTCCGCATCACTGGATATGCAGAAAGTTATTTTTCATTTCTTAAAAACTACTGAACCGATTTACACCAAATTACAAAAAGCACTCTTCCTGGAACAAGAGCTAACTTTCTAACAAATTTGGTTTAATTCCATCCAGTGGTTAGGGCAGTATTTGTGTTTAAAATCCCTCTGGGAAATTACATGGGGAAAATAGATTTTGGGGCCCCCGATGTTCTCAGGCACTGCTTGACAAATCACCCCCAAACTCCAGACACCAGCTAAATTGATTGGCACACTAGTTTTCAAAGTTATGTGAAGATTCATCAAACAGTGCCAAATCTTTTTGGGGGCAAAAATATATATATATATATATATATATATATATATATATATATATATATATATATTGCTTTTCTTTCTTTATCATCTTTATTTCGACACAAAATGTCATAAAAGAGTCACAAAAAATTTCAGCACAAATCATTACAATTTTAGGATAAAACCAAAGGTACATCGTGTCATAAAACTAATTCATCATAAAAGCATTTACAACAATTAAGAAAAAGGTCGAATCAAGGTCCCACTCGTCACTAAAAACCTACAGACAGCTTAAAGCTATACAAAAATACATTAAATCTCATTTTGCCACATACTGTCTTCTGATATGCCACATGGCAGCTAGAAATTTGGTTACAGCAAAAACAATTACTCGAGATGAATCAGTTTTTAATATTGGATAGGAGTGAAAACACTGCCTAATCCCCAAGTTTCTGCAAATTGGAAGAATCCACTTCTTTCTAGATGTCTGATAGGAAGGACAGAAGAACATTACATGGATTTCATTTTCTAGCTCCGCGGTGCAAGCTGGGCAATTTTTAGGAGTAGGCGGGCACACATGGCTAGTGAGGGCTCTAATTGGCAAAGAGCTGTGTCTTCATTGGAGATACAACTTCTTAACAGAGGTAGGGCTAATGTCATCAAGCACAGTCTCCATTTTATAGTGATCTTTCATTACTATGAATGTGCTCGACAGTGTCCCCGTTTGGGCATTCAATAAACAAGCAGACAGATTCTGATCATAATACACATTAACCAGGTCTTTACGGGTTATACTTCTACAAGCTTGTTCCGGGTTGATCCACAATAAAGGACAACCTAGCATCTCAAATTCCTGCCTTATATATTTTAACCAGGGAAGTTTCCATGCATTTGGGAGATTTAACAGCTCCAGAAGTTCTTGCCTGTAACTGGAGAGTTCCAGGGTGACCCACAGTCACCTCCAAAATGTTAGGGGCTTAAGACCCAGTTCCTCTTTTAATGATCTCAAGCCCAGATTATATTGCAGTTAAGACCTTGGGGGTCATTAGGATGGCGGGCGGATCACCCCTGACAGCTCGGCCATCCCAACTAAATTTACCCCCGCCAAATTATTATGGTGGGAGTATCGTGCCAAATGGAAAGTCTAGCTGCCGCTTTTCCGCCGGTTATCAATCGCTCTGATTGCCGGCCGGGCGGAGGTGGGGCATAATATGGTGGCGCCATCCATATTATGATGCTTGGTATCACAGGCCTTTCCATTGCGGCTGGCAGGAATTGCTTTGGGTACCATTTGCGGGCCCCCGTTGGCATGGGGGGCTGCACCTGGGGGGTACTATGGGACCCCCCTCATTGCCATGAACAAGGTGGCAAGCACCACGCGGTACCGGCCACGTTGTGCATGGCAATGCACAACATGCCTCTTTGGCATTGCAGCGGGTGCTGCTACAGCAATGCCAAAGATGCAGAATGTGACTGCCAGGGTGGCGGTCGCATCCTAATTGGGGGTGCGGGACCGCCGCATCGCTGGCGTTCAGTCCCAGCACTGCTAGGGTGGTGGGAGGACTAATGTTCGCCCCATCCTAATGGGTCCCGTTACTCTTATGAAAAAAGCAATTTTTCCTTTGGCAATATTTTTGGTGCCGATTGATGAATGTTTGTGAAATTTTCAAAACTAATGGGCCGCTCAGGTCAGCTCCTGTATTGAAAGTTTTGGGGTGATTCATCAAGCGGGGGCTGAGAAAAAGGGGGGTCCCAAAACACGTTTTTTCCATGTTAATTTCCGTTGGAAACTTTAGACTAGCCCGAACTGCTGAACTGAATTACACCAAATTTGGCAAAAAGGGAGATGTTGTTTCGGAAAGCAACCTTTTTTTAAATGGTGTAAATCCATTCAGTAGTTTCTGAGAAATTTATATATAAAAAAATATTAGTATCTGGTGACCGCGGTGGATTCACGAACCCTCCTGATCACGAGTTGACTTCTGATTGGCTGCCAACACTTCAAGCCAGTTGGCAGCCATCTTGTGACTGGGTTGACGCGAGTCACAAGAAAAAAGGTTAAAAAAAAGTATTAAAAATAAGAAACACCCTGACCCCTAGGCCTGCTTAAGGGGTCATACAAGGACCACCAGGGCCAAAAAAAGATTTTTTTTAAAAATTGTGGCGGGACTCTCGTACGGTATGTGAATCCTGCCAAATAATGTTTACCAAAACAAAGCGCGGTCTCTCACGCTTCAATTTTTTAAGCCCCAGGGTGGGCCAGGTCCCAGGGGCAATCCTCAATTATTATGTGGGGGCCTGCGGGGTCCCCAGGCTGCCTAGGGGACCGCCATCTCCTCAGGGCATTGTTGCGAAGGGGTGGGGGGCCTTATGGGCTCCTCCCAAAGCCCAGGGGACGGCTACCTCCCTGGGGCTTACATTTTACAAATAACTTTAGGAGGTGGACTGCTAACAGTGCGGTTGGCGTCTTTTCGAATCATGTCAGTTTGATATTGGCGAACACTGCCTTTTTTTCACCTATCAGAGTGAAATTCTACTGGGTTGCATACGGTTTCTACTGCTTTTATCTCATAGTTTTGGATACGTTGTGTGCCTATAAATTGAGTTTGTCATAATGATGTTAAGAATCTGATGCTCTTTCATTCAAATTATGCAAGTAATACTGCCCTGATGAAGCCCTATTCAGGGTGAAATGCGCTGGCTGCATGTGTTTGTCTCGCCCCTCAGTATTTTTTTAAATAAAAGAAGCATCAGAGACACCAAAGAATCCTGATTTCATTCTGTGGCATTACAAGTGTACAAAAATCTTTCTTTGTTGTGTTGCCTCTCCGTACATTGTTTTCTTGGCTTAAATTTTTATAAAGAAGTGTGAGGGGACTCCTGCTCCTCCCCACACTGCCCCGTGGACCACCACCTCCCTGGGGCAAACTTAAATTAAGTTGCGGACCCCCGGGGACCACCACCTCCCTGTGGCTTTAATCGTGATGGGAGGGGGCTGTGCTGCCCCCCTCCTGGAGCCCTCTACGGCCCTGGGGACCGCCACACCCTCAGGGCCGACTACAGCAATGTCCCAGGGTGCCCACCCACAAGATATTGCAGTTTGCTATGGCACTCCCGCCATGCCATAGCAAACACTGCTTTGCTTCATGATAGCGAGAGCAGGAAACCTGCTTTTATTCCAATGAAGCAAACAAGAATTGCTTTTGGGCATAGGGAGCTGCATGCTTGCAGCTTCCTTTGTCCAAAAGCAATGCCGGCTCCCGCAGGCATTGCCTCTTGTTGGGGACCTCGGGGGGAGCCCCAATACACCTGCAGTCCCCGAAGAGAGGGGGAGGCCCCAGGGGATGGGGTCCCCAGGGCCGAAAATGGCCCAGGAGGGTCCTCCCTCAAAATAAAATTAATTTTTAATAAAAATAAAAGAGGCAAAGCTCGGGGGATGGGGTCAACGGGGTCGAAAAAAGCCTCAGGAGGGGGCCACGCGGCCCCCCTCCAATATGTTTTTTTTTAAAAAGGAAGGCCAGGCCCCAAGGGGATGGGGACCCCGGGGACAAAAGTGGCCCAGGAAAGGGGGGCTACGTGGCCCCCTCTCATAAAATAAAAAAATTAAAAAGCGAGCCCCGGTGGATAGGGTCCCTGGGGCCGAAAATGACCTCAGGAGGGGGGGTGACGTGGCCCCCATCCAGGGTTTAAATTTTTTTATCATAAAATGGCTCAAGCCCTGGGGGATGGGGTCCCCAGGGCCCAAAAAGTATTAAGGGTAGGGGTACCACTCATCCTCCTTCCACAAAAAAGACAGAAAAGAGAAGCCAGCATCTCGCCAGAGACCCCGCCCCCTCCCTGCACCACTATACAAACAAGCCTCCTGGTGCATTCTGGGTTGGAGGATTAAGTCCCCTTGAATCCTAAGGGTCCTTAGGGGCCAACTAGGCCACCAGGTACCTCCAGTAAGCCCCATATAGTAGAATTGCGGAGAGTGGTGCGAGGCCACACCCCTTTTTACACCACTCTGCAAACACACCCCTTTGTGCACTGCTGGTGGGGTGACGAGGTCCCCCTGTGTCCTGAGAAACTCAGGACTAAAGTGGACTTCTTCCCCCAAGCAGCAGTGCACCAGGAGGCACATTTACAGAGTGGTGTACAAAGGGGTCGTGGTCTCTGACCACTCTCAGCAATCTAGCTGTGTGGGGCTTACTAGAGGTAACAGGAGAGCTAGTTGGGCCCCAAGGACCCTTGGGAGTCAAGGGGTCTTCATTGACCAACCAAGAGCGCCCCAAGAGTTACGTTTGCAGAGTGGGGGGAAGGAGGTGTGGCCTGTTTTCACCTCTCATTAATCCCACTGTCTGGTGCTTACTGGAGGTAGCAGGTAGGCTAGTTGGCTCCTAAGGACCCCCAATACAGAAGGGGACTTCAATTCCCATCCAGGAGCTCACCAGGGAGCATTTTTGGAGAGAGATGGGCAAATGGTGAGTGGCCTGCTATGAGAACTTAGCAATCCTGATGTGTGGGACTTACTGGAGGTAATAGGAGGGGTATTTGGTCCCCAATGATGTCCTTGGGGACCGACTATCCCTCCTGTTACCTCCAGTACGTCCCACACAGTGGAATCACTAAGGGGTCTTCAGAGGCCAAGCCCCCTTACTCCACCACGCTGCAAATGCGCCTCCTGGCACACTACTGGTTGGGGGAGGAAGTCCACTTTACTCCTGAGGGACGTTGGGGTCCAAGAAGCCCTCCTGGTACCTCCTGTAAGTCCTATGAAGTGGAATTCCTGAGTGATGGCCGGAGGCCCAGCACCCTTTGTCCACCACTTTGCAAATGTGACTACTAGTCAAAGAAGCATTTCAATGCAATAGGTCTCGCATTTGCGAGAGTTTTAGCTATTGCCATTATAAATGTAAACGTTTTCTACAAATATTTTTGGGAGTGGAGTGGATGTTTGTTGTGTATAGTGAAGTTATATGGTATGTTGTGCAGTGAAATTATGTGGATAGAAAGTATGTGGTATTTCGTGTACAGGAATTATGTAGAGTGGGATGATGTGTTAAGGAGAGTAATTATGTGGCATGGAAGTCTGTGTTGTGGAATGGTAACCTCAGGTTTAGTTTTCCTGGGTTCCATAGAAGCTAAACTATAAATTCAATGAGACAAAAAAAGAAGGGACCACTGAGGAGCATTTCTGGCCTAGTCAGAGGTATGAGCAGAGCCACTGGCATTATGCTTGGCTGCACCAACTTTCACACAATTATACATTTTGCGCATTTGCCACATAAGGTATTATCTGCTGCTTAATCTGCAATTTGAACAAAAAAACCTTGCTTCTAGCTCAAACTGCTCAAACGTTACCAAAAATGCAACAAGTGTTATAGCATGGTGGAAGGCCCTTTGCAAATCTAGAATGGTCGCCTCTTACTAAATGTGGGTGTTATATTGGTATTAATAGTGTGCAAACCACTCTTGCTTCTTTCTGCACCTTTCTTCCTTTTTCTTACTTCGCTTTCCTCTTTCTGCACATCTCTTCTACTTTCTGCACCTCCCTTCTTTCTGCATCCCTCTTCCCTCTTTCTGCACCTCTGTTGCCTGTTTCTGCACCTCTCTTGCTTCTTTCTGCAAACTCTCTGGCCTCTTTCTGAACCCCTCTTGCCTCTTTCTGCACCTCTTTTGCTACTTTCTGCACTTCTCGTACCTCTTTCTGTACCCTTCTTGCTTCTTTCTGCACTCTTGCCTCTTTCTGCAGTTCTCTTGCCTCCTCATGCACCTCTGTTGCTTTTTTCTACTCTTCTCTTGCCTCTTTCTGCATCTTTCTTGCCTCTTTCTGCACCTCTCTTGCCTCTTTCTGCACCTCCCTTGCCTTTTTCTGCACCTCACTTGCCTCTTTCAGTTCTTCTCATGGTTTTTTCTGCCCTTCTCATTTCTTTCTGCAACTCTAATTTCTCTTTCATTACTTTTGTTGCTTCTTTCTGCACCTTTGTTGCTTTCAGCACTTATCTTGCCTCTTTCTACACTTCTCTTGCCTGTTTCTGCACCTCTGTTGCCTCTTTCTGCACCTCTGTTGCTTCTTTCTGCACCCCTCTTGGCTCTTCCTGCATGCCTCTTGCTTTTTTTCTGTACCTCTGTTGCTTATTTCTGCACTTCTCCTACTTGTTTATGCACCATTCTTGCTTCTTTCTGCGCCCTATTGTCTCTTTCTGCACCCTTCTTCCTCTTTGGGCACCTCTCTTGCCTCTTTCTGCTCCTCTTTTGCCTGTTACTGCAACTCTCTTGTCTCTTTCTGCGCTTATCTTGCGTCTTCCTGTACCTCTATTGCTTGTTTCTGTACTTTTCTTACCTCTATCTGCATCCCTCCTGCCTCTTTCTGCACCTCTTTTGCTTTTCTGAATTTTGCTTGACTCTTTCTGGACCCCTCTTGCTTCTTTCTGCACTCTTGCCTCTTTCTACAGTTCGCATGCCTCCTTCTGCACCTCAGTTGTTTTTTTCTGAACTTCTCTTGCCCCTTTCTGCACCCCTTTTGCCTTTTTCTGCACCTCACTTGCCTTTATCAGTACCTCGCTTGCCTCTTTCTGTACTTCTTGTACCTCTTGTTTCTTTCTGCAACTCTCTGGTCTCTTTCATCACTTCTGGCTTCTTTCTGCACTTTTGTTGCATCTTTCAGCACTTCCCTTGCCTCCTTCTGCCTTTCTATTGCCTATTTGTGTACCTCGCATGCCTCTTTCTGCACTTCTGTGGCTTCTTTCTGCACCCCTTCTACCTTTTTCTGCAGCCTTCTTGCCTCCTTCTGCACCTCTGTTGCTGTGTTCTGCACTTCTCTTGTTTGTTTCTGAAGCTCTCATGCTTTTTTTTGCACCCATATTGCCTCTTTCTGTACCATTCTTCCCTCTTTGTGCACCTCTTGCCTCTTTTTGTACCTCTCTTGCCTCTTTCTGTCCTCCTCTTGCCTCTTTCTGCATCCCTCTTGCCTCCTTCTGCACATCTGTTGGTTCTTTCTGCATTGCTATTGCTTCTTTCTGCACCTCTTTTACCCGTTTCTGCAACTGTCTTGCCTCTTAATACACTTCTCTTGCCTCCTTCTGCACCTAAGTTGTTTCTTTCTCCACTTCTCTTGCTCTTGCTTAACCTCTCTTGCCTCTTTCTACACCTCTTGCTTCTATCTGCACCCTCTTGCTGTATCCTTCGTCCCTCTTTTTGCACCTCTCTTGCCTCTTTTTGCATCCTTATTCCCTTTTTCTATACCTCTCCTGCCTCTTTCTGCAGTTTTCTTGCCTCCTTCTGCACCTCTGTTGCTTCTTTCTGCACTTCTCTTGCCTCTTTCTGTACCTCTGTTGTTTCTTTCTGCTCTGCTCTTGCTTCTTTCTGTACCTCGTTTGCCTGTTTCTACAATTCTCTTGCATCTTTCTGTACTTATCTTGTTTCTTTCTGCACTTCTCTTGCTTCTTTCTGTACCCTCTTGCCTTTCTCCACTTCTCTTGTTTCTTTCTGTACCTCTCTTGCCTCTTTACGAACACCCCTTCCCTCTTTCTGCACTTCTCTTGCTGCTTTCTACACTTCTCTTGCCTATTTCTGCAATTCTCTTGCCTCTTTCTGCACATTTATACTCTTTCTTCACCTCTCTTGTTTTTTTCTGCAATTCTCTTGCTTCTTTCTGTACTTCTCTTGCCTCTTTCTGTATTCAAATGGGAAATACAAGCTGTCAAGTTTAAAGGTCTGCGTGTTCTCGTGTCTGAGGTATGTGTCTACTTGTACATGTATTCTCACTTGTGTTATGAATCTGAAGATGGTAGCTTAAAAAGTATGTTTATTTTTATGTACCTGTCACAAGGTAAAAGCAGAGACACTCATGCATACCTTCACAAAGTTGGTCAGACTTAGAACAGTGATAAGCTTAGCATTGCTTTTTATATTTGGTAGGCCTAACATTCTGACCTGTCCATTAATAGTGAACCTTCAAGAGAAAAGGGAGCTTTAAAACATCTTGGGAGAAGGATTAGTGATTAGGCTACTTTGTATGAGTCTGTTGGAAGGTACAGTCGAAGTAGGCCTCTTTCTGCACCTCTGTTGGTTCTTTCTGTACATCTCTTGCTTCTTTTGGCACATTTCTACCTATTTTTGTACAAGTCCTACCTATGTATGCATAGTTAGAAATTTGCATTTAAACCATAGAAATTCACTGAAACAACCAGAGTTTTCAGGGACGTTATAGTTAGGAATTAGCATTTAAAAAACCTTAAAAATTCACTGTGAAAAACACAGGTTTCAGGGACGTTATAGTTAGGCTGACATTTCACTCATACCATACCAGAGAAATTCGGCTGTTATATCTATAACTATAACTTGCGCCCCCGCAATGCACTTCTGATGATGTCACATATTACATCACTCATGAGATGGTCGGTGACATCACTGATGACCTCTCAAATGACATCACTGATGACATCATCCACTTAATATCTGATGCACCTCTTCACACCCTAATATAACATTTGATACACCCACTCTAAAATATAGACTACCATTCTCGAAACCATAGACACACCAATTCCAGTTAGTACATACCACTCACTGATTCATAGGTGTATTCACATCCACTCACTCACCCATACAGTCACTCATTCACGCTGTCACTCATTTATACAGCCACTGATATATGCAATCATATACCATTGAGCTATTCACACACTAAGACAGTTACCCAAAGAATCAATCACATTTCCATTTACTCACCTATAAAGTTATACACACACCCCCTCACTTATTCATACAGATATTAACACATACCTACTCTCTTATACAATCACTGACACAAGCACACACTCATCCATACAGTCACTTTCACAATCCTCACTCTCGCATATAGTCACTTATATACTTCAACACTTACATATACTGCCTTTCACATATGTAGTTACTCACACATATACTACTGAGACATGCACTCACTCACAAACACAGCCATACGCACACTCACTCACCCATACAGCCCCTCGCACATGCACTCATGAACCCATACACATAGTGGACGGAAACTTCACTTCCCTGTGCTTCTGATTTCGGCACCTTATATGGTGCTGAGAGGTTTGAGATAGCAACTTGGGGGGGAAACATGGCGGCAGCAGACTGAGCTGCCGAAGTGCCCCGGACTCGAGAGCTCGCAGTGCTCTATTTTCTGACAAAACTGAGGCTCAAGTTGCCGCATCAGGAGACAAGAACATAATGCGATAAGGAGCTATACATATTTCGTACTTGTTTTCCTTTCTTGGGGGGCGGTTTTGCCGTGTGGTGCTTGGTGTTTGGCGGGCTTGGTGCAGCAGGGGCTGGCGTGTTTGTCGACCGGACTAGGCTGGGCGGAGTTGGTAGAGTGGAGCGGTTCGGATCAGATAGTCATTGAGCTGCGGACTTGTTTGGAGCTCGCCCCTGCTCTCACGGTTCTCGCGGCTGCCTGCTTGGTTTTTGCTCTGTGCCGGGTCTGTTTACGCTGGCTTTGGAGGGGGAGCATTTTGCTTGGCCGGGTAAGGCTGAATGGCTGAACAGAGTTGAGCAGAGCTTTTTCCATAGAGTATATTAAGCTTGCCCCTGTCTTTGCCTTGCCTCTGCCCTTGCCGTTTTATTTTTTTTATTTTTTCCACCCGGTAGCCTAGCTGCTCTGAGGATTTGTTATATCTGCCTGATTTTTCTGGGGATGACTTGTTTGTTTTTTGGGAGGGGTGTCGCCAGTGTCGGCTGGCAGTCCTGATCCCCCATGTGTTTTGAGGAGGCGGCTTCTACCGGCTCTACTGGTCTGCTGCCCAGTCAGAGGCAAGGTTTGCTGCATTGGGGCTTGGCTGCCCTGGAGCTCCGTAAGGGGTGGCGGATCCATAGCCTCTTGTAGACTACCCGGGGCCTTGAGGAAGCTGGAGACATCAGCTATACAGTGCCTTTAGGGCAGCAGACGGAGGGGAGCCCTGACCAGGGGGAAGAACAGGGGGAATAGCATGACGTATTGACCCACTTAGCATCCCCGAAAACATGTCCATCATCACGGAGGATAGGAAAACGAGGGGCTTAAGCTATAGCCCCCCTTAAAGCACGGGAAGTGCTTGTGGAGTGTGCGAGTATCCCCCCTGTAACAGTTAAAAATTTAAAGTCAGGTGCTGCTCGTGGCATAAAAGGGAAAGACTCTGAGCTGAATTTGCGGGCTAAATCCCAGATTAGGGTACATGAAGAATCTGAAGACGTTGCCTCCCCTCTAGTAACAAAAAAGTGTGTAAATAGCTAGCTACAAGGCTTGAGTCACAGTTCCACAGAGGTTGAAAACCGCAGCAAGAATAAATCCTCCTTCTTTTTAAGCACTGAGATCAAAGCTAAGCGCGCAAAGGGCGCCAAGACAGCAAAAGTTATCAAAGCTGCTATCTTGGGCTCAAGCACAAGTGTAAAAATTATGCCCTCTTTAAGGTCCTACTTTAAGGTGGTCCCTCAAGTCCTGGATCTAGCAAAGGACCTACCGCGAATTGAGTTTAACATTCCTCCTTTGCCCACTTCGACTTCAAGCCTGGCCTCTCTCTCTTCAGTGGTTCCTAAGGGTAATACACCTGGGCAAGACAATATGTCTTCCGAGGGAGATAATGTTATTGAAGTTTTGAGCAGGCCAGTAGATCCGGCTGATGAGGAGGGATTACTCCAACAGTCGTTAGAGGCTCCAGAGTCTCTGGCGGGCTTAGATCTATCAGACCCGGGGGTGGCCTTACATGATGGTTTGGCTCCACTGACTAGTGGCCCACAGGGAAATTCTAGCTCCATCTCAGCTGAGATCTCCTTAAATCTATGTTTGCTTCCTCATCTCTGGATATAAAAAAGGGGTTTGAGGTTTCAGCAACTAATCAATCAGAGATAAGGAATTTTTGTGAATCCCTGGATAATAAAATTGACACACTCAGTTCCAGGACTACGGCCTTAAAGGAAACTGTAGCGGGACTTTCCTTATATTTAGACCAGGCCAAGACAGATATTGTGAATCTCAAAATAGAAGACCTTGCCCTCTCTGAGAGATTGGAGACGTTGGAGAATAATGCGAGGCATAATATTCTTCGAATCCTTAACGTCCCTCAAGAGAGTGAGGGCTCGGACATAAAACAATACATCATCGCACTCTTAAGGGATTCACTTCATCTTGAACAGTCAGCGGAAAATTTGAGTTTGGATATTCAAAGAATTCACAGAGAGCCTTTTAGGAAAAGTCAACAAAGACTAAAACCTAGAACAATCTTCGTTAATTTCCACACTTACTCCATTAAAGAGATGATTCTTAGTCAGGCCTTTGAGTTTCACCTTCCAAGTAAGATCAGACCTTTCCAGGGCAACTTTGGATAAACAATGGGAGTTGGGGAGGAGACTGGATGCCTTTAGGCAGTTAGGTGCCTCCGCCCAGCTTAAGTTCCTGGCCACATTGAAGATCATGTACAATAATAAAATGTACAACACTAGATCAGTTCATGAGGCAGATGAATGGTTGCTGGCTTGGGGTAAAAAGGAGGGTCCATCAAGTTAGGCGGGGGTTACTAAAGTTCTAGGAATGGTTCTCCTTACCCCTAATTTAAATTGATATAAGGGAACCTAGGCATAGTTGTATTGTGATTCATTTTTTGTTTTTTCAAAAGACTTGCATGGTTTACCTATCTCTCGAGTATAAATAAGTAGAGTGTAAAAGAGAAAAAAAAGAGAGGGGAGGGTTGTATTAAAGAAACACCAGAATCTTGTTTAAAATCTGTTAGGTATCTTGAGCTCTCCAGTAACTCATCTATACTGCGAGCGCTCGGAGGGGGCACTATCGTCTGGACATTTTCTAGATAGATAGGGCAAGGGTTTCCCCTGGGTGGGATAGCTTGGGTCACGGGGTAATTGGGTGGGTGTTGCAAGGGGGGAAAGCAACAAATATCCTCATTTCTTTTCTGGTTGTACTGGATTATTTTTTCTGTATTAAGGTGATCTTCTGCATGGTTGTGTTAATCTTTTGTTGTCTTTTCCCAGTCGTGAATGCCATTAGTAGGGCAGCAGGAAAGAGGCGGCTTTTTTATGAATAATCTGCGGATTCTTTCTTGGAACATCAATGACCTCCTCACATGTCCCTGAAGGGATAAGATTATGCAATATCTTCGTGATTGTGATGCGCAGGTCATTGTTCTCCAGGAGACCCACTTGGTAGAACATGAGATGCGCGATTTGGCTAAGAAGAATCCGTGGATTGACTTTTTTATAACTACAATGCAATCTACGAATAATAGAGGAGTTGCAATTTTGTTTAAAAAAATCCCTGAAAGCCTGATTGGTATCTAAATTAACAGATCTGGGTGATAGATGGGTCATTGCCACAGTGTGTATTGTAGGGGGAAAAATTACGTTTGTAGGATATTATGGCCCATATGTTGATGATCCTTCTGCCTTGGCATCTGTTTTTTCTCATTTGATTTCTGTTTCAGAACCTATTATATTAGCGGGCGATTTCAATATAGTCCTCTACCCCCTATTAGATAAGTCCCCTCACAATCAGGCATTGACCCCTTCTAAATCTAGATCTTTGTTGTTGGCCAACATGAAACAGTATGGTTATTTAGACATCTGGAGGATATTATCCGGGCAACAGCCGTGAGTCTCATTTCGAAATCATAAATATCGTCATCAATGTAGTATTGATTATATCTTGATCAGTCAGTCATTGAAAAGCATGGTTAAAAACATCACTTACCTCCCTTTACATCTGTCTGACCATTCAGCAGTATCATTGGTAATGGCAGGCTTCCCACAAGTAGATCCTATAAGTTGGTTGTTTGATCGTTCTTTGCTCTCTAGACAAGATGCAATCTCTTTTTTGGTAGAGGAAATTAAGTGCTTCAAACATGGTGAATTGGTCATACCTGTCGGGGGTCTTGGCCAAGTTCAACGTGGGTGCAGGATTTCGCCGAGCAGTTGGCTTACCTTATCTAAAACCCCTCCGCCTGTCTCTTGGTTAATGGATCACTGACTGACCCTTTTAACATCACCAGGGGTACACGTCAGGGCTGCCCTCTCCCCCTCCTGTTGGATTTATATATCGAACCCTTTGCCCAATGGCTGCAGGAGGACATTAGCATCACACCTTTTAGGTATGGGGGTTGGGACAAGAGGGTGGCCCTGTACGCGGACAATATTCTGATTTTTTTCTTCAGATTTAAGAACAGCACTCCCTTCTGGTATTAAATTGGCCACGGACTTCGGTGGAATCTCGGGATACGAATTTAACGCCTCAAAAACTGAGATTATGACCTGGGATCACAAAGTCTCAGCTATAGGGGTTCAGCCCAACTCAAAAATGCGTTACTTGGGTATAGAAATCGTCCAGGATATTAACAAAATAGTTGAGATTAACTTCTCTGCTAAGCAAAAGAATGTTGGCAACTTATGCGTTCCTGGTCATCACTGCCTCTTTCTATCTTGGGGAGGGTTAACCTTATAAAGATGACCATATTGCCAAAGGTCACCTTTTTGTTTAACACAATACCTCTTTATTATGAGCCATCCCTTTTGGTTAAATTACAGAGTGACATTATCTCATTCATCTGGGGCCAGTGTAACCACAGAATTGCCTGGAAAACATCGGAACGGCCACTCCAGGGTGTGTATGGGACTCCTTTAAGGCCTTTCTTAGGGGCAAAATTACCAGCAGGGTCTCCCATATGAGGAAGTTACACAGGGAGGAGGTACTTTCAAGTGAGGCAGAGATAGGCAGGCTTCAAAGGGAGCTTGAACTACAATCATCAGCCCCGCCTATTTTACTACAAGAACTACAGAATAAGCTGGTTAGAGCTAAGGGGGACTTGGATTCCGTGCTGAAGGCACGTTTATTACAGAGATGGGAAACCAGTAAAATCGTCCATTTCCAATACGGTGAAGGCGCTGGGAAACTTCTATCCTGGAAATCTAAGATCGATCAAGTCTGCAATAATATATCTTCGATCACCCATGACAACGTGGTTTACACTTCAGATGAAGAAATAATAACTATATTCAGGTCCTTCTTTCAAAATATCTATAAGGAGGACAAGTGTATCAACCAGGATTCGATTGTTAATTGGCTAAATGAGGTATCCGTGCCTACATTGACCCCCGATTAATCTGCGTCTTTAGATCAGACGATTACTCAGGATGAGGTCAAGAAAGCTGTAATGAACAGCAAGTCCGGGAAGGCAGCGGGCCCTGACGGCCTTACAGCCGAAATCTATAGGCTCCTAGAACAGGCGACCATTTACCATTTTCGACATCTTTATTCAATCAGATTCTTCAGGAAGGGATGCTACCTCCAATTTCCTGGGATAAAGCGTCAATTACCTTAATCTTAAAATCTGGTAAATCAGCTTCTCTCTGTGGATCATACCGTCCAATTTCCATCTTGAGCGCGGACTATAACATTTTTGCTTCAATTATGGCCGATAGGCTGGGCATGGTCGCCGGGAATATTTTACATCAAGACCAGAGGGGATTTATTAGGGGTCAAAAACTCTTTGAGTTGACTTATGACCTAATAGGTGCAATTGATGCTGCATCATTTGCCGGGCTGCCCTTGGCCGTTTTCACGTTGGACGCGACCAAGGCCTTCGACAGGGTGAATTGGTCATACCTGTCGGGGGTCTTGGCCAAGTTCAACGTGGGTGCAGGATTTCGCCGAGCAGTTGGCTTACCTTATCTAAAACCCCTCCGCCTGTCTCTTGGTTAATGGATCACTGACTGACCCTTTTAACATCACCAGGGGTACACGTCAGGGCTGCCCTCTACCCCCTCCTGTTTGAGTTATATATCGAACCCTTTGCCCAATGGCTGCAGGAGGACATTAGCATCACACCTTTTAGGTATGGGGGTTGAGAGAAGAGGGTGGCCCTGTACGCGGACGATATTCTGATTTTTTCTTCAGATTTAAGAACAGCACTCCCTTCTGTTATTAAATTGGCCACGGACTTCGGTGGAATCTCGGGATACGAATTTAACGCCTCAAAAACTGAGATTATGACCTGGGATCACAAAGTCTCAGCTATAGGGGTTCAGCCCAACTCAAAAATGCGTTACTTGGGAATAGAAATCGTCCAGGATATTAACAAAATAGTTGAGATTAACTTCTCTGCTAAGCAAAAGAATGTTGGCAACTTATGCGTTCCTGGTCATCACTGCCTCTTTCTATCTTGGGGAGGGTTAACCTTATAAAGATGACCATATTGCCAAAGGTCACCT
The DNA here is from genome assembly GCF_964263255.1 of Lissotriton vulgaris. Taxonomy (NCBI): domain Eukaryota; kingdom Metazoa; phylum Chordata; class Amphibia; order Caudata; family Salamandridae; genus Lissotriton; species Lissotriton vulgaris. The sequence goes on along the minus strand of NC_141694.1, from coordinate 1,701,782,484 downwards.
TTTTGTTTAACACAATACCTCTTTATTATGAGCCATCACTTTTGGTTAAATTACAGAGTGACATTTTCTCATTCATCTGGGGCCAGTGTAACCACAGAATTGCCTGGAAAAACCTGAGGCGTCGAAGCCTGAAGGGGGGGTTAGCAGCCCCAGATTTCCAACTGTACGTGTGAGCATTTTAACTCACCCATTCCCGTATGTTACTGAAATTACCTACCAACTTTGGGATTGGTTGTATGTTTAGTGCCATGCTAAGTGGGGCAGGATTGCCACAGGAGGGGTTTCTTTTTAAATTCGGGCACCCAAAATGTTTGCAGGGCATGGCTAGAACATGGTCTAAGGTCAGCAATACCATGAAACTAGGATATTTTTCAAGCAAGGCTCCTTTGTGGGTTTTACCTGGGGGCCCAAGTTGGCTTAACAATAGCCTTGCTTTATCTTTGAGAGAGGGGGGTTTGAAAGTGTGGGGTGATTTATTTGTTGATGGGGTCCTCTTATCTTGGGAATTGTTAAGTATTAGAACAGGCTCTAATCTGTCTAGGTTCAAGTACTTAGAGATAGCGAGTTGGGCCCACGCGAAATCTACCATCAGGTTTAGAACCCCACTAGGGAGGGGCAACCATCTAGAGTCTCAACTTAAAACAACTGCAAAAAAGGAGATATCCTTTTGGCATCACTCAATGCTGGATGAGATGGATGGCGAATTCCAACTGCCCGATAAAATCTGGGGGAGCTCTAGTCCAGACCTTGATGTGAAAACTCTTTGGCTTGGCTCTTTCCAGATATTGTGGGAAATAGTGAAGCCAGCGTGGCTCCGAAGAAACCATCTTTTCTCCTTGCACAGGGCCTACTACTCGCCGCAAAAGCTGTCAAAATTCGCTTTAGATCCACCTGTTGCCTGTGTGAGGTGTGGGGAGATGGCGGCTTCGGATTTACACATGTTTTACAAATGTCCTCTGTTATCTCAATTTTGGGACTCCTTAAGCACTTCACTTACAACCTCCCTAGGTCGTGAGATCACAATAAATCTGGTACTGGTAATTTATGGAGTTATGGAGGGAGTGAAGGGTCCTTTCCAAATATCTCCTCTTATACGCCATGCTCTTGGCCAGAAGAGAAATTTGTAAAACATTGAAGGACGCCATACCACCATCTCTTTCCTATTGGAATACATCTATGTTACACACCTCAAAACTCGATCTAATGAGATCAGGTAACACAAACAAGAGAGCCTTTTGGCATCTCCTGAAGTGGAACTGACTTTGAATCACACAGGGATTTTTTTTATTTTCCCCTGTTTGGTCCAATGATTACGCTACCTCTGGAACCCTTCGCTCCTTTCTTTGTTGGCTTACCTTGCCCTGTGGATTTTGGTCTAAAAGCAGGTTTACCTGTGTATTTATTTATTTATTTATTTTATTTATTTTTTGCATTTATAATGCGCGCAGATACCCACAAAGGGTTTCCCGGCGCCAGGACTAAGAGACCGACAACACAGAAAGCATCACTATCAAAGCCCACTATTATTTATTGAAAAGCCAGGTTTTAACGCTTTTCTTAAAGATGGCAAAGTTTTCCTCCTTTCGTAGAGCTGAAGGAAGGGAATTCCAAAGGACTGGTCCCAGATGGGAAATGGATTTCCCTCCCACTCGGGCCAGTTTAAATCTGGGAACCACAAAATTTGCTCCATTTAAAGAACGGAGATTGCGAGTAGGAGCATAGGGCCTAACTAGTTTTTGCAAATATTTTGGTGCGGTTCCTGCCTTGATTTTAAACATATAGGTCAAAGCTTTGAACCGAACCCGGTTCTCAACCCTGAGCCAGTGCAGGTCCTTGAGGTGCTTCGAAATCCTTGCTGTCCTGGGGATTTTGCACAGCAACCTGGCTGCGGAGTTCTGGACGAGCTGAAGCCGCCTGATCATGGCTAAGTTGGAACCCAGGTATAAGATGTTACCGTAGTCAAGCCTAGATGTAATAAGTGCATTGACTACGGTCTTCTGGGTATCCACAGGCAGCATCCAGATAATCTTCCGCAGCCACTTGAGGATAGTGAAGCAAGTGCCAGCCACTTCATTGACCTGCTGTTTCATCGATAGTGACTCATCGATGCACACCCCTAAATTTCTGACCTGGGTAGCCGGGATAGGAAAAGCGCCCAAGGATGGCGGCCAATGGATATCCTGCCACAGATCTCTGTTTTTCCCTAGGAGAAGAATCTCCGTCTTCTCCCCATTGAGTTTCAGCTGGTTCATTGACATCCAGCTGATGATCTCATGAAGACCTAGTTTCAACGCAGAGGGAGATGAGGGCTCTGAGTTGGTAAGAGAAAAAATGATCTGCGAGTCATCCGCATAGGTCATAAGTTCTAGACCTACTCGCTCTGCTAGATCAGCGAGAGGGCGGAGATACAGGTTAAAAAATAGCGGACTCAATATTGAGCCCTGAGGCACGCCATGGGATGAGACAAAGGTGTCAGACTGAGCCTGAGAGGACGAGATCTGAAACGTCCGGTTACTCAAATAGGACCTAATCCAGTCCAGCGCTGTCCCTCCGACACCATCCTCACTCAGCCTGGTAAGCAGTCTGTTGTGTGAGATGGTGTCGAAGGCCGCGCTTAGATCAAGCAGGACAAGCGCAACCGTTTGCCCATCGTCCAAGAGCCCCCTGATCTTCTCGGTGACCCCCAGGAGGGCAGACTCGGTGGAATAGCCTGCCCTGAAACCTGACTGGGAGAAATGGAGTAAGTTGTTATTCTCCGCGTATGTTGAAAGTACACCGTGAATGTGCTTCTCCAAGATTTTTGAGAAAGCAGGCAACAGGGAGATAGGGCGATAGTTGGCCAGCACCTCAGGATCCGCAGACTGCTTTTTCAACAGAGGGCTGACCATGGCATGCTTCCAGGACGAAGGGACTGTTGCCAGATGAATGGAGGCATTTAATGTCTCGGAAATAATCCTCAGAGCAGAGTCATCAAGTTGGCTCAGAATGCTAATAGGGAGAGGGTCACAGGGAGAGCCTGACTTAATAGAGGTAGCCAAGGATTTCAGAGTGTCCGAGGAGATGGATGGCCAAGAGTCAAGCCGGCATTCTATTGAGTTTACTGGAGACGGAACTTCTCTGCCATCCCTCACCGGGGGATTGATGTTGGCAATAATAGTCTCAATCTTTTCCACAAAATAGGTGGCAAGATCTTGACATTTTTGAGTGGTAAGGGGGCATGCGGCCGCCATAGAATTGGCTCCAGCTAGTTCTTTGACTGTATTGAAAAGAGTCCGTGCTTTATTGGCAGCTGTATTAATAGTCTCTGTTACGTAACGGGCTTTGGCTCTTGTGCAGGCCGAGTGATAAAGATTTCTGGCCTTACGGTATGTTTCTTTTTTTAGAGGGTCATATTGTTTGCGCCATTTCCGCTCAAGTGCCTTACACTTAGTTTTTTCTATTTTAAGTTCTTCAGTGTACCAGGGAGCCGGTGGGCGGTGAACATTCCCTCTGCACCTGGCAGCAGGCAGACAGGTATCAACTGCTCTCTCCAGCCAAATGTGAGTTTCCAGCGCATTTTTTTCCATATCACCACCCAAGACAGGGGGGGATATCTTTAATGCATTCTGCAGCTCAGTCAGGTCCAGCCTTTTCCAGTTTCTCATAAGGGTCGGAGGCTGGGTGGAACGTGACTGCTTAGGTTCTCTAAGGGTGATACTGAAAAGAGTTAAAAAATGGTCGGACCAACAGATAGGTTCCGTTTTTAGCCATTTTAACTCCTGTATGTTAGATATAATGGGGTCCAAAAAATGACCAGCTTTGTGAGTAGGGCCCTCATTACGCAGTGTCATATTCAAAGTAGTAAAATCCTCCAAGAGGTTGGCAGCTATGCTATTTGATTTGTCCTCCAAATGGAGATTAAAATCCCCCAGTATAGTCAGGTTTTGGGCATTAAGAAAGTAAGGCGAGATGAGATTAACCAAATTCGCAACCCAAACACTACTATTTCCAGGAGGGCGATAAATTAAAAAAACAGAAAACATAAAATTTGGATTCAGTGAAATTTTTAAAAATGCAGCTTCGCATCCGGGAATGTTAACCACTTCAAAATCACAGTTAAAGTCCCTGTTAAAAATCACAGCAATTCCCCCGCCTATCTGTCTTTCTCTATCTACTCTAACGATAGCGTAGTTAGAGGGCAAGGCGGCGGCTATATCGGGACCTGCACTATCATGCAGCCAGGTCTCCGTTAAAAATACCGCACATGGCTTTTCTTCAGCTAAGAGATGGTAAATGTCTGCTTTATGTTGGGGCAGAGATCTACAATTAACAGTATAAGAATTGAAGGTCCAGGGGTTTTTAACAGGGGATTGAGTAGGTGACTTACAATTGTGTAAGCCCTCTGGATAGGGCTGTACATTAGATAGGGCAAAAGCACAATGAGGACATGCTTGTGTACCTGTTAAGGAAGGGATTAGGACGGAACATTTACTGTTGCTACTAGGGCGCATAGCCCTTAACTGTACCGCAGACATCATACCAGTAGCAGCTTTTCCTGCCCCGTGACCCGACCTGGCCCGGACGGGCACAGACGGGCTAGTCTTAGGCTCGTCTTTGGCGCAGTCCGAGGCGCCTACCCTGCGCGCCATCGCTGCGCGCTCGGGCCGACGAGTAGCTAAATACCCTCCAGGAAGCGGAGGTCTAGAGTGCTAACCGCTCGACGCTCCGTTAGGTGCCGCCCCTGTCCCGCCCTTCACAACCGCGATTGGCTGGAGTGCCGGTTGTTTCTAAACGGAGCGAGAAAAGCCCTCAAGAGAAGATGCAAGTCCCTGGTGAGTGCAATTAAGTGCTCAAATTGTCAGGGTGAATAGTAAAAACACATACAATCACTTCATTAAGTTAAAATTATGATAAAAATCGAGTTACAACTCGAGTACACAGGGCAAAGTTCGCCAATACTCTCTAGTGTGCCTCTGGAAATGAAACGCTTTCAAGTGTTGCAAGGCTCGGCGCCCAGCGGGGAGTAAGCTGCCACCAAACTCTTACCGCAAACGTGCAGGCCTCCTCGCAACCTAAATACCCTCCAGGAAGCGGAGGTCTGTGTAGCAAAACAGTGCCATTATTGTTGCGAAATATGAGTCCTTGGGTTTGGGATTTCACTGATTAGGTGACTTTGTAGCAATACTGGACTACCTATCCAGTTACCTGAGGCAGTGTGCCGCTCTCAATTTGATTTTATCAAAGCAACCAGGGTAGACAACGAGGACTAAAAATATTTTAAAAGAGATAGCAACTTGGAACCGTCTCCATTTTATTTGATCTGGCATTTCACCTGTTCTTGATGCATTGCATATTCCTGGCATCTTATTCTAAGATACAGCAGCTTGCAACTATTTTATACTACAACTAGGGTGACTGATTTGTCTGGTTTCTAGTCATCTTTACTCACCAGAGATAGAATCGGTCTCTTATTCTGAGACGAACTTGCTTTTGCCCTGAAGAAGTCCATTGTATTGGCCGAAACGCGTTGGCTGGTCTACCTGTTACCTGACTTGTTTTACCATTAAAAAAGAGAACTTGAAGAACAAACTTTGGACACAGACTTCGTAATTGTTATATTATTGATGTTTTGGTGCACCGATTGATCTCTATGTTGAATATTGTTAGTTCCAGCGGGACCGTACCTTGACAGTGAGTGCTCAGATTGTGTGCACACATTTTAGGGCACTTTCCCTTCTTTTTTATACATTTTGTGGATATTAGGTAGGTGCTAGCTTGGGAAGGCTTTCACTGTCTTCATTTGCATGATTTTATATTTATATATATATGAATCATACCCCGTGGCCCGTCACTTCTCTGCAGTTCACGCAAAAAACTCTGATTTGTTGAAGTATTACATTATTGATTGCATTTTACCCCTGAGACGTGGTGGTGACAGAAATGCTAAATTGAGGAGGTTGGAAACTAAATATATCCTTGAGATGGACACTAAGAGCCCTAATGGGTTGAATTCAACAGAAGATTTTTATACGTTTTTGTAAATTGATGTATGATGTTCAAAGTAATTTTAAAACTGTATATATCTTCTAGTGTCCGTCTACTACAAATAAGTCTTTTTGCCGCTTGAGTATGAATCAATTTTAATCTTTTTCACTTTACATATTATTATGTTTATTTTCTCACACATTTCTTGGAGTTCAGGGTGGTTAATATACTGTTGGATTTATATTAAGTTCATGGATGTATAGGAATATGCCCACTGGGGCTGTATTCAAGAGAACCATCTTTATTGTTCTTGCGTTGACATTGGCTAAATACAATCCTCCACATGTGCCAGTCACGGATGTGACAAAGTTTTTTCAAGCAAACTATGATCCGTTCTTTAGAAACAACCTAGTGGACCTTTTTGTATAGCATAGATTTTTTTATTCATGCTGATATTTTATAAAGGTTCCTTTAAATGGGGTTGCATTTTTAATGATGGAATTGTTTTATCAATAATAATGAAATTAATTATTTATTGATGCTTTTATTCGATGAAGTGAATATTTATTGTCTATGTTTACTTGAAATGCGAATTGCACTTGATTTAAGCACATTTGGCAGTTTATTATGTATTTAACAGCGACATTTACACAGGAGGATAATAAGAATAGCCAAACTTGTTAGATCTGTATTTTACGGTCATAACTGCATTTAAGCAGGAACTAAGTCTTCATCCATGTCTAGCACTTTAAACAATTGCACTGTCACTTTAAATAGTGGTGTTCTGCCCATGTGATGTGTCATGTGATCAAGGTCCGAGAGGGAACGAAACGCGTCATGGCGGTGGTGTTTGGGCGAATTAGGAAATAAAGGAATATTTGCACGAAGCTGCTTCCGCATCGTCTCTTTGGATACGAGTCCTGTGTGCTGGAGGCGAAATCAGGAAGATATATATATATATATATATACAAATATATACATATAAATATATAGGTCATAAAATTGTTTCTCTTAACTTTTTAACTTACCGCATGATTTTGCAAATCGTATACCCTAAATTGTACTCATGTAGTAAGATTTTTCCAAATCTTCATATGTACGCTGATTTCTCTTTTTTTTAAATGTGTTTCACATGTGCCGTTTATGGGCATAGATTCACAAGCACTGAGTGTTCACTTGATATATTCACATCACCTATTGTTGAATAATGTTAATGCTGCTTTTCATTACTTTGTGCTTTGAGACATTTATATAATCTCAGAAATATATTTGGCACTTCCTTTGGTGTTCCTAATAATTAAGTGTGTAAGTGCTTTTGTTCTAATACCTGTTGAGACATTATTTTATACTCTCCTGCACTATTTTGTACTTACATTCAAAGCTTTCATGCTAAATATCGTTTATAGAGCAATGTGTAAGAAAGATGCTGGGATGATGTCATTAGTGATGCCATCAGTATTGTCATCAATGGGGAGCAGAGAAAGAATATAGATTCAAAAATATCGACGTAAGAATATCGATTGTTTCAAACATCAAGGTTAGTAATAGTGATGTTAAAAATATAGTTTTTAATGTTTTTAGAAATGTCAATGTAATTATTATCGATTTAGTGTTTTCTAAATTTTATAATTGTATAAGGGGCCCATTAGGATGGCGGGCGGATCGCCCCTGCAGGCCGGTGGTCGGCACCGCCAGCCTGGTGGGGGTGATCTACCCACCATCCGTCCCTGAATGACCCCCCCACCATATTAGTATGGCAGGGGGGTCTGCGACAGGCGGAAAGACTGTCCGCCGCTTTTCTGCCCCGGTCGCCTTGTGACCGGGGCGGAAAAAGGTTTCTATGGTGGCAGTGTCTATCAGACACCGCCAGCCATATTAGGATGGGACATTTTAGTTGCCTTTCCGTGGCAGCAATGCTGAAATAGAAAGGCATGCGGAGTCTGCATTGGGGGCCCAATGTGGGCCCCCATGGACTCCGGGGGGGAGTGGGGGTGCACATGGGGGGTACCTATGGTACCCCCCCCGCAGTTCCATGCACAGCAAGGCAGGCATCGCGCGGTGCCTGTCATGCTGTGCATGGAAGTGCACTGCATGCCTTCCTGCGATTGTGGCGGGCGGTGCTGAGTGCACCGCCCGCCACAATGGTAGGAATGCAGGATGCACCCCGCCACTGTGGCGGGTGCATCCTAATACAAGGCACAGGACCCCGCCCTTATGGCGGACGGTCCCTGGTACCGTGAGGAGCCCGCCATCCTAATGGGGGCCTACATTTTTGTGTTTTTAAGTAAATGTGTATTAGTAAATTTATAATGTATCAATAATTTTTTTATGTTTAAACAATGTTTTTTTAAAAATTTTAATATTAATTTTAGGAGCAGGATGTTCGGTGTGTAGGGATAAGGGTGGGAAGTAGTTTAAAAATGTTAATTAAGGGACCTGATTCACAAAACTAACTTAAGACAAAATCCTAAACTTACTACCATTTTGGTATTCACAGAAGGCACTTACTCATTGATGAGCAAGTGCCTTCTGTGAATACCAAAATGAGTAAGTGATGGTAAGTTTAGGATTTTGTCTTAAGTTAGTTCTGTGAATCGCCCATAAATTTCTTTAGAAAATATAATTTTTTATATATTTTAGGAGTGGGATGTTGGGTTTATAGGGGATAAGGGTGGGGAGTAAATTGAAAATGTAGAGGAAAAAATATATATATTAGTAATTTTTTAATATATTTTATATTTATTCATTTTGTATTTATAGGAGATAAGGGTAAGGAGTAATTCAAAATGTCATTAAAAAAATTACATTTTGAATTTTGTAAATTTCTATTTATATTTTTAACGCAATTTTTTAAATAAATGTTTTGAAAATATTCGTTTTTTTAATGAATATTGAAAAATGTCAATAACATATTTATAATTAATATGAATACTTGTAATTTGTTTTTATTCTTTGTGTATTTTTTACATTTATAGACAAATTGGAAATATGACATTTTAATATTTTAAATTTTTTATATTTATGTAATTTTAATGAATACAAAGTTATTTTTGTATAATATTCTAAAAAGGGTTTGAAAGATTAATATAGGGAGGGGGGTTATTTATTTATTTCCTTTATTTAAATTGTTTTTGGAGTTGTAATGGAAAGGGGCGACCACTCGGTCCCCCCGAACGTATGGTCGGGTGCCCCGATCCCCCCGGGAAACCATTTTGGGCGGGAGGCGTGTCACGGCTGGTATGCCCGAAGCGGCGTAGCCGGGGCGCGCCTTTTCCCGCCCAAGAGGGGTTGTCCTAGACACCTACACCGTTGGCCATGCCCTGTAGGCGGTCGGAGGAGGGTCCACGCCCTCCCAGAGAAGAATAAAAGGAGCAACAATCCAAGGAAGCATCCTCTTGTTCCTGTGCTTGGAAGCTGCACCTCTTCGTTGCACGTGAGCCCGTGACGGAACAAGAGCCAATTTTGACCCACCCACCAGCCCCTGATGACAGCGATTTGTATTGCAATAAAGTCGATTAACGAGGATATTATCTCTTTTTCAGGTTGTTTCTAATAAAGTTTGGTCTGTTGATGTACAATAAATGGTTGCTCTTTTAGCATGAACTCAGGCGAGTATCGCCGCTGTGTTGAAAGAGGAGTATTGTAGAGGTAGAAGTTTATACTTGAAATACCTAGTATAACTGTTTTATTTTTTCTCATTAGATTAAACAATGTCGTATTTATTTTTTGGTTGGGCGGTAAGGTCATGATCGGTGAGCAGTAATTGGAAGATCCCTAGAGGTGGGGCGCCACCCATTATGGATGGGAGCGCCCGGGGAGGCGGCCATTGGCCCCTCACACAGGGAGGCGGTACCCTTCTAAGGATGGGACCGCCGAAAGGGAAGGCGGTCAAGGCCCCTCCCTGGGGAGGAGGGGCTACGGGCCCCTCCTTGGAATTTCCCGGGGCCAGGACATCCACGACGGCGGATGTGGTAAGCAGTGTGGGGTGGGAGGGGGGTCTACGCTACCTTCTAGAAACCTCACACGAGTCCTCGGACGACCACCAAGATGGCGTCGAGTAAATATGGGGCCCCCGTTAAGACAAGGGAAATTGGAAGTTGGCACAGAGGTACAGTCCTCTGTGCGCCCGCCCCTCACAAGTCAGGGGGGGAGTTCTGGTATTAGGGATCTGACACCGGTTACGACCTTGCCGTTGGCCCGTAATGTTAGGATGTACAATTTGAATTTTGAGAAATGCATTTACAGGATGTTTTAGAATCGGCTAGGAGAACCTTTGTATTAGAGATATGTTAAGGTTAGCCAAGAAACATCGTAATGTATAAATGAAATTGAACATGATATGAAACTGTTATATTAATGTTTTCATTTTGTTTCATATTTTAATAAATACGGCCGGGAGGGTAACTCCCTCCCGCCTTCCAAAAGCTCAAGAACTGTTTCCGTCTTCCCATTCTTGGGGATTGTGTTGGGAGGGGGTGACGGGTATCCAGGCCATATAGGTATTTATTATGGTTAACTATCCATTAGTTTCCCTGAGTTTAGTTGGTTTTGGAGTTGGAATAGTACATTTTTGGGATTTATTATCTAGCAGTTTCCCTGAGATTAGTTGGATTTGGAATAGTAAAATATTATGGTTTACTGCCCAGTGCTTTCCCTGAGTTTAGTTGGATTTGAATTTGGAATAGTAAATTATTATTGTTTACTATCCAACACTTTCCCTGAGTTTATTTGGAGTTGGAGTTAGAATAGTAAATGTTATAATTTACTATCCAGCACTTTCCCCGAGTTTATTTGGATTTGGAGTTGGAATGGTAAATTATTATGGTTTATTATCCAGCACTTCCCTTGAGTCTAGTTGGATTTGGAGTTGGAATAGTAAACTATTATGGTTTTACTATCCATTAGTTTCCCTGAGTTTAGTTGAAATAGTATTTTTTTGGGTTTACTATCCAGCACTTTCCCAGATTTTATTTGGATTTGGAGTTGGAATAGTAAATTATTATGGATTAATATCCAGCACTTTCCCTGTGTTTATTTGGATTTGGATTTGGAATAGTAAATTATTATGGGTTAATATCCAGCAGTTTCCCTGATTTTAGTTGGTTTTGAAGTTAGAATAGTACATTTTTAGGATTTATCAACTAGCACTTTCCCTCAGTTTAGTAGGATTTGGAGTTGTAATAGTAAATTATTATGGTTTGACATCCAGCCCTTAATTGGATTTGGAATAGTAAATTATTATGGTTTACTGTCCAGCACTTTCCTCGAGTTTAGTTGGATTTGAAGTTGGAATAGTAAATTATTATCATTTACTATCCAACACTTTCCCTGAGTTTATTTGGATTTGGAGTTGGAATAGTTAATTTTATTGTTTACTATCCAGCACTTTCCCTGAGTTTATTTGGATTTGGAGTTGGAATAGTAAATTATTATGGATTAATATCCATTACTTTCCCTGAGTTTATTTGGATTTGGAGTTGGAATAGGAAATTATTATGGTTTAATATCCAGCACTTGCCCTGAGTTTAGTTGGATTTGGAGTTGTTATAGTAAATATTATGGTTTAATATCCAGCACTTTCCCTGAGTTTATTTGGATTAGGAAAAGTAAATTATTATGGTTTATTACAAATTAGATTTTAATTGGAGGGGTATTATTCAAATTTTTCCAGAGTGTTTTATTATATTCTTTTTTGAAATAGAGTAAATTGTTTGGTAGCATAGGGGTCGATTACGATTGCGAAAGGACCGACACCACCAACCATGCGGTGGCGGTCCTTCCGCAATGGGAACACTATTTTCCCCTGCCACATTACAATGGCGGGGGGAATCGCTTTTGAACCGCGGCGAACGCAAAGACTGTCCACCACGGAACCACCACAGGCAATTCTTCAGATTGGCTGGTGGAGGGGTCTGCATCCATGAAATGGTGGCGGTGCCTAGCAGGCACCGTCCGCCAAATTACAATGCTGTCTCCAGTCAGTCTGGAAAGGGGCGACCATTCGGTCCCCCCGAACGTATGGCTGAGTACCACGATCCCCCCGGGAAGCCATTTTTTGGGCGGGAGGCGAGCCTCGGCTGGTATGCCCGAAGCGGCGTAGCCGGGGCGCGCTTTTTCCCGCCCTAGAGTGGGCTGTCCTAGACACTGACGCGGCCGGCCACGCCCTAGGGGCAGGCAGGGGCGGGTTTACGCCCGCCCTGAAGACGGATAAAAGGAGCAACAAGCCAAGAACGCACCCTCTTGTTCCTGTGCTCTGAAGCTGCACCCCCTCGCTGCACGTGAGCTCGAGACGGAACGAAGAGCCAATTTTGAGTGTGGTAATCTTTCTTGTTTGTCTGTTAGAGAATGCCTAAGAAAGTCGGAAAGCGAATGACTACCGACCAGATGCTGCGTGTTCTTATGAAGGAGGTGACCGACCTAAAGAAGCGAATGGCGGAGAAAGATGGAGAAGAGGGGCCAAAACGTCCGTTGGCTGGAGCAGCTCCGGGGGGAAAAGGCAAGAGGCCCAGAAGGGGAGCAGCTGGAGGGGGCATCCCGGTTCCCTGTACCCCACTCCAAGAGCCAACTCCGGTGCCGGCGGAGGGGAATCCGATTCCCGTGGTGGTCACCCCTGTGTCCGGGGAGGATATGCCGCCCGAGCTGGCAGCACAATTAGCAGCTTGGTTGGGAAAAAATAACGAGGGCGCCACGGCTGATGACGCACGGGTTTTGATGAGGCAACTGCGTGAGACAAGGGAGGCGGCGAAGGCAGCATCGCCAGTTATCACACCGGCCGCGGCAGGAGGAAAGCCACCTGGGATAGGCTCAGCCGCAGATACAGCTTCCGGTTCAGGTAAGCGGCCATTGCCGATTGCGAGGGATGAGTCACGAAGGGAAAAGTTGGGTCAACATGTCCCTCTAGCTATTAAGGAAAAGATATGGGCAGATGAGTATGTAAACATCTTCTCGTTGCTTACCGATCATTATGAGATGGAATATGTTAAGAGCCAAAAGGAGCTCATGCATCCGGGTGTTTGGCGCGCAAAGATGGCCGCCTTCAAGGTAAATGAAAACATTGGCAATTGGGGCAAGGCGTGGGGGATTTTTACATCCATCCTGGGCGAACGTAGGCCCGAATTGCTGTCTGAATTGCCGATTTATCAGTCACGGATCATGGGGTATTCTGTGTCACATGGGGGCAATCAGTGGTTCTGTTACGATAATATTTTCAGAAAAGCGAAAGAACATGATAAAGACTTAACTTGGGATTGTTACGATTCTGTGTCGTGGTCGAAAATGGCGGATACTGGTATGTTGAATTTGCCATTGGTAGGGAGTAGTGTGGGGGAGTCCTCCCGCCAATATTCTGGAACTCCCTTTCGATCAAGCGCGAGTAACGAATACCACTCCAGGCCGAACGGCACCACAGGTAAAAAAGGGAGTTGTTGGAATTTTAACAGGGGTAAATGTACGAGGCCCCAGGGGTCATGCAAATTTAGGCACGAATGTAGTGGGTGTGGGCAAGCGTCCCATCCTGAGTCCATGTGCAGAGCCAAAACGGGTGATAACGGGGGTAGAGGAGGCGCCAAACAGGTCTGAAATAGTCCGAGGGGCGCCTTTACCTACTCCGATTGATACCATGGCAATGATTCCTTGGCTCAGCGAATACCCGGATCACGCTTCCGCTGGGGTGTTGCGAAACGGTTTTTCATATGGTTTCCGCATCCCAGTGGGGGAGTTTCAGGGTTTAGCGAAATGTAAAAACCAAATATCAGTCTTGCAGCACACGACCGTGGTACAAGAGAAGATTGGGAAAGAGGTGGCTCGAGGTCGAGTCGCTGGTCCGTTTAACGTTCCACCGGTTGCTAACTTTGTTTGTTCCCCTTTAGGGGTGGTCCCCAAGAAGGACCCGGGTGAGTTTCGGCTGATACATAATTTGTCGGCCCCACGTGGTCTTTCCGTAAACGATGCGATAGACCCGGCAGTGTGTTCAGTTCGGTATGCATCTTTCGATGAGGCCGTAGCCATATTGAATCGCCTAGGGCCCGGTGCGCTGATGGCGAAATCTGATATCGAGTCAGCGTTCCGGTTGCTCCCGGTACATCCAGACGATCAGCGTCTTCTTGGTTTCATGTTTCAGGGACACTATTACATGGATAGATGTATGCCAATGGGGTGCTCTATATCTTGTTCCTATTTTGAGCAGTTCAGTTGTTTCCTGCAATGGGTCTTCACAAGGAAGACGGGGTTTCATCAGGTTATGCATTATCTCGATGACTTTTTGTTTCTAGGGGCAGCCGGGGATCCGGAATGTGGGCAGGCCTTGAAGGAATTTTGTGTCTTAATGAATCATTTTGGTGTGCCATTGGCACCCGGTAAGACGGTGGGTCCTTCGACTTGCCTCGAGTTTCTGGGGATCGAGCTCGACTCGGATGAGGGTTGTTTTCGTTTACCAAGAGAAAAAGTGCTCAGGTTCAGGGCATCTCTGGAGACGTGTATTAGTCAGTCTAAGGTTAAGTTGCAGCAATTACAACAATTGGTGGGACAGCTGAATTTTGCCCTGAGAGTAATGCCGATGGCCCGCCCCTTTTCCCGCTCGATCGCTCAGGCCATGGTCGGCCTGAAGGAGGGCCACCATCGCACGAGGCTCTCGGCCGAGGTTCGCCAGGACATGCGCATTTGGTTGGCATTTCTGGCGGATTTCAATGGTCGAGTTGTCTGGAACAAACCGGCGGTGTCCTCTGAGGAGCTGGGCCTGTGGACGGATTCGGCAGGGAGCATTGGTTTTGGCGCCATATTTGGCACACAATGGTCAGCTCAAAAATGGCCGTCATGGTGGCATGAGGGTGGGCTGACGAGTAACATTGCTTTTCTTGAACTGTTCCCCATTCTGGTGGCCCTGAAAACTTGGCCTGAGGGGTTTAGAGATCACTCTGTGGTATTCTGGTCTGATAACATGACCGTGGTTGAGTGTATCAATAGCCAGGCAGCACGATGCAAATGGATCCTGAGGCTGCTCAAAGAAATTGTCTTGTTATGTATGCAATTGAATGTCCTATTTAAGGCGAGACACGTGCCGGGGGTAATGAACCAAGCGGCTGATGCGCTTTCTCGTTTCCGTATGCAGGCCTTCTGGGGTTTTCTGCCCACAGCGGACCCGGTGGCGGCACCCTTTCCCGAAGCTCTCTGGTCTCTCGGTGCCCCGATCTACGAAACCTCGTGGGAGAGAGTTTAGCACCCAGGACAAGGAAGGCATATGAAGGGGCGTTCCGTTCCTATTTGGCCTTTTTGGGGACTGCTGGAGGGGAACTTTGGGGCCAGGAGGAGTGGGTGGTAAATTTTTTGCTGTCTTTACATCAGGCAGGCAAATCTGTGGCTACGGCCCAGAGGCATCGGGCAGCCATTTCCTTTGTGGCAAGGGCTTATGGGATCCAGGACCCGACAGCGTCTTTCGTTGTACAAAAAGCGCTACGTGGGTGGCAACGCCTTGAGGGTCGCAGAGTAGATGAAAGGCGCCCGATAGGTCTGGATAGGCTGGCCCTGTTATTATCTGTACTCCCTTCAACGTGTTCATCCCAGTATGAAACAGTGTTATTCCGAGCCGCTTTTGCGCTGGCATTCCATGGGGCTATGCGGGTAAGCGAACTAGTAGCGAGGAACAAGCGGGATGTGACGGGGGGACTGTGCCGAGAGCACGTCCAGGTCAGAGGGGAGACAATGTCCATCTCATTTGTCAGGTCCAAGACCGACCAGGGTGCGATGGGGGACTGCATAATCATACAAAGGATTCCCGGGTCCTCCATGTGCCCAGTAAATTGCGTAGAGGTTTATTTAGCGCAAAGGGTGGCATCATGGGGAGGGACCTTGTTGAGACACGCTGACACCACCCCATTGACGAGGTTTCAGTTTCAGCGGGTGCTTGCGATGTCAATTTCCGCTGCGGGCTTGAGCCCCGGCGAGTTTGGGACCCATTCCTTTCGGATAGGGGCTGCTACAGAGGCTACAGCCAGGGGTCTGAATGTCGAACAAGTTAAACGTGTGGGGCGTTGGTCCTCGAACTGTTATAAAAGGTATGTGCGGTTGCACATGTTGTGAAGCTGTAATGATGTACTCACGCTTCTTGTTTTTGTTTGGTTTTCAGTTGCGCAAGCCTACGAGGCGGGGCGGACTGTGCAGTCGACCCAACACCGGGTCAGCGGTCAGACATCACCGGCTGTGAAAAAGGAGGTGTGGGTCGTGGGCCACTCATACGTGAGGCGGGCCGCGGACGTATTCAAAGCAGGTGACATGATTCACGTGGCTGGGGAATACGGGTACAGGGTGTCCTTCTACAGAAAGGGCGGGCTCTGTATTGACCAGTTTCAATCATTTTTTGAGGGTTTGTTAGGGCGGACGAGGTCACCGCCGGCTATAGTCATAGTACATCTTGGGGGCAACGATTTGGTGTCCACTGGTAGACGACTACTTCTTGAGGCAATGCTTTCCACTGTAAGTTGGTTAGCGAGAAGAGTTCCAGGGTGCACAATCGCATGGTCCCATTTGATCCCGCGAAAAGTGTGGCGGGGGGCTCTTTCACTTTCTGCTCTGAATCATTCAGTAAGGAAGATTAATAATAAAGTGAGTCGATTGTTCCGTTCAAGTACACTGCATTCTATTTCGCATGGTTGTATTAAAGGGGACAGTATGTATCTGGGTGATGGTGTTCATTTGTCCCGGGTGGGGAACAAGTTACTCATAGGAGACCTGATCGCTTGGCTGGGGACGTTAAGACATGACCTTTAGGTAGGAATGTGTGGGGGGTCCGGATAGCCGGTCAACTATCCGGCCTGTGGCGGTAAGGTCATGATCGGTGAGCACTAATTGGTAGATCCCTATGAGTGGGCGTCACCCATTACGGATGGGAGCGCTCGAGGGAGGTGGCCATTGGCCCCTCAACGGGTAGGCGGTCCCTTCTAAGGATGGGATGCCGAAAAGGAAAGGAAAGGCGGTCAAGGCCCCTTCCTGGGTAGGAGGGGCTACAGCCCCCTCCTGGGGAATTTCCCGGGGCCAGGATATCTGCGACGGCAGATGTGGTAAGTTGTGTGGGGTTTGGGAGGGGGTCTACGCTACCTTCTAGATACCTCACACGAGTCCTCGGACGACCTTTAAGTGGCGTCGAGTTTATTGGGGCCCCCGTCAAGTCAAGGGAAATTGGTAGTTGCACTTGAGGTACACCTCTGTGCGGTCGCCCCTCACAAGTGAGGGGGATATTTCTGGTTTAGGGATCTTGACACCGGTTACGACCTTGCCGTTGGCCCTTAAACGTTAGGATGTACAATTTCAAAATGTCAAGTTAATGTTTTGTAGGATGTTAGTTCGGGTAGGAGAACCTTTGTATTAGAGAATATGTTAAGGTTAGCCAAACATCGCAATGTGGTAATGAAATTGTACATAATATGAAACTGTTATTTTAATGTTTTAATTTTGTTTCATATTTTAATAAATACGGCCGGGAGGGTCACTCCCTCCCGTCTTCCAAAAAGTTCAGAACTGTTTCCGGTTTCCCATCCTTGGGGAGTGTGTTGAGAGGGGGTGGCGGGTATCTCGGCCATATGGAAAGGGACGACCATTCGGTCCCCCCGAACGTATGGCTGAGTACCACGATCCCCCCGGGAAGCCATTTTTTGGGCGGGAGGCGAGCCTCGGCTGGTATGCCCGAAGCGGCGTAGCCGGGGCGCGCTTTTTCCCGCCCTAGAGTGGGCTGTCCTAGACACTGACGCGGCCGGCCACGCCCTAGGGGCAGGCAGGGGCGGGTTTACGCCCACCCTGAAGACGGATAAAAGGAGCAACAAGCCAAGAACGCACCCTCTTGTTCCTGTGCTCTGAAGCTGCACCCCCTCGCTGCACGTGAGCTCGAGACGGAACGAAGAGCCAATTTTGACCCACCCACCGGCCCCTGAGGACAGCCAGTTGTTTTGAATAAAGCTTTGATGTGGTAATTCTGTTTCTTGCAGGTTGTGGCGATTGTCGTGTTATTTTGAATATGCAATAAAGAATGGTCAGCTACAGTATGTTTTTTTCAAAAAAGTAATTCTGCACTAGTATTGATCAGTGATCACACGTGAAATGGTTATGGTTTTGTAATTGAGCGATTTTAGTTAAATTGTCGTATTTATTTTTTGGTCGGGCGGTAAGGTCATGATCGGTGAGCACTAATTGGTAGATCCCTATGAGTGGGCGTCACCCATTACGGATGGGAGCGCTCGAGGGAGGTGGCCATTGGCCCCTCAACGGGTAGGCGGTCCCTTCTAAGGATGGGACGCCGAAAAGGAAAGGAAAGGCGGTCAAGGCCCCTTCCTGGGTAGGAGGGGCTACAGCCCCCTCCTGGGGAATTTCCCGGGGCCAGGATATCTGCGACGGCAGATGTGGTAAGTTGTGTGGGGTTTGGGAGGGGGTCTATGCTACCTTCTAGATACCTCACACGAGTCCTCGGACGACCTTTAAGTGGCGTCGAGTTTATTGGGGCCCCCGTCAAGTCAAGGGAAATTGGTAGTTGCACTTGAGGTACACCTCTGTGCGGTCGCCCCTCACAAGTGAGGGGGATATTTCTGGTTTAGGGATCTTGACACCGGTTACGACCTTGCCGTTGGCCCTTAAACGTTAGGATGTACAATTTCAAAATGTCAAGTTAATGTTTTGTAGGATGTTAGTTCGGGTAGGAGAACCTTTGTATTAGAGAATATGTTAAGGTTAGCCAAACATCGCAATGTGGTAATGAAATTGTACATAATATGAAACTGTTATTTTAATGTTTTAATTTTGTTTCATATTTTAATAAATACGGCCGGGAGGGTCACTCCCTCCCGTCTTCCAAAAAGTTCAGAACTGTTTCCGGTTTCCCATCCTTGGGGAGTGTGTTGAGAGGGGGTGGCGGGTATCTCGGCCATATTTCTGTGGCGGGTAAACCGCCATTGAGAGGCTGGTGGAGATTGGTTTAGGTGGACTGTTGCGGGCCCCCCTTGTGTTGGGATGAAGTGTGGAAGCACTGGGGGGGTACCCATGGCACCCCCTTACATTTTACTGCACCAAGTGGCAGGCACCATGTGTTGCCTGCCACATAGTGCAGGGAAATGCACAACATGCTATTTTAACATTGCTGTGGATGCTGCTGTCAGCAGCACCCGCCGCAATGTTAATATGCAAAATGCGACTGCCATGGTGGCGGTTTCATGTGCAGAACTGCCGCATGTATTGCGGACGGTCCCGGTCACAACCACGATGGGGGTCGGACTCCAGTCCATCCTCCATCGTAATCGGCCCCCTAGTCATGGAATGGTAAAGTAAAGTATTTTCCTTTTTTTTATTATAAACAGTTTCATAGTTATGGTTTACAATTTTTTTGTGCAAAAAAGAAAACATTTGTATGCTTTTTTTAACATTTAGAAAAAAGCACTAAACATTTGTTTCATTTTTGATAAATTAAATAACTTGTATTTGACAAAGTTGTTTTTTATTATTTAGGATATTGAATATTATTTTGATAAAAGAATATTTAATATGTTAAATAATTTGCAATATTTGTAATAGAAATAATGTGTATAACATCATTTTTTTATTATATTTTTATATTTGTGTCCATTTACATTGCATGAAATAAACATACATTTTAATATACATGAAATAATATATTTTTGATTTTTTAATCATATAACAGTTAATATATATTAAATTTTTTAAAAATGTATTTTAAAGATTAGGAAAAGGAATTGTAATACATAAACTTGTATATATTATTTGTAATACTTTTTTCTATATTTATCATTTTTTTCTATGGTGAGTTAGTCTTCTTTTCATTTCAATTACGCAGCCATTTTTTTGTCTCACATTTTTCCTTCTATCGGTCATTTAGGAAGATGGAAACTCGCGGTTGGGAACTGGTTTTTGTCGATTCAGGTAAGTTTAATTTTATATACTTTTGAGTTAGTTTTAGGGTAGGGGTTAGGTAGTAGTAGTGTAAATAGAATTGTTAGGGTGTTGTTTGATGGGTTTTGGTGTAGTTAGGTGTTGGACGCAGTGTTGAATATAATTAGAGTGTTATGTAGTATGAGTTATGTGTTTATTAAATACATTGTTGTGTATTTAATGTTGATAGTAATGCTTGAGGGTTTGTATTTATGTTGTGGGTGGGTGTTGTTTACTGTTGTATATACAGGTATTGGATTTTCTGAACGGATCGATTTACCAACGTGTGTTTTTTTTTTTTAAAGGAAAATGTTATCCTTGTTTTTGCCTTTGAGTATTATTTTATTTACTATGGGTGGGAAATGTCTCTGTTTTTTCATTGTTTATTTTTTATTTAATATTTATATTATGTCATGATTTTTTGCTACATTTCAAATTTTATGACGATTATAAATATTTTTTTCTAAATGATGTTTATATGTTTTATAGTTGGAATGTTTAAATTATGTTTAGTTTAATAAAATTGGTTTTGCTATTATATCTACGTATGCTAGACCTTGTGTAGTTGGATACAACTTAGGGGCTCATTACAATGGCCATCGTCCCGCAGTACTAATTGCAATACGGCCGCCACCAGAGCGGCCATAAAAAGCAGTTTTAATAATGCGGCGGGTGCTGCAGGCTGCGGCACCTTCCCCAATGTTAAAAGTGCACGTTTTTATTTTTCCCTGCACTACGTGGCAGGCACCGTGTTGTGCCTACCACCTGGTGCAGGGAAATGTATTGGGGCATCATAGGTGGCCCCGAGCACAAAACTAAAGTGCCCCTGCACAAGGTGGGCCCACAATGGGCCCCCAAAGTCAATCTCCACCAACCTTTGAATGACGGAGTAAAAGCCATTCCGAGGCTTGCAGATTTCAGCATCCTAATCTGGCGGGCGATGAATGTTTGCCAGGTCCGGCAGGAAATCGGAACAATTGCTTGTGGCGAGCCTGTGGCGGGCGGACTTTGCATCTGCCAGCACACCGCGGGCAGAGAAGTGATTGGCAATGGCAGTGAAACTGCCACCATCAGCCTGCCAGTGGCAGTTTCACCGCCATCGTAATCACCCCCTTAGTTTTATGTTGCAGGTATTTGTACATGGTTTTAGTTTGTTTACTTAGTTTAGGGCCTATTTTACTTAGTGATTGCTCAAGTCTGAGTTCTTGGTAGCTCTGTTCTTTTTTTAATTGCTTCAATTAGTTTATGTAGTGTTGGTTGTCCCCTTCCTACTGTGGCTTGGAAGGCATTATGCTATCCTTCTACCGCTTTGTTTGTTTTGACTTTTTGAGCCACAGAACTGGCATATAGGTTCCACTAGGGGATTCGAAATGTAGGTTGTCTGCAGTGCTCTGACCTATGTAACCTTCCCACCCAGGTGTCTTCGAAGTAGTCTAGGAAGGGACTTCATTTAGATTTGTTAGCTTGATAGAAAGTACTTTCTATAAGTAAGTTGTAGTGATTGGTTACTTCAGTAGTTGGGACATAGGCAAGGGCAATACATTTTTTAATTTGATAAGCAAAGTTGCTATTTGTTGAATAATCTATGCTGAAAGTAGATTTCTGTAGGTGCCTCCATAGGCTTTGATTAAAATGGTAATAGTACCCTTGTATTGCAGAGTGTGGGTAAATTTTGAGGATGTATTGAATCATTGCCTGCTTAAGGACAGTAGTATGAGTTGTTTTATTGTAGTTAGTAGTTCTAAATAATTTGTTTTTTGTTTATTAGGGATTAATGCGTACATAAAGGGGATATTTGTCTCTTCATATTCTCCGTGGACGGTATACAGCTGCCAGAATGGTTTGGGGCAAACTTTAAAGGTACCATCCATCATCCACGTTGCACAGTTTTTAAGTTTTTGTAAATTTGTATTTGTTTTAAACATTATAATTCTTTTGTCATGACTTTCATTGTCATAAATAAGCAATTTTTCCTCTTAGTGGGTGATGGTGTACTCAGGAAGTGTTTTAATTTCTCTAAAGGTTTGGGGAATAGGTGGAGTTTGAGATGTAGCTCCCTTAGTATTTGCTATTAGTCTTTTTAGATTGGGGATTGAAGGAATTTGTCCTACGACATGTTCTGGTACTCTATTTATAAAAAAAATCAGTATTTGAGTGTTTGTTGGTTGGGAGCGGGTGCTTGCTTCCCTTATTGTCTCCAGGGCATCTCTTACTTTAACTTCAGTTACACTTGGGGGATGGTTGTGTTTTCTAACATTTACAACATTAGTATCTAATGCAGGGCTTTCCCGTAACAGGCACTGGAATAATATTTGTTACATTTCCAGTGTGTTTTATTTTCAATAACTTTTTCTTGGGTACAAGTGTAACCAATATAGCAAAGCATTAGTTTCCCCTTCTGCGATGAAATGAACTTTGCTCCTGCTGTCATTTTTGGGGTATATCTGTAAATATATATAAATATATTTATGTTTAATAATTATGAAATGTTAAATTATTAACATGCTAGTATACTTAATGTTATATACATTATACTTACATTAGTGCTTCTTTACTTTTGTTAAAGGTATGTATTGA
Organism: Lissotriton vulgaris; assembly: GCF_964263255.1. NCBI lineage: Eukaryota > Metazoa > Chordata > Amphibia > Caudata > Salamandridae > Lissotriton > Lissotriton vulgaris. The sequence continues at coordinate 1,701,760,023 of NC_141694.1, read as the reverse complement.
TGGTTGTTTATTTACTGTTATTCTATCTGTTGGTATGAAAGCAAAATGTTTTTTAATTAATAATTTATATAATATTTTCAGTAAATTGTATCGTTTTGTCTTTATTGGGGAAAAAATAATACTTACTATTTGTAGTTGGTGACTTTAATTCCGTGGATGTTTTTGTTGGTGCAGTTTGTAGAAGCTGAGAAGAGAAATGAAATTATTAGTACATTTTTTTATTTTTATTTATTGTTTATTATTTTGTTCTATTTGTTCGTTCTTTTGTATTCTTACTTTTTTTGATTATTTTCTTTAATGTAGATTTTGTAGTTTTCTTTGATTTTGTGTGTTGTAACCTTTTTTGGTGGAGTTATATAGAAGTGTAAGCTGTGAAGTAACAGAAAAAACATTATATTATTAGTTTGTTAGATTATTTACAACATTTATGAACACATGTCCGAAGTAAAAAAATTGCAAATCTTTTATGGCCATGTTTAATGAATTGCTATTTAAGAGTTGCAATTTTTTATGCATACAGTATTTTCTAAATAAATTGATATTTATACAGAATTTATAAATTGGATTCTGAATATTTTTTAAATAATTGCTATGGGTGTAGAGGTTCGTAGTAATTAATTAGAAATAAATTGTAGTTTGAAAGTATTTATTTTGCTATTGCTTTTTCAGTCAATGTATTTTAAAAGCATTTTCATTTGTTATAAATGAGTCCTTTCTGATAATTAGATTTTTTGTGACTGGTTGTTGCATGTGCTAATTAGATTTTATTTAAAATATTTTGTAACACAAATTATATACTTACTAATTTTCGTTGATGAGGTTGTTTTTGTTGATGTTGATGTTTAGTTGAATTTTGTGCCAGATGTAAAGAGAAAAGCATTTGTTAGCAATGTTTAGTATTTTTAATATGTTTTTAAAATGACAATACATTTAGATTATTTTTAGGCTAAATTATATATTTAGTTTGTTATATTATTAATGATGTTGAGTTAAGTATTATGGGCATTAAAATGTTTCTTCTATATTACTCAGTGTATATCTTATGAAGTGTTATCTGTGACATTTAAAGAACAACATGCAATTATTTTAACTCAAATAAATAAAAAAAGGTGAAGTATTTTAATTTGCTAAAGTTATGTTCTTACCTGTGTATTAGAAAATTTGATATAGTTGTTTATGCAGTTCTTCTTTTTTCTGCTGATATACAGTAAAATTGGTTTATTATTCCTTGTTTTTATAGTGTTTTTTTAATTAGGTAACATTTTCTATTGATTTGTTTTAGTTTAATTTATTGGTCGAGATATTTTGTTTGAATCTTTTAGCAGTTACATTTTAATTAGTTTAACATATATGTGTTGTTTATTGAATGTATGTATTTGTGTTATTTATTGTTGTATTTTGACTATATTTATAAATAAATGTAATTTAATTTATTTATAGTTGATGTATATTAATGGTAGTTTATATTCAGTTTATTGGATATTTATTTTATTTTGTATAGTTAATAAATATTTTTATTTGTGTTAGTATTATAATACTATATTATTGAAATGTTTTATAATCTTTTATATATGTTGTTATAATTTTGCGTTCTTTTTTTTATTTCAATCCATGATAATGCCATACACATATAAATCACAATTATTCTTTTCTTTCCAATAGTCTTAAAAAATATAATAGACATTTATAAAGTGATACATCATAATAGTTCTTAACAATACTAAAAAAAATTCATAGAGGGTTAATAAATATTCAATCCTTCATATATTCAATCACAGGACCCCATATTTCCATACCCAGTTTTCTTTTTCTCGAACCTTTAAGAGCATATAAACTGTATTCTAGATTAAAAATTGAAAAAATCTGGCTCTCCACATCTCAAAGGTCGGAACATCCTTCTGCAACCACATAGAGGCAATACATAATCTAGCTATGGCGGTGGCTAAAAAGATTAAACTTATATGCTAACTGGTCGCTCCTTGCATTTTTGTCTATCCGCAGGAACATATAAGAGGCAGATATTTTTACCAATACCCCATTATTTAGGGAAAACAATTCTCTAGATGCTCCAAAAAACTACTCAATTGTCCACATGAATGAAATATATGAACTATATCAACATCCTCACTACTACAATGAAAACACTTCCCATCATTTACCCCTCCCCATTTTAGCATTTTGGCCGGGGTATAGTAGAGATTAAACACTGTCTTATAGTGCTGAGATAGTAAGTTAGCAGACATAAATAGCCTCTCTGCTAAGTCAATAGAATGTTCCACTTGAGTGTCCTGACACCCTAACCTATTATCCCATTCAATACTCTACATATTCAGATCATCCGTCTGAGTATCTACTAGTAGTTTATATAGAGTGAGTATAAGGGCGTACTTCCTGATAGCTTCAACAACGGGATTTAGTTCTATGTTTCGTCAACTTTCGCACAGAAAGTCACCGTTTGTAAAAACGTAAAGAATTCTGATCTAGGTAACTGATATTTGTCCGTTAACACAGTGTAAGATGCTATGTTCCCATTAACATATAGGTCTCCAATTTAAACCACCCTTTTACTATTCCATCTCTCTATGGTTCTATTCCAGAATATAGAGGGTAATAACCCAGTCGCAGACATTGGAGTGTAATAGGATACCTTTTCAAATTGATATCATCTCCAAACAGCCTTCCAGACGTTATAAGCAGTGTTTAACACCTTGAACCTGCTTTTTTTGTAATAGCTGCGCTCCAGCATCAAAAATAGACTGCTCTTGGCGTACGTACCTAAAAGCATCTGGTGAATAGATGGAGATTCTGCTATATTAAACACCTCTTGACCAGTTAGTAAAACTCTCATATTTTGCAGAATACAGGTGTAATAATAGAACGTAAAATCAGGGACCACCCAGCCACCCTTCGCACTAGGTAATGTCATAAAACGCATTGCTCATTGCCACTTCCCTTGAGCTCATAAAAACTTAGCACATATTGATTGAAGTAGCTGTAATTGGGCACAGGTGATTTCCAGCAGAACTGATCTAAAAAAATATAAAACCCTAAGTAAAATCAGCATTTTAAGGACATTACAGCGCCCCACCAATGAGAGATGCAAGCATTCACAACGATCTAATTGTTGCATCACTGCCCTTACAATACACCCCCAATTAACCTCCACTAATCTTTTTAAACATGTCCTGAGTTTAACATCTAAATATGATACCTCATTCATAATACTTGGGTCGTTATTGCAGTTTTGATTTATTCACAGAATTTGTGTTTTGAACACATTAAGGGGTCTATTAGGATGGCGGGCCAGTGGTGCGGCGGTCCCGCACTGGCAATTAGGATGCCACTGCCGCGGTGGCATCCACAAGATTGTGACAGGCGGTGCTCACAGCACTTCCCTCCACAATGCTGTGGATGCACCTTGTGCATTTGCATGCACAATGTGGCAGGCACCGTGCCGTGCCGGACATGTTGTGCCTCGAAATGCAGGGGGGTACCGTAGGTACCCCCCATGTGCACCCCCACCCCAACACCCTGGGGGCCCCAAACGGGCCCGCACGGTCATGGATCTTACAATGGATCTGACTAACATCTAATAAAGCTGTGATCCTATTCTACAAGACTTGACACCGCTTCTTTCTTCATTGTAACAATCTGCTTGCCTTTCCATGGCGGCGTTGCACTCCGCAGGTATTGTAATATGGATGGCGGTGTCTTGCAGACACTGCCACCATTTCCAGCCCCTTTTCTGCCCGGTCGACAACAGGTGGAAAACCTTTGGACCGTCTTTCCGTCCGCCCATCGTAATATGGCAGGGGTGAAATGGGAGGCAGGCGGCAGTTAATGGCGGGCGGATCATTACTGCCATACGGGCGGAGGAGATCCGACTGCTTTTATAATAGACCCCTGTTCTATCTCGGACATGGCATCAAGAGGATTTGGTGTGACAACTGCAATGTCGTCTACACACGCAAGCACACAATATTGCTCTTGCATGCATATTACTGATTCGATCCTGGGCCTCTGCTCTAGCATGTCTAAAAGGGATTGATATATAATGAGAACAGCAATGGGGAGCATGGGCACCCCTGTCTTGTACCTCTGGTGATGAGTACGAGGTCTGATTCTAAGCCCATCATGCAGATTTTAGCATCGGCTGGCGATATAAAACCTGAATATCTTTAATAAAACCTTGTTGAAATCCCATTCGTAATAAAACTGCCCATAAAAATGCCATGCGACCTGATCAAATGCTTTTTCAGCATCCAATAAAATCAGCCAAAATGTGCTGCCCTTGATATTGGCCACATCTAAAAGGGTTATTACCCTATTAATATGATTAACTGTACCCGCTCTCGTATGAACCCTATTGTCGAATTGGTACTAAAGGGTTACCACTTCCGTGTCGCTAGGATTTTGGCATAAATTTTGCCATAGCAATTTAATAGTTATATGGGTTGATAAGAACCCAGAAGATTGGGTGGTTTATCTTTTTTTTAAAGACAATTCTATGTGCCTCATCCTATAAGTACGCCTAACTGAGCCTGTTGAAAAGTGAACAACATATCCTCTTTCATAGAAAACATTGAGGATCCCCATAGGGGTTTCCACCGAATTGCCTTGAGAATCAGTCATGGCTGCAATTCTCTGAGCTGCTTCTCTTGCCTGGAGCTTTTGCACCTAACAGCGCCCTGCGGCTTTCCCACACTCGTAGCTCTGTTCTTTGTTCAAAGTATACTTAATGGCTATTTCTTTACTCCACTGGAGGTTGATTTTGGCTCTACAATGTGCGACCTCTGTTTGAAGTGAAGCAATATCGCCATGTGCATATATCCCTGACATAAGATTTCCTTCAGCTGTTATAAGCTTTGCATATAGCTCTTGAGTTGCCAATTTCAGCTGTTCCTGCTTGTGTCACCCCTAGTTGAGGGTTTCTCCCCTAAACCCTGCCTGTAGAGCATCCTAAACAAAGCCAGAAGCAGTTGAGCTGTGATTAATAGTTAAGAATTGGCTATTCCACTCTTTCATGTTCACCACAGATGTTTCATCCAACAAAAGCTTTGTATCAAATTAGAATGATCTAGCCTTAGTTCCTGCATTGAGAGCATAGATATTCAATACCAAAGGTCCATGATCAGCTGTAATCCTAAGAAATCCAGATATAACTGCATCGGCCAGTAACGCTATTGATGCAAAAAATTATCTAGCCTTATTAAGTTCTGATGCAGGTACGAGTTGAATGTGAACGCTGGGTCGGAGCCATGTAAGATAGCCCAGACTTCAAGAAACCCGTGATCTGAGGCCAACTGCTGAAGGGCCTTGAAAACTTTAGGTTTCCTGCCTTTATAGCTCTTGTTATCCAATATAAATCCCTGAGGCTCAATATGAATATTAAAATCCCCACACAAAATCAGAGGAGTTGGCCACGTAGCTAATTCAACATTCAATCCCTCCAACACTTCTGCCTCGTCAAAGTTGGAACCATATACTGAGCAGACAGTGCATCTAGTATTCCCTATAGTACATTCCATGATGACCCATCACCCCTGTTTATCCCCCAGTGCTCGTCCTGTCCCCTGTATAACCTTTTTTGCCAATACTGCAACCCCTGAGTTGTTGTACATTGCTGTGTGCATATCAATGTTCAGAATCCTAGTTCAGCCAGTAGTTTTCTTTTACCCCATGGTATAAGTGTTTCTTGTATACAGAATAGGTCTGGTTGGAGAACCCGCAGCTCCACAGCCACCCGTTGCCTCTTCCCTTCCCATAATTATTGAGCCAACATACATTAAAAGAGCAGATCGTAATCTGGGGAGCCTGTTCCTATCCCCCATCAGATGTTGATGTTTCTAGCCAGTCTAAGACCATGTGCATTATTTGTTTATGATTTCCAATTTTTAATTGTACCCTATCATGGATTGTTTTATCTCTAACCCCCCCCCCCACCTCCATGTGCTCCCCCTTTATACATAAAGGGGAGTTGCTTCTTTGTTTTCCCTTTCAAAAACAAAGAAGGCACAGTTTTCTTACCACTTGTCTCCCCCCCTCCATTATCGGGTCATTATGCTTGCTGTCCCGTAACCCTACGAGTCCTCCAACTTCCATGGGGGTCCGAGTCTTGCATCACCCAGCCTTTTGACGCATTAGAATCGAGGCTGCCGATCGGCTGGCCCCATCTACACTCCGCGATCTCCTGGCGGACGTGAATCCAGAAGACCGCCGCCCCAGCTCCAGCAGCCGCCAGACCGATACTCGGGATATCGTTGCAGCACGGTAGGCAGACAAGAGGATACTGTTCCGCCGGACGAATTCGGTTTACTGTTTTGTTGATTGTAATCAAATGAAGGTACCGCTTTTTCATTCTTTCTTTGCCACATTAACTTCATCCCGCTGACAACATGCGGTGCCAAACAAAGAGGGGAATAGATCCGGGAGATTTGGCTTACACGACCGTCCGCACGCCATCTTGCCTTCTCCTGTTATAATTTATTTTAAGTAATTGGGATATGTAATTGTATTTTATAATTTTAAATATTTTTTAATGTTAAATCTTCTTTTTTATATTGTTTATATATATATATATATTTTATCAATATTTGTGTAGTTGATAATGTTGATATCAATATTTTTGGTTTATGTGTTTTTTTTGTGATATCGATCTTTTAGCTATATTTATGTTTTCGATATTTTTGTAAAAGATAATTTTATTTATTTATTTATTTATTTAAGTTCTTGTATCGCGCCTGAATCAGCCCCGAAGGGGTATCTCTGCGCTTAGCTTGCAAGAATTGGGCAGACTGTAGTAAAAGGGGAAAACAAAGAGAGTGGCCTAGTTATTCATGTGAGAACAGATGAGTTTTTAATTTTTTTCTAAAGGAAAAAAGATTGGGAATCAGCCTCAGCTGCGGAGGAAGAGAATTCCACAGCAAGGGGCCTTTGTAGGAGGGTGCACGCCCCCCCTGTCTAGCTCTGGAGACTTTAGGAACATGCAGCAGCATGGTGTTGCTGGAGCGCAGAGCCCGTCCAGGAGAATATGGAAGAAAGATTCCTCTTAGATATTTGGGGCCAGATCCATATATGCACTTGTGTATAATGCAGCAGATTTTGAAGTTTATACGCTGTTGCACTGGAAGCCAATGGAGATGGAAGAGAAGAGGGCGGGAAGGAGTACGGGGGGGGCATTCAGGATGAGTCTTGCCGCAGTATTCTGCACCACCTGCAGTCTGCGTAGTTGTTGATATATTTTTATCAATGTTTTTGTAAATCCTAGTTTACGTATAGGGTGTCGATATTTGTGATTACGATATTTTTACAGTAATATTTTTGTAGGACGAGGTTTTTGAAGTCGATAATTTATCAGCGATCCTCATCAGTGATGTCATGAGTGATGTAATATGTGAGGTCATAAGCAGGGCATGGTGGAGGCACAAGTTATAGTTAATTCTGATAACTATAACTGGTTAATTTTCCGTTTTTTGTTTAGTTCAAAACATTAATGATGCCCCTGAAATATTCAAAATATAACATTGCTTTAACCTTTTGTTTTTTTCAGTGAATTGCTAATGTTTATTTCAAACAAAAACAGAACTTTTTATCACACCTCACTATAATGTTACTTTAACCTTTGGATTTTTTAGAGAGTTTCTAGGGTTTTTATTAACGTAAATTGATTTAATAATATTTATACTTAAATCCAACCAGTTGCAGGGGGTTTTTCTGCACTACGGCAGGGGGTTGTCTGCAGGGTCTGGCCTGTGGTCAGCCCTTGCAGGAAATCACCCACAGGCAGCCATCTCCACACTGGGAATTGGCAACAGCAACCAACCGGGAGTTAGCCAACCCCCTGCAGGCAACCAACCTCAAACTGTACATGGCCTTTCCTTTCATGCAGTGTGTGATTGGCTGCAGGGCCTAGCTTACAGCCCAGACCTGCATCCAACTCCCCGCAGGCAGCCACCCGTAGGCAGCCAACCCCACACCACGCACATCCTTTGCTCGTGTGTGATGTGAGGTTAGCCACAAGGCCTGTATTGTAGCTGTGTGGAACCCATACCCAACCATCAAAAGGCCATGGGGACCCCATCCCACAGGGCTATTTTTTTCATGGGGCCAAGCCCCAGGGATCCCATTCCCTGGGGCCTTCTCCTTTTTTTAAAAGGGGAGAGGTGGCTCCAAGGCTCTTCTCCCCCAGCCTTATTAAGACATGGGGACCCCATCCCCGAGGGCTGTGTATATTTAAAAGGGGAGGGGGCAGTGTTGCCCACTTCCTCAATCCTCATTTGCCTTGGGGAACCAATCCCTGGAAAGCGTCTTGCCTGTGAACAAGAATGAGAGACATTCGAAACGTGTCAGGCTGAAAAAAAGCCTTGAGTCTTAGTGCACACTTCTGCCTGTGCTCTTCAATCAAGACGGAGTTAAGCTTAACATGAGTGGCATCTTCACAGGGGTGTCCTGTTTGTTTAGGATATATATATATATGTATATATATATATATATATATATATTCACTTCCAAAATGCTGCTCGAACGATCCTCGGCCAAACAAAGCTGATGTCATCGGCAGTAGCAGCCGCTACTCTTTGTTATCCACAAATTCCGGATCCCACTAATTAGAAGGACACAGAGACGACACACCAGGAGGTCTTTGCACAAATCCTTTATTGTGCACTCGTAGAACAAGGACGACGCGTTTCGGCGTAAGCCTTTTTCAACTAGTTCAATTTGTGGATATATATATATATATATATATATATATATATATATATATATATATATATATATATATATTCACTGAAAAAACCATAAGTTTGGCACCTGTCATAGTTAGCTGGAAATTTTACTGACATAAAACCATTGAAATTCCCACGTTATAGTTAGTTGGACTCGCTATAACGTGCGCGCCTGCAATGCACTGCTGATGACGTCACATATTACATCACTCATGACATGGTCAGTGACATCACTCATGACATCACTGATGACACCATCCAGTGAATGTGTGTCTTTCTGAAAAATAAATATGTTTTATATATGTATATGTAAAGGTTGATGGAAGAATAAATGTTTAAATAAGTGTCTTAATGGATGTTTTTTTAAAAAAAATTGATTGGTTAACTGGCTTATTAAGTGTATCTTAGTGAATACATATATTGGCGAGTATTGTTTAAATATTTAAATGTTTGTATCAGTGTTTCACTTTGTGTATAAGTGGCTGCATGGGTTGGTGAGTAGCTACATGTGTGTGTATATGGGTTATTAGATGTTTTTTTTTAGTATCAGTATGAGTGTCTGTATGGTTTGGTGGGGGTGTTACTTAGCACATAGATGCATCAATGACTGACTCACTGTTTTTATGTGTTTTGAAGACAGCATATGTGCAGGACTGTATGGGTGGATGAGTGTGTATATGTGTGTGTTAGTGAGTGAATGACTGTCTCACTAGTGTCTTTATCAGTAACTACATATGTTTTAATCTAGTATATGTGAGTATTGATGTATATAAGTGAGTATATGTGAGAGTTAGAGATTGAAAGAGTTCTTGTTTAAATAAGTATGTGTTTCTATAAGTGATTGTTTAAGAGAGTAAGTATGTGTAAGTTTCCTTAGAAGTAAGGTAGTAGTGTGTGTATAGCTGTACATGCAAATAAATGGATGTTCAATAGTTTATTTGCATGTGTGATTATGTGTGTGAGTAACTTTTGGATGACTGTCGGTGTGTAACAGGATGTATAGGTGTTTCACTACATATGGTGAGTGAATATATGTATGAGTGACTATATAGGACTGTTGGTGAATGAGTGGATGTGTATATAGATGGTGGTATTACTGAATTGGTTGATGTAACTGGTATGGGTATCTCTATTTTTTTGAAAATTTTAGTTTCTATTTTTTAATATGTGTTTCAAGGGTTACATTACACTGAAAGGAGGTCTGTCACTCTGTCACAAGGATGGTGTCATCAGTGATGTCATGAGTGATGTCACTGACCATGTCATGAGTGATGTAATATGTGATGTCATCAGCAGTGAATTGCAGGCGCGCAAGTTATAGTGAGTCCAACTAACTATAACGTGGGAATTTCAATGGTTTTATGTCAGTAACATTTCCAGCTAACTATAACTGGTGTCAAACCTATGTTTTTTTCAGTGAATTTAATAGGTTTTTTAAATGCTAATTCCTAACTATAACTGGTGTGAAACCTATGTTTTTTTTAGTGAATTTCATAGGTTTTTTAAATGCTCATTCCTAACTATATAAGGCCTGAAACCTATGTTTTTTTCAGTGAATTTCAAAGTTTTTTTAATGCGAATTCCTAACTATATAAGACCTGAAAGCCCACCAGGAATCTCCAGTATGTGCCAGGGGACTGCATTGCAGAGAGGTGTAATGAAGCCACGCCCCTTTTTACACCTCTCTGCTACGCAGCCCCCGTGCATGTTTGAAGAGGGGGAACTAATTTCCCTTGCATACTGGGGGCCCCTGGGGGCCAACTAGCCCACCTGGAACCTCCAGTATGCGCCAGGGGGCTGCATTGCAGAGGTGTAATGAGGCTATGCCCCTTGTTACACCTCTCTGCAACGCAGCCCCCTGCCGCGTTTGCAGAGGGGGAACTAATTCCCCTTGCATACTGGGGGTTCCTGGGGGCCAACTAGCCCACCAGGAGCCTCCAGTATGCGCCAGGGGGCTGCATTGCAGAGAGGTGTAATGAGGCCACACCCTTTTTTACACCTCTCTGCAACGCAGCCCCGTGCATGTTTGAAGAGGGGCAACTAATGCCCCTTGCATACTAGGGGTCCCTGGGGGACAACTAGCCCACCTGGAACCTCCAGTATGCGCCAGGGGGCTGCATTGCACAGAGGTGTAATGAGGCAATGCCCCTTTTTACACCTCTCTCCAACGCAGGCCACTGGCGCGTTTGCAGAGGGGGGACTAATTCCCCTTGCATACTGGGGGTTCCTGGGTCATATCTGCCCAAACACCGATATTCCGAACGATTGAAAATGACTTTTCTTGAGAAACATTTGGATTTGGATTATCATGTCCTATACTTTGGAATTTTTGAAAGGCTGACTTTGAGGATGCTATAAATTACTCCAGTCTGCCCGAATTGTGTGCGTAAAATTGATACCTAGTCACTTTGAATCAGAATGTACTTACGTCTCGTCTAACATTTGGAAGAAATATCTAGTTATATGACAACAGGATACCAACATAACTTGAAGGAAATAAGAACGCCCTGAAGAAGTTCTGTTGTACAGAACGAAATGTTTCGGCTGGCTGTGGTACATAAACTTAAGGAAAATAAAAGCATTTGAATATACACCAAAATTCATCGCTTCAATAAGGACTCTAAGTGATATGATTTGATTGGACTTATTGTGCAAGTGGTGCTGTGCCAAACTTTGGGATATTCTCCACTACTCTCTACTACTTACTCTCTCCTACTCCACTACTCTCAAATACTCACTCTCTACTACTCATTCTCTACTACTCTACTACTCTCTACTACTCTCTCTCTACTACTCACTCCCTACTACTCACTATCTACTACTCTCTACTACTCACTCTCTACTACTCTCTCTCTACTACTCACTCTTTACTACTCACTCTCTACTACTCTCTACTACTCACTCTCTACTTCTCACTCTCTACTACTCTCTACTACTCACTCTCTACTACTCTCTCTCTACTACTCTCTCTACTACTCACTCTACTACTCACTGTCTCCTACTCTCTACTACTCACTCTCTACTACTCTCGCTCTACTAGTCTCTACTACTCACTCTACTACTCACTCTCTACTACTCTCTACTATTCTCTCTCTGCTACTCACTCTCTTCTACTTTCTACTACTTAGGTATGGGCGGAAAATCCGTTTCGCTCGCGGATTTTGCGGATTTTCGGGAAATTCGCAATCCGCGAGATTCGCGAATCTCCCGCAAAATCCGCAAATCCGCGAGCAGCGGATTTTGCTCGCACTGCTTGCACTGTTCGCGTGAGTTCGCGGCTTCCCAGTACAACTTCGCGCCCCGCGAATAAGTGCTAAATTGCAGAAATACGATCTTAGCAAAACTGAAACTACTTACCAGGTTCAAAAGTTCAGGCTCATCATTAGTAGCCATTTCCTGTAGTGCTTCCTGAGGGGCCCCTCCAGAGTTCAGTTGCCAGTTGCAACTATTATGTGACCCTGCTCTGAACCTCAGAATAGTTACACATATGCCACAAAGGTCCTGAATTACAGCTAAGGGAGACAAGCAGGAGCCAGGCTGGAAGTTAAAATCCATTAATCAGCCCCTAATTCATTATTGTCAGTTGGGGCAGGGCAGGTGTTGTAACTAATTTTGCAACAATGAAAGCAAGTGCAAAAGATCACTAATCAGGGCGCACTAAGGAAGCTGGTGCCAGCTAAAAAAATATTCTGTGACACATTAATCAGCCCCAAATTAATTCAGGTCACTTGAGGCAGGGAAGGTGTGCTTTGATTTGCCGAAAATAATGTACACTGGACAACCAGAGGGTGTGGTGATGAAACAGAGGGTGGCATTGGTGGGCCAGAGGGTGGCATGAGTAGTCAGAGAGTGGCAGTGGTGACAGAGAGTGGCAGTGATGAAGAAGAGTGTCCCAAACAGGCTGGACACGTAGAAACAACAAGTTCGCAAAACTTGCGACCCGACAGGTAAGTTCGCAAATTGCAAAATTGTAAAAACCCTCGCGAACTGGCAGAAACACGGGCGAACACAAAAAAAAAAAATCCGCAAATTCGCGGGAATTCGCGGATTTTGCGGATTGCGAGTTCGCAAATCCGCAAAATTCGCGAACGCGAGATTCGCAAAATTCGCCCATGCTTACTACTACTCACTCTCTACTACTCACTCTCTACTACTCTCTATTACTCACTCTTCACTACTCTCTACTACTCATTCTCTACTGCTCTCTACTACCAACTCTACTACTTACTCTCTAGTACTCACTCTCTACTACTCACTCTCTACTACTCTCTGCTACTCGCTCTACTATTCACTCTACTACTCTCTACTACTCACTCTCTGCCACTCTCTCTACTGCTCTCTACTACTCTCTACTACTCACTCTCTACTCTCTATTACTCACTCTCTACTCTATACCTCTCTCTCTTCTAGTCTCTACCTCTCTACCGCTACCTCTCTACCTCTCTACCTCTACCTCTCTACCTCTACACCTCTACCTCTCTCTACACGCACACATATACACATATATATATGCATATATATGCATATGCATTTATATATATGTATTTGTATGTATATATATATATGTATACATACATATATAAACATATATAATCTGTATATCTATATAAATACAAATATAAATGCATGCATACATATACATATATGCATACAGATGCATGTTATATACATGAAAGTTTAAAAAACACTAATAAAAGCAAAGCTAAAAAGCCACCTCATTACAAACAGAATGGCTTTAACTTAAACGAGGGCGAGATCTATTGCATTGTCAATGCTTGTTTACTTTGGTTCCATCAAGAAGGCATTCATATGTGTCACACATATGCCATAAATTCTAAATGTTAGCACTCTAGTTGCTCATTAGATCACTGTAGTAAAGCTACTGCTCACCAGGGAAGTCTGCTGCTGGTATTCTGAGTGCATGTTTCAGTCTGCATGTCAGAATTTTTTTAATGAAATAGAAGAGGATTTGAGAAGTCACTCAAAATGATCCCTAATTTTTCTTTCTGAAGCACTAATCATACTTTCTATGGCAAAATGAACCCCCTCATTTTGTTCTTTTTTAAATTAAATGTTTTCAGACTTACCACTTCATTCCAATCAAGATGTCTTATTGTGTTCCTTACTTTTGTCATAAGTAAGACAGTTAACGCTCTAGTTGTTCTTTAGAACACTCTGGGACATTCTGTCATTGGGCAATACTTGGGCTACATCTGGGTGATATTTGGGCTACATTTAGGCTCTTTTGTCTCTGGTGGCCATCTTGGGCGACTGTATGTCAGAATTTTTTAATGAAATTGAAGAGGATTTGAGAAGTCACTCAAAATGTGCCCTAATTTTTCTTTCTGCAGTACTAATCATACTTTCTATGGCAAAATATACCCCCTCATTTTGTTTTTTTTTAAATTAAATGTTTTAAGAGTTACCACTTTATTCCCATCACAATGGCTTCAGGTGTGCTATACCTTTGTAATAAGTAGGACTGTTAACGCTCTAGTTGTTCTTTAGAACACTCTAGGAGGCTGCAGTAGAACACAAAGGAATCAACTGACAGTCTCTGTCCTTGTTGGATGTACATGTTTTACTGAGAATGTCAGACTTCATTCTCACATGACTGAGAAAGATAATGTTAATTTACAGAAAATATGCTTTCAGTTTAGCTTATAGATCCCCTTCCAAGCCACTGTGGGAAAATCATGAGATATTAGCTTTCTTTCAAACATGATTCATGATATCACAGCAGAAGGCTTTTTCACATGGTAAAATCACCTTAGAACACACCACAATTCCTAAAATGAGTATGGTACTATCAACAAATGATTTATAATGTAACTAAAGTCCTAAAACCCTCTATTAACTACAATGCTTTTTAATGAGGTGCTATCATGTATATTGGTCCCAAGATGGCAGCCAACACTTCTTGGATGAAGTGCTGACAGCCAATCAGATCAGATGTGTGGTTAGGCTCCGCCCAGATATATATTATATATATTTTTTTTAACCTAAATTACTCAAAATCCACTGGAGCACATATCTTGAGACATAGCAAAGGCACATCGGGCTACCAGTCCCGATAATTTTGCCAAGTTTTGTGGAAATCCATTCAGCCGTTCGGGCTAAAAGTGAGTCCAACCACCCTATGGAAATTAACATGGGGAAAACACGTTTTGGGACCCCCCTTTGATCTCGGCCCCCGCGTGATGAATCCCCCCCCAAACTTTCAGGGAAGGAGCGGAGCGCAGCGAGGCAAATCTAAGGAAAATTACAGGCAGATTCCTCAGTGCCAAAGTTATTTCCAATAGAATGTTGCGGATTTCCTATAGAAAACAATCCTAACTATAACTACCTACTGGCGACGCCAGTAGGTAATATATATATATATATATATATATATATATATATATATATATATATATATATATATATATACTGCAAGAACTCGTCTCAGTCTCCACACGAAACCAACAGCCACACAAGCAAAGACGAGGTAGACCCGATTCCGTGCTTCTTCTTTTTTTATTTTAGCTTAAAGTGCAACCACATCAGCCACGACGCGTTTCGGCAGATCCCTGCCTTGATCACATGACAACAGTGTCGTGGGATGCACCTCCTTTTAAAGTGCAAGTGCGTAAATGGACTTAGAAAAAATACTGATTACAGCCTTTTTCCATCATTTTCTTAGTGTGGTACGTAAAATACAGAAAATATTTGTAAAATACATTTGCTGAAATTCATAAATGAGGATTCAGTCTCAAAGAGTGTTTCAGTATAATACAATAAGTTAATGTTAGCTGTTTTCCAAATATCCATTCACTAAATACTATAGTGCATCACCGTGAATCTAAATAAAGAGAAATTGAAACTAAAACATTTTTCAAAACGTGATAGAAAGAAAAACTCTTTTTTCCAATAGACAAAATGATAACCTATGTGAACAAAAAAAAATAATAATAATAATATTGTGTATACACATACAGGTACCTTGCCAAAAAACAGTTCGAAAAACAGTTTCTATTCTTCTTTAAAGACAAATACAAGGGAGAAATTATACACATATCTCTGATTCACAAGGGGTTCTTCCAAACAAATGCAACTCAATATAACTGTCCAAACGAGTGTTTCCCACAATTGACCAACCTCCACCAAATTTGATAGATAATTGTTGTTGCTCAATCCACTCTTGGCTCAATTAAAATTGCATAAATAGTTAAAATCCCTTTTGGAGTATCAAAAATATATATATGAATATTTATCCTTATCACCATGTAAAATCCATTATTTACAATACAAAATAAGTTCATAAGGTATTTACATCCAGAAAGTAATGGATAATTCAAACTTTACATCCTATTATATTAAACTGATGAAGACTATGCAATCTGTGCGGTGCATCATGTAAGCAATTACTTCCCAATACTCATTCTAAAAATGTGTATAGATCTTCTGTCATGTTGAGACCTTTTGGCTGCTTAGTATCTAAGGTCAAGATATAGTGTGTCTCAAGCCTACGCAGCATGCCTTCCCTATCCCCTCCTCTTCTCTGCGCGGGGACTGTGTCTATGATGTAATATCTTAGATCTTTTAGATTTCCACCATGGACTTCATGGAAGTGTCTTGCCACGGGGTAATTAGGGTCGTTGTTGGTGATCGCCCTAATATGTTGTAAGATCCTCTTGTGGCTTGGAAGCTTAGTACTGCCTACATATTTTAAATTACAAGTGCACTCTAGTATGTATACCACAAATTCACTTTTACATGTTTAGTGAAACTTAATGTTTTGTGGTTTGGAGCTGAAAGCTGTTAAATAGGAAGTTTTGTTCACCCCAAATGAACAAGCTTTGCAGCTGGAGCACTTGTAAAATCCTTTACGCGCTAGGGACAGGCCTGTGCTATCCTTGTATTCTGGACTGCTTCTTACCAGCACATCCCCCATCGATGTTGCTTTTCTATAAGTGATTGAAGGGTATTCAGGAAGAGAGTCTCCTATTACTGGATCCTCTTTTACAAGATGCCAGTTGCGTTGGATGATTTTTCGCAGTTCCCTATGCTGACGGTTGTAGCTCATAATTAATCTGGGTGCCTCTTCAGATACTGTTATGCTACTGGTTTTTTCTACCGTCGGGATTTCTGCATTTTGTAGGAGTTCCTCTCTGGATTTTAGTCTTCATTTGGCCATTGCCGCATCAATTGTTTTAGCACTATAGCCTCTTTCCAGGAACCTACACTTGCTCTCTTGTTGATGTCTCCTGAGTTCCCCTTCGTCACTGCATATTCTACGTAACCGCAGCATTTCCCCATAGGGGATGCTGTGGATTAGATGGCTGGGATGTGCGCTACTGGCATGTAACAGGGTGTTCCCTGCAGTCTGCTTTCTGTACAGAGTGGTCTTTATCTTGCCTTCATCAGTTTTGACTAGAACATCAAGGAAGGAAACTTGACTATCACTTATGTCGGATGTAAAACATAAGTTAATATCATTAACATTGATGTTGTCTATGAAAGTCTGTGCCTCTTGTTTGCTGCCCTTCCACACAATGATCAAGTCATCAATGTACCGTAGGTAGGATACTATATTGTTCATGCAGATGTCCCGATATTTCTCCCTGAGGACCAACTCCTCCCACCAGCCCATGAACAGACAGGCATAACTGGGGGAGAAGCTGGCCCCCATGGCGACACACTGAACCTGACGGTACATTTGCTTATTGAAGAGGAAAAAGTTGTGTTCCAAACAAAACAGGAGCATATCAATCAACATTTTGTTGTGCATTGTAAATTCAATAGGTCTTTTGGATAAGAAATATTGTACAGCCTTCACTCCATCCCTGTTACGGATACATGTGTATAATGAGGAAACATCCAGGGTTATTAAATGATACCCTGTTTCCCATTTAACCTTGGCTATTTTTGATAGAAAATCCCCCATGTCTTTTACATATGACTCTAGTTTATGAACATGTTCTTGTAAAAAAAAGTCTATGTACTGTGAGAGATTTTCAAGGGGTCCATCACATGCCGCGATGATTGGTCTTCCTGGAGGTGTTTCCCTATTCTTGTGTATCTTGGCTGTGAAGTAAATTACTGGCGTACGAGGGTATTCTTTCTTTAGGAATTTAAACTCCTCCATATTCAGAAGTCCTAAACTTTTCCATGCCAGTAGTTTACTGCCCAATTCATCTTGCATCTGTTTGTATTTGATGGGTGAGCTGTGGTGGTAACATTGGACATCGCTGAGCTGTTTGTTTGCTTCAGTGAGATATTGTGAAAGGGGCCATAACACGATGTTTCCTCCCTTATCCGAGTTTCTTATTACCACTTGGTTCTCATTCTTTAATTTTTCCATTAGATTATCATATTGAATTTGTTCCTTTGTTCTTCTTTTCTTGGTCATTTGAATCTTAGTGTGTAGTTTCTTAACTTGCGCAACCACAGTATCATTGAAAACATCTATTGAGTCTTTAGTTGTAATAGGTACAAACTTGGATTTTCTTTTAAAAGGTGTTTCCGGTTTTTTGTTTGCCAGACTCCTTATTTGTTGGGAACTGAGAACAGGAAAATCCTGAGAGCTTTCCACATTCTGTGACTCCATGTTATTTTGGGAACTATTTCGAGTATTTATTATTCCTTGGACAGATGTTAGCAGCTCATAATCTTCCGCTGCCAGATTTATAGGGTCTGCCTGTGGATCCTCTTGTGTACTCTTGTTTTTTGATTTGTTTGTAGGTTGTGTCTTATGACATTTTCGAAGTTTTAATTTTCGTTTGAACTGGAACACATCAGCCCTGGTTTTTGTATAGTGAAAATTGCTTTCAGGGCAGTACGATAGACCCAATGACAGCAACTGTTTCTCCGCCGTTGTCAAGTCAATGTTCGCTAGGTTTATTATCGTATTTGAATCTGTGTTTGTTTCTTGTGCTTCTATGTTTTTGTCCCCTGTTTGTTGTTCCAAGCACCTCTGCCCCGCCCCCCTCGCTTTGTTGCGTTTCCTCTGGGCGGCCCTCCGCTCCCGCCTGCTCCTTGTCCGTTTTTTGCCGGTTGCTGTTTGCCTGCTGAGCGTAAAGTATCACGCCTTGTCTTACTGATGTACTCTAGCTCCTCACCCATCGTTAGTCTTGTGGTATCTTCATCCTCATATTCAGATCCACTTTCAGTGTACACACTGGAGCCTGATGCCGAAGACATTTCTAGTTGTGGTTCTCTCTCTGTTTGTGCAGAGCTGGAGGGCTGCAGATTTTGGCGCGTTTTCTCAGTGTTTGGTTTGCCTGATTTATTCTTTCTCATGGAGTCATATTTCCTGGAGAATGTGAAAACCCTTCCGTTTTCGTAGTCCTCTTTGTCCCTTCTAAACTTGTATGATTTACGGTTTTTTATTTTGTCTTCTTCCTTTTTCAGTTTACGTTCCATTTCTTCCTCGAATTTCACCTTAGAAGCTTGCGGGTCACTCATCGCTTGAATCTCGCTGCGCAGAGCATCTATTTTTGGAAGAATTTCCCCTCTATCATTTTCTGCATGCTTCACTAATAACTCAACTAGTTTCCTCGAAGAGTCTAGATTGCATTGCGCCCATTCCGCCATTAGTACCGGATTTGGAGTGTCATACGTGGGCGCTATCATTATTCTTAACCCTCTGGGGATTCGGTTTACCTCTAGGTATCGGCTGAGGGACTTCGCTTCCCACCATTTAACCATTTAGGTGCGCATCAGCTTTTCGAGTGCCTTGTATTTGTCTTTCAAATCAGTACCTTCAGGCAAGGTTTTGTCTGTGGCTGTGGTCTTGTTTTTTGGTCTTGTCGTTTCATTTGAGAACACCTCTTTCGCGGCGCTCTCGCGATCCTTCACTGTTGCCGCTGACATGGTTGCACTGACAATCTGCTTATTTATTAATTTTCACCCGCCGCGTGGTAGATGGCTTAAGAAAAGGCTCGCTAGTTGTCAGCTTCCCCTTCGCTTTCCTACTGCTTACGCGGGTTACTTGTTAGCACGTACCTCCCACCTTCCGATCCATGTCGGGTTGCCAGGTACCTGATGGAGTTCGTTGTCCGCCTCCGCCGTCCTACACTCGCTCCTCCGAGCTGCGCCAGACCGCTTCACCCGGACGCCTTCTCCTCCTCGGACCTCGGCAATGCTTCCACCTCAGAAGGGGGTTGGGCAGGTTTCAGTTTCCGGTGCTTTTCGAATGGACGCCTTGCTCCGCGGGACTCTCGCAAAGACTCGGCTACCGCTGCCTTTCTTCTTTCTGCTCAACCACTTGCTGGGAGGGGGTCCACGTCGCTGGGAAAAGCAAACCAGCGAAATATGCTGCAAGAACTCGTCTCAGTCTCCACACGAAACCAACAGCCACACAAGCAAAGACGAGGTAGACCCGATTCCGTGCTTCTTCTTTTTTTATTTTAGCTTAAAGTGCAACCACATCAGCCACGACGCGTTTCGGCAGATCCCTGCCTTGATCACATGACAACAGTGTCGTGGGATGCACCTCCTTTTAAAGTGCAAGTGCGTAAATGGACATAGAAAAAATACTGATTACAGCCTTTTTCCATCATTTTCTTAGTGTGGTACGTAAAATACAGAAACACGTTTTGGGACCCCCCTTTTATCTCGGCCCCCGCTTGATGAATCCCCCCCAAACTTTCAGGGAAGGAGCGGAGCGCAGCGAGGCAAATCGAAGGAAAATTACAGGCAGATTCCTCAGTGCCAAAGTTATTTCCAATAGAATGTTGCGGATTTCCTATAGAAAACAATCCTAACTATAACTACCTACTGGCGACGCCAGTAGGTAATATAAATATATATATATATATATTCACAGAAAAAACCATAGTTTATAGTGGATATATAGTTAGGAATTTGCATTTACAAAACCTTGAAAATTCAATGAAAAAACCATTGGTTTTAGGCCATATATAGTTAGGGATTTGCATTTACAAAACCTTATTTTACTCGCATAAAACCATTGAAATTCCATATATAGTTATAAGCGCTAACTATATATCGCGCACCCGCAATCCACTGCTGATGATGTCACATATTACATCATTCATGACATGGTTAGTGACATCACTGATGACATCACTGATGACATCTCAAATGACATCACTGATGACAACATGCAGTGACTGTATGTTTCTGTAAAGTTAAAATATCTCTTACATATTGAAGAATGAGTGGATATATAAGTGTCTGGATGAAGGATTTAGTAGGTGCATGACTGACTGTATGAGTGAGTGATTAAATGTGTCTCACTGAGTGCATGGGTTAGTGACTAAACTGTCTTAATTTGTACATCATTATGTCTGTTGTTCTGTAAACTGTTGCATGTGTTGATAAGTAGCTATATGAGTAATTATATGGGTTATTGATTGGTTGCCCAAGTATTTGTATGGGATACTGAGTGTGTGTGTAGGTGGCTGGGAGGTGTATGACTCTGTGCATAGATGTGTGAGCAGTTGATTCACTAGATGTATGGTTTCAAAAGTGCATGTGGAAACAGCTGTATGGGCGGTTGACTGTGTGCATGAGTGCATTGGAGAGTGAATGGATATCTCAGTGCTACATGTAAGTACATATGTAAAACACAGTACATGTGAGAGTTGACATATATAAATAACTGTGCATAAGAGCCAGTGAATGTGAGAGTGGCTGTATGGATCATTGTGAACTTGTATCAGGGATTGTATAATAGAGTAAATATGTGTTAGTATATGTTTGAATAAGTAAATTTTGTATAACTGTATAGTTGAGGAAATGGAGGTGTGATTGATTCTTTGCATGACTGACTAGGTGTGTGAGTAACTCCATGGATGAGTGACAGTCTGTGAGTGTCTGTTTACACTGATTGTATCTAAGGTTATATTAGAGTCTGAAGAGGTTCATCGTATTATCACATGAATGATATCATCAGTGATGTTATCAGTCATGTCAAATGAGATGTTTTCAGTGATGTCATCAGTGATGTCATTTGAGATGTCATCAGTGATGTCATCAGTGATGTCACTAACCATGTCATGAATGATGTAATATGTGACATCATCAGCAGTGGATTGCGGGTGCGCGATATATAGTTAGCGCTTATAACTATATATGGAATTTCAATGGTTTTATGCGAGTAAAATAAGGTTTTGTAAATGCAAATCCCTAACTATATATGGCCTAAAACCAATGGTTTTTTCATTGAATTTTCAAGGTTTTGTAAATGCAAATTCCTAACTATATATCCACTATAACCTATGGTTTTTTCTGTGAATTTCATTGGTTTTTTTAATAGCAAATATGAAAAGCTTTAAAATGTCAAGTACGTGATAGATGAAAAATTTTTCGTATTTATGCACGCTGATCTGCTTTGAACGCTGCACCCCCCCCTCCCCTCTTTTGTCTTAGTAGTACTCTCTCTTTGCAGATAGTGAACGGTAGTTAACGCAAGCCTTTCCCCCCTTTTTAATCCGTCGTGCCTGCTTGTCTCTCCATTTGTTTGATTGTTGTCCAAGCATTTACTGTTTTAGAATTGGTTCTCTTTGGTTCATTCTCTATTTACAAACAAGCACAAAGTCGCAATACTCTGTTTAGTCTTTGCAGATAGTGAAAAATCGTGTAAAAAAATAAAAGTAATCGAGCAAAATCAGTAGGCCACTAATTGGATCTCTTTTTGACCTCGCTAAAATAGAAATATTAGGAACAACCCTTCATGAGAAATACGAAAATAGTGAGATGAACTGAGCTCCACACCATGAGGGCTGCAAGACAGCTCGGCTCCATCACCCATCCCGCACAAAATAACGACAAACCCTATGCAAATATTAAAAATATAGACAACACACCAGCAAAGAAACAGGGTAAAACATTTTATTAAAAAACTATTTACATAACGTTGGTTTATAAGATGATATCAGTAGTGGACCGATGTGTGAATAGATCAAAAGCAGCACAAGGCTCCAAGATCCGGATGGCAAGCTCCTGGATGTTGGGTGCCATAGTTTAGAGTTCTGACTTTGGGCCTTTTTCAATGCCTGTGCTTTGTTGAATCAAAATGGCGCCTTGACACAAAGCTGACTCAAGCGTTGCTACTGATGCTATGCAGACCAAAACTGGTTTTCAGTTTGTACATTTTTCTAGATTTTTCAATCCAAGTTTGGTTGACTTTGTAGAACGATGGCTTCAAATTTTCAACATACGGTGTGGTGGCGCTGACTGGGAGGGGGCGCTTCCCTCCTGCCCCCTCCCCAAGTAAGATTTTCATACGTGAAAGTACGTTAATGGTTTTGGTCCCTGAGATGCTTCGATGTCACTGCCATTCTCAAATAGCATAAGTTCTGGATGTTGGGTGCCATAGTTAAGAGTTCTGAGCAGTGCTTGTTATACTGTCTAAAGCTTATTTCCACCTACTGCAGCTTCACTATTCTCAAAGTAAGTGAGTGTCGTGTGTGGACCTGACTGCATAAGAAAACAATGTGATATGTTAGCTTCCTAAACAGCTTGACGGAGGCCCCTGAGGGGCGGTGTGATGGCCATGGACTCGGAGAAGACGCTTGGCTCCGACACCCTCCCCAAGTCTTATAGCACTGGTGTAGCCTGAGATCGCCCCCGACATAGGCGGCCGGCTCCCGGGGTCCGGCGGAACTTTTTGCCTTTTGATGACTCTTCAATTCTGGACCTTGTCCCACAATCCGTTTGACCTGAAGACAAGCTGTAGTGGGGCGCCCCTTTACCGTTTTAGTTGCCATTCCGCCCGCTTTTGCTACACTGTGCCTCTTCCGCCATTCAGCTGTTTACCGCCCGCTCTTGCGACTACAGCGTCTCGCTCATCATGTAGTTGAGTTGCTCCCGCTCTTGCGGTGCAGCGATAGGCGGCTGCCACAGGACTCTCAAAATGGCGGCCGGCTCTTCGGTTTTGGGCCTGGTCCACTAAAATGGCCCTGGGACACCTTGGAACTCGGACGCTTCCCTGATAGGGCTTGGGTCCCATTCTCGAAAAGCGTCCCCTCAGCCGTGAAGATTCTACAAAAGTCTTGGGGGCCTCCGACTCCCGCAGGCTTCTGGTGGGGAGCGGCTGCCATGATTGCTCGTGGAATGGCCACGACGGAGCTACGAGATGGTAGTGGTCTCATGCTGACGCCAGCTTTAGTCTGAAACATCCAGAAACACTGTAGACTACCAATTCGATCAGTTCCGGTAGCGCCCCAACATGACCCGGAAGAGAAGAACTTGCCCTCCCCTCTTTGACTGATGGTTCTTGTTGCCTGTCCCCTCTGTTGTCATTTAACAGAACTTTTTGGACTGCTGAAAGGGGTTGTGTTCTGAACGCTGGTTGGTGGAGACATTTTGACTATATTCTTGACCTACGTTGTCGCGTAATGCGTTATATGACACGCCGCGTTAGCGCACCCGGAAGTGATCCGAGGCGCGGCGCGCAGCGCGTAACGTAAGCATAACAGGTCATGTGACTTGTTAATAAAACTTTTCATTGGTTCATTTTACTTTTGTTAATTTAATAATGAAAAGCTTGGTCATATGACCTAAAAATTACGCTTTTTATTGTTTTCGAACAATATTTTTTTTTCAAACATATGTTATAATATTCCAGGCTAATGTACTTTCCCGGAAAATTTACAACTGTCTTGTAAGTAAAATATATTCCTTTTTCGAGAAAAAGGGCGTTTCTTCCTTCCATGACGGAGCCGTTGAGTAAAAGAGATTCGGCCTGCTGTCTTAGTCGCCGATACGCCTGATTATCAGATTCTTATCGATCACTTTATGTTGCAGACATGAAAAACACAACTGCCCTTGACCATTTATCTTTACTGCGTTCCTACATATTATACCTTTTATCCGTCATGTAATTGGACTGCTTTATTTCACTTGCCTTTTACTGATTCGAAAACAGTGACTAAAAGTAAAAACTTTACCAATGTAAATACTACTACCGTGTTTTGTTTTAAAAACCTTTATTGTGAAAATGTCAGTATACAAATACGGGCCTATAACCACGTGGGCCGGCCACGGAGCAAACTGAAATCGTATATGATGAGGACACATTTACACTGTAGAGGAACGTAACGAGCGGGCCATTAGGTTGCAAGAACTAAGGTGTCTAACAGTTGCGGAATCGGTGGACATACATTTTGTAATTAAAATAGGACAGGGCCACTTACAATAACATTTTCTAGGAATGTCTGACTAAATATCGAAACCAAAAATATCGACATACAAAAATATCGGGACAAAAATATCGAAGTCAAAAATATCGGAATCCTATCCCTAACAAGGTAAGTACAAAAATATCGAAAAAATAATATCGTAGTACAAAAATATCGAAATTAAAAATATCGTTTTTTTAAATGTATTAATAATAATGTTAAAATAATTATAAAATACATATAATGTTACAAATATTAAATACAAATATTAAAACATAATTTAAAAATTAAAACTAATACATATACATTTAAAATAAATTAAAAACTTAATAATTTAATGTAATTTTATATTTTGTAATTTCATTTAATTGATTTAATTTAAATTTATTTAATTTTTACCCTGTACGACTGTACCCCAAAAACCCAAAACTGACCCAGAACCCTAAAAATACCCCTTTACCCATGAACTGAAAACTGACCCTGAACCCTAAAAATACCCCTTTACCCAAAAACTGAAAACTGACCCTAAACCCTAAAAATACCCCTTTACCCAAAAACTGAAAACTGACCCTAAACCCTAAAAATACCCCTTTACCCAAAAACTGAAAACTGACCCTGAATCCTAAAAATACCCCTTTACCCATGAACTGAAAACTGACCCTGAACCCTAAAAATACCCCTTTACCCAAAAACTGAAAACTGACCCTGAACCCTAAAAATACCCCTTTACCCAAAAACTGAAAACTGACCCTGAACCCTAAAAATACCCCTTTACCCATGAACTGAAAACTGACCCTGAACCCTAAAAATACCCCTTTACCCATGAACTGAAAACTGACCCTGAACCCTAAAAATACCCCTGTACCCATGAACTGAAAACTGACCCTGAACCCTAAAAATACCCCTTTACCCATGAACTGAAAACTGACCCTGAACCCTAAAAATACCCCTGTACCCATGAACTGAAAACTGACCCTGAACCCTAAAAATACCCCTGTACCCCAAATTAATTAATATTATTTAATTACCAATTAATTATTAATTAACAATAACAAAAAAGTAAATATATTAGCACATTTGCTGTAATTAATTTAATTTAAAAATTAATATTATTTTGCACAATTAATTAATTAAGAATAACAATAAATTATATATAAAAATTACTATAATTAATTTAATTAAATAATTAATAATAATTAATTACCCACTAATTAATCATTATAAATATGAAATAAATTATAATAATTAATTAAGTAATTAATAGAAATTAATTACCAATTAATTATTAATTAAAATATGTACAAACATATATCAATTAATTAATTATTATTAAATTACTTCCCACCCTATTCCCCTATAAACCCATAACCCGCTACAGAACATATTTATCAATTAATAAATTAATTAAAAATAATTTAAAATTAATTCTCAATTAATTAATTAATAATTCCTAATAATTAATAATTAAGTTAACATAATTAAATTACTTCCCACCCTATTCCCCTATAAACCCACAACCCGCTACAGTAGTAAAAGACAATATTTAATAAAATAACATTAAAAATAAATAATAAAACATAATAAATACAATATAATATACACTAAATTTATTTAAAAATTGATATTAGTAACATCAAAGTTATTAATTTCGATATTATTAACATCGATATTTACAACTTCGATATTACTGATATCATACCAATATCGATATTTAGACTGTCGATATTACTTACCTTCGATATTTTTGTATATCGATATTTAAACTTCGATATTTTTGCATATCGATATTTAAAAATCGATATTTTGTCTGTGTACCATTTTCTAGATATACATTTGCGGGCAAGGAGTTACGAGTCCCATTTATACCGGCGCCATTTTGGGCGAGGCCGGGCAGGTCCAAGATATAGTCAAAATGTCTCCACCAACCATCGGCCAGACCAGAACCCCTTTCGGCCCTTTATGCTACAAGATGGTGTCTTCCATTCAGAAAATATTGTTGGCAGCATTTTGAAAGGAAACAGAAACAGCCGTTCTCCTAGTGAGTTTCACATTGTTACATTTAGGAAGAATGTTGAAGAGTAGTATGTGGAAAATCTGAAGCCATTCTTCTACAAACTCTCAATCAGACTTGGATGGAAAAAAAAAACCTGAAGAATGTACAAACTGAAAACCAATTTTTGTCTGTATAGCATCAACAGTAACGCTTGAGTCAGCTTTGTGTCAAGCCGCCATTTTCATTCACTCAATAGCGTCCCCCTACACACATTCAGGGACCTGGTCGTGTCTTCAGATGAAACGGATTGTAGGAAAAGAAGCAGAAAGGAAAAGGAAAAAAGTTCCGCTGGACACCACCTTGGGCAATAGTGAAGCTGCAAAAGGTGCAAATAAGCTTCAGACAGTCTTCAACTTACTCTGATTCTTATAATAAACTTCAGATAGTCTTACAAGCACTGCTCAGAACTCTCAACTGAGGCACTCAACATCCAGGACTTGCCATTCGGATCTTGGCGCCTTGTGCTGGTTCCGACCTATTCACACATCGGTCCACTACTGACATCACCTCATAAGCCAACGGGGCACCCCACGCCGACTTTCGGCGCAGCATTGTAGGATGGCCACACCAGTGCGGCAACTTGCTGGACACAACATCGGGGCCATCCAGATCTCGGCGCGTTCGACTCACTGTACCGCAACAGTGACCGCAACTCAGCTGGACACGCCGTCTTTCGGCGCAGCATTGTAGGATGGCCACACCAGTGCGGCAATTTGCTGGACACCACCTCGGTGCCATCCGGATCTCGGCGCGTTCGAGTCACTGTACCGCAACAGTGACCGCAATTCAGCTGGACACGCCGTCTTTCGGCGCAGCATTGTAGGATGGCCACACCAGAGCGGCAATTTGCTGGACACCACCTCGGTGACATCCGGATCTCGGCGCGTTCGAGTCACTGTACCGCAACAGTGACCGCAACTCAGCTGGACACGCCGTCTTTCGGCGCAGCATTGTAGGATGGCCACACCAGTGCGGCAATTTGCTGGACACCACCTCGGTGCCATCCGGATCTCGGCGCGTTGTGCTGCCTTCGGCCTATTCGCACATCGGTCCGCTACTGAAGCCGCCTCACGTGCCAACGGATTTTCTACGCTTTTTGTAGCCCTATGCCGCATAACAGGTCATGTGACTTGTTTATAAAACTTTTCATTGGTTCATTTTACTTTTGGTTTCCTAAAGATGGAAGGCTTGGTCATATGACCTGAAAATAACACTTTTCATTGGTTTAGAACATTTTTTTTTCCCAAACGATGAAAGCCCCACCTTGTTTCTGGATCATTCAGACTGAAGCTGGCGTCAGCATGAGAGCACCACCATCTGGTGGCTCCGTCGTGGTCATTCCGCGAGCAATCATGGCAGCCGCTCCCCACCGGAAGCCTGCGGGAGTCGGGGCCCCCAAGACTTTTTTAGAATCTTCACGGCTGAGGGGACGCTTTTCGAGAATGGAGCCCAAGCCCTATCAGGCAAGCGTCCGAGTTCCAAGATGTCCCAGGGCCATTTCAGTGGACCAGGCCCAAAACCGAGGAGCCGTCCGCCATTTTAAGAGCCATGTGGCATCCGCCTATCGCTGCACTGCAAGAGTGGAAGCAACTCAACAACATGGTGAGCGAGACGCTGTAGCCGCAAGAGCGAGCGCAACTCAGCTAGATGGCCGCCACCTGGGGAGGCCCATTCACGCCGCCTCCCCCACCCCCGGGCCGCCGCACGCCAATTTTCGGAGCAGCATTGTAGGATACCAAAACCAGTGCGGCAGTTTACTGGACATCACCTGGGTGCCTGTCGTACATGTTGTGTCAGCCATGTGACACTGGACACAGTCCCATCAACATCTCAACGCGTTCTGCTGCCTTGGGACTATTCGCACAACAGACCGCTACTGACGAGGCCTCCCCCCGCACCACCCGGGACGCCCCACGCTGTTTTTCTGTGCTGCATTGTAGGATCCCAAAACCAGTGCGGCACCCAGGCGACATCACCTGGGTGCCGTCCAGAACTCTGCACGTTGTGCTGCCTTGGGACTATTCGCACAAAAGACAGCTTCTAACCATTGTTGCTTTTTGTGTTGAAAAATGTTTAAATGTTTTTAGTTTTTGTTCCGTTCGTTATAGTTAATAGTTAATAAAGTTTTATAATCTTACTTTGTTGGAGTGTTATCTATTTTTTTAAAAACGGGTGAATGGGGCCTTGAATCGGGTTATTGTCATGTGTGGGCTTTGGAAGTGTGCTGCTGCAGGATCGGACATTTCAAACTCAAATGCACGTTCTTTTTCTTACCTTTCCGAAGCATGGAGCGCAATAGCAGGCAGAGAAAGGGTGATGCACGTGTTGAACACTACCTGACCTGGCAAGTTGCTGGCAGTGCCCCCCCCCCGCCCGCTCCTGAAAGAGGACACACACACACCGCCGCCCCGAGTACTTCACAAATCTTTAAAAGACCATGCGCTTGTTCATGAGGCTTAAATGGTTTATCACCTCTTCTAGAACCCCTGCATCGACCCTCTGACGTTTCCTGGAAAAATTACCATGTAACACAATACCAAGCCCTGTCAGCTGAAACCCCCAAGGAATCGTGGGGCATATTATCAAGGGGGTTTATCTCCGCTTTTTTGGCTTTAAAAGCCAAGAAAGCGGAGATAAAAATATCTCCCTATTACCAAGCTGTCGCTAACACCAGTTAGTGACAGCTAAAAGGAGATAGCGACCATCTTGGGCCCCGCTTTGCATGTCAGTGATACTTATCACTAATGACATGCAAAGTGGCGTGCCAAGATGTTAGCGACTGGAAACAGTCCCTAACATCGCTATCTTCTATTACCAACTTTTGGAGATATTCGCGCTAAGCGCGAATATCTCCAAAATCTAACACCTGCCCTGAGCAGTTCTTAGCCATGTTATCCAATGGGAGGTGGATAACATGGCTAAGAGCATTTGCTCGATAATACATGAATATCGCTGACTTTTCTGCGATAATAGCAAGGTTTATCTGCGATAAAAATCGCCGATGTGCGGCGATAATTTTTGTCTCTAAACAAGTTAGAGACAAAAATTATCGCTAGTTGTTCGTAATATGCCCCCGGGTTTTTGCTTGCAGAAATCGGGAGGCGGGAGACTAGCACTGAAATCAGTAGTCACACGCCTGAATCGGGAGGGTTGGCATGTCTGAATTCTCTACAGCTGGGGCCATAAACTACATCCGCAGGGGTAGGTGATAGCCTAGGTCCGGCCTGGACAATCGGACACAGAGGAAGAGGAGTGTCAGAGGGTGCGGTAGTGAATAGGGTGAAAGAGAGGTGTCGGGAGGGCACAGGGTGTGATTCTCAGAGAAGAGCAGCGCAGATGGGGGGAAGTATATGGCCCATGCATGAGAGAGAGAGCGGGGATGACCAGTGCGTGGGGGAGATGCTTGCGAGGGTGGGGAGCCATGCTGAGGATCGGCGGCGTGCAGAGAGTGGGCCTGGTCAAGGCATCTAAAATGGCTGCCGTGCACGACAAAATTGTGGCATTGGACAAAAAGGCAAGATGGCGCAGACAATGTTTTTCAATAAGGATTCATTTATAACAAAATATTTACTCGCAGTGACAAAATGGTGGTCAACACTTCCTGATTTCCATCGAATCGAACGTTAACAAACGTCACGCAGCAAAAAAAAAAAAAAAAAAAAGCTCACGCACAGAGCAGTTTTTAACCATGTTATCCAATGGAAGGTGCATAACACGGCTAAGAGCATTTGCTGGATAATGCATGAATATCGCTGACTTTTCAACGATACTCATGCATTGTGGCCGATGTGCGGCGATAATTTTTGTCTCTAAACAATTTAAACGAAGCACAAAATGGCGAATTCCCGTTTCGCTACCAGTTTGCGGCCCAGTTCGCGGCCCGTGAAGCGCTTCTACCGTGAAAAATCATTTTTTTTTTCTTTTCCCCACGGGACCCTTTAATAACCCCAACAACATTCCTAGGGGGTCAAGAGGGGGATACCTTGCCCCCTTTCATTAAATTCCCCTTTCGTTTTTCACCTCTTCTTCTCTCTCGATCCTACCGAGAGACAAGATGGCGGCCGCTCCGGACTGTCACGCAGCAAAAAAAAAAAAAGCTCACGCACAGCCGCTGGAAGAGATGTATCAACATATATCAGCCTCCTCAGCCACCCTCAGGAAACATAGGGGATTAGGATACGTCTCCCGCACCCCCTTATACCTAATAATTTAATTAACGAAGCACAAAATGGCGAATTCCCGTTTCGCTACCAGTTTGCGGCCCAGTTCGCGGCCCGTGAAGCGCTTCTACCGTGAAAAATCATTTTTTTTTTCTTTTCCCCACGGGACCCTTTAATAACCCCAACAACATTCCTAGGGGGTCAAGAGGGGGATACCTTGCCCCCTTTCATTAAATTCCCCTTTCGTTTTTCACCTCTTCTTCTCTCTCGATCCTACCGAGAGACAAGATGGCGGCCGCTCCGGACTGTTTAGAATGTTGACAGACACCGGAGAGCCAATCAGCATTCTGCGCGCAAAGTTCCGAAACGCGAAAAGTAAGCGAACCGGATCGCTGCCCGGAGCGCTGTTACAGATATATATCTTGATTTAAACGTTAATTTCTCAAAATTCACTGAAGCACATATATTGAGACCTAGCAAAGGCACATCGGGCTAACAGTCCCTACAATTTTGCCAAGTTTCGTGCAAATCCATTCAGCCGTTCGAGCTAAAAGTGAGTCCAACCGCCCTATCGAAAACTCAATGTAAAAAACGCGTTTTGGGACCCCCCTTTTTTCTCAGCCCCCCCTTGACGAAACCCCACCAAATTTTCAGGGGCTGCTCAGAAACAAAATGTGCCATTTTCCTGAAAATTTCAGCCGATTCCGTCCACAAACGCCAAAGTTATTAGACATAGAATTTTCAGAAATGCCATAGGGAAAAAATCCTAACTATATATACCTACTGGCGATAGCCAGTAGGTAATATATATATATATATATATATATATATATATATATATTCACGCTCCAAGTCCTTGTATAACAAGATTGCCGCACTCACAGGGATGCTTTCCAAATACTTTATTCAGCAAACAGCAAACAAACTCATTTCGGCATGAAACCACAATCCTGAAAGCACAGCGACTTATCCTCCCAGTAGGCACCAATCAGGAAACGGACCACAAACAGCAAGTAAATATATTCAGTGCTTTATTCCATTTCAGCAGACATGACGCATTTTGACCGGGAAACCCGGTCTTGATCACATGACATGTCGTGACCACCCATGTGACTAAATACTGTTCACTCGGTTACATACTCCTCCCGTTTGAATTATGGATATGGAAACAGACTATTTGTAAGCATACAATAATCCACATTATATGCACTTCAGATCACGTGGGTTAGAAAAAACATATATCTCTGTATAAATACACATAAGAGAAATAATGGGCAAGTGCCCTTAAATTACTGTATTAAAAATACATAATTTATCTGCTCCAACCTTGATAATCACACGATCTCATTTTACGACTGTTTGTCCAAAATTAATTACTGAAGGCATGTTCTATTCAGTGAAGTCATTTTACCAATATGCTATACCCAATGTGAAGAAAATAATAATAATAAATAATAGTGCAATACTATTAAATACATAATTAGCTAGCATTTTCTATGAGAATTTGTATATACAAAAATAAGTTGAGGCTCTAGCTGACTATTCTTCAGATTGTGATTATACCTAATCATTAAAGTGCCAGATGCATAAAAGTGCCCGGTGCATAACAGTGCAGAGTACAAACAATTATCACAGTTCAAGTTGATTCAAAATTACTCAAATCTGAAGTTCTGGTTTAACAATATTGTGCAAACAGCAATAAATGCAGGTTCCCCACCCACAGACACCAGATAGAAACTAGTAAAACCAGGGACCAGGTAAAACCAGTTTAAAATCCAGTATAAATGAAGTAAAAAAGCCCACATAAAACCATCTACACAGATTAAAATCCATCAATTACAAAAATTAAATACAGTTTTAGCAGCAAAATTTCATTATCAAAATAGAGTATAAATATAGCAGCAATAACGGGGTTTCATAACACTAAGGGGCCTATTAGGATGGCGGACGAAAAACGTGTCCGACCGCCATGGTTGCGGTAAAAATACTCCAGACCGCATCGCCGACAAACCGCCGGTGCGATTAGGATTTTTCGGCCAGCACACACCGACCGCGGCGGATGGATCACCCCAAAGACCGCCGCACGTGGACGGTACCATATATAACCCGCCCGCCGCGGACACAACGCCCGCCGAAACAGACCCAACCTCTGCAAGGCCTGTGGAGGGACCGGCCGCATGATTAGAATAACCTCGCAAACCCAACGGACCTCACCACCGTCCACGACCGCCGCAGAAAAAATTAATCGACAAACGGAACTTGACTGCGGAAGAACCAAACGAACATCACCTCTGCTGTCAAACCGAAACAAAAATGGCAGACGGAAATAAATAGTAAACCAAAAAAAAAGGACTCACACCTACCTGGAAAACCCACCCCCAACAACTCCACGCCCCAATGGCACACCCCCAGCACAAACAAGAGCATCCAAGTCTCCACACCCACAGAACACCTGACTGCAAAAAACTATTGGGACACAACCACCACACAGATTATAAAAGGAATCCCTCCCATCACCACAATCCTTTGCATCACAGCACAGCTGCAAGAAAGAGGCACACATTACACACAACTGACACACACAAACACACATACAACCTGCACACTAGCACACCCACCACACCAACCCCGACAACACAATCCCTACATACCACACACCTGCACACCCAACACCGCCAACACCTTGCACATCGCACACCATGGCCCCCAAGAAAAACCCCAAGTTCACAGAGAGTGAGTTGAAGGTCATGGTGGATGAAATCATCCGTGTAGAACCACATCTGTTTGGTACCCTAGTCCAGCAGACCACCTTGTCAACCACAATGTGGGACAGGATAGTGACCAGAGTGAATGCTTCAGGGACCGTGCCACGCACCAAACACGATATTCAGAGGTGGTGGCACGACCTCAAGGCAAGGGTGAAAGGCATCAGGGCCAAGAATCACCTGCGGGAACACCAAACTGGCGGTGGCCCTCCCATGGATCCAATACCATACACCCAATGGGAGGAGAATTTGCTAGCCACACTGCACCCTGAGAGCCTGGAAGGAATAGATGAGGGAGTGGAGGCTGGTAAGTACAAACCAATGACCACCATAACACTGTAATGTATGTCGTGCCTTGCACAACTGCTAAGACACATCTCCCAGTCTCCAATCCATGAATGTGGATCACACAGTCACCCAATTGTGAACCCCCAGGGCTCAAATGCACCCACCATGATCAACCACAAATGTAGCCTCCTACGTTCCCAGGCATGCATGTGGTCAAGCAGCTAACACCACAACTCCCAACAGGCCCCCATGTCCACAGGGAGGGTGGGTAGATGGGTGGGTGGGTGGATGAGAGGCCAACACTACAAATCCCAATAGGCCCCGATGTCCATAGGGAGGGAGGGTGGGTGAGAGGCCAGCACTACAACTCCCAACACGCCCCAATGTCCACAGGGAGGGTGGGTGGATGAGAGGCCAGCACTATAACTCCCAACAGGCCCCCATGTCCACATGGGTGATTGGGTGAGAGGCCAGCACTACAACTCCCAACAGGCCCCCATGTCCACAGGGAGGGAGGGTGGATGAGAGGCCAGCACTACAACTCCCAACCGACCCCATGACCACTTGAGAGGTCAGCACGACAACTCCCAACAGGCCCCCCTGTCCACATTGAGGGTTGTTTGAGAGGCCAGCACTACAACTCCCAACAGGCCAACATGTCCACAGGGATGAGAGGCCAGCACTATAACTCCCAACAGGTCCCCATGTCCACAGGGAGGGTGGGTGGGTGGGTGGGCGAGAGGCCAGCACTACAACTCCCAGCAGACCCCCTTATCCACAGGGAGGGTGGGTGGGTGAGAAGCCAGCACTACAACTACCAACAGGGCCCCATGTCCACAGGGAGGGTGGGTGAGTGAGAGGCCAGCACTATAACTCCCAACAGGTCCCCATGTCCACAGGGAGGGTGGGTGGGTGGGTGGGTGAGAGGCCAGCACTACAACTCCCAGCAGACCCCCTTATCCACAGGGAGGGTGGGTGGGTGAGAAGCCAGCACTACAACTACCAACAGGGCCCCATGTCCACAGGGAGGGTGGGTGAGTGAGAGGCCAGCACTACAACTCCCAACAGGTTCCCATGTCCACAGGGATGGGTGGGTGGGTGAGAGGCCAGCACTACAACTCCCAACAGGCCCCCATGTCCACAGGGAGGGTGGGTGGGTGAGAGGCCAGCACTACAACTCCCAACAGGCCCCCATGTCCACAGGAAGGGTGGGTGGGTGGGTGGGTGAGAGGCCAGCACTACAACTCCCAACAGGCCCCCATGGCCACAGGGAGGGTGGGTGGGTGAGAGGCCAGCACGACAACTCCCAACAGGCCCCCATGTCCACAGGGAGGGTGGGTGGGTAAGAGGCCAGCAGTACAACTCCCAACAGGCCCCCATGCCCTCAGGGAGGGTTTGGGTGAGAGGCCAGCACTACAACTCCCAACAGGCCCCCATGTCCACAGGGAGGGTGGGTGGGTGGGTGAGAGGCCAGCACTACAACTCCCAACAGGCCCCCATGTCCTGACCAAGAGCTAAATGGAGTCCCCCCACCATGTGCTGACCAGTGCATCTCCCTCTTCACACTTACAGGTGGGTTGCCATCTTCACAGGGAGGGGTGGGTGTGAGGGGGAAGTCTGTACTCCAAATACAAATGTACACCCTCCACCCTCATTATTGCAGCTAGGAGCAACACAACACATGGCTTCGTAATAACTCCATGGTGAAAATGTGACATAAAACATGGGACAGGTGAGCACGCAGTGCCTGCATACTGCATTCGTCGAACAACAAACAAGTACCATATGTCCACATAGGGACCCACAAATAAAAGACCTTAGGACACATGGAAGAGAAGTGTCACATCTGCACACATCAAAGAACTTGCAAGGGGAAACTCAGACATGGTGGCAGTCCACACAATCCATGTAGTAGGCAGTCTGTGCATGATGTGAGACTTGACATTGCCACAACAGCAAGTACAATGTCTGTCCTGCCACAAGGCACATGGATGCAATGTCCAAAGCTTGTCACTAACACAAGGTAGACCATCCACATGAAAGACCAACACATGCCTCTTATGACAGTGACTAGACCAGGTACAGTAGCAAGGTAGGTTGTCCACAGCCCTGGTGAACATGCCCTACTCCACTTTGCTGAACACCACCAACAATGTCAAAATGACTCCAATACTACACAGAGTCCAGGGGTACCAACCAATAGCAGAACAGCACTACACATATCCAAGTATTGTCTCCCTACCCCCACACCACCATAATGCCCAGTACTATGTGCCACACCAATGTGATGACATCAACAGCCATGTCCTGAATCCCTAGGAAATTGTAATGTAACAACAACAAACCTGTCATGTCCACAGCATTGATTTAAAAAATGTTGTCCCTCAGGTGACCGAAAACTGACAGGAGAAGCCAGCAACCGCCAGCACCAATCGCCTCCATCCCAGCATGGACACTCTGGTGATGATTCCCTGGACACCTCGGATGCGGAGGGCGGTGCCGGTCCGCATACACTCCCTGGGCCATCAGGCTCCCCGGACATCCCTGCCCCCACCACCTTGGCCAGTGGAACCACAGCAACTTCTGCCATTGTGACCTGTGCAGCTAACACCACCACCACCACCACCAGTCCTGCCTGTGCCACCCTCCCTGACCCATTGGACGATGCCAGATCATCAACATCACAGGCTAGCAGGGAGAGTGGATGGGTGAGGACATAGGTGAGGACACAGGTTCCGGACAGGAGGGCAGGTGCAAGGCCTGGTGGGGGACAAGACCCACCCAATCCTAGGACTGAGACCCTGGATCTCATTTCAAGAGTGCATGCATCGTACGAGCTGTCGCAGGCACAGGCGGATTGTGAGCGGCAAGACTCACTTGAGACCCACCAGCTGTTGAGGTCCATGGACAACCGTATGGGACAAATAGTGGACCTCATGGGCCAGCAAACATCTGTTTAGAGCAAGTGGTTATCCCGCAACACACCACCTCCCCCTCCCGAAGTGGCCAGCGGGACAGGACACCACCACTACCACCATTACCTGAGGCCACTGACAGGGAGGTGTCCCCCGTACAACCTGCCCCCACAGCTGGGTCCACTCCGGCTTGAAGGCAGATGGGCCGTCCGAGGCTGTATCCAGGACAGAGCAGTGGCAATGTACCAGCCACCCGCCAGAAGAGAGGCCGGCACTGACTTCAACATACCTTGAGCCTGGCATTCACTCTGTGAACTATCTTGCCCCACAATGCCATGCATTGGCACATGTCTGTTGGACTAGGTTTACACCACACAATGTGGTATCTACACGGTGGAATCATCTGATATGACCTTCAACTCACTCTTCACCTCCACCACCATTTTGTAAATAGGTACTGACACAAATACCCCCTGTAAATAAACACCACGGAAATACTCAAGGGTGTGTGACCTCCATGTTTCAAACACAGGTTTGACTTAGTAGTTGTCATTACCAGGTGCAGGGATCAATGTTCTTCAGAATCATGGCTCTGTGGGAGTGACCTAGGGATAATGAGAGAACATCAAGCACAGGTCAGGAAACTGAATCACACCCATCACACCACACCACACTGCAACATCCCACAAACCACACTCATCACTAAGTAAGCGGATCACAGGACATACATCAGGGAGCATTGCATGTACACCATCTCCCACACCCATTTGCGAACAGAACATAACAGAACAGGCAGCATTCACACACCACATCCACACATCACCAGCAAACCTACATCATGCATTGAACAGCATCACAAGACGTGCTTACTCACATTCAAGGAAAGTAGCGGTCAATGAGCTGACGTCTCTGGTCCACACCTTCTTCCTCCCCACTATCGTCATCACTGGACATGGTTGAGATGGGAGGCGGAGCAACCTGTTGATCTGCACGGTCCATAATGATTTCAATGTTCTTGCTCAAGGCCAGGTTGTGGAGCATGCAGCAGGCAACCACGATTTTGCATACTTTGCCGGGTGAGCATTGCAGGGCCCCTCTGGTTTTATCCAGGGAGCGAAACCTAGACTTCAGAAGTCCAAATGTACGTTCCACTACCCGACGTGTCTTCCCATGGGCCTCATTTTAGCGCATTTCCCCTGGGGTAGTTGGATTCCGTAGGAGGCTCAGCAGCCACGGCCGGTTGGGGTACGCAGAGTCACCTATGTGGGGGGATGACAGACACATACATCAGTACCAGTACTGGTAGGAACAGCATGGCACTCATACAACACAGTAGTCATCACAGCACACTCACCTACAAGCCACACATGATCTTGACGCAGATTAGCCATCAATTGGGGGCCAATGCTGCTCCACAGGATGTGGGAGTCATGTGCTGATCCCGGAAATCTGGCACACACATGAGAGATGATGTTGTCAGCCAGGCACACCACTTGCACATTGATTGAATGGTAGTTCTTCCGATTGCGATAGATGGGTTCACGTGCCTGGGGTGGGACTAGACCAATATGTGTGCCATCCATGGCAGCCACTACGTGTGGAATGTGGCCCAGGGCATAGAACTCCGCCTTTCACTGCTGCCAAATCTGCTGGACGTGGGAAATGGATGTAACCATCCTTGTAACGCATCATGGCTTCAAGCACATCCCGCAGTACCATGCTAAACATGGATTGGGACATCCCCCCGGCATGACCAACTGTGTACTGGAATGTGCCCGTGGCAAAGAAGTGAAGTGCCACCATCACCTTTGCTGTGGGTGTAATTGCTCCAGGATATGCCATGTGTGGCTGCAGGTGCGGTGCCAATTGTGCAACAAGGTCCAGCAATGTTGGTCGGTCAAGCCGGAATTTGCGGATCACCTCCTCTCCTATCATGTCCTCCAGCATAGGAGCCCTCCTGTATGGGAGTAGATGTGAACAGATGTCAATTGTACAACACAGCACAGCTGAACCTTACTATCACATCTTGAACAACACACCACAAATAATCCATGTTGCAGACACTGATTGTATGTTGACGTGACAGAAATATAAGGCACTACAGACACAATGTTCACCCACAAACAACATCCTGTTAGCAAATGTGACAATGGTACGGTCACACTTGTTTCAAGCACAGCCGACATCACATGACGAAGTGCGCATGTGTTGACAAGCATCCCCACAGACACACATGGATGTGCACTCACAAAACGAACCTGGAACACTCCCTCCTTGTCTTCATGCACCCATGAAACCACCAACAATGCTGTGCATGCTCACATGACAGGGATTGACATTCAACATACGACACACAGACGAATACACTGAATGCATGTATCCCCCATCATTACTTCTTGCACACACAAAACACACACTCACAACTGGATCAAACTGTGGGTGCACAGCCTTAATGGACTTTGTCGATGTGTACACTTACAAACGTGTGATCTCAAAGCCAAGATGTCACCACATTGCTGTTGCACATCTGACGCAATTTGAGGTCACATCACTGTCCTTTGACAACCACTGTCAATGTAAATAGTATGATTACACATGCAACACATGGACATTGATGTGACACATGGACACGGTCCATTTACATAACATGCTGAGGGTTGATACATTCCGGACATCCCCTGACACACATGGACAACTATTATTATTAGATGAGTGCGGAGACATGCAGCGTGTCTACACACCGCGTCACGCACGCCAACCGCCATCACAGGAAATGGACCTTACTACTGCAATCGTGCGTATCTTTGTCTGCATGGGGAAGGTCCATCGCAGTCACAAACCGCCAACCACATGTGCGCGCTACCGCGATGGCGCATCATTTGAAAATCAACGCTCACTGGCATCGAAATGGCAGAGCACGCATTCCGCGGGGGCGGGGCAGGCTAACAGATACATTTGACTGTACAAGTGGAAATGGCAGTTGGTATCCCCCCATTCAGTCACATAGCGGCACCTACCGCCGAGTCCTTGCGGTTACCTACTGCCGGGTCTGGGCGGTTACCTACCGCTGGGTCCAGGCGGTTACCTACACATCAGTGAAATCAATACACATATTGGCACCCACCGCCCGGACCCTGCGGTAGGTAACCGGCCAGACCCGGCGGTAGGTAACCGGCCATGGCCATCCATGCCACGGTGACATCAATACACATATTGGCCCCCACCGCCCGGACCCTGCGGTAGATAACCAGCCAGACCCGGCGGTAGGTAACCAGCCATGGCCATTCATGCCATGGTGACATAAATACACATATTGGCACCCACCGCCCGGACCCTGCGGTAGGTAACCGGCCAGACCCGGCGGTAGGTAACCGGCCATGGCCATCCATGCCACGGTGACATCAATACACATATTGGCACCCACCATCCGGACCCTGCTGTAGGTAACCGGCCAGACCCGGCGGTAGGTAACTGTCTGGACCCAGCGTTAGGTAACCGCATGGACCCAGCGGTAGGTAACCGCACTGACCCTGCGGTGGGTGCCGCTATGTGACTGAATGGGGGGATACCAACTGCCATTTCCACTTGCACAGGCAAATTTAGCTGTTAGCCTGCCCCGCCCCCACGGAATGCGTGCTCCGCCATTTCGATGCCAGTGAGTGTTGATTTTCAAATGATGCACCATCACGGTAGTGCGCACATGCGGTTGGCGGCGTGCGACCGTGAGGGTCCTTACACATGCAGCCAATGGAAAAAGGTACAGCTGGATGCGTAAGCGATTTCTAAAAAAGCGGAAGCCGTGCACCGCCACAGCGGGGCCAGTCATTGGCTCATTTTGAATGAGGCAGCCCAGGAACACCAATTGCTGATGACGTGTGCCACTGAAATCAGCTCAGGGCCCTATAAATATGTGGGTTTGAGCACCACACATTCACTGTTCCAGCCACTGCTGCCTGCACCCATCACCTCGACCTGCTGCTGCTGCCCACTCCACCAACTGCTGCCTGCTCCCATCACCTCGACCTGCTGCTGCTGCCCACTCCACCAACTGCTACCTGCACCCATCACCTCAACCTGCTGCTGCTGCCCACTCCACCAACTGCTGCTGTTGTGCCAGTGTCCTGGACCTTGCCATGGCGAGAGTTGGACAGATCCGTCCATTCAGTGCAGAGGAGCTGTAGGTCCTTGTGGACGGTGTGCTCTGCCACTATGAAAGGCTCTATGGTCCCCCAGGACAGGTGGTAAGTGCAGTGGGGAACATGTTGGTGTGCATGAGGTGGTCCCTGACTCCTGGCCTCTGCAATCTGGGAGGTGTTCTGTGGGAGTCAGTGTGGGTATGCCCCAGCAGCCCAGGCACGTTGTGATGTGTTCCTGGTTCTGGCACTGACTGATTGACCTCTATGCTGCAAATTGTTAACTTTGAGGAGTGGCAAACATGACATGTGTAGGCTTGCGGCTATACTGGGTCACAACTGATCACATATATCTTGTGGGTGTGTACCACACCTGCTTTGCATGATGTCCGTCCCATACGTTGTACTGTGCATGGCTGAAGACAGATACCTGTAACTTCTATCTGTGTGAACAGCCAACTGTTCACTGACTAGCCCCCTCTTGTCTCCCATTATGGTAGGTCAAGCTGCACCATCGCAAGGCCGTGTGGAGGGCCATAACACGTGATGTACGGGCAGTGGGGGTGTGCAACAGGCGACACATACACTGCCACAAACGGTGGGACGATATCTCCAGGCTCAACAAGAATGTGGCGGACATGACACTGGGGCTGATTCCAAGATCAGGCCGTCTTCAACTACATACCATGACCCCTCTGATGCTGCGTATCATGGATGTGACACATCCTGACCTGTCTGCACGGTTGAGAGGGGAGCAGCAGCAATCTAGCGGTAAGCACACTGAATGGGTCTGTGACTTGGGACTGCAGGCATGTATTGCTGGTCAGACACAGTAGTGACATCCGTGGTGTATATGGTGTGCTGTTATTGCATGTTGGTGGCATTAACGGAGTGAGAGTTAGCATCCACGTCAGCCAGTTGCACATACCAATTGCATTGTAGTGCAGGAGCCCAGTGTCGCAGGGATTCCGTTCTCATACAGAACTGTGCATAGAGACTTGGAACCTCAGTGAATTGGGTGTGCCAAAACTCACCTTAGTACCCAAAATCCCCTACCAGACTAGCTACAGTGTCTCATTGGTGATCACAAACCCCCAATGCTTACACAAACCAGAACATGGACTTAGTACACCTCAGGTAACGTGGAACACATGAACACTCTTTCGTTATACAATCATTTCAATCAAGAACAAGGAGTAAAAGAGGACACGTGCATATTTGAAATGTTTATTCACTAATGTAGTCTTCTCAGATGCAGTATCTTAGCTAATACAAGCAAACATATTATAAGAAACAAAGTAATCAGCATAGTCACTAGTCCATAGAACACAAAAGGTGAAAGCATGGTATAATGCTAAACCGAATAGTGTTCAGTAACACCTAATTCTCACCCTCCCTAGCTAGTATATTGTATTATATCTAAGAAGGTATCTTTGAGTTTGAAGCAGGGCGGCCCCATACCTCAAGATCCTAGTGGTAAGGGATCACATCATCTTCCACCAGCTCTCTGCATGCGAAGCATCATCAAGTGTGTTTCTATGCTCTTGTGCAAAGCAATATAAAACGCGCCTAAAGCCAGAATTTGGCCGCAGCTGCATGTATGTTATGTCTAGGAACGTGCGAAGATCAGACCTCACAACAACCACTGTGTTGAGATATCCTTGAAGGTTTCTGCACTCACTGTACAGACACAGCTCACCAAGCAAGGCTGATATCAGAGTAACAACATATTATTCTTGCATGAATAAAACCATTCTACTAGTCACAAAGCTAAAGCAACAGCTATGTGTCATGTGCAGAAGCAGCAGAAAGGTAAAATGGTGTTTAAACTCCTAATAAACTCATGCTAATTTAACACAGCATATAGGCAAAGTATATCTATATGACACCCTCCCTTGATCCGAGCATGGATAAGATAAGATAAGATAAGAGACTCAATTTTGAAATGCAGAGTTCAATGAAATAGTCAGTTCAAATTCGAGTAGGTGAGAAAAAATATTTTAGTCAGACAAAAAACCAAAATCTCACCAGCATGACAATTTAGTGTTCACTGTTATTAAAATCAATAGGTCCGATAACAAAAATGTCCATTATAATTAAAAAAACAAAAACTGGAGAAAGTTTCATGATATCAAAGGCCTCGATAGGAGTCAGCCTAACACTGAGTATGCAAAATAAGCAGCAACTGCTTCCAAAAGGAAGTCACTGTTATCATCCGAAAATAACTCAGCCATCCAATTCAATAGTGAGAAAGAACATACATGCTCTTCAATTACCGGAGCCTCTAGCACCATCAGAGGACAACTCGGCGGGTTCTCAATGAAGCTGTGTACCAAGAAATCTAGCACCACTGCGAATATATTCCAACGACCCAGTATTCCATGCATCGCTGCAAAGGCCATAATCCCTCCGTCAGAACAAAGCAATTCATGAGCAACTAAGGGACTCATGAGATGATTAAAATCCACTTCAGGAGACACAAATCCAGGGTCCAGTCGAAATCGCAGCTCAGGCAATGAAAGACAGGCTGGACACAGGTGAAATAGGAAAATCGAAATGATAATCCATATGCTGCACTTAAAGTGGCGAGTGGCAGCGTACCATAGTATTCAAACATCCTGTTGCCAAACAGTGCTAACCGCGACTGCTCGTCTTGGAACACAGGACGGCCATCCATTTTGAATAAAACAAAATAGCACTAGAAAACCTGCAGCCAGCGCCAGCAAAACGGAAAATCCACCAAACAGGCTGGAAAAGATCGAATGGAAGAAAGCAGGAATGACTCCAAATATCTTTTGTAAAGAAGTCACAAGACCACTGCTCACTACTTTAAAAAAGAGCGCCAGACCCGATGTGGAGGATGCGTTAAAGATAGTATGAATCAGCTCACCGAAACGCAATGGTAGGTCAGTATTTAATAAAGCATGCACTTTTGTGCAGGTGTTAGCTACGTGAAGGACAAATGTTTCACGAGCAGATGTCAGGGCAACTTCTGTTTGTGACAATAGAGCTCTTATTCGACTCATCTTATTGAACTCTGCTTTCAAGGTCGGAATCCTCGGCCAGATGGAAACATCCAAGTTCCCATGCGTGGGTGGATACAACACATTTTTACAGCAAACCACACGCTTACTGACTAACTACATAAGCTATGCCTTTTAATAACCCACAGCAATCTTCTTTATTTAAAAGTAAATAACTACCGTTT
The DNA here is from genome assembly GCF_964263255.1 of Lissotriton vulgaris. Taxonomy (NCBI): domain Eukaryota; kingdom Metazoa; phylum Chordata; class Amphibia; order Caudata; family Salamandridae; genus Lissotriton; species Lissotriton vulgaris. The sequence continues at coordinate 1,701,715,645 of NC_141694.1, read as the reverse complement.
GCTAGTAAAGTGTAAGTGGGGACAATAGCGGGCACGGGTGTACCTTTTAAAACACATGCTAAATTAGGCCGTTCCTGATTACAAGAGCCATGCAATTGTATGTGTCTACACATTAATGAGTGATCTGGTGTTTCCGTGCACTCCTCACCTTTCAGATAAACCTCTTTTCCGTCCCTAAGGCATCTGTAAGCGAAAGGGAGCGACCAGGCTTCATGTGAATAGGAGCTACCAAGTGGCTCGTACCTACCAATGGCAAAATATTTCATGCAATTTGTAAACTGGAAAAGTGCAAATGGTAAAGTTATTAACCCATGAATAAGACACGTAGCAGTAGTGGCCTCTGCCACTGAGAAAGGTAAAGACTCCAATCGCTCAATGTGTAACATGGAAAAAGACGCATCTCTCATTGAAAGCAAACGTTGCTTATCAGTTAAATTAAATGGGGAAAAAAGAGACGTGACATTCATGTAATTCCAAGGCACTTTCCCGGCCTTCAGTGTCTGCAGGGTCCAGGCAAACTGCATAATAGGACGCAATTGATTTTGACCATGGTACAAAACAGACACATCATCCTGTACAATTTCAACAACAGATGACACAATATTATCCAATGTGTAGATGCGGGAAGAAAGTGTGTTAATGCTATTATCCATTACTGCAAGCACTTTCTCTAAATTAGCTTGATCAATAGCCCTAAGGCGGGTAGCCGCTTCAATCTGCGATGTTTTCCAGAATTCATTATAAACGACAAATATCCATCTTCTAGATCTACCTCTTGCCGGGCCTTTTATGAAATCATTCGAATCAACATCGTCAGTCAGTTTAGACAAATGCAGTTTGACTGACGCCATTGTAGAGTGTTTGAGCCAATTCTAACACAATTTGCCTACTGAATAAGTGGTAACAGAATGGTCACTCTCAAAACGGGGATCTACCCTGACCTGTGTAAAGCCATCAGCCAGACCCAAAAAACGATGCTGGCACGAATCTGCACTTCTGTGCCACATCAACCAACCCTGGGGATCCAAACTGGATATGTTAATGGACGAATTTAGCAATAGAGTTTGCAACTCTCTAATCGAAAATGTTGTTGAATTTTCCCAACCTGAATATTCTTCCAAATCAGGGACGGAAGGTGTAATTAATTTTTTAGAAGTAGCCAATCCAAAGCATGTTGTCTGTGAGATGGTAGGATTCTAAAACAACATATGATTCGGGATGAGACATGCACGGTGCAAAGCCTCAGTGCCTTGTACCTGCCAACTTTTAGAACCCCAAACTGATTTAAGGTCAATGGTTTCCTTCCACAACTCGTAGCCTCCAACAGCCAGCTGGTCTAGAAAGGACTTCGAGTACAATAACTTAGTATCGGTAAGTCTGACTTTGGACATGGATTTTTCTGTCATTCTAAAATAAAATGAAGCGGGATTGGACTGATTAAAATCAGTAAAATAAGTGTACTTTTTCCAAAATGTACTAGAGCTGCCTCGTAATGGAGCTGAGCAATGCTCCCACTATGTATAATTTACAGTACCCCTCCTAGAATTAGTTTTATGTAGGTAGTGATTGCCAAAATGTTGGAAGCGAAACAAATCACCATAATTAGCAGATTCTAAATATAAATCTTCAGCATCAAAGGCAACATAATATTTCAAATCAGCAAACAAAGCCTCTACGGCCTGAACATCCCAATCATCAGAACGTATGTTTTGTTTAACCACATCCCCCATGTTAACTCTAAGCACATTAGGGACATTTATAACTTCACTGGGCCCATGGATTTGAAATTTAACAGCATCCCAGACTATCCCATCCAGGACAGGCCAAGCAGTGATGTTAACAAAAGCCAAGTCTCTCTTCAATCTGTGGGCAGAATGTGACGAGGAATGGGGCGCCAATGTTCCATTCAGATGTCGAATGCATGTTCTCTCCTCGACATAGTGTCCATTAATGAATTGGAAAAAATAAAACACAAAACCAATTGACATAAAAAGGTATAGTGAAAAAAGCCCCAACTAAATGTAAATCCAAGGGGGAATCAAAAAATGTTTTTTAAACAATTTTGCATAGGCCCTAATCCTTGTGGGCTTTCCTGAAGTGCGTGAAACAGTGTCAAATGAAAATCTGGATTCTGTGGCCAAACGAGTTTGCAAATCAGGCATCGATAAGTCAGTTGGGTAGGTGTAGTCAGTTTCATCAAGGTTAGGACCAGGCAATGCACTCAGTAAAACACTAGAAACTGCAGGCATGTCAAGGGCCACCTCTGGCACATGATCCGAAGTAGTGGCCAATACAGAATTTCCCACCATCGAAGGACATGAGACTGCCGGTGTCATGCTAAGAAGAATCAGCCACTCTGTGTATCTTGACATTGTCAATGGAGATATGCCTGTTTTCTTTACGACCGGGAAGTGGTGGTAAAAAGACTGTTCTTGTACCCTTCACACCAAGCACAGGAAATGGAGCACGGTTTGAGGGACCAAATTCCTTCTTGTTATCGATCTTCTCCCCAACCAGTTCTCCAACTTGGGGTAGCCAGCCAACTACCGGGATCTGCAACGCATCATCCGAAGTGGAGGGCAAATGTTCCTTAGCAAGACTGTCACTTGTCTTTTGTAGAGTCTGTAAAACATTGCAATGCTCATCTACGTCAAAGGAGGCAGCAACAGCCACCGAGTCTAGACCGTCAAGGTCCGGTGCATACATCTTGATACCAAAGAGCATTTCGTATGGGGTCCACCGACCCAGAGACCTTCTAGGGAGATTATTAAGAGCACGCTGCACGCCATTGAGATGGTCCAGCCAGTTTCTGCCAGTGCCTATAACTCGAGCTGTCAGTGATTGCTTTAAGTCACGGTTCATTCGTTCCACAACACTATTACCCTCAGGTCGGTATGGAGACAAAAACTTGACTTGGACCCCCATCGAAGCCATGGCATCCCTATACGCCTTAGAGGCAAAAGCAGGACCCTGATCCGAATGGAAGGTACCACAGGTAAAAATCCCTACAAAGACACACGAATCCCTTATGACAGTCCGTGAATCAGCGCTGTGATGAGGCCACACCCATACAAAGCGTGTACATGAATCAACTGCTTCTAAGATGTACTTATACGCAGTATCAGAAGAAAAAGAACTGCAGTGATCTAAATAAACACAACCTAATGGTTTATTAGAAATGAACAACTGTGTGTGGGGCGGGCGTGTAGCAGTCGAAGGCTTAATCTGCTGGCCAATGTCTCTTAGAAGGACATAGTCACGCGTCTGTTTGTACAGTCCCCGCCACCAAAAACGCTGTTGTAATTGAGACACAGTGGCTGAAACGCCCATATGCGTAGACGCAACACCTTCATGGGCCGCTGTGATCAAAGTATGTCTGCGTTCCGAGTTGGGAATCAATCTCTCCCCAACTTCAGGAATTTTCACAAAAGGAACCTTATTGGGACTTAAGTGGTATGTGTACTTCGAAGGGAATCCCATAGGATATTTACTTCCCTTCTCAGTAGCAGCAACAGCCGCCAAGATATCATCATCAATCTTACTTTAGGACCGTGTAACTGCGGCAACTAAATATGTCGATACTGCTGATTTCGCTGCATCATCAGCAAGCGAGTTGCCAACAGCGAGAACTCCCATTGGCTGATGACCGAGAGTATGAATTACAAACACGAGTGGCAACTGCTCTTTAAGCTCAGCCACTAGGACCCAGATCCTTTTATGTTTTATTGTGCTACCCTTGGAATCACGAAAATCATTCTGAATCTAAAAGAACAAGTTTTCATTGTAAGACTGGACACAGTAGTAAGAATCACTTACAATAAGTGTTGTCACACTGGGATCTGCGTAATCCAATGCAAGCATCAGAGCACGAAGCTCCGCCAATTGTGAGGTGCAGTCCCCTAGAGTCTGCGTGTGCACGACTCTGGACTTGAACTCATCGTTCACCATGGCACCTACCACAATGGCGCATGCGGAAACATAGGGGTGTTTAGAACCATGCGCAACCTGCGCCGAACCATCAGTGTATATGATGCAATGGAAGTCCTCCAAAGGCCCCATAGCCAAAGGTGCAGGATGAACAAATTCATATTGCAAAAACTCCTGCGACCGTAAGGAGGCATCAAAAATAAACGTGATATCCGGAGACGTCAATGATGCTGCCCATTGTATCCACCGAGGGTGCAAAGCTTTAGAATTAGGTACACTGGCTTTCGTACCTCCTTCCAAAGCAGGGCACGGGGTAGCAACCAACATGCGTTTTCCCTGTGACAGAGCGCGTTCCTTCAGAATCGCCAACTGTACAGTCGTCAAAACTTTCTTCACAGTTGAAAATCGCATTTCAGCCGAAGTGTACAAGTGTGACTTGTAAGCAATAGGTACTGTGTCTCCTTCGTTAAAAGTAAGGTATGTGAAACCCACCGTCCCAGGGATGATCCTTATCACCAGGTTGGTGTGGTTGTCACGAGTCAATAAGTATTTAGAAGCGAGCAGATCAGCCTGCAAAGATTGCAGCATAGCTGAGTGCTCCGGCAGCCAGTTTGATTTGGTAAAAGTTGGTTGTATCAAAGCATACAAAGGCTTGATACGCTGGGCATATTCAGGTATGTATGTCCTCCCGAAATTTAAAAATCCCAGCAAAGACTGTAATTTTTTCTGCGTTGTCGGAGCTCGCAGTTGTGGGCATTTCTCCAAGAAGTGAGGAGCTAATTCTCGACCTTCATTATTGAGCTCGTAGCCCAGAAACAACACTGTGTACTCCCCAATGTGCGATTTTGCAAAGTTGAATTTGTAACCGAAGTCCGCAAAGCTACAAATTAAGCGGTCAACTCGACACAGATGCTCCCAAAGTTCGTCATCTGTGAGATAAATATAATCTACATACGAACAAGCATCTGGGTCAACTCTCTCCAAGAGAGATACTATGCGGGCAGCAAACACTCCAGGACTATTCTTGTAGCCCATCGGCAAACGTTTGAAATGTTATTTGACTCCGCCGCAAGAAAAGGAGGTCCATTGGGAACTCAGACCATCCAAATGGTGGGCATAAAAACCATTGGAAATGTCAAGCGTAGTTTTAAACGGCTTACGCACAAGACTATCCACTAAAGCAGAGCCGTGAGTATTCTGTACTGCACAGGTACGGCAATGCGAGTTTAAGTGCCGGTAATCCAATACCAAACGTTATGAACCGTCAGGCTTGGTCACAGTAAAAAGAGGATTATTCATTGGTGACACTCAAGTTTCAATCACTCCTTGATATTCCAATTGTTCAAGGATTTCCGCAATGGAAGCCTTAGCTTCACGCTTTATGGGATATTGAGGTTGAGGCTGTGGCATAGACCGCAAAGGAATCTCGTGGTGTGGGGAAAATTTATCCCAACCACAGTGGGTACGGTAAAGAGCCGGCGCGAGGGCTTTAGCCCACTCTTCTGCAAAATTCAGCGCATGCTCCTTCGAGACAGTGTGCGCGAAACTAGAGAGGATTACCTCCTCCCCTCTTGGAGCCGCGAGCACAAAAGGTGGGGGCCAGTCAGCCTCCGCTAACAAAATGTCATATGTAGTTGTAAGATTCTCCCCAACGTACCCCTTTTATGGTACGTTGAATGTCACTTTTAATGAATAAGACTATTTCATAAAGTCTGTCAGGGGGAGCTACTCTAGTGTCAGCTGTCTCCACGACAACATAACGGTCAGTCGCTGTCACCTTCAGTAGTGGACGCAGGGCCTCTTGCACTATGGTAATCTCCACCACGCTGTCCAGCAAGGTCAGAGCCCATGTCTGATTCCGAAGCTGCGTTCTCACTATCTGTAGCATATCTCGCTGTTAAAGCGGCGACTTTCTTTTTCTGAAACTGGGGTCTCTTCGGTGTAGAATCGTCCTGCCGCCTCCTCCACCACCGTTCAAAAAGCCGATGACTCCTGAAAAGAACGAGGAGAGCGTTGATCAGAAACATAAAAAAGGTTCACATGATTTTATCATTGCGCGATTGCGCAAGTCATAAACACGTTCTGTGGGCGCAGGCAATGAAGATGCAGGACGAGACTCCTGTTTCTGTTGTTGTTGTTTCTTTCCCTGGTTTTGTTTTTTCGGCCAATTTAGTTTTTTGGTCTTGGGCTGTTCGTCAGTTTCTGACTTCTGCCCTTGGGGTTGTTTTTTCTCCTTAGTAGAAAAAGGCTTAAGACCCCTACTATTGCGGCCCACGGTTTTATAAGCCGCCACAATAATCCTCACCAACTGTCGGGGTTTGTCGGCATCGGGAATTGCCTGCAAAGCATTGGCAACCTGAAAGTTCACCGCATCCCCCTTGACATTAGCAAGTATGAGATCGGAAACCACATCAAAGGTGGCACAATGGCGCATACCCAATTCAACCGCAGCCTCAGGTCCGTGCTCATCCTGAACACGTTTAAGGACCGTCGGCAGGACAGTCACAGATGGAGTGCCGTAACACCTCTTGTAGCCCGCCACAAATGCCTTACCCCAGGTCTCACAGTCACCGATTTCAGGGGTCAAGTCTTTCGGTAAGCTAATTGTCAGAATCCTGTGTTTTTCACCAGGAGTCGTGTTAGGAAATACTGCTTCCAGCTGGTCAAACTTCTCGGCAAGCAAGAAAGGAAAATCATCCTTTTCTTGGGGGCGCTTGCCCATCACAGCATTGACCATAACGGGACTGAGTTCCATTCCGCCCTGTCCGGCAGGAAGCGCCGCACCACCCGGGGCCCCGCCCTGGAGATTACGGGTAATGTATTGCACTAACGACCTAATCACACTAATTGCGACTACATGTAGTCGTCTTAACTCAACCACGGTACATGCCCCGTGTTGAGGATGAGGTGTAAATCCAGCCAAAACAGGCCAATTTGTGCCCAGAATGGACAAAGGACCTAACCTCGGAGCTGCTAAAGTATGGGGTAGGGCGCCATCAAGCCAAACACGATGCTGCCAAGTATCTATAGGAATCTCCTGTACCCTATACGGTGCATATTCCTGGGGCACAGCCGTGGGAGTGTACGTGTCGAAAACACGAGAATTTGTGTTCATAGCTGGGAAGGTCACCCAGGAGAAGAAAATCTCATACCGGTAAACCACCTCTGCACTCACTACTATTATCACGGCCATGCCATCTTTGGGGACATTATAAGTCTGCAAATGATTGCGCACCGCAATGCGGCTATGTTGCGCAATGTCCACCGCGGCCATAGTGACACAGAAAGAAAGAGGTACAAAGTAATCTTTGTAACACAACTGGGTAGTGAGTCAAGGAAACAGTGTAGAAAGATTCAAGCTTGAAAAGACCTATGTAAATATAGGTAGGTTTGTCCGACACTACCGTTAACCGGAAACAATAGTGAACGGGTTATGGACTGAATGTTGTACTACTCAAGTATCATGTAATAAGACCACCAACGGTTGGGCGCCATGTCGCAGGGATTGCGTTCTCATACAGAACTGTGCATAGAGACTTGGAACCTCAGTGAATTAGGGTGTGCCAAAACTCACCTTAGTACCCAAAATCCCCTACCAGACTAGCTACAGTGTCTCATTGGTGATCACAAACCCCCAATGCTTAGACAAACCAGAACATGGACTTAGTACACCTCACGTAACGTGGAACACATGAACACTCTTTCGTTATACAATCATTTCAATCCAGAACCAGGAGTAAAAGAGGACACATGCATATTTGAAATGTTTATTCACTAATGCAGTGTTCTCAGACGCAGTATCTTAGCTAATGCAAGCAAACATATTATAAGAAACCAAGTAATCAGCATAGTCACTAGTCCATAGAACAGAAAAGGTGAAAGCATGGTATAATGCTAAAACGAATAGGGTTCAGTAACACCTAATTCTCACCCGCCCTAGCTAGTATATTATATTATATCTAAGAAGGTCTCTTTGGGTTTTTTAGCAGGGCAGCCCCATACCTCAAGATCCTAGTGGTAAGGGATCACATCATCTTCGACCAGCTCTCTGCATGCGAAGCATCATCAAGTGTGTTTCTATGCTCTTGTGCAAAGCAATATAAAACGCGCCTAAAGCCAGAATTTGGCCGCAGCTGCATGTATGTTATGTCTAGGAACGTGCGAAGATCAGACCTCACAACAACCACTGTGTTGAGATATCCTTGAAGGTTTCTGCACTCACTGTACTGACACAGGTCACCAAGCAAAGCTGATATCAGAGTAACAACATATTCTCGCATGAATCAAAACATTCTACTAGGCTCAAAGCTAAAGCAACAGCTATGTGCTGTGTGCAGAAGCAGCAGAAAGGTAAAATGACGTTTAAACTCCCAAAAAGCTCATGCTAATTTAACACAGCATATAGGCAAAGTATATCTATATGACACCAGGACATGCCATTCAGGTAGGTGGTCCCATGCCATCACATGTGTGGTGGGCTGCATGCACTTGCCATGTTTGTTTCATGTACATGTGTCACAGGGCCCACTAATTCTCTGACATGAGGATGTCTGGTAGGGGTGGCTCATGTGCAGGATGGGTGCTATATGTTGGTCAGCAGGGAAGGATGTTTGTATTATGTAATTTGTAGTACGTGGGTGTGGTACTTAGGTATACCTCTTTTCTCTCTCTTTCAGCTTTGGATGATGGCACTGACCCACATACGACGGAGCTTAGTGGTGGCAATGCATCTGGATCTGAGATCACACACATGCAAACTGAGACTGAAGAGAGCAGCCCCGGAGAGAGGGACATAACTATCCCTGAGGACTCACATGTGGAGACCCCATCGTCCTCATCTTCAGAGAGCGGTGGTGAGTCAGCACTGTTGTTAGACACAGGGAGTGGATAATCTACACCTTCAATAGGTACACAGCACACTGGGCCCACACTGCCACCAACTGCAACAAGTACTGCTCGTGTTCGCCAGAGTAGGGGGAGCAGAGTGGCCTTTGGTGCAGGCACCCCTGCTCCTGCCCCTGTGACACAAACTGCCCTTAGTGCTGAGGTGGTTGATCTGCTGCGCCAGCTGTGTGTAGGGCAGACAAACATGATGAATGCATTCCTGGACAACGACAGGAAGTTGGGGCAGGTGGTAGCATTCATGGAGGGGATGCATGGTGATGTTGCTGGTCTCCACAGAACAGTACAGTCCTTATCCAACACAGTGTCTGCAGCCATTCAACAGTCACATGGACAAGGTTTTATATCAGTTCCCCCGTCCACACCACTTACTGTCTCAGGGGAGAGTGACATTTCTGAACAGGCCTCATTTTCTGGGTATTGCACTAGAAGCAGGCACAGGCAGCAAGGCAGGTAACGGAGAGGCCACAGACACCATCCCCTAGGAAACGGAAATCTTTCACAGAACACGACATCAGCTACCCTGGAGTTGACAGACAGGATCCTCAAGGGGTGTTGGGGGACACAGATTCACAGGGCATACAGGCATACCCCTCAAAAAGTACTCCCAAGGCAAAGTCACATCTCATGGACAAGTCACACACCAAGGACAGGGCACCTCCCAAGGACAGGGCACCTCCCAAGGACAGGGCACCTCCACGGACAGGGACACTCCAAAGGACAGGGCACCTCCCAAGGACAGGGACACTACAAAGGACAGGGCACCTCCCAAGGACAGGGACACTACTAAGGGCAGGGCACCTCCCAAAGACAGGGACACTACAAAGGACAGGGCACCTCCCAAGGACAGGGCACCTCCCAAGGACAGGGCACCTCCCAAGGACAGGGACACTGCCAAGGACTGGGACACTCCCAAGGACAGGGACACTCCAAAGGACAGGGCACCTCCCAAGGACAGGGCACCTTCCAAGGACAGGGCACCTTCCAAGGACAGGGACCCTCCCAAGGACAGGGCACCTCCCAAGGACAGGGCACCTCCCAAGGACAGGGCACCTCCCAAGAACAGGGACACTCCCAAGAACAAGGACAGGGGCACTCCCAAGGACAGGGGCACTCCCAAGGACAGGGCACCTCCCAAGGACAGGGCACCTCCCAAGGACAGGGAGCCTCCCAAGGACAGGGCACCTCCCAAGGACAGGGCACCTCCCAAGGACAGGGCACCTCCCAAGAACAGGGACAATCCCAAGAACAGGGACACTCCCAAGGACAGGGACACTGCAAAGGACAGGGCACCTCCCAAGGACAGGGCACCTCCCAAGGACAGGGAAACGCCCAAGGACAGAGACACTCCAAAGGACAGGGACACTGCAAAGGACTGGGCACCTCCCAAGGACAGGGCACCTCCCAAGGACAGGGCACCTCCCAAGGAGAGGGACACTCCCATGGACAAGGCACCTCCCAGGGAGCAGGCAGATCCCAGGGCCAAGGCTTCTCCCATGGACAGGACATCCACCAAGGACAGGCAGCTATAACCCCTGTGTCCCCTGAAGTTGGTGTTAGTGAAGGAACATAAACCACATGTGTCAGAGGTGGAGTCGCCTCATACCTGTATTCCCATCCACACCCCGGTGAAGCAGAGGAAGGAGTACACTGTTGTTGCATCCCCCATTACACATGATGCAGAGGGCAGAAGGCAGGGCAAGAGCAAGCATCAAGCAGGGTCCAGCACATCCCCAGAGAGCAGACCCCACCAGCACATGATCCACCTTTGATGGGTGATGTTTCAGATAAGCCCGCACCACTTACCAGTCCAGTCATGTCCAGGGTGCCCTCACATATCCCAAAGAAACGGAAACACACACCAGTGACACCTGACCACCCCAATGTTGCTTCAGTACAGCTGTCCCCAGCTCCCAGAGCCACCCTGCCTCTTGGACCATAAAGCCCTGTGGCTCATCATTTCGGTGGTCCTAGTGGGTTAGCTGCAGTTCACTCATGTGTCAGATAGTGGCACTGTGTCTGTTGTTCGCTGTCATGCCTCATGTAGTAGCACTGTATCAGTTATGCCCTCTCCTTGTTTCAGGTACTGCCACTGTGTGTGTCCGCCACTCTCATGTCTCAGATGCTGGCAAGGCATTTGTTGGTCACAGTCCAGGGACATGTCCTGGCAGTGTGTCTGTGTCTATGGCTCATGTGTCAGTCACTAGAGCTGTGGCTGTCTCTCACACTCCTGTATCCGGTCTTGCCAGTGTGTCTGGGTCTATGGCTCATGTGTCAGTCACTAGAGCTGCGGCTGTGTCTCACACTCCTGTATCCCGTCCTGCCAGGGTGTCTGGGTATATGGCTCATGTGTCAGTCACTAGAGCTGTGGCTGTGTCTCACACTCCTGTATCCGGTCCTGCCAGTGTGTCTGGGTCTATGGCTCATGTGTCAGTCACTAGAGCTGTGGCTGTGTCTCACACTCCTGTATCCGGTCCTGCCATTGTGTCTGGGTCTATGGCTCATGTGTTAGTCACTAGAGCTGTGGCTGTGTCTCACACTCGTGTATCCGGTCCTGCCAGTGTGTCTGGGTCTATGGCTCACGTGTCAGTCACTAGAGCTGTGGCTGTGTCTCACACTCCTGTATCAGATCCTGCTACTGTGTCCGAAACTACGAGGTCCCACAGTCCACCTGATTCTGTGCTGTAAGGTGCAGTTACCATCACTAAAATCTCATTGTACTTGATGTCTGGACTGTCCATTGTAACCACCCTTGCATTATTATTGTCCATGGGACTGTCCAATTGACACACGTTCATGTGCTGCCTCAGATGGACCTGCTCTGTTGTGAACACTGCCCTGTTGCTGTTAGGATGCTGCATTGTGCCCTCTCATGTGCTGCCTCAGATGGACCTGCTCTGTTGTGAACACTGCCCTGTTGCTGTTAGGATGCTGCATTGTGCCCTCTAATGTGCTGCCTCAGATGGACCTGCTCTGTTGTGAACACTGCCCTGTTGCGGTTAGGATGCTGCAATGTGCCCTCTCATGTGCTGCCTCAGATGGACCTGCTCTGTTCTGTACCATGGACTGTTGATGCTCTTTGCCCCTCTCATGTGCTGCCTCAGATGGACCTGCTCTTTTGTCTCCACTGCCCTGTTGCTGTTAGGATGCTGCATTGTGCCCTCTCATGTGCTGCCTCAGATGTACCTGCTCTGTTGTGAACACTGCCCTGTTGCTGTTAGGATGCTGCATTGTGCCCTCTCATGTGCTGCCTCAGATGGACCTGCTCTGTTCTGTACCATGGGCTGTTGATGCTCTTTACCCCTCTCATGTGCTGCCTCAGATGCACCTGCTCTGTTCTGTACCATGGACTGTTGATGCTTTTTGCCCTCTCATGTGCTGCCTCAGATGTACCTGCTCCGTTGTGAACACTGCCCTGTTGCTTTTAGGATGCTGCATTGTGCCCTCTCATTTGCTGCCTCAGATGGACCTGCTCCGTTCTGTACCATGGACTGTTGATGCTCTTTGCTCCTCTCATGTGCTGCCTCAGATGTACCTGTTCTGTTGTGGACACTGCCCTGTTGCTGTTAGGAAACTGCATTGTGCCCTCTCATGTGCTGCCTCAGATGGACCTGCTCTGTTCTGTACCATGGACCGTTGATGCTCTTTGCCCCTCTCATGTGCTGCCTCAGATGGACCTGCTCTGATCCGTACTATGGACTGTTGATGCTCTTTGCCCCTCTCATGTGCTGTCTTAGATGGACCTGCTCTGTTCTGTACCATGGACTGTTGATGCTCTTTGCCCCTCTCATGTGCTGCCTCAGATGTACCTGCTCTGTTGTGAACACTGCCCTGTTGCTGTTAGGATGCTGCATTGTGCCCTCTCATGTGCTGCCTCAGATGGACCTGCTCTGTTCTATTCAGTGTGCATGCTCCTGCTTACTCACAAAGTCAACCTCTGTGCTGTGCAATAAAGCAAGTTAATGCTGTGCTGTGGTTTATCTGTGTCATTCCTGGTTGTCTCCTTGCATTGTTGATATATTGCTGCTGTCGTACATGCTGTGTCTGCCACTTTAGTATAAACAAACAGTGGTCCGAGACCTATTATTTTTAAACATGAAAAATCACAATTTTATGAATCAGAAGGCGTCGGTTATTTTAACCGCCCAAATCAATTAATGAAAGTAGAGATAGATACTAGGCAACAGCAACAGACTCAAGATGTATACACAATATTTTAATCTATTGTTTGAGATTCGTAACGGAAACACAAATTGCAATATTTCAATCTATTGTCACAATTTTTTTGAAGCGAAAGCACAATTCACAATATTATGTACTTTTTTATATGCATTGTCCCGTATTAAGAACGTGCAGTAAAGCAAATAAAGGGTGTCAAAGGAAAGTGAACGTGATAAGGTGAACAGAAAAGAATCACAAAGATTTAAGAAATTATACTTCAAGCAATTCAAAATAGACACCAGCCAAGGAGGGCCGGAACCATATAACCTGGTCACTTCAATTAATCAGCATAACTTCCTTAATTATTACTAGACAACAGATGGCAAAAATTGTCTGCACTATATCTACAAGGGTGATACAGTCTGTGGTCCAGGTTAGATAATGAAATGTCGACGTTTCGACTCGACTAGCGGCCAAGCGGTCATTTTATTCCAGGGCCATGCGAGTCTTCATCAGGACAGGTGGGGGCGGGACAATAGGGATCCCATAGGTGACCCCTCCTGGGAGATAATGGTCAAGTTTCCCACTCCTCATACACTCAGTCTTAAAGTTTCCAGGGGAGTTATCCAAGTGGTCTTTATATTCTTGTTGGGTTTTAAACCGATGGGTAATCGTGTGGCACTACATTTCTTAATTTTCAGTCCCAATCTTAAGTATTGGGTAGTGTCAAAACAGGCGCCTCCTCATGAATTAATCAAATTGCCTGAAACACTGTGTTGTCTCGGGTAGAGGGGTCGCTAAATCGATGTAGTCAAAACGGGCCTCAAAGTTAAGTCCGTGGTCGTCAAAGGAGAAGCAGCGTCTGTCACAAGCCTCGTCGGAAATGCTCGGCAGGTGAATTACGCCCCACGCACCTGCCTGTTCACATACAAACCCCCCCCCTTTATTTTCCTATTACAGCATTTGTGGCAGCAGCTTATTAAGGTCTGCGCACGTGCCTGACATTGGACGCTAAATTTACTTTATTATTGTAAGTATCTCTTGTAAATAGCGAATTGTGAAGAATTAGAATTCCCCCCCCCCTCCATGTACATAAAAAACATTGTCTCTGTGATCAGCTCTTTTGGTGTAATTTTTGTACACATTACTTACTGACAACCTGGATTAGAACGGTAATTCTAATATTCTGATTTTCCATATTTTTTATTTAAACCCACTTTCTCTTTTGATATAGTGGAAATACTATCCCCTTGGTTAAATCGTGTCATTTACCCTAAAGGCCCCTGACGTGTGTATAACATCCGGATATCGGAATTTTTGATATCGGGTAAGGAGTTTGGACGCCCTGACATATCTATTAGGGTCTTACCGCTGGACATTTCAAACAACCACTCAAACACCTCTTTTTTTATTTTCAGCATTCATATTATTGCATTGGTCAAACTGTCTCATCTACGTCATTTCGTCGACTCAAGATCTACTAACATCTTTGGTGAGATCATTATATTGTATAGTGTCAACCTTGGCCCAGTCACTTGTGCGTAGATGTATGTACATTCTTTTCACATTGGGTAACCCTTTGGTATAGGTTCTTCTAGGGGCTACCACCCTTTGTTGTTTTATTCCGTTTTTTTTTTCCCGTTTCCCCATTCTTTTCTCACATTGGTGCTTTCTTACTTTGGTCTTACTTTATGATAGTTTCATCTTTATTCATTTGTTTGACTGTAAGTACCCGATACTTTGTCGCATTAGGTTCTGTCAATGTTATCTACAGTCACCAAGTTGGACCACCCTCGTGCTGAGATATTTAGACTTAAAGGCAAGATGCTCCTCCAAACATAGGATTGCCATTTCGGCCCTTTTAAATGTTGCCATCTCGTTTAACAAAAGTTCGACTTAATGTGTTTTTAACCCTGTTTGTCTTTTATTGTACATGTAATGTCAGTATGTGTCATTAATATTGGTGTATCATTTCTGTGTTGTTTTCAGCCCTGACGAAGCTCCCATGGTTGGGGAGCGAAACGCGTTGGCTGTCTTAAAAATGAACCAATAAAAGAAAATATATTTTTGATACAACGTGGTCCTGGTCTACTTCATATTTGGTGCTGCCTCCATTCTTCTTCTGAAGCATTCATCTGGATTTCCAGTGGGACCAAACCGCAGCAGGTCCTGGAGGTGTTCAGCACAACCAAAACTAGACATTTGAGGGATTGGAATTAAGAGGTGCTGGTTGTTAGATCCGCTGTGGAACTCTTTTTCTTTGCCTGCCAGATTGTAGGTCGTGTGTAAGTGAGAGCACCCAAGATTGAGGGGTGTGTAGGTCTGCTGGATTGCAGATCGGGTATAAAGGAGAGCACTGGGACTGCAGGCCCACGTGTGTAGACGCGCCGGATTGCGTGTCAAGTGAATAAAGTGCGAAATGGTACATTATCAGACCTGCCCCAGGGTAGACTAATCTGGGCTTATGTGGCCGCGAGACTAATAGGTGTGAATAGGATGTTGTAGAACCAATGCTTGTTTATTGCTATCTGTCCCATCCTTAGGTACGAGATGTTATACATATGCCTATATCCATTGTAAATACGTTCTAAGGAGGGAGTTGTTTACGTTCCGGCTGGATTAGAGGGGCTCCTAGGAGCGGATTCCATCTGGTCCAAAAATCTGGTCGGTACACCGTGGTGTGGCTGTTTGTTCGCGGTGCGTGTTCAGGGTGCGTGGGGTAAGTTGTAGCCAGGAGGTTTTGCTGGGGGTGCATGTATGTGTGTTCCTGTCCAGACCTGGGGTTCTGTTGTGGGCAGGGGCTTAGACTCATGAGTGGTGTGTGTGTTGTGTGTTTGCGTACCTGCGTAGTCGTCGGCGACGGTCCATGACTTGCTGATGGTGGAGCACGAAGAGTACCAGGAATGCGTGTAGGGCTGGGTCCATGACGGTGGTCTGCCTGTGGTAGGTCTCTCTGCAATGTTTTGCCTCTTAGCTGTGGTGGTTCCGCCGTGTTCGGGCTGGTAGTTCTTCCGCAGCGATTTGCTGTGTGTTTTCCGCCATGGTGATTGTGAGGACAGTAGAGACGTCATTCCGTAAGGTGGTGTTTCTGGAATGGTTACGTCCACCGCGGGGTCGGTGCGTTTGCGCGGCGGTACACTTATTTCCGCAGCGTAAGGAAATTTGGCAGTGCTTCCCATCCTATTATGATGGACGGACTATCCGCGGCTTGTGGACTGTTTAAAGCATTTTCCGTATACTACAGGCCGGCGGTCGTCCTTCCGTCCGCCCTCGGAATCGACCTCTAAATTCATAAGAAATTGTAAAGATCATCTCCTGTGTTCAAACCATTGGGCATTTTGGTGTCGAATTGTACAATATATGACTTCCCAGTTGGTGTTTTTTGCTTTCTCTATTTCCCCCTTTTGTGGATTTTGGCACGGTATCAATCACAAAATAATTAAGATCATTAAGATTATTTTGATGTACTAATTTAAAATGTCGTGCCACTGGGTAGCTGGAATCAGAATTGACAATCGCAAGTAAATGCTGTAAAATTTGATTAAAAACTTATAATTTAGTACTGCGCCTATGTATCTTAACTGGCATGTACACTCCAAAATCTAAACAGCAAAATCTATTTTGCATGTACAAAAACCTCTCAATTTGTCTGGTTCTAGGGAGAATGCATCCAATACCTCCCTTTTATTGACACCAAATGTACATGCTCTACAGGAGCTACATTTTAAAAAGACAGTCCTTTAGACAACCAGTCAGTTTTCTTTTGTACTTCAGGACTAGATCTATGTAAGGCATCCCTCATAGATGGAGCTCGTCTGAAAGTAATACTGGGAGAGTCCTCTATTTCAGGAGCTATTGTCATATCAGACTTTAAAATAGGCCAGTTTTTGGTGATAAACTGTCTGACCATTTTATGATGACAATTATATGTTGTTATAAGTCTGATTGGTACTTTTCAGTTTTGGCCTCATGCCCATGTGATATTGGATTAACTTCCTGATTATCTCTTGAAGTTTCCACACTTTGCGGGATGTCTAGTTTGGATAAAGCATTATTTAAATCCACCATTTTGTACCCTCTTAGCAAAAATCTCTGCACCGCCTTATTTAGACAAGTTGTTGATTCATCTTTATTGCTGCAAATTCTTTTAATACGCAAGAATTCCCCATGGGGGATACTCTTGACCAGGTGTCTGGGGTGGGTACTGCTAGCATGGAGGATCGAGTTTCCAGCAGTTTTCTTTCTATGTCGTTTGGTATTTATAGTGTTATTGCAGATATAAACCTCTACATCAAGAGATTCAACCCTCTCTTTGCTGATGTTAGCTGTAAATTTCAGGTTTAAATTGTTATCATTGATGATGTTAGTGAATCTGCCAAATCACACAGACACCATCAATAAAACGCCACCATGTGATGATGTTATCAGGAAACCATTCCTCCAGGACGTGACAGAGGACATGTTACTCCCACCAGCCTACATGTAGGCATGCAAAACTGGGGGAAAAACATGCCCCCAATTTGCCATACCCCGTAGTTGTTGGTATACTGCTGAATTGAATAGAAAATAGTTATTTTTTAGACATAGGTTTATCATTTTTAACAGCATCTTGTTGTGTTCATTAAACCTGATATCTCTCTGTGAGAGGTATTGCTTGGTTGCTTCAAGGCCCGGTTCGTGATTAATACTAGTGTATGATGAAATGCCATTTGCGATCTTATCAGTGATGTCATCAGTGGAATCACTGACCATGTCATGAATGATGTAATATGTAACATCATCAGCAGTGCATTGCGGGTGCGCGAGTTATAATTAGCTAAACTAACTATAACAGGGGAATTTCAAAGGTTTTGTATGAGTGAAATGTCCAGCTAACTATAACATGTTTGAAACCTATGGTTTTTTCAGTGAATTTCTAAGGTTTTTTAAATGCTAATTCCTAACTATAACGTGGCTGAAACGTATGTTTTTTTTCAGGGAATTTTAAAGGTTTTGTAAATGATAATTTTTAAATGTATTAATTGGTATATTTTTTTATACTGATTTACTACATTGTTTTAGAGTATTTATTTTTAGATATTTTATTTTTTAAATTACATTACATATTTTTAATATGAATTGAATTTTTTTTTAAATATTGAAATTGTAATATTGTTTTATTATTTCATATTTTTTTTAGTTTATATATATATTTTATATAGCAGGCAATGATATCCTATGGACGGAAATTCAAGTTACTGTAAGTATGGGTAGAATTACTTTTCAGGATCAGTAGTGAGCTGAAAGATAGCAGGTGAGTAAATCGGAATTCGTAGTTCGGCTGATTGTAGAGGAATTTTTTAACGTTCCAAAACTGCACACTTAGAAGAATTTCCAAGTGAAACCAGTCAATGTTAGCCTATGGAAGGAAATTCAAGTTACTGTAACTACGAATAGAATTACTTTTCAGGATCAATAGTGGGCTGAAAGATGCAGCACTGAGGTCTCTCCTGATAACAGGTGAGTAAATCGGAATTCGTAGTTTGACTGATTTAAGAGGAATTTTTTTAAGTTCCAAAACTCCACACTTAGAAGAATTTCCAAGTGAAACCAATCAATGTTAGCCTATGGAAGAAAATTCAAGTTACTGTAAGTATGGTTAGAATTACTTTTCAGGATCAGTAGTGGGCTCAAAGACGCAGCACTGCGGTCTCTCCTGATAACAGATGAGTAAATCGGAATTCGTAGTTCAGCTTATTTTAGAGGAATATTTGTACGTTTCATAAATAGACCCTTCAAAACTTTTCTGGTGAAAACCACACAATAGATTCCCATGGAAGGAAATACAAGTTACTGGTAACTACACTTAGATTTACTTTTCAGGGTCCGTACTGGGCTCAAAGATGCAGCACTGACGTCTCTTGTGATAACAGGTGAGTAAAGCGGAATTCGTAGTACGGCTGATTTTAGAGGAATATTTTGCTCAATAGTGACGGAAAGGGGTGGGGCCTGAGGTGACATGTGTGCAAACACCCCCTGTGGCGCGTTTTAGGTTGGGCAATTAGTTCCTCTTCAATCCTGAGGTCCCCTGTGAGCCAACTAGCCCACCAGGTACCTCCAGTATGCGCCAGGGAGCTGCGTTGCAGAGAGGTTTTCAAAGGGCACGCCCCCTTTTTACAACACACTGCAACGCAGCTCCGTGGCGCTTACTGGAGTACCTGTTGGACTAGTTGGCCCCTAGAGGTCCTCTGGATTGAAGAGGGATTAATTCCCCAACTTAAAACGTGACACAGGGCATGTTTGCACACATATCACCTCAAGCCCCGCCTCCTACCTTCACCACTGTGCAAACGTGCCCCGTAGCACATTTTAAGTTGGGGGATTAAGTACCCTTGCATACTGGGGGTCCATGGGGGCCAACTAGCCCACCAGGAACCTCCAGTATGCGCCAGGGGGCTGATTGCTTTTCTGCTTGGGGAGCAGCTAACATGCTGCTCCCCATGCAGAAGAGCAATCCGCTTTTATTTTTGAAAGAGAGAGCAGGTTTCCTGCTCTCTTTAAAAAACCAAAGCAGTTTGCTATGGTAGGGCCGGAGTCGCGAGGCTCCCGCCCTACCATAGCAAACAGCAGTGTCCCGGGTGTAGGAATCCCGGGACACTGCAGGAGCCGGCCCTGGTGGGTGGTGGTCCCCAGGGCCATCAAGGGCTCCAGGAGGGGGGTGCGTGGCCCCCCTCCCAACAGTTAAGAGCCCCGGGGGGGGTCCCCGGGGCTGGAGGCTCCATTACGGACCACCTTATTTTGAATATTAGTGCCCCGGGGAGGTGGCGGTCCCCGGGGAGTGTGGGGGCGCCATCGCGTGTGTCAATCTCTGTTGAAGGCAACTTCTTTTTCCATGTTGCGGCTTGCCTTGACCGCGAGAGAGCCCCACTGCTTAATTAGCAGGTCTACAGCGTCGGAAATTAAGAGACGCTGTGAGAACTTTGAGCCCGATCTGTTGATGTTGTATTGACAGGATGTGGAGCCCAAGGCACTCTGAACATACCCGTCGGGACACAACATCTACATTGAGGCACAGCGGCACCCACTGGGGCATTATTTTGGTGAACCACAAGTGCCAGGATCCTCCAGCACACACGCCCACATGGGCAAGATATTTAATGATGCGCGTGGTTCGCTTCAGCTGCTGTTTACCTCGTTGCCAGTGAACAAGGGCGGCACCACGCCCGAAACGCGTATGGCTGCGACATTTGTGCTTGGGGTGCCAGGTTGGATGTTCCTGTAATCACCAGATGAAATGGATTAAACTCATTGTGTGTGGCAATCTCTGTTGAAGGTAACCTCTTTTTCCATGCGTAGCGGCTTCCTTGGCCGTGAGAGATCTCCACTGCTTAATCAGCAGGTTTACAGCGTCGGAAATAAAGAGATGCTGTGAGAACTTTGAGCCCGATCTGCTCTTGTTGTATTGACAGGAGGTGGAGCCCAAGGCACTCTGAATATAACCATCGGGGCACAACATCTACATTGAGGCACAGCAGCACCCACTGGGGCATTATTTTGGTGAACCACAAGTACCAGGATCCTCCAGCGCACACGCCCACATGGGCGGGATATTTATTGATGCACATGGTTCGCTTCAGCTGCTGTTTACCTCGTTGCCAGTGAACAAGGGCGGCACCACCCCCGAAATGCGTATGGCCGTGACATTTGTGCTTGGAGTGCCAGGTTGGGTGTTTCTGTAATCATCAGATGAAATGGATTAAACTCATCGTGTGTGGCAATCTCCGTTTAAGGCAACGTCTTTCTTCTTTTTCCATATATATATATATATATATATATTTCCTCAATGACCATCTCATATACGACAATCCAACCACACTCTCCTCTGCTTCTCCAGAAAAAATGCTGTAGCTCATAGTCCAGGTGGTAATAAATAGTTATTATAATTTTATATACTTCCATGTGTCATGCAACACCCCACATAGAAAGCCTATGCGTTTCAGCTCACACTTTTAACTGGGCTATCCCATCCCCCACAAACTCATGGGCATATTTACAGAAGAATGGAGAAGTGTGGCGTTAAGTAAACATTGCTAACGCCACGCTTCTCCATTCTGAAAATGCAGGGATGTGCCGTATTCACAAAAACGTGGAGCACTCTTGCATTTCCCATAGAGCTGGCGCTGAGTTCAGCTACCTAGAGCCAACGTAAGCACCCTTGCACCATGGTGTGTCTGTGTTGGAGGGAAGATTGTTTATGTGCAGGATGGTCCCCCTTCCTGCACATAAACAATCTTTAAATGCCATTTTGTAACTTCTGTGTGCTGCTCAATGCAGTACACACAGAAGTTGCAATTTGGCATTTTTTTTAAATGATTGTTTATGTACAAGAAGGGGGACCTTGCTGCACATAAACAATCATAGACAATTTGCTGTTTCTATTTGTGCTGTACAAGGCAGCACACATGAAAACAGCGGAATTGAGGAGAAATAAAGCATTTCTCCTTTTTTCACCTGTTTAAGACCAGGTTTTCCCTGGTCTAAATATTGGCACTGCCTCCTGTTTACTCTGCCCTTGTAAGTAGGGGGCAGCATCAAAATCAATGGGTGGGGCAGTGTATGCCCACCACAACACCCATTGCCCTCCCCTTTCATGCTAAGCATAGCTTGAAAGGGTGCCTTATTTACAAGGCAGTATTAAGCCATTCGATGTGGCTAAAGGTTGCCTTGTAAATAAAGCGAGTCCCCTATTGCCATCACAACATCACTGAAAGTTATGTTGTGGTTGATATAGCTATGCCGTCCTGGGGTTTCACATTCAAATTTCGAATTCAATATTACAGGTTGATACAAACACCGTTCTTGATTTTAATTTCACAATGCATCAGATGGGGATATACTAAACATTCATGCATTTACTCTAGGAGAAAATACCTTCATTACCTCATATAGTCAAAATATGTATATAAAACCAGTCTGGAGACTCAGGGTTGTCTAACACGACCTCTGGGGCATCTGTGCTATTGTCGATCATATGACTCACTCATCAGTAGCACATATTAATCAATGATTGTCATTTCATCGTTATTATTAAAACACAATATAAGAATGCACAATATTGTTAATATACATATTTTCTACATATACATAAAGTGCAAGTACCTCAAGTGCACATGCTCATTCCTCAATAATGTCATTATCTAAACTGACACTAATTGAAGTGCAGAATTAATTCCACTATTCAATTTACTATTGCAGGCTCATCCACTGTAAAGTGCAAATGCTTTTGTAAACAACCCACTCTTATTGGTAATATACACCGTAGAAAAATGGGGAGATCTCTGAATATATATATATCCATACAGTAAGTAGTTATAGATGTGAAGATTTGCAAATAACTTTGGCACCGCTTGACGAATCTTCATGAATTTTATTTTAATTTCACCTTTTGGTTCTGTTGCTGTGAAGAACGTTTAGGGGTGATCTGTCAAGCGGGGACTGAGAAAAAAGGGGGGTCCCAAAAACTTGTTTTTCCCATGATATTTTAATAGGGCTTTTTCATTTTTTGTACATGACTACAGTCCTAACTGCTGAACGAAATTACGCCAAATTTGGCAGAAAGCTAGATGTTGGTCTGCAAAATTAGCTTTTTGTAATTTGGTGTGGACTTGCGGATCCTAGTGAAATTTGATTGGCTGCCAACACTTCAACCATGAAGTGTTGACAGTCATCTTGGGACTCTGCTTGAAGCTGAGTTCCACAAAAAAAGTTAAAAAATTAAGAAAATGGGGAAGGGTAGGAATACCCTGACCCATCAGATATGGTGGAGGGGGCCCACAGGGATCCTGCCATGCATTAAAAAGATTTTTGTTTTCAATTTTACCACAAATTCATAAGTGGACCAGCAGCAGAAGTGGGGAAAAAACACAGCGCAGGCTCCTGTCCTGTGCTTCTTTTAAAGGAAGCCCTCGGGTGGGTCATATCCTTCTGGCATATGAATAATAAAGGAGGGGGGGCGCATGGGTCCCCAGCCGAGGGTTTAATCAAACCCCAGGGACCACCACCTCCTCTGGGCTTTTGATTTAAATTATGCAATGGTGCCAACACAACACCCTCATGCCTCAATGAACACAACCTTCATTAATTGGGGGCCTTCTGGACCCCCGCAGCCCCAGGGCCTGCCAACTCTCCAGGGCTTTACAAGTCAAATTTCGGGGGTGCTGTGTGGATTCCCCCCACAGCCCTGGGGCCAACACCTACCTGGGGCTGCAACATTTATTAATAGGGGACTGCGTGGATTCCCACAGCCCGGGGGCCGCCACTCCCCCAGGGCTTTTTGTTTAAAGAATGTGGGAGGACCGCGCCGACCCCCCGCAACCAACTTCCAAGGGCTTTAAATTTAATTAATGTGGGGGGGCATGCACCTGCTGCAGCCCCAGGGACTGCAACCTCCCCAGGGCTTTTGACAAACTGGAGGCGGGGCGTGCACCCCAGACAGCCCCAGGGACTACAATCTCCCTGGGGCAAATTCAAAGAAAGGAAGAGGGCCCCGCAGCCCCCCTCCTGGAGCCATAAATGGCCCTGGGAACCACCACCTCCCAGGGCCAGCTCCTGCTATGGCCTGGGGTGCTCATGTTGGGAGCTTTACTGCTCCGGACAATCCAGAGCAAATGCTGCTCCACTTTCAGCAAGCGAGAACATTAAAATGCTCTTGCTTGCTGAAAGTGGAGCAGAATTGCTTTTGGACAGAGGGAGCTTTCATCCATTATTGGTTACACTGGAACTATTGTGCTCAAAGTACTCTCCCAGAAAACAAATTTATCTACTAAGATTTTCAACCCCCATTTGTAAACACTGCAGAGACCAACGTTAAGGGAAGCATGGCATTAGGAGACACATGCATGAACCATTTCATAAAAAGGTATCAACAAAGAAAAGAAAATACAATTTCGGTATGAATTAACCCCTTCCGTGCAGCCGCGATTTCCCCCGTGTGCGGCCGCCGGACGAACAGGGCGGGGCCGTGACTAACCCCAGCCGTCATCAGCACACGAGCACCGTGGAGCGTGACGGCTGGGGTTCGTCACCAGCATGGAAGGGGTTAAGCTTTCTCCATTAAATAATACATTTGCCTAACAAGGACTAAAAGACACATAAAACATATACTAGTATAGTTTTATGAAAGCTATTATGTTGTATAGGTTACCTTTTGGCAATGTTCACAATAGCTGTGTTGCACACAGCTATGCATAGATGAAACCAAGAAACAATGTAGCACTGAGCAGCAATGAATCTTAATGTTTCCCAAATAAACACCTTTTCCTGCAAAGGATCCTACCCTCAATTTAGTATGCAAACAAACATTTCAAGAACAAATATGATTAAATCGCTTATTTTTAGTACACCAGTACCCTGGATCCACTCCCAATAAACATTGACTTGAAAAATAGTTTGATTTTAAAAAGAATTTTAGTTTAAGGAAATTATGAGTAGGCCAGAGTGAAAAAAGAATAGAGTGGTAAGAGGTCCCTGGGCACCAAATCTCAATACAATTCAAATACAAAGGACTGCACAAGTACAAATACGGCCCAGTTCCTGTATACAGAAATCACTGACAGCCCTTTGATTTTGCATTTGAGGTAGGTTCATGCAGATCTTTATTATGGAAAGAAAGATTTTCTCTTGCACATTTCACACTAAGTTAAAACATAATTTTGAAAGAACGTTAAAATATATCTTTTGTACTTTTGGTTTAGGAAACAACAAAAATATCTTTTTGCAAGCTTTTTCGAGTCGGCTTTCTACAACATGTTTATTGGTAGCAAACATCCTTCGCTGCTTTGGGTCTTATGGAGCATTATACAGTTTCACCAGATCTGGAATATGTACGTCCACATTTTTCAAAAACAGTGCATGGTGGGAACACAGTTCTGAAGTCCTACAAAACAAAAAACAAATATGTTAATATGAGTTTATAGTTACGTGATGGTGTCATTTAATTTGGTACATGAGTCATCAAAATGATTTTGTGCTAGAGCGTGAACACGTTTCATACAGCTGCTGGGATGTATGTGTACATTCTCATTCGTTGCGTTTCAGTTTATGAATCGGTTTGTTTTAAGTCTTCTTAAAAATACCCTTTCAAATCTAGCACACATAGGTTCGCCAGAATGGCTGCCACATACGTTTAAGATTGTTTATGAATCTTAGATTAGGTCTGTGCAATATTCGTCGCCCGGGATTCATAGTGTGTGGTTCAAGCACTTCTCTTATTAGCAGCATAGAACGGGGCAATTGCTGTGCTCAAACTTAGCCTGATTGGGGCGGGGCTGACAGCACCTCAGATGGCTTCCTTTCCCAGATTTACATTCCACAGCATTCCGTTTATTAAACGAGTATCTTAGGAAAACAAGTATCTTGGGAAACGTTCACAGACAAATTCAAGCAACTGGTGACTGACCAGGAGCATGTGCAAACTTTATTACAGATTCTACAAATGTGCCCATCTACCCCGTCAATAAGCACTGAAGGGCATCTCTAAAGAGAGGAGATAAGGTCAGGGGCCAGTGGAGGCAGATGACATGAACCCTCAGTAGAAAACTGCACACTCCCTCCTGGCAATAGACATTCTACTAGAGGTAGAGTTCCTGCTGCATTCCTATAGTGGCCTGCCCCACAAGGCGTGTGGTCTCTGTGAGTTTAGTAGGGCAGCTTAACACATAGCCCAGAAGGAAAGGGCTGGGGGGAGGGGTGGTTAGAGAAACGTAAAGAATATCATCCTCATCTGTGTATCTGTCGTGCAAGCCAGTTGGGCAAGGTGCTCACAAGAAGGAGGAATGTGTATGTTTCAGGGCAGTGAAGATTTGCACCCCCTGTGAGTTTAACTGCTGTTGGAGCAGTTTTATGTTGTTGATTCCGTAACTTACACTGGAATCGCAACCACACAGGTACAGGACGAAAGGAAGTGGATTAAGAGAGAGTTAACTGATAGAACAGTCATCTTTGAGTGAAGAAACCTGCTGGGATTTTATGAGCTCTGATGGAGTTTAATACAGCTACAAGACACAAGCAGACAGAATTGTCCTCAATGCGAAGGCCTGGCATGCCACTGGCAAATTACACAGCAAACAAATGATAACTGGAATGCTGACAATGCAAACATTCTCCACCAGTCAAAAGATCTGGGTTAAATCCATCCTTCTTTTGCCCACTACGCCACCCCAGTTTGGACCCAAACATATGCAAATCAGTATTGACCCTGTGCCCCAAACAGAACTGCCAGGTCATGTCCTCCCTGGACTTGAAACAAGCATCCTGGGATCGGTTTCAGGGTATGTCACCCTTCTTCAGCCAGGCTCGCTTGAATCCAGTCGCACAGTGAGCAAGGGACCCACGCCTGGGCATACCCATCCCACTTAGGGTGAAAAGTGTTACAGCAAACAAATGATGGACGGAATGCTGACAATGTAAACATTCTCCCCCAGTCAAATGATCTGAGTTAAATCCATCATTCTTTTGCCCACTACGCCACCCCAGTTTGGACACAGCCTTATGAAATCAGTCTTGACCCTGTGCCCCATGGGAACAGTCCAGACCAAACTGCCAGGCCAGGTCCTCCCTGGACCAGAAACAAGCATCCTGGGACCGGTTTCAGAGTATGTCACCCTTCTTCACCAAGGCTAGCTTGAATCCAGTGGCACAGTGAGCAAGGGGCCCAAGTCTGGGCATGCCCATCCCACTTAGGGTGAAAAGTGTTACTGCAAACAAATGATGGACGGAATGCAGACAATGCAAAACATTCTAACCCAGACTGTTCCCATTGGGGACGGGGTCAAGACTGATTTGCATATGGCTGGGTCCAAATTGGAATAGCATGATGAGCAAAAAAACAATGGATTTAGGCCCAGATCTCTGTACGGGGGTGAATGGATGACATTGTTCTGCATTCTGTCCATCAATTGTTCTTTTTACATCTGGCAAATTTTAAATAATGTCGCTGGATAAAGAGCAGTGTCATGTGAGGATGTAGTGGCTGAATTTAGCAAGAAAAAGTTTGCTTTGAAAGGAATGGGTTTTACATGTAAACTGCTGGAAGATAGAGTTTGTTCTAATCTGCTGTACTACTCGATGCAATATGGAAAAGAGGAATCAGGTTGGGATATCTAGGTCAGGATGCCCAATTCCCAGCTGTATCGGCTGTAACCATTAAATCTGCATTGTGTTTCTTTCATCAAGCCTTCAGAAGGGAACTTTATTAGAGAGTGATATGAAGTTGAGCCATATGAAGAGGAACTGCTACTATATGTTGACTGGCCAGCTGTGATGGTCTTTCAAGTCCTGGATTGTATTAAAAAAGAGGTCTGATGTTAAGGCAGGACATACATTAGGGAAAAGAGACTGTGTTAATTGCTTCTACAATGGTCATCCAATGCCCACTACCTATGAATAAAACGGACTGCGTTGTTATAGGTCTGAACAGATAGCTTTTCAGGTTGGCGAGTGGAAAAAAGGGAAAAGGTGGTACTCTGGACACAAATGTTTGTTTGATTAATCTGCTTTTCAAGCCTCAGACTGTAGTTCACTTTACCTGACTCCACCAGATTGCTGAGCAGTTGCAGGATAATATGGTTACATCTAATTCTAACACTCTGCGCCATAAACTAATCCTATTTCTATCAAGGAAGTAGTTTTGAAAAATCACAGAAGATGCACATAAGAACAAAGGTGTAGGAGGTATGATATTGGGATATGCCAAGCCCATTGCACTTGCAGGCTTTTCATGGGCTGCAGCAAAAGTTCCATAAGTATTCTGGGATGTTGATGTACTGATTTCGAAAGAGAAAGGATCTTGGTATATTGAAGAGATTTATATAAACGTTTAATTAAATATACATGACCAATGAAGAGCACATATTTGGAGGTCAATGTAGCTGGATCTCTAGGGCACTCTACTGGTGATTGAACGATTTCCATGATCCTTAATTGCAATGGTCCTCAAGGCATTATTACACCCAGGAGTTAAAATGACCATTACCATACACATACTTCAAATGTTATTTTATGTTATGCACATTTGTAGAGCTGTCACCCGCAAGGGTATCCTGGTGATGAGCAGATGTTTGGACATTGTCCCGGGGTTGTGTGTGTGCGGAGGGGTGTTACTCAGCGAGGGAAGTATTCAGCTTCTAGCTAAACTCTCGAAGAGAGGGGGAGGCTCTGACATGTAATGCAATCGCCAATGAGAAGGTACGATCTCCGGCTCTGTTTCTCTGTATGCATGGCACCTGTACAACTAGGAGTCCGGAAGAGTGGAGGTGTCTGACTGGTTGGTCATCAGAGATTTGTTGTTCAGGGAACCCAGACCTGTGTTGTGCAATGATTTGAATGTGTGGGTGAGGAGTTTGAACTGAGCACGCTTGTGAATTGCAAGCCAATGGAGCTCACTGAAGTGTGGATAGGAGTCCTGAGGGTAATGTTGAAAACAAGACTGATTAAAGCATTATGGATGGTTTGTAGTTGTTATTTGAGTTGCTGCATAGAGAGTGTTCCAGTAGTCCAGCATACTGGTGGCAAGGACATGTGTGACAGTTTTTCTGGTGTTGCATGGGAGCCATTTGAAGATCTTCGTCAGCATCCTCTGAGAGCGGAAGCAAGAAGCTGTGATAGAGTTGACTTGTGTAGTCATGTTGAGCTTGTTGTTACTAATGATCCTGAGGTTTCTGGCATGAGAGAAAGGGGTGGCTGTGGGTTCTAGGTCAGCTAAACACCAGGAGGAGTCCTGGAGGAGGTGTTTTTTTCCCCAAAGATCACTACTTCTGTCTTGTCGGTGTTGAGTTTGAGAAAGTTGGACTTCATACAGGTGGTGACCTAAGTCATGCAGGCCGTGTACTTGTTCAATGTGTTTTGGGGTCTTGTTCGACAGGGACAGTATCAGTTGTGAGTCATTGGTGTATGAGAGAATGTTGTGGGTGCATATGGCACTGGCTAGTAGAGTCATATATGTGTTGAAGAAGGCAGGCCTAACTGATTAACCTTGAGGTACTCAGCAGGTGAGTTTCTGGGCTTTCAAGTTGTTTGGTGTTAGGCTGACCAATTGAGTTCTTTCCATTAAAAAGGGTAGATCCATCAGAGAGCAGGTCCTTGGGGAGGGTGTGATACTGTGACGAAGGCTCCTAACAGGCCCAGAAGAATGAGGGCCACCATCATTCCTTTGTTTAGGTTCATGCAGGCAGTGTCTGTTGCAGCAATCAGTGCAGTTTTCATGCTGTGGTTGGATTTGAAGCCAAACTGTGTGGCATCTAGGAGCTAGTAGTTGATGAAGTGTTCAGTGAAGTGTCTGTAGATGAATTTCTCTAAAACTATGGCCAAGTATGGTAGGAAAGAGATCGGTCAGTTTATGGTGAGATTTCTTGAGAAGGGCGATGACTGCAGTGTATTTCTAAGCTTCTGGGCAGGTGAATGAGTCGATAGAGATATTGAGGGTCAAAGTGAGGGCTTCTCTGACGGGGGAGAGATCCTTTTTGAAGGTGCAGTGGGTTTAGGGGTCTAGTGTGGGTCGAAAGAAATGTGGTCAGGGTCTGTTCTTTGTCTGAGACGGGGAGACTTGCCACATGGTGAGAGGGGTCTAGTTGTTGTTTGGAGTTTACATATATGGATGTGCTCTTTCTACAGAAAAAATCCAATAGATTGTTGGAGTGGTCTTTGAAGAGGGTTATGTTGTTGTAAGTTGCCGGCAGTGTGGTGAACTCTTTGATGATAGCAATTTCCTCTCTGTTGCTGTTTCTGTATTGATGCAGTCTGAGACGACTGTGCGCTTTGTGTTCCGGATTTGCTGGCTGTAGCTGCTCAGGTCGGATTTGAAAGTGTCTTTCTCTGTAGGATCTTGGCTCATTCTCCACTAGGGCTCCAGCAGCTTATAATGCCATTTTGTCAGCCTAAGTTCTTACATGTACCAGCTGGCTTGTGTTCTTGCTATTTTGCCATGCTTGAGTGGGGCAAGGGACTCAGCACACATAGTGATCCAGTCATTGAATTTCTTATGGTCTTCTGTCAGGTTGCTGGTTGGTCTGTGGAGAGAATGAAAGCCCAATCCATCCCTAGAATATTGTTCTAGCAATGGTGAGGAAGTCTGGGGGTGGTTGGTCCTCTCTGGGTTGGGATAGAAATGCTGACTCTAATGAGGACATGGTCTGTCCAGGTGATTGGTGACTGTTTTTTCAACTCTGATGTTGCTGATGGAGCAAAAGAAATGTGTCTTAACTGTAAGCTTTAAGCAAACCTACAGACTCAGACAAAAATCGGATATGAATCTGTGCTTGCACTATCAGATTCTCAATTTATAATTCATACATCAACGATGGACTCATGAATGACTTTGAAAAAGCTGCCACACCTTCTCTCTATAGGTACACTACACTCTAACTTCCATTCAAGAACTTTGAAAGGTTTAGCACATGAATTAGTCAACTTTGTGCCCAGCGTGTCCTTTGGAACTCTGCAACACTTCTTCTTGAAAGGTCATCTTTAGAGGGAGACGATTTATAAATCAATCCCCCTCACGAAGTGTACTAAAAGCTGGGAACTTCATTCACTTGGCTATCAGGATAAACCTATATACAGAGAACAACTATAAGACTGTTTCTAGTAGCACTGAGCAACAAATAAAATTCTAACTCCAAATGAGCAATATGTGTAGCTTGATTTGTGTTTAAGATCCATTGTATCTGTTGTATCTGCACAGGTGACTGATCAGAGGTAGCTGGGCCTTGAACCCATGGACGAGGCACCTCATATACGGCCCTTTTGACAAACACAAGGCATGTTGTCTTCTCCGGTACAGCTCCATCAGTGTTGGTGTCTTCATGGCTGCAGCCAGTGTGATGGCTGTTCTGAGGGCAGCGTGGACCACCAGTCTGGGAAGGACATGGGCAAGGGCAGGCAGGCGGATGGCAGACATGTGGAAAGGAGAACAGATGTTAAACAAGAGGATCTTCTTCTGAGGGCTGAAGAAGGAGACCGGTTTAGCCTTAAATCTGTAACTATCCAAGATGGTCATATTCACAGTTTTGGTTTTCTGAGATTTTCAATCCACGATGGTGCCAACCTCTTTTCCTGTGGTGCCTGTTCTGTGTGGACCAAAAATAAGGAGACAATAACTTAAGATAATGTATCACAACTGATTTGCCCCCTTATTTTTTGTCACAGTCATTGTCCACTTTAAATCCCTTTTGTCCCTTATTTGTGCTCTATTTTTCTGCAACTGGATTACACATTTAGATTCTTTAGGTCTAAAGGTCTTATGTTTTACTCTTTCGCCACCCTTGGTCAGAGTAGTTTTGGGGCCAGATGTAGGTAAGTATATTTTATAATGCCGAATTTTACCGATTCGGTATTTATGAATCGGTAAAATAGAAGGGGGGAGATGTAGAAAGAATCGGTAATTGAATTACCGATTCTGTAAGAATCGGTGTTTACCGAATCGGTAAATACCGATTCGGTAATGCCCATTGATTCCTATGGGCATTGAAGCCCATAGGAATCAATGGGCATTACCGAATCGGTATTTACCGATTCGGTAAATACCGAATTTTGCAAGGGTGCAGGGGGTGTCACTTTGACACCTTCTAGCACCCCGATTTTATGCATGTGGGACATGTGGCACACAGACTTGCCCTAAGGGCATGTCTGTCTGTCACATGCCATAGGTGTGCATGCACACATGTGCATGCACACCTGGAATCGGTATTTTACCACCCAATTGGATTGGGGGGTAAAATACCGATTCGGTAAGGCCTGTGGGACTCTGAAGAGTCCCACCTACATCTCAATATTACCGAATCGGTAATACTACCGATTCGGGAATTTACCTATTCGGTAAATTTACCGATTCGGTAAATTTACCGAATCGGTAAAAAATGGCCCCTACATCTCAAATGACCATTTACCGGGTGGTAACGGCCGAAATCGGCTGTTACCGGTCGGTAAATGGACACCTACATCTGGCCCTTGGTCTTCAAATCTATAAGTGGATGTTCTGTTGAATACCCCAAGAGTGTGAAATTTCTGAAGGTGGGTAACAGAAATCATTTAATTCATTAGACGGTGCCTATTTAACAAAGGGTTTCAAGATTTCAGATGGTAAACTACAAGCAATGAGTCTGATATTTTGATTCTAGATTAGAAATCAAATTTACAGAATCAGGGCGTCCTAATAAACCCAGTACCTAGATTTTGTGGTTGCTTAAATGTGGGAAGTGTTAGGAAAAAGAGAAGGAAGATGTGGGACAGGGCTGGCCTTGAAAAGGTTTGTGATATCCACAAATCTTTTGGTTGGCGGTTTTCCAAAATTGTACTGTATACAAGAAATGCAAATTGCCAATTGAATATTCCACTTATATTTTTCAATAAAAAATTTATAAATAAAAAAAAAAATGCACACAGACAGTTAGACCTAAAAACTGTAGATTTGAGATTAATTTTGGGAGAGGTAGAACGTCTTTTAACCAATCACTTTAGCAGACATTTCACAATGTCATCCAGAGTCCTAGAACATTGCGTTTCATAAAGAAAATAACAACCCCCAATTAGAAAGTTTGCACAGATGCGATTGTGATGTTACCTTATTCTTATTAGCAATATGTCATAAAATGTAGATATATGGTTGAATAAAACCTTCAGTGCATAACATATTTATACATTTCACATTATAAACACTGAATAATAAAAATCGTATAACCTACAAAACGCTTAAATAAACAACTGGTACTCCAAGAACATGCAACAATTAGCAGAAAATAGAGCAATCGCTTCCTCATCAAAAATATGTTCACAATGCTCACTAACACCAAAAGGCTATTGCACTAACAAGTTGCACATTTCCCAAAGCAAAAGTGCGTGATTCACACTCCTTAACAAAGGATATGTTCTCTACATTAACTTGTAATATAGAATTATTATGCACAATAACGATTCAGTCAGCGGCATAAAACCTATTGCCACCCCAGAGATATCATGTGTTTCAATCCATCTTCATTCTTAACAGTTGGCCATTCTGTCCATATATAGGAGGACACAGAGCTAAAAAGAAATTAATCTATCCTAAGACAAAATGCTAAGACATCCAGTCACAATCTAATATTATAAGATTTGAATACAGGGAGTAGCCGCGTTTACGTGTTGTAGCCAACTTAGTTCAAAATAGCAAAAAGTGTTTATTACCATCTTTCCCACCAAAACCACTGTCACAATATTCTTACCTTTTTTTAGTACTACCACATCTCACTAGATGCTCTCTAGTAGGAAATATCCCCCTTCTAAACTAAGATATAAAGCCTGTTTAAGTATACGATAAGTTTGGTACAGGTAATTTTCAAACCCCATTTCAGCCTAAAAGCAATATATCCTTCATGCAAGTTACCTAGACATATCTTAGAGATTGTTGTCTTCAATTTAAATTAATGGTTACGTTTTTTCACAGTTTCTGCACTAGATGAGCCCACTAAGCTTGGATCTTTCCAGAGGCCCTCTAGCTGCAACACGGTTACCTGTGTTTTTTAATATGTGCTAGCGAGCTAGCGCTGTTCATAATTTTTTAATCCAAAACAGATTTGAGATGTACTGCTGCATTTGGATTTCTGCACAATCTTTTCCCACGCAGCAGTTGCTTCAATGCAGCCAAATCCGTGATAGAGATAATGCCTAACTCCAGAAAGAGTGAGATTAAGGGTGCTCTGGGCCTAACGTCAGCAAGGACCTCAGGAAGTTATTGTCTATTATTTGCAATTCTCTTAAATGACCATGGCCCTCTAGTTCAGATCTATGCAGAGCAGCAGCCATCGTTTTCTACTTCTCAATTTGGAGTATCCTGCTTATAGACTGGTGACTTGCTTTCTGTTTGAATCTATGCACTGGCATTAAGATTTGAAGTAAGGTAGTACTTGTTTTGCCTATCTTTTCGTTCCACTTAACTTCTCTTTCATAACCTATACCCAGATAATCAAAATAAGAAACACTCT
The DNA here is from genome assembly GCF_964263255.1 of Lissotriton vulgaris. NCBI lineage: Eukaryota > Metazoa > Chordata > Amphibia > Caudata > Salamandridae > Lissotriton > Lissotriton vulgaris. The sequence goes on along the minus strand of NC_141694.1, from coordinate 1,701,681,665 downwards.
TTATTTCTCCACCATAAACCTTCGCTTTTTTTCTAAAAGGGAATAGAGGTCTATATTAATATAACCTTTGCCTTCCTAATATTCATGGATAAATCCCCCTCTCAACAGTACCTAACAAATCTATCCAGTAATTTGAGTTTTGGATTTTCTGTCCTGGATATCATAACTGCATCATCTGCAAACAGAAGAACTTGAGCCTTAAAACTAGCAATAATTTGGACACATAAGCGGCCTCCCATTGATAATGTGATACATCATTTAAAAATAAACTAAAAAGGAATGGGGCTAGTACGCAGCCACCCCCTACTCCTTTTACAATGAGTGGCTACACTCACCATGTGTCCCATAACTGACTTTAGCCATTTTGTTAGAGTGTAAACCCATGACAGCCTGTAGAAATGCATTATCAAGCTTTAATTCTTTGAGACAAAGCCAGAGATTTTCATAATTGACAAGATCATACGCTGACATTAGATCAACAAAAGTAAGGTACTATGCGATCCCATGCAAAAGCTCCATGATAAATGGCAGGAGGAGTTGGGAGACCTTGATGATACCGACTGGCAGGAGGCTTTAGCATCTCCTAGAGAACTTGCGATCACATCCAAATTGCACCTGGTACAGCTTAAGGTAAGAACAAAATGTTTCCCTTGGAACGAACTAACAAGTAAACCACAATCATATATCACAAATATGCAACCTTCTCACAAATGTATGTCAACAATAGGGAAATCCAACACAATTATAGACTTACAATGAAGCATATAGAAATAGTAAAAAGATTGTATTTATTTATCATCAATGTAGACATTCATTGGAGACTCAGATTATTAAAAACAGAAATTCATAAAAAACATGAGTAATAACTCCCAGTAAAATTTGCAAGCAACAACAACACGTGATATTTTTTAAAAATCATCATAAAAACATTCTTTCGATTGAATCTATTACTGTAGAGTCATGACCACATAGGAAATTCCAGAATCAATAGTTCCTCGAATTTATAACAACGAGGGCGTTGACGCGTTTCGGTGTGCTATCAATTAATGCACCACCTTCATCAGGACTTTTCCAAGGAAAGTGTCTCTTTTTTTCAAATGAGGTTTTTTCCTTTCACTGAATAGCCATGAAGAATTCATGCGATTACATGATACGAGAACATCGAACACCATAATTTTTGGTATCTACGTGAACATTGGAAAGACTTTCTCCATACTAGCCTCATTTCGCTTACCTCCATAAGATGTACATTTCTTTGTGCTAAGATCTGAAAAAAAGAGACACTTACTTCCTGATGTGCGGTAAACACAAAATGCGGGGAGGGCTCCCGCTGCTCTGGCAAAACACAGGGTGGTCTCCCCCTTCTCTCGCATCCAGGTGGGGGAATCCCCACATCAGGATTCCCTCTAAGTAAGTTGCAGCTCAGCACTGCAGAGCCCACGCGCGCCTCTTCTCTTTGACAATAAAAAGATAGCGCTCACGAGGAGCTAAGAGTCCTTTAAGTTCAAGGGGCATAGCTGGGTCCAGGCAGGCCAGCACACAGGGCCCTCCAGCAGGGAAGCAGTCCCTTGTGGTGGTTCCTCCTGGGGCCCAGCAGCAGCAAGCCCCATGTTAAAAAGAAGCACAAAAGCATCACTTTTTCATGGGGTCACAGCCCCAATAATTATACCAACATTTGCTTGTCTGCCCTGGCACAAGTCTAGGAAACCAGCCTAAACTGGTTCTGGGGGGGGGGGTTTGGAGCACTTTGTTGACAAGGCTCCTCTTCCCCTTTGTCAGGTGGGGGCTCGTCATCAGACACACCAATGGGGGGTGGAGCCAGCATTCACCTAGGCAGGCACAGACCTTTTCAGGGTCAGGTGACTAGTCCTCCCACTACTCCAAATGCAGATCACTTATTCAGCCTAGCGCTGACTCACCCTGCCCTCCCTGGAGCCACTCACACCTCACCAGCCCCTATCGCTCCAAAGCCAGGCATGCAATCCACATCAGGCAGGGAGACATGTAGCACACAGAAATGCCAACTTCTAAAAGTGGCATTTCTGAAATAGTTATAATAAATCTGTGCACACCATTGCGCAGCATTTATTATTACTATTCCAACTATACCAGACTTGACCACGCTGCTCCTCTCATTTCAGGAATAACCACTGAAACACTTATCAGGGAATCCCCAATGCATTCCTATGAGAGGGCAGCCTCACAGCAGAGAGAAACCAAAATGGCGGTTTGTCACTACCAGGACATGTCACACACTTAAGGTACATGTCCTACCTTTTACCTACAATACACCCTGCAGATAGGGCTAGTTAGGGCCTAACATAGGGGTGACTGACATGTAGTAAAGGGGGGTCACAGACATGGCACACACTTTAGGTGTTACGTCACGGCGGCAGGAACACTGCGATCACAGACCCTGCAAAGGCAAAGGCCTGGGATGGTTTAAAAGGCTAATTTGGTGGGTGGCGCAATCAGCGCTGCAAGCCCACCAGTAGCATTTAATTTACCAGCCCCGGGTATATGAGATACCACTTTACAAGGGACTGACAGGTAAATTAAATATGCCAAACAGGTGTAGACCAATCTTTACCATATTTATCACAGAGAGCACACACATTTTACACTAGACAGTAGTGCTAAAGTGCACGGAGTCCTAAAGCCACCAACACCATGACAGAAAAAAAGGCTAGGAGGAAGGCAAAAAGTTCAGGGATGACCCTGCAAATAAGGGCCTAGTCCAACACTGCTAAATAGGTTGGCACCACAGCATTTTTATTTCAGAAAGCATTAAGTGAAAGGAAGTCCAAATTGTATCATTCCCATCCCTAGTTTTGTCTAAAATAAGTGTTCCAAATCTCTGAAATATAGTATTAAGGAGGAGGATTTCTCTGAGATATTTCTCATGTTTCCAGGTATTGCTCTCCCGTTATAAGCTGGAGCAATTTCCAGATGGAACTCTACATCCAAGGGCTCCATCTCCCCTGGTGCGTTTTTAGGGGGTTATAGTCACTTCAACCCTCCTCACAATCTTCATATCGACCACGTTTTTCCAGCTCTTCTCATTGAGCAATAAGTAGTCAATAAGAGAGGTTTTATCACCACAACTAAATGAGTTGTAATCCAGGGAGTATAAGTTGGGTCGACCATTCATGAAACGTAGCACAGATTTTGTAAGAAAGGCTGTGAATGCATTGCCCTTTTTATTCATTTTTTCCCAGTTCATGGCCAATTTCAGTAAGCCCCAGCAAGATATTCTTCAGAGCCCTCTCTACTGATAACCTCTTCTGTGGGAAATGTGTTAACCTCCTCACAAATTATTAACAATTGATAAAACCATTCTCTCTAATAAGTCCACATGTTTTTCTAAACCTTGCCAAACTAGGTAAACCTCTGGTGACCACACAAGAGAGATGTATACATTATGAATGACAATGATGCCAATCTCATTGCTGACATCCATGAGTCTCACATGTAAAATGTTGTTGTTTGCAGGGCCTACATCAACCTGCTGTGGTTTAAAGTTCAATTTGCTTATGACCCAGACTGAGAACCTACCACCTTTTGTCTACTCTTTTTAAAATGTTTAGCAGGTTCATAAAATTCAATGTAACCATCCATAGCAATCTCTGTCACTGCCTATGTTTCCTGGTAACAACAAATCCTGCAATCACTAACAAACTTTAACCACTCCCCAACAAACCCTCTCTTTCCCAGTCCTGAAATATACCGAGATAAAATATTAATAAAATCCTCATTGGTGTTGATCTTTTTCTCAATACCCGTACCAAACTCATTTGTGGCTTCTAATTGAAGCAACAACACTTACTTTGAGTTTAGTCCAACCCATCTTAGGGCAAGCCTTTATTTTTGTCTTTCTTGTCCTAGGACAGTGCTAACCATGCCCACTGTAGACCATCATCATTTGCTTCACCATCTGCAGTGTCCCTATTACTTGGTAGTTTAACCTTCGATGAAAACTGGCCCTTAATGATGAGGAGCTTTTCATCGCGAATCTCACTGTGGAGGGAATGTCGCCTGGCTTAGATTGTTTGATTAGTTGAGGCCTACTTATATTTATTCACAATGGTGAGCAATTGGCTAACAATTATATCCTTGGCTTCATCTGATCTTGCAGGATATCTATACCCACAGTATACAAGTTGTCCAGATTACCCAGGATGAGTCTACTAACATTTAGAGATGCAAATACACTTGGGAAGAGTTAGAGATTTGGAGTTTGGGCGCCCTGAACTCAAGACTTAAAGATACATCTTTTAGTAAAGTTGGCTTTTAAATTGTGCGTTTGAAAATGCCACTTTTGCCTCCAATGGTAGAGCACTTTATGAAAGCGCAACTTTCAGAAAGGGATTTCAAATGGACTGTGTTGACTGCATTAAATATATCCAAGAATGTGGCAGATGTGGTCTCTTTTGTTGAAAAAAGAGGCATATTTGATTATGCGATTCAACAGTGTCCATTCAGGATTGAACGAAATGTCGGAAATATTGAGGTTCTGATATTAATTTGTTATAAATATTATATACACTGGCATGCAACTGTAATCTTTATTGTGCATTCACTCACAATTGGTAGTGTGTATTTAAAAGTTTTAGTATAAATCAATTTGAGATCATGCTTAGGTTAAAATAGAATTCGAGAATGGTGATTGTTATCACTTTATATTGTTTTGTGGTATTTGCTGTATAGAATCTTCAAGTAAACAAAGAGTGCAGGGGGTTGATTTGATAAGTACATACATGTCCCCTGGGTGTTCGGCAGTCATTTAGAGATGACTAGAAGTGGCAGGTCATTGAATCATAAACTACAATTCCCAGTAGCGCACGGAGGGTCTCCCCGCATGCGTTTCCGGTAATTATTCCGAGTGCGGTAGAGATTGCAAAAAGAGTTTGAATGATCAGTAAAATAACATCATGTTTTTTTTTTTTTTTTTTTCAGAACAAAATGTTATTGTCATTTCAGATAAGACTGCAAGACATCCACAGTACTCCGAACACCGGAGGGGCTGTGAGCATATAATCAAGAAACAAATAATAGCAATCAGTACAGTAAGCAGGATAAAGCATTGGCATTGAACTACCCTTACCCCCCCCAACCCCCTAAAACTACCCCCTCCCGGGTCCCACCCTAGCCCTGTTCACAATGGCCACCTGGATCTAAGCTAACCAGTCTATACAATAGTGGTAATACACTCTTAACCTCGCCCCGGTTTTCAAAACAATTGGTCTCCAGTTACTTCCTGCTGCATCGGAGGCTCCAGCCACAGCCCCCTGTATTCCGCCCACCTCTTCCCAATTTTATAGTGCTTTCTGGGGCAGCCAGGGGCCTCAAACACTGGACGTTCCAGTCCCATATAATAGTCCAAACCCCTCTTCCATACCTCTATCGGGGGAGCCCTAGGGTCTTATCAGGCGCGGGGCACGTCCCTCTTGGCCACCGTAAGGCCCAGAAGTAACAAGTGTCTTTTATATATGTTGCCACCCACTTGCTCCAAGACATGTAGAAGGCCCAGCTGCAATGTACGTGGGAGCTGCCAGCCCAGTACCTCATCCAAACAGTTACACACAAGCCCCCAATTCCTCTCTAGTGCCCCACAGGACCACTCTGTGTGAAGGAAGGTGCCCACCTCTCTGCCACACCTCAGGCAGTCGGGGGAGGCAATCAATCCGGCTCGCCACAGCCTCTCTCTCGTGTAGTAAGCCCTATGTAGGTATTTGAATTGGATAAAGCACAGTCGTACAGCTATAGCCGCCTCCCTTGGGGCCGCGAGGGCCTCCCTCCACCCCTCCTCATCAATTTCTCTGATGTCTCTCTCCCAAGTAGACCGCAAGCCGTCCAGAGAGGGGGAGCAATGAATAACCAGTGATTGATAAATGCAGGATATTTTCTTTTCTGTCAGTTCTCCCATAAATAATTTAGCTTGTAGTGGACTAAATTCCGGTAGGGAGTCCAATCCCTCCAAGGCAGGGGAGATAGCATGTCGAAACTGCAGGTATTTGAAAAATTGGGTATGTGGCATATCGTACTCCTCCCTCAGCTCCTGTAAGGATTTAAGGGTCGTGCCCCTCATGACATGTCCCAGCGCCGAGATCCCTATCGAGTCCCAGCCGCGAAACCCCTGCAAAGTCGCCAAGGCCGGTAGGCGGCCATTTCGCCACAGCGGGGTATCCTCAGTCAGCCTGTTCCACCATCCCAAACGACTAAGCGCCCGATGCAAGACATGGAAGACAGCCTGCGTAACCACCGGGAGCCTCTTCCTCTTCCCCGCTGAGGTTCCGTGACAATTGTAAGTGATGTTTCCGACTCGCACGAATATGGTCGAGTCTGGTATCTATGAACCGCAAATGACGAGGTTAGTGGGTGTACGCGTTTTCGCTGTGCTAGCCTAAACCGTTCGCCTGTTTCGTGGGTTTCTCCATCTGAACCCACGGGTTCCATCTTAGATACGGCATCCATTTTGTCTCTTGCCCTCAAGTAGCCAGCGAACGGACGTTGTCCGCTTCGCGACCCTGGGATTCCCAAGACTCTTGCGGAAGACACGTTTCCTTTGAAAGTGTCTTTATGATGAGGGGGATGACACTGTAAGGCAGATGGCCCCGCTCGAGGCTCATCTTGCCGTGCCGGTCTATTGTCTTAGTCGTGCATCTCATTAAGCACGTCCCCTTTGATGCCTGCAGCTCGTGTTTCCCGTTGCCACCCCTTTTACACCCTTTTCGTTCTGCTCGCTGTTTCTGTCTTCCTCTGCACCTGTTTCTGTCTCTTCCTTGATTCGTTTACTACTGATTGGAATGTACAAATGGTGGGAAGAGGTGCTTTTACAGTTGGGAACTACCAAATGCCACTGTACTTATGTTCCGGGCCCTGAATACATGAAAGTGATCCCTTATGGTCTTTACGATGGGAACCAGGTTGTAAACCTTTGTGTACCATGTTAACCTATGAGAGAAAACTGTATAAAAGGAGCGATCGACAGATGCAATTCGAATCAGGCTCCACGAACCTACACTTGTTGTACTTCTTGTGACTTCTGTTCCCTGCAGTAATAAACCTCGAATCTTTGACGCCGAAGGAAGTGTCCCGTGTCTCTGTCATTTGTACGCCGGAACAGGTTACCCACGAAGGTTTTAGGTGTTATCCCTGGCATCGCTGGGTCTTAGAAAAACCCAGTCCTTCAGTTGGCTCCCAACATAGGGCTGCATCAGTGGTACCGGTCCAAGCCCGACGATCGTGAGGAACTTCGTGTGAAATCTCCGAGGGAAGGTGCACCCCGCTTCATCGATCCTGTTGTCAAAACAAGTGGCCCGACGACTTTTCCCGCGAAGATTCCCGCCTCCTGACGGCTGCGACGGACTGCTGCCCTGACTGTAGACCTGTTTTGGCGCCTGGCGTAGACCTTGGTACAGCGAGACGATTGACGGGCCTTCCTGGTGACGCCATCGATCTTTGAGTTAAGTATTTGTGGGTCGCTCCCATAGTCCTTAGTTGTGGGTGCTTAGTTGTTGCATGGTTCCATTGCATTTGTGGTTCTTAGTACTTGGTTCTTTGTTGTGATATTTGACGTCTGCAGTCGCCAAAAACCGAGGGTTTTTGCTCTTTGCAGGGACCTTGAAATCCCATAACCCTTGAAGTTTGTTAAACTCGGCTGGTGTGCAAGATGCCTGGCCGTAGTACTTTGTTCAGTTGTTTCAGAAAGTGTGGTACGGATTCCCGACTGGAGGACTCGTGTCCGATACCTCCGGTTGGAACTCCAACTTACGAATTGTATAGTAAACACGGATTAGGTCCAATTACATTCAATGAGTATTGGGTTTGTTACACTAAAAAGGATGGCGTAGTCAGTTGGCCACCTCATGGTAGTTTCGAGACCCCGATTTTAGATAATCTTGAAGCTAAATTGTTCCAAAGAAAAGCAAGGCCGGCCATGTTTGATTCCTTTCGGTTGTGGCGCAAAGAAGCCAAGCAGAGAGAAATCAAACAGATTAAACGTAATAAGAGAGAAGGAATTGTTACGACAGTGAAAAATGCAGAGCAGTTCCAGCGAGATAAGGAGGAAAAGGAAAAGGAAGTTTTCGATAGATTGCAGCGTATGACTATAGATAAATGTTATCCCGCTTTACCGACGGGTACAGATAAGAAGGAGGAATCAGTTGAGGACCCTTTGCTCTCCTATCTTTTGAAGTCACCACCTCCGTACGCACAGGGTACCGCAGCTCCTGTGGTTCCCCCTGTCCCTGTTCCTGTACCTGTTCCCCAACCTGTACCCGTTCTTCCGTCTGTTCCTGCTCCCTTGCCTACTTTTGTCCCTACTGCTCCTCCGCTTGTACTTCCTCATACTCCTGCTCCCGCTGCTTCTACTGTTCTACTTACTCCCGCTGTCCCTTCTGTTTCCGACACTTCCCTTGTTAACCCGTTGTGTTACTCCTCTTCTCCATCTGTTCGACGTCGTACTCCTTCTGTTGCTGCTAACTTCTTCAATTCGCTTGGACCTATACTTGAGTCCGCTGGTTCGGATGGTCCTCAAAGACGTAGTCAGCTTCCCGGTAGTTGGGTAACGTGACACATTGTATAATATGGCGATGGCTTGGATGAAATACCCCATTAGAAATCCTCCACGTTTTGTCAATTCAACGTACCGACACAAAGGTTTGTATTTGAAGAGATGTGTAAGCTCTTGCGTGACCAAATATCGGTTGACGCATCTGATGATGTATTGACTGCTTTGACTAATCTTCAGCTTCAGTTTGCGAGCGGAATTTTAGTAGGCACCAATGTTCGACGTGCTGTCGAGCAGTTGTTGTCTTTTCGTTCCTCTATAATGCCTTGTGCATTGTTTGTAGAAGACATTGAGGGGTCGCTAGGAGCACCTGGTCAGTATCCCATGCGCGAAGTACCACCGGTGTATATGCCTGGTGACCCCGGTGCTAATCCTCCGATACTGCCATTCTTCCAGAGGGTGTGGATACACCTCCCGTGGAAACGATCAGAAGTTTTACAAGTGAAGCAATCTTTGCCAGACCCTCGCAAAAATCCTGCAGGGTACTATAAAGAATTGTCGCAGCTAGTGGATGCTACGGTTATGAACCTTGCCGACATTGACATGTTGTTCGGTAATGTCGTACCGCAACCGGTATGGGCGAAGATTCGTCAGGAAAATCATGCAAACGAATTAGGTGGTGATTGGGCTGCTCTTATTGCGGCGGACGCCTTGCAAGTTGGCGGGGCTAAACCTGACCAGCTAATTGCTAATCTCCCTCAGAGAATTATCACCCTAATGAAAACGCTTATGCCAGCTATGAAGGTGAATTGGGATAAGTTGTCCGCTTGCAAACAGAAAAAGGACGAGAGTGTCTCTGATTTCTTTACGAGATTTGAGGAGGCATTCATCGATCATAGTGGTCAGGATATGGGTACCGAGGGAGGTCAGAGGTTGTTCGTGGACAAATTTGTCTCTAACCTGTTGCCGGACTTAAGCAACAAATTAAGGAATTCTGAGAGTGCGTGGGCTGTTTCTACTTCTGCTCAAATATTGGCTACAGCACAGTATTATGAGAATAGGGAGAAAGAGGAGAATGATCGTGCTGACAAAAAGACGAAAGAGCTAAAAACTAAAGTATTATTGCAACAAGCGTATCCTCCGTGTTCGAATCAGAATGACTCGCAACAGCGTAATAGATCACAGTCTCAGTCAAATAGGTCACAATCGCGAAATGACTCCTCTTCGCAGAGATCTTCGTTGGGGTACAATCAGTGTGCCTATTGTAGAGGTGAGGGTCATTTGAAATTCGACTGTCCAGTGTTACGTGATCGAAATAGTGGTAGCTCATCTAGAGGAGGTCGTAGTGGTCCGCAACAGGCATCACGTGGTAGAGGCCGTGATGTTCAAAATGATCGTTCAGACAATTCTTCAGACTCTAATAATTGTTTCGATCAGCGTGGATCATCGCAAGGAAGATCTGCGCAGTACAATGTAGACGATTATTACGTCGATCAGGGCACTGACGACGGTAATTACTAGGACAGCCATAGACAAGGAGAGGGAGTGGTATCAGTTCCGGTTGATCAGAGAGGGCCTTACGTCGCAGTTGCCACCTCGGGCGTCGTTGAGCCTTTTCTGTTGGACACTGGTGCAGCGAAAAGTTCCATTATGCATTCGAAACTCCCTGGCGCACCTTTGTCTGGCTTAACAAATGTTTCCGTTGGATTCTCTGGCGCCCCCGTTAGCAATCCAGTTTCGCGCCCTTTGCCCCTTACAATTGGGCCTCGTGAGCTGCAAGCTCCGCTGATTTTGACCACTGGTTGTGGCGAAAATCTCTTGGGCCTGGATTTACTTAAACGTCTGTATGCGACTTTGTATTGTTCTCCTTCGGGGGTAAAGCTTACTTTGGGTGAGAGAGTTATCTCTCCAATGTACTTGTCTCTCGATAAGCTTCCACCGGAATTGAGTTCGCTTCCTGCATCTTTGTGGGCAACAGGTCCCAATGACGTGGGCCTGCTTGATATCTCCCCTTATGTTGTTCACTCGCGCTGGGATGCCTCATGGTAACCGTGCGCGGTACAAAATTCAATAATAATAATAATAATAATAATAATAATGATTGCCTCGTATTCCCCAGTATCGTATCTCCCTTGATGGTGAGCGAGCCTTGTTAGCAATCATCTACGACTTGATCGAGAAAGACGTCATTGAGGAGACTAGGGGAAACGTGTGCAATAGTCCTGTACTGCCCATTTTGAAACGTACTGATCCTTCGAAGCCTCCTGTTTATCGTTTTGTTATCGATTTGCGGGAGGTGAATAAAATTGTGATTCCTCAGTTCCCTGTGGTGCCTGACATTACGGCTCTACTGACTCTGATTCCAGCTTCTGCATCTTGGTTCTCAGTGATCGACCTGAAGAATGCGTTCTTCAGCATTCCGATTGCTGAGGAGAGTAGAGACCTTTTCGGTTTCTCTCTTGGTGGCCGCAGCTTTAGGTTTAAACGTGCTCCTCAGGGCTACTGTGAGAGTCCATCGATATACAGTCAAGCCTTGAAAGGCCAACTTGATACGTGTGTGTTGCCGGCCGGTGCGGCCTTGATCCAATACGTCGACGACCTATTGGTGGCTGCAGACACTCAGGACATTTGCAAAATCGCTACGGTGTCGTTGTTGCAACATCTCTGTGACTTACATCACAAGGTGTCACCTTCTAAACTGCAATATTGTTGTCAAGAAGTAACCTATCTAGGTCACTTATTGTCAAAGGAGGGAAGAAGGTTGACCCCAGAGAGAATTGCAGCGATTGCTCGTATGACTGTGCCAACGACTCAGAGAGATGTGCGTGCCTTTTTAGGTATCACGTCATAGTGCAGGCAATGGATTCCAAATTTTTCATTGCTAGCGAAACCATTGGTAGCTTTGACACACAAGGATGTTCCAACTCCTTTGCCATGGACGGAAGAATGTCAGAAAAGTTTTTCTGAACTGTGTGACGCATTGTGTTCGGCTCCTGTGTTAGGTACCCCTGACTACAGTAAGCCGTTTACACTATACGTCCACGAGAGGGAAGGTTGTGCGTTGAGTGTTTTGACGCAACAATTCGGCGGTAAGCAGCGTCCATGTGCATATTTTTCCTCGACCTTGGACCCGGTAGCTAGAGCATTGCCGAGTTGTTTGAGAGCAACAGCGGCAGCTGCGGTGTCCATCCGACAATCTGCAGGATTGGTCATGGATAATATGCTTACGGTGATGGTTCCGCACGCAGTTGACACTCTTTTGAATCGTACGAAAACCCAACACTTGACGAGTGCAAGGTTGTCTGGGTACGAGTTGACGCTGTTGGCAAGTCACATTCAAATAAAACGTTGCAATGTCTTGAACCCGGCGACTTTGTTTCCGATTAGTATGGAATCAGATGAAGTAGCACCTCATGATTGCTACTTACGGACGGAGGAGGAAACAAAAGGTCGTGTGGACCTGAAAAACACTCCTTTGGAAGATCCCGATGGGACCTTGTATGTGGATGGTTCATGTTTTAAGCTGCCGAATGGTGATGTGACGACTGCGTATGCTGTGGTAACATTGAATACTGTTGTGGAAACTGCGAGATTGAATCAGAATTCTGCTCAGGCGGCAGAGCTGATTGCCTTGACTAGAGCGTGTGTGTTGTCGAAAGGGAAACGGGTGAATGTGTTTACCGACAGCCAATATGCTTTTGGCGTCGCACATGGTTTTGGACGGTTGTGGAGAAAGAGAGGTTTTATGACGTCGCATGGCACTAAGATTCAGCATGGACAGCTTGTGAATGATCTTTTGGATGCACTTACATTGCCTAAGCAGGTTGCGATTGTTAAATGTAGTGCGCACCGTAAGGTGACTGATGATGTTGGTCATGGTAATGCGTTTGCGGATGAGACTGCTAAGGAGACTGCCCGGAATCTTAGCACTAGAATGTATGTGACGAGGTTGGTTAGGTGGCCTACAGAGACTGGTATGTGTGAGGATACTATTGAGAGTGTGAAAGCGATAAAGAACGAGGCCACTGAGACTGAAAAGACGAAGTGGGAAGAGAGTACGGGAAAGTTGGATGCGAATGGCTGCTGGATTGATTTGTCAGAGCATAAGAGATGGATGGTGCCGGATGCGTATGTGCTAGCTGTCGTGACGATGGCACACGGTTTAGCACATATTAGTGCGAAAGGTATCTGCAAGTTGTTGTCCCCTGTATGGAAGAATGACGGTATTACTAAATGTGCTGAGAGATTGGTTAAGAATTGCATGATATGCATGATGTACAATCCTTGTAAAGGAACCCCTACACCACCTGGCCATTTTGCTCCCCCTTCATGTCCCTTTGAGGTGATTCAGTTAGACTTCATCCATATGGAGCGATGCAATAACCTTAAATACGTTTTAGTTGTGGTTTGCGCATTCTCCCGATGGATTGAAGCCTACCCTCTCAAAGATAACACTGCTCTGTCCACTGCGAAAATCCTACTGAAGGAATACTTTCCTCGGTATGGAATGCCACGGATTGTATGGTCTGATAACGGAAGTGAGTTTGTGAGGAGTGTGATGAAGAGTGTGTGTAAGGGCCTTGGAATTACTCAAAAATTCCATAGCGCCAATCATCCCCAGTCAGCAGGTTTGGTTGAAGGGTATAATGGCACCCTTAAATTAAAGTTAGCGAAGATTCAGGCTACGACTGGTCTTTTGTGGCCTGACGCTTTGCCCCTAGCCCTTTTGTCAACAAGGGCGACTGTACACTCCCGAGTAGGGCTCAGTCTCTACGAAATAGTGTTCGGCCGTCCTGCGAATGTTTGGGGGGGTCCCTAGACCGAGTGTGTTTTCTGATCTTGAGTACCCAATGTTGATCGATTATCTTCATGATCTGACTGCTAAACTGAGGTTAATTCACCAACAGGTCTTTGAAGCACTGCCGACGCAGACGGAGGGTCCAGGCCACCAGCTCCAGCCCGGAGACTGGGTGGTAACACGCAACTTTGGACGAAAGCGAAATCTTGAACCCCGCTTTACTGGACCCTACCAAGTGCTCCTTGCCACGAGGACTGCTGTTCGTTTGGAAGGACGGAAAAACTGGGTGCATGCCACCCATACTAAAAAGGTACCTATACCTTGATCAGCAGACTCGTGGGTGAGGAAGGGCATCGCCTCGTCTGAAACGGAAACGTTGCCGACTTTCGTCCCTTTTAGCGACGCTCAGCCTGTCGGAGAATCCTCAGTGCAGCAGAACGACATTGTTGAACATTTGTCATTGCAAAACTCAAGATCTGAACAATTGACTGATCAGCAGAACTCTGTCCCCTTATCGGATCCATTGTTTGACGAACAGACATGTCCTGGGAGAAGCCGATACTTTCTGCGATCCAATATCAAAGACTAATAAAACCTTTGCTTTGTCCCTTGACATCCACGTTACCCCATTGCCCCCATTCAGTCTGAAAACACTTGTATAACTGTGATTTTTGTAATATTGAGTTTTTTCCACATATGTGTTTTTGCTTCCACAGCTAGGAGATTTTGTATATATTTGTAAATTGTAATACCTTACATCCGGGTGAACCGTAGGGCCGCGCGCGTACTTCCTTCTGGTTAGTAGGTCTTGACATTAGGTCGGAGACCGTCGGTTCCTGGGAACTCCTGGGGATTGACTACTGCTACACAGAACGAAGTGCGTCAAAAACGTTGCAGACGGTTTTAGAGGATGGTTTTCGCGAAGCTGTTGGATTTGGAAAAAGCTCAGGCCCAAAGATTCAAGCTCCAGCAAATTACTCGTACAAAATGCTTCATGTTTCAGGTGTTCCTTCTGTTCTTAACTGTTTCCTCGTTATTGGCGGGTGGGGTGTATTATATGATACAGTCCTTCTTACCTTCTGCCTTACCTACCCCTACTTCTGAACCTAAACCTACCTCCACTGTTTCTCCTCACTCCTTCCACATCCTACCCCAACACGAGCAGGTTAGACGTGCGGAATTCATGAACAATTCCTTCGTTCAGCTCCTTCATCAGCATCAGTTAGTGGTGAACACTACCAATTGTTGGGTGTGTGGGTTAATGCCGCATACCACTGATAAGGGAATTCCGTACTTGGTCCTTCCTTATAGTTCCCAGGGTTCAGCTCGAGCATTGCAATCAATGTTTCGAAGTGCACTAGATTCCTACCCCAATCGAGAGCCACGTCCTCCGCACTTTGGTCCCGGCCCGTACCATAAGTCTTTGGTGATAGCGATTGCTGATTTAGATAGGGATATCTATGAGCGTTCGCTCATCCCAGAGGAAGAGGTGCGAGCTTATAGGGATCTGAGTGAGGTTGAGTATAGTGCGCTCGTAGGCGATAGACAGCTTAGAAGTTAGTCTCCGATATGGGTCGTACCCCACCTTGGTAACTTCTGCTTGAAAGGCCGTGGCCGAAGCCCGAGAGCCTACCTTGGAGAGAGTGCTTGCTCTGCGACGTATGTCTTACCAATGCTCTCTTCCCCTGTTCTCCTGACTGCCAAGGGTACGTACTTTGTCTGCTACGACCGTGCATATACATGGTTGCCCCTGGACTTCGCGGGCACATGTTATATTGCAAACTTGCTGCCTCCGACGTTTACCGTTGCTACAGACTACCACAAGACTAGAGTTGTGAGGGGCGTGATTAGCAAAGAGGACACTGCCGGTCAAGAGGCAGGAGACTTTTTCAAGGGTTTCTTTCCGTTTTGGGGGCCTATGGTAAATAGTAGGAACCTGAGACAGTTGACTCGAGTGGTGGAATCGACTGCTAACATCACTGCCAGTGCCCTTGGCAATATTACGGCAGAGCTTCAGGCGGATAGGCTTATGACGTTGCAAAACCGTATGGTTCTAGACGTTGTCTTAGCAGATCGAGGTGGAGTATGTAAGGTGATCCATTCGAGTTGTTGTATATTCAATTCAGACAACGCTCCGACTGTCTATCAAGCCATCTCAAAGTTGCACAAGCTCTCCGAGTCCATACACGTGGACGTAGGGGATTGGACGTTACTTGGGTGGTTTTGGGGCCTAATGTCGACCTGGGGTTGGAAGATTCTGATGATCATCGGGGTTGTTGTAGCATTCCTGTTCACGTGTTGCCTTTGTGTGCAGTGTGGTCCTGCCTTATGTGGCCTCTGTGCTACAACGTGTATAAGACAGCCGCCTGTTACCAAAGGAACTCTGATGGATAGAGTTATGTTGCAGCAGCATCTAGATGGTCTGATGAATATCGAGATCGCTTATGATTCCGACTAGTGCTTGCCTACATGAGGGCAAAAGGAGCGTCTGAGGTTCCGTGACAATCGTAAGTGATGTTTCCGACTCGCACGAATATGGTCGAGTCTGGTATCTATGAACCGCAAATGACGAGGTTAGTGGGTGTACGCGTTTTCGCTGTGCTAGCCTAAACCGTTCGCCTGTTTCGTGGGTTTCTCCATCTGAACCCACGGGTTCCATCTTAGATACGGCATCCATTTTGTCTCTTGCCCTCAAGTAGCCAGCGAACGGACGTTGTCCGCTTCGCGACCCTGGGATTCCCAAGACTCTTGCGGAAGACACGTTTCCTTTGAAAGTGTCTTTATGATGAGGGGGATGACACTGTAAGGCAGATGGCCCCGCTCGAGGCTCATCTTGCCGTGCCGGTCTATTGTCTTAGTCGTGCATCTCATTAAGCACGTCCCCTTTGATGCCTGCAGCTCGTGTTTCCCGTTACCACCCCTTTTACACCCTTTTCGTTCTGCTCGCTGTTTCTGTCTTCCTCTGCACCTGTTTCTGTCTCTTCCTTGATTCGTTTACTACTGATTGGAATGTACAAATGGTGGGAAGAGGTGCTTTTACAGTTGGGAACTACCAAATGCCACTGTACTTATGTTCCGGGCCCTGAATACATGAAAGCGATCCCTTATGGTCTTTACGATGGGAACCAGGTTGTAAACCTTTGTGTACCATGTTAACCTATGAGAGAAAACAGTATAAAAGGAGCGATCCACAGATGCAATTCGAATCAGGCTCCACGAACCTACACTTGTTGTACTTCTTGTGACTTCTGTTCCCTGCAGTAATAAACCTCGAATCTTTGACGCCGAAGTAAGTGTCCCGTGTCTCTGTCATTTGTACGCCGGAACAGGTTACCCACGAAGGTTTTAGGTGTTATCCCTGGCACCGCTGGGTCTTAGAAAAACCCAGTCCTTCACCGCCGAGTACAGTAGCGTATGCAAAGTATCTGGTTCCATCAAATATCTCTCCAGGGCATACGCCGGATCGCTCTGATCTCCATACCACCATTCGTTGAGTATCAATAGATGGGATGCTTGATAGTAGGATAGGATGTCCGATGACGCCAGGCCACCGCAGTACGTAGAGAGGAAACAGGTGCGGAGGGCCACACGAATAGCACCTCCCGCCCAAAGGAAGCGGCCCAGAGCCGAGTTAACCTGGCGAAACCACTGCGGCGAGATAGGATAGGGGTGGTTCTGCAGTTGGTAAAGCAGACGAGGAAGGGCCACCATCTTAAAGATGGCCGAGCGGCCATACAAGTTCAAGGGCATACGAGACCATGTTTTCATATCTGACCGGACCCTGTCCCAGACCGGAACAATGTTACGCTCTCACGAGACTCCAGGGATGTCTGTTAGGAACACCCCAAGATACTTAAAACCTCCTGTCGCCTCCTGTAGAGCGGACGCCCAATTACCAAGAGCCACACCGCTGCCCAGGGTCTACAAGATGGATTTCTTCACGTTAAGATAAAGCCCCGAAACCTCTCCAAACACCCTCATGATATCAAGGACTCTCGGGCCCGACCTATTGAGATCTGTAAGAAAACACAGTACGTCGTCTGCATAGAGCGCAATCCTGTCGGACGGCCCAGCTTCCCATTCAAATCCCTTCATCTGCGCGTCTATACGCACCCATGCCGCGAGAGGTTCCATCGCGAGAGCGAATAGGTACGGTGAGAGAGGGCACCCCTGCCGGGTACCCCGTCCAATAGGGAAGGCGTCCGAGATCGTGCCGGCCACTCGCACAGACTCTGTCAAATCAGTATATAGCAGCCTTATATACGAGAGAAAATGGGGTCCGAGATTTAGACGCTTGTAGGTAAGCCAAGCTCAGCGAGTCGAAGGCTCTATCAATATCGGCCAGCAAAAGCGCCGCCTGTGAGCCGGTAGCTCGCATCATTTCCAAGGCCACTTGGGCCCGTCTAATGTTGTGTCTGGTGGCCCTTTGTGGCATAAAGCCAGCCTGGTCCGGGTGGACCAGGGTGGTAATCAATGGGAGGAGGTGGTTAGCGAGTGCCTTCGCCAGTATCTTCGCCTCAGTATTCAGAAGTGAGATAGGGCGATACGATTCATGGCGATCGGAGGTCTCCCCGGTTTGCAGAACACCACAATCTCAGCATGCCTCCAATCAGGCGGCAGGTGACCCAACTCTCTAGCAGCATCTAATGCCTTCTTGAAATGTGTCCCTAATTGGAGATGGTATTTCCGAAAAAACTCGCACGGGAATCCGTTGGGCCCTGGGGCCTTCCCAGCGTTCAGCTCTCCAAGGGCCGTTCCCAATTCCTCCGCAGACAGTGGAATCTCGAGATGACTACACTCCTCATCGGAGATCCCCCGTGGTGGGAGATCCGCTAGAAATTTGTCTACAGCCTCCGCCGGGAGAGAATCTCTAGGGGCATATTGTGCCGCATAATAGCGCACGAAGCTGTCAGCAATGACCCTTGGATCGGGTAAAGAATTCCCGGTCTCATCTCTCAGCGCCGGCTGCGTCTGAGCTTGGAACGTGCCCTGGCACAGTCTATACAACATTGAGCCAGACTTGTCCCCTCACTGGTAAATTCTACTCTGCGTTGCAAGCCATATATGGCGTGACTCTTCAAGGTGTAGGGAAGCAGCATCTCTCTGCGCCTGCAGCAGCCGTCGTATGGCCTCCTCCACCCCCGTCTCTGTGCATTGTCTCTCCAAAGCACGGACACAATTCTCTGCCCTCTCTAGATCCTCTCCCCGCGCCCTACGGGCCCTCGCACACCAGGTAATATCTACTCCCCGGAGTGTAGGCTTCATGGACTCCCAGAGGGTCACCACATCCGACCCCAACCTCTCATTTTCATCCCGGGGATGAGCTATGGCCTCCCGCATATGGTACTGGTAGTCGTCCTGTTGTAGGTGCCAGGTAGAGAGGCGCCATCAAAATGGCTGCCACCTCCTGTCAAGAAGGATATCTATCGTAATGGGGGAGTGGTCAGAAAGCCCACGCGGTAGTATAGCCGTTGATTCCACTCTCCCTATCTTGGCGCAGGGAACGAACAGGTAGTCTAACCGTGAGAAGGATTGATGAACTGCCGAGACATATGTGTATTCCCGACTGTGTGTGTGCTGATAGCGCCATGCATCCGTCCATCCCATGCCTCTCACCATGTCATTCAATCTCGTAGGGGCAGCTTCCAGCTGCCCACCAGTCGGCCTCTAGTGATCCACATTCCCATCCATAACGTCATTCCAATCGCCTCCAATCACCGCCAGCGCGTCCGGAATCTCAGCCCCGACAGTGAACAGTTTTTCCACCAAAGACCACTGCAACGGGGGGGGAGCATACACACTACCGGCTCTCCACCAATCATTCCTTTAACAAATACGTATCTGCCCTGGGCGTCTACCCACTGTGTAGAGTGGACATATGACACTCTACGGTGAATCATTACCGCCACTCCCCGGGATCCCCGGACAAAACCAGCGTGGAACACCTGCTGATACCCATAGCGCTGTAAACTAAGGGTCTTGGTACCAAGGAGATGAGTTTTTTGCAACAGTAGGACATCAGCCTTCTCTTTTTTTCCCTGTCATGTTTTGGGTTTTAAGTTTATAAAATAATAAGTTTCGCCACTGCGGTATTTTTTATACAGGCACCTCATATTCAGGACATGAGTTAGAAACTGTAGTACTGTCGGAAATGGCACCAATACTACAATTCCCAGCAACACTAGCGCTGCTTGATAGGCTTCCGGATGGATGCGGTTCTCTGCGCCTTCCGTCGTGAGATGGTCCGGTCGAGCGAGGAGAGACGAGTGAAGCGACTAGAAGTCAGTGAAAGGTGAGCGTCTTGTTAAAACTGCCGCGTAACAATTAAACCGGAACAACGAAAGACGTGCGTTTTTTTTTAACAAAGACCCGATTTTTGATTTTTGCTCCGTAAGAGTAAAGAAATATTGCGAAGCAGATGGTAGCTGAAGGTTTTGGGAAACACAAGTGTTTTTGCTGAGAAGGTGTGTTGTAGTATATCATTTCTCCCCTTTTCGAATGCGCTTTAAGTAAAGGTCACTTATTTATGGGGATGTTGATTTTCTTCAACAGAGCCAATGTATATGTGCCCAAAGAAAAAGCAGGCTCACAGTAACAGTGTATCTACACCGCAGGTATGTCTGCTTATTATGAAAAGCTGTTCCACACATGGTATAGAGTATCTGTTCAGTTTTTGAAATAGAACTTTATTGTTCACAGACAATCACAAAGAGTAGACCTACTTTTCCATATTGAGGGAGACGCATGATCACTGCAAAAATAGAAGTGTTCACGACATTGGCATGTAGGTGCACAAGTGCCAGTAAAGGGTACAGGAAGTAGTACGAAAAGGGTTCGGTCAATAAGTTATAGTTTGTCCTATTTATGTTGTAGATGTGTCCAATGTGTGGAAAGTAAGCGGCCCTGATGAGAGCCCATAGAGAATACGTGAGGCTTGAAACACGTCGGCAATGGCTATTAAATTAGCAGAAAGTGGATAAAGGATCAAAAAAAGAAATATAACTGATTCAGGATCAAGTTGAACGTCTGAAACGGTTAATGACATCTAAATTGAGCTATTACTTGTTAAATGTGGCACATTGGTCTGTTTGATGCAGTTTTGTCTGTATAAAGTCCTGTGCAAAACATATTGTGTATGTTGTAAAAAAATGTTGGTTTTGTACATTATTGTAAGTACTGTGTAAATTGAGATGTATGTAAATATGTGTATGGTATTTATGTGTTCTACATGAAGGACAAAGTCCTGAGAAAAGAGTTGTTTAAAACAGGGTGGATAAATAATCCAATCATCGAAAGAATATAGTGTGGTTGTTGAAAAGTATTGTCTAAATAACTAGGATACGAGGGTTTTTTCCCTTTTTTTCTCTTTTAATCTTTTGAGTGGGCATTTTCTTGTTCAACCACCTGTGCCTCTGCCTGCCTGAGGAATCAATGTATGGTTTAGACAGACAGGGGCCTGTTTGTGCATTCACTCTTGACCATGGGTACTCACAAACTTTCTGCCAGGCCACAATTACAGTGTCGTTTGTGGCCGAGGGCCGCACCAGTAGGGGTGGGGTCAGTGGGGATAGGGTCAGTGGGGAGGCGGGGCTGAGTTAAAAAAACAGTTTCAAAACATTAGACAAGGCAACAATGCTGTATTTCAAAAGCAGTTGTAACTACAAAGAGCACATTTTGATAATATATGTTTTTATTAGCAGACAATAGCAATCTAAGGGGCATTGCTTAGCTTCATACACTCTTTGACCCCAATTCCATCACAGTCTCTCTCTCGCTCTGTCAGTCAGTCTCTCTCTCTGGAATCAGTCTCTCTCAGTCAGTCAGCCTCTCTCTCTCTGTCAGTCAGTCTTCTCTATCCCTCTCTCTCTCTCTGTGTCAGTCTCTCTCTGTGTCAGTTAGTCAGTCTCTCCTCTCTCAGTCAGTCTCAGTAAGTCACTCGCATTCAGTCAGTCTCTCTCTGTCAGTCTCTCTTAGTCAGTCTCTCTCTTAGTCAGTTTCTCTCTTAGTCCGTTTCGCTCTGTCAGCCAGTCTCTCTCTCTTTCATTGTCAGTCAGTCTCTCTCTCTCTCTGTGTCAGCCAGTCTCTCTCTCTCTCGCTGTCAGTTAGTCAGTCAGTCAGTATCTCTCTTTCTCTATCAGCCAGTCTCTCTCTCTCTCTCATTGTCAGTCAGTCTCTCTTTCTCTATCTGTCAGTCAGTCTCTCTCTGTCAGTCAGTCAGTATCTCTCTCTCTCTCTCTGTCAGTCAGTCAGTCTTTCTCTCTCTGTCAGTCAGTCAGTCTCTATCTTTCAGTAAGTCTCTCTCTCAGTCAGTCAGTCTCTCTCTTTCTCTGTCAGTCAGTATCTCTTTCTCGGTAAGTCAGTCTCTCTCTCTCTCTCTCAGTCAGTCTCTCTCTGTCAGTCAGTCTCTCTGTCTCGGTCAGTCTTTCTCTCTCAGTCAGTGAGTCAGTCTCTCTCTCTCTCTCAGTCAGTCAGTCTCTCTCTAAGTCAGTCAGTCAGTCTCTCTCTAAGTCAGTCTCTCTCGGTCAGTCAGTCAGTCAGTCTCTCTCAGTCAGTCAGTCTCTCTCGGTCAGTCAGTCTCTCTCAGTCAGTCTTTTGCAGTTAGTCTCTTTTTCAGTAAGTCTCTTTCTTAGTCTCTCAGTCAGTCTCTCTCTCAGTCGGTCTCTCTCTCAGTCTCTCAGTGAGTCTCTCCCTCAGTCAGTCTATCTCTAAGTCAGTCTCTCTGTCAGTCAGTCTCTCTCTGTCAGTCTCTCTTCGTCAGTCTCTCTCAGTCAGCCAGTCTCTCTCTGTCAGTCTCTCTCTCTGTCAGTCAGTCAGTCTCTCTCAGTCAGTCAGTCTCTTTCCACTCTCTCTCTCCACTCTCTCTCTCTCCACTATTTCTCTCCACTGTCTCTCTGTCAGCCAGTCTCTCTCTTTCTGTCAGTCAGTCTCTCTCTCTCAGTCAGTCTCTCTCTCTCTCTCTCTCTGTCAGTCAGTCAGTCAGTCAGTCTCTGTCAGTCAGTCAGTCAGTCAGTCAGTCTCTCTCAGTCAGTCAGTCTCTCTTAGTCAGTCAGTCAGTCTCCCTCAGTAAGTAAGTCTCTCCTAGTCAGTTTTTCTTAGTCAGTCTCTTAGTCTCTCAGTCTGTCTCTCGCTCAGTCAGTATCTCTGTCAGTCAGTCTCTCTCTGTTAGTCTCTCTCAGTCAGTCAGTTTCTCTCAGTCAGTCTCTGTAAGTCAGTCTCTGTCAGTCTTTCTCTCTTTCAGTCTGTCAGTCTCTCTCTGTCAGTCTCTCTCTCTGTGTCAGTCAGTCTCTGCGTCTGTCAGTCAGTCTCTCTGTCAGTCAGTCAGTCTCTTTCCACTCTCTCTCCCCACTGTCGCTCCTCTCTCTCTCTCTCTCTTTCTCTCTCTCTCCACTCTCTATCTCCACTGTCATCTCTCTCTCCACTCTCTCTCTCCACTGTCATCTCTCTCTCCACTCACTCTCTCTCCACTGTCTTTCTCCTCTCTCTCTCCACTGTCTCGCTCCACTCTCTCTCTCTGCGCTCTCTCTCCGCTCTCTCTCTCGCTCGCTGGGGGCCATGGGTACACTACCTGCAAGGTCCGTGGGCCGCCAAGGAAGGCTTGCCGGGTCACTAGCGGCCCGCGGGCCGTACGATGAGTACCACATCGCTAGACAGTCACACAAAGAGAGCGGAGGAGATTCGAAAAATAGCTGGGTGCTTTGGCGTTTTTTTTTTTAAGTGAACACAAACCGCTTGTTGTGCGCTCGTTGTGCGCTGGGACCGCTGAAGTTCTGCTGATCTTACGGTGCCGCGAAGCTCATGGCCATGAGGCCCCTTCCCCTAAACGCTGAGCTGATGAAGCGCTGACAAAATGTATGGACTTTCCCGATTGCCTGGTGTGTTCCGAGTGCCTGAGCAAGGGGCAGCAAGGAGGAGCCGGTGAGTGACTGCTTCGGTGCGCGGATCTGTCTGAGTCTTTTGGTTGCTGACTCTTTTGCTGACGCTACCCCCGCTCACTGAGCCACTGTGACTGGTGTTGTCTTTCTCGCTTAGCAGAAACTGGGGGTGCTGTGCGGCTTGCATGAAAGCGTGCTTGAGCGCATTGATGCAGGGACCGAGCTTTTGACTTTGAGGCTCTATTTTGAAAGCTGTTGGTCATTCCTAACCACTTTGTCTCTGGGGCAGTATCTCCACTTTGAACTCAGCATTTCACCCGCGGGTGCCGTTCCAGACAGATTTGCCGCACCTTGTGCCTTGGGGGCGCAGGACTACATCCCGCAGAAGGCCAACTGCCCAGAAGCGCTACGAGGAAGGGGAGGCGCGTACTTAAGCCCGCAAGGGCTCCCGCAACATGGGAAGCACGGGAGCGGCGTCGGGCGAAGCTGAAGCAAAGCCAAAGCCCAGCGAAGCCAAAGCCCGGAGGAGGCATCGGGATGGCCCCCCCCTCTAACAAGTGGGCCTACATCACACCATTTTTATAACAACTTTATAACATCTCCCAGTTACAGATTTTAATTATACCTTCTTGCATTATTGATTCGTGTGAAGCGAGATTGATACTCAACGTCGTGGGGGAGTGACTTTTGATGTACAAAAATGAGTAATTCTGCAATGACAAATAGAAAGGGGGTTCAGGGGACTTTGGATGCATTTATAACGAGGGCAGAATGCCACGAGATAGAACTAACAGAGAGGCAGGTGTCTCTAGACCCTTTATCGCACCCAAGACGAACCTCATTAGGATTACATACTACGGCAGGTATCTCCCAAAATTCAATTCAATCCTGCTCATCACCTTATAACTTGGGGACAGCACCGGTGGCCTTGGAATTGTTGGCCCTTGTACACGACGAGCCACCAGAACTACAAATGGATACCTCTAACGGTCCAAGCATAGCCTCTAGAACTCCGACTTCCAATTTTTCTAATGGGGGCATAAAGGCTAAGCCGAAGGCAAAGGCAACCGTTAACCGTAAGAAGGGTATGACTTTGTCAAAACAAAAACTCCAAAAAGAGTCCCAGTGCCACTCACAGACTAATACGGAGGTAAAGAGTTGCTCATTAGGTACTCAGACCATGGATGTTTCATTGTCTATACTATCCTGTCCCAAGGAGGATGGCAGAGCCATTAATGCCACCGATATGACCGTACTGGACACTGCCCTTGGTCGGATCAGGGAATTCATAGACAAACGTTTCACCTCATTGGACAGCCGTTTAAAGCTTCTGGAAGATACATTGACTGATTTGTCTGGGCGCCATCAACCTCCATCAGTGGTCTCAGCCACATTAGAGAAATTGTTGGCAACGACTCAGGCAATCGAGGATCTGTTGAGTAAAAAACAGGGTGTAGGCACAAACAACATACCATCCAGTCGTCAAGGGTGCTTAGCGAGTACATCAAACGGTGGAAATATAGCCAACCCCCATATGGTTGATATCTCACAACCAGCCGTACAATCTGGGAGGGGTGTTGGACATATGAACCATCTTAATTTAGATCATAACAAAGTGACATCTAATAAAGGGATAGGGTTAGTGAAGAAGGCCCGACCTTGAATTTACCTCCAGAAGCGGCACGGTATACAATAATATTGCCAAATGTACCAAAATCCACGTCTAATTCAATTGAATCCTGGGAGACTTTATGCAATAAGTCTCTTGGTTGGCTTGGGTCTAAAATTGGTCTGGCGGATGCTCTCCGTTAATATTTCTGCAGGGGTGCTCTCTGTTAATATTTCTGCAACCTACCCAGGCTTGTTTCCTCCATGCCAGCTGACCATTTGAGGCGCTCTGGGGCTCTGAAGGGGCGTGAGGACACGTAAGGCTTGTACTGCTGGTCTCCCCCGCCGCCTCTGCCTGATCTAACCTTGTGCGCCGCCGCTGAGTGGGTAGACTACATCTCCCAGGGCCCCCTGTGGCTGGACGCTGCCCCCACGCTGCTTTCACACACTAAAGGACGCCGGAGTTCCCACGTTGCGGGACGCGCGCGGGCGACGCCGGGCTAAGCCCGGGCAAACGGCGGGCCGTCTGTGGCGGTCCGGGGCCGGAAGAGGCCGGGCAGGGACCCATTATTGACATTTTCATCTAAGGACAGTAAGCGTTAAATCAATATCGGACTGCAGCGCCAGCTGTTGGGGGCTAATACAATAATTGTTTGTAATGAGTAAAAGGAATGTGGGGGACAGGGTGGTGGGGACCCTTGATGCGTTTTTTAATAAGAGCCAAATCGGTTTTAATTCATGAAATTGAGGCAACCGAGCATAGACTTTCACTTTAACCGATTTTTTTAGGGGGGGGGGGGGGGGTCCTTGCCTAATGCCCAGTTGCCAACCTATTCAGCTCAACTCTGATACTGCTCCTACAAACGACCGGTCCCCATTAAGGCCACTATGTTTGTCGCCTGATAGCCCTAACTTGGTCTCTCCACAGTCCCAGAGTAGTGTTGGGAGCCCAGCTATGGTAACAACTAGAGGGAAGAAGGCCCTTGCTCAACTTGGCATGGAACCTCCAAATATAAAAAGGAAGGGGCGTGGTTTAAACAAACAAAAGGCACTGCCAGGTGCTAGCAAATCAAGTGAGGCTTTTGCATTTAGTAACCCAAGTAGTAACATTGTAGACATTACCTCCACTGCTAACACTACTCCTCTGTTGAATCAATCGGACTTTAGCTCCCTATTAACCCCTTCCATGCTCATGACGAGCTCAGCTCGTCATGAGGCACAGTTGAGCTGTGCTGATGACGAGCTGAGCTCGTCATGAACAATGGGATATGAGAAGATCCAGCACAGGGGAAAAATAACCACAGCAGCGATGTGGTTAAGGGATCAATTAGCAGCCTTCATCGACCCTTTAATGGAAAGATTAGACTCCATCGATATTAGGCTTAAAAAGATTGAAGAAGCTCTGTCATGTCCCCCCGAAGAGATTCCTGTACAGCCAAACCCCCGAGTAACAGGAGGGGTTGTCCCAATCAGAGTGGGGGAAATTAATAAGGGACAAGAGGGTACAATGGTGAATGCACAGATAATAGTGGACAAGGTACAACTAGTAGGGAGGGCTACAGGCGCAACTCACATTGGTGTTACTAATGCTAAGCCTGTGCCCCAGCAGCAGTCTGCTGGGGTTGAGGGAAATTAGAGGTGGGTGGAACTTAGCAATGATGGTGGGTCAGACAAGATCAGCTTACTTCACCTCCCACCAGAAGCAACCCCATATTTGGTCATTTTAGCGAATGTCCCCCTCTCACCCCGGGGTCACGCGAGCATTGGTCCACTCTTAGAAATAAGGCATTACACTACTTGAGTAAGAAAACTGGTATTGGGGAAGACCTATTTCATGAGTTTAAAATGGTTAGACGCATAAAATGGGTCGGACATTCAACTAAATCCATGCCAGGCGATTGTGTGGTTCTAAGCTTCAGGTCACCCGCTTTGGTTCGTCACATTTTTGAGTTAGCTGGGCGCTCACCTTTTACTGCAGATGCGATTAGACTGCTCCCCCTTGGCTTCTTCTATAAACAGCACACAAGACATAGAAATAGGGATTTTCGTGCACCACAGGACACTGACATCTGGAATGACCATCCC
This sequence comes from Lissotriton vulgaris, assembly GCF_964263255.1. Classification (NCBI taxonomy): domain Eukaryota; kingdom Metazoa; phylum Chordata; class Amphibia; order Caudata; family Salamandridae; genus Lissotriton; species Lissotriton vulgaris. Next base: position 1,701,654,790 of record NC_141694.1, on the reverse strand, counting down.
ATACAGATCAGTAATCGTTATGAGGTTTTATCCTCAATCGAAGATATTGACTGACTGGGAATGGATGAACAGCCGGGATTAGCTAGAGGGGTTGAGATGAGAATTTACATTGACCCCCTGACAGTAGGGTGTCCTACGGGAATTAAGATGGAGAAGTATTTACCTACTGGTCCCGCTATGTCACCAGACCCCCCCGACCTCAACCCCTGTATAAATACTGTAGAGGCACTTACTAGGTGTGGTGGCCCGGCAACGTTGAGAGCTTCAATTACTATTTCCTCTTGGAATATAGCAGGGTTGGAATCAAAAGTCGTGTCTGCTGATTGGATAACCTATATAAAAGACTCAGATATCTGGGCATTCCAGGAAACATGGTCTACCTATGGGGTCTTTCATGTCGGCTTTTTGAATTTCTTCAAACCAGCAATAAGGGGACATAGGGGTAGAGCAGTGGACTGACCTGTTAGGTGAGACAAACTGAGGAGATAAGTGTGGAGGAGGTCAGCATTGATAGCCCAGATATCTTGGCCATAAGGGTAAGATCCGTGAGTGGCCTTGATTTAACTTTGTATATCGTCTACGCTAGGGGTAAACCTGGTGGGAGGTACTCTCCGGTCATAATGGCTTTAGAGAGTCATTTGTTCCAAGTGGCCCCTAATGATGATTTAATTATCGCAGGGGACTTTAATACCTACTTTGAACCACTAGATTCAGAAGATGGCAGGCTTAGTGAAGAGATTGATGCACTTTGGGGGATCCCGCAATTGGATCTCGAGCCTATTAGAAAATGGACCGAGGCTGCACTTCAAATGAAAGGGTTATGCCTGGAACGAGGCTTAAGGGCAGTTAACGGTAGGACTGAGTCCGATGCCAAGGGTGCGGTGACTTTTGATAATGGTAGATCCAAACGCCGCATCGACTGTATCCTTGTGAATGTGAAGAAATGGATACTAGTTCTAGACATTGAAGTGCAATGTCGCCCTGAAAGTGACCACAACCCTTTGATTCTTAAATATCACGGCAGGAGTTTTTGTGGTCCTGTATTGATGGAAGGCAACACCTGCCCTAATATAGTAACTATTGCGAATGACTTAAGAAGAGTACGGTGGGCCAAGGTAGCAATGGATGAAAGGAACATGGCAGAGATTGGGGCTCTAGTGTCAGGTTCTTTAATGGAACTTTCCGAATGCGGCTCCCAGGAGGCCCTAAATGTTAAAATAGGGGGAATTCATGGTGATCTTTTTAGCGGCCTAAAAGGTTTTTCATAAACGCCAGACCTGCTAAAAAGATTAGTATGAATAAACCTAACTCGTGGTATAATAACATGTGTAGGTTAGCTCATAAAGCTCTAGTGGTAGCCATTAAATCTAGGATCCATGGTATTATCAAGCAGTGTAGAGTAACTTATAAAACGGCTATCGGACACACCAAGAAAGAATGGGATGAGGATCGCTGGCATTGTCTGTTGTCAGCATGTAGAGGCAGGAATATGACCCAATTCTGGGATCTTATTAAATGGGGGAATGGGCAGCGGTAAATAATCCCGAATAATAATGTCGAACCGCAGCAATGGGTTGCCTTCTTCGAAACACAATTCCAACTGGTTTCAGAGAGGTTAGGGGTTGTCCCACAAATCCAAATTGATGTCCCTCTGCTGTTTAACACAAAAGAGGTAGAGACAGTTCTTAAGTCTATCCCAAGTGGTAAGGCTCCTGGGCCTGACTGCATTCCAGCCGATTTATTCAAACAGGATTTTGATTTATGGGTACCCTATATTACTAATTTAATCAATTCGATAGCTGGTGGAGCCCCAATTCCGGCATCATGGTCCGGGGCGGAAATCATCCCTATCTGTAAGAAGGGTGATCGTTCCGCTCCGCTGCACATGTAATAGTTGGTAGGATGCAGGGCTGAATGTCTGAAAATGACATTTTATCTCCTTTACAGGCGGGGTTCCGTTGTCACATGGGGACTTTGGACCAGGCCTTCAGATTTGTTCTACTATATTGGAAGGAGGTCCTATTGGGTAGGGGAATGCTCTTTGCTGCCTTTGTGGATTTAAAATCTGCCTTCGACCTCTTGCCAAGAGCAAAACTATGGGAGGTCCTATTGAGACTGGGGATGCCAAAAGAGCTAGTTTCCCTTGTGGTTAGACTCCACAAATCAATGTATGCTCAGGTTCGTTGGGGAAAATCGGGCGAGGTTACAGAGAAATTTGAGGTAGAAAAGGGCGTTTGGCAAGGGTGTGTGCTGGCACCAACCCTGTTTTCTCTATTTATTAACAGGGTGGTGCAGTATTTTGTTAATGAACCAACAGACGAGCCTATGCTCGCCGGCCAAAAGGTGCCCCTGCTCATGTTCGCGGATGACACGCTGATACAATCCAAGACGAGACCGGGGTTGCAGTTAGCACTGTCTCGTTTTGAGGAGTTTTGCCGCGAACATGAGCTTGTGGTTAAAGTAGGGAAGACTAAGTTCATGGTACTCCATGGGTCCAAGCCCGTCTTTATGGGTGGGAAACCTCTGGAGCAGACAAAAGTCTTCACCTATATGGGTGTCACTTTTGGGGACAAGTTGAGTTGGGATCCCCAAGTTAAGATCCTCGCACTAAAACACACTCAATTAGCCGGAGCATTGACCAAGGAACACAGGCTATCACTAACTAAGCCTATAGCTCCTGTGGTCAAAATTTATATGTCTAAAATCATTCCCGCTATCCTATATGGTGCTGAAATCTAGGGGTTTTGTAACCTGATCCAACTGTCCACAGCCCAGAATAAATTCTTGAGATCGGTTGTGGGCCTGCCCCAATCCTCCCCCCGTACTCCACTGCTGTTTGACTTAGGCTGTCATAGTATTGAGGATATTGCCCATTATAGGCAGTTGGCCTTCTGGAGGCGTCTCTGGAATACTCCAGAGCTCCATCTCTTTGCTAGGGCTTTGTCCGAAGTAAGGGGATTGGATCGCCTGCATAGGATCCCATGGCTGATTGGCATGAAGTCTCTCCTTATTGATATGGGGATGAGGGAACTTTGGGAGAGCCCTGAATCGGTGGAATTTCCTTCAAAAGAATCCTATCGAGCAGCATATTGGGAGTTAATTAAAATAAGGAAGTTCTCTTCTGTCACTAGCCCTACTCTGTAAAGAGATTTTTTAGATCTAAAAGATGAACCCTGCCTGGAAAGCTATTGGGACCTTATATCAAAGCCATCAGACCGCAAGCTTTACCACCAATTCAGAGTTGGGCCACTGCCACTTCGGAAGTTTACATGTAAGTGGCAACCAGGAATTGGTGACAAGTGCCGATTTTGCCCGGATCAGACTGAAGATATTGACCATCTTCTATTTGTTTGTCCGGTCTATCACAAACCCCATAGCTTGTGGCTAAAACCAGTACGTCGGTCCTTAGGAACTAGCTCTGCGATGGCCGCTAAGAGGCTGTTGAAATCTGACTTCAATGAGATCGCATTAATAGGAGTAGCTAAGTTCCTGAGCTGGGCCTGGGTATTACAGACGAAAAATGGGGGGCCCTAATAGCCAAGATACTTCCCCTTGGGTTATTGAATGAACTACGTGGATTTATGTATTTTTATGGGTTTTTATGATGTGTTCAAAGTCTTGTGCGTGGGATATATTTAATCTTGTATTAGGAACTGTTTTAATATGGAAACATAGGTATTTATTTCCTTTTTAAATCTTAATTAGAAACTTGTAAACCAGTCTTAGGTCTTGGTATGGTATATATATGGTTGTATCTAATTTTAATTCACTGCCTGTTCTGTCTTTTAAGATGAATAATCGCAATAAAGACTTTTTTTAATTGAATTGGTCTGACGGATGCCCTATTTAGGGAATTTAAAATGGCAAGGAGAGTGGGATGGGTGGGGAAACGTGATAAGAGGCTCCCGGGTGACTGTATAGCTCTCACCTGTAGATCACCTAGTTTAACACAAGAAATTTTGCGCCAACCTGGCTCCCCCATGCGACCAACTATGGTATAAATTTACTTCCCTTGGGTTATTTTTATCGCCCTACTAACTATCGCCGATGTGCAGGACTGGAGATTCAGCCCCCAGCCCACTTCATGAATAACATGCATCATACCCAATTCAGTTTACCTTTGACTAATAGATTTGAGGCCCTTTCTTCTCTGGAAGACAACTTTTGACTCTGTAACAGTATTAGCAATAAAGTACAATGCCAATCAAAAGGAACATCCTCGCAACACACAGCTTTATTTGTAAATATTGAACAATCTGATATTAAGGAAAGAAATGCCGCTAATAATTGTAATAATTGTATAACTAAAACATTTATAATGAAATGTCGTAAGCCCAGTATCAAGTGCCGAGAATTCGTCATCGATAATAGGAAACTCGAACACACGGCTCATTTTTCTTACCAGGGCATTGGTTTTGAAAAAATGGGCTATGGGCGAAAGCTATTGAATCTAGGAAAATATTATTTTGTAAAGCCACTGGTGCTATAATCAACTTTGCAAGGAAATTGGGGAGGCGCCCAGTTGGAGACTTAATAACAATCTATAAAGCGAAATGCATTCCTGTTGCTGTGTATGGAGCAGGCATCTGGGGTTATGCCAATGCTGAGTGTCTGCAAATAGTTGAAAACAGGTTCCTGAGATATATTTTGCCTGTGCCCACTAGCACAGCCGCATTCGTATGCCACGCTGAGTTGGGGTTGCCTTATCTTTTAGACTTGATTAAATTGCTGCCCATCCTGCTATGGCATAAAGTTTGGACTGGTATCTCTACTGGTTTGAACAGGGACCTGATTAAAGATGGTTTGTCCCTTGATGGGGTTGATTGTATTTCCTGGTTGACTTATGTAAAAAAATGTTTAGAGAGTCTAGGACATCCGGAATATTTCTCTAATCCTGACAGCTTGAACTATGTTACTAGAAATAATTTAAAATCATTATGTTTGGACTATCTGGAGTCCATTAATCTATCCAGTAATATTTTAAAACCGTCAGTGAGTACACACCAACTACTCTTGACTCAACCAGGGATACAACCATACTTAAAGAACACTGCAGGAGCCTATGATAGATTGTTATTGACCCGCCTACGCCTTGGCATTTTTCACACTAGGGTTACCTTCCCAAAAATTAACGATTGGTCCCGCACCTTATGTCTATGCCCATGTGACAATGTCTCTGCTCAGTCAACAATCCATGTTATGTTTTTTTGCAAGTTTTATTCTATGCCCAGGAAAAAATGGATATTGCCAATTTTAATGAGTTATGGCATGAGACAATGTCGCCCGCCTTTCTAAAGCTGCAATATCTGAATGACAGATCAGTGACTGATCACATTGCTAAATATTTGAAAGGGGTGGTTAGACAACGGCTGTCAATGGATGGTCCTATTTCTTATTAAAACATCGCTTGAATATGTATTTTGTATATATACATGAAATGTATTTTTTATTGTTTATTATGTTTTGTGCTTTTATGGTTTAACAATTTTTAAATCGAATAAAGCGTGTTCTGATCTGATCTGAGAGCTGAGGTGTGTCCTACATATTCTAATGGGCCATCACCAGGCTGATGGGTCTTCCTGGGATAGAGTGGTGGGAGGAGTTGTCACTGAAACCTGAATAGGGCTACCCCTGTTCTCTCTTAATGTTGTCTCCGCACCCCTAGAGTGTGTCTGGAGTCAAGGATGGGTCAGGCATGAACTTGTGAACAACAAAGACCTTCTTTGAAGTTTGCCAACTTTAATGGCCAAAAGTGGTATAAGAATTGGACCTAAAACCCCTGACTTTAAGAACACTTCTGGACTAAGAGGACCTTGTCAGAGAAGAAGAGCTGAAGAGCTGTCAGGAGGGGTACTGCCCCTTTGCTGTGTGTTGTTGATTCGCGTTGGCTGCTTCTTTTTAGACAAATTTGTAATTTGAACTGATAATAAAAGATTATAAGAAACTTTAAAGAGACTGAAAGGCTTTCTGTTCACGTGTACTGCTCTTTGAAAAGTACAATGAATCTATGTTTATCCTTTTCGAAGCATACCTTGCTTGTAAGAATGTGGCCATTAAAAAACATGTCCGCCTTTTATTAAACAGTAAGGGCCCCTTTGACGTGTGGTTTAGTAGTTTAAAACATTATACGAGAATGTTGTTTCCTTTTTACCATAGCTACACCTTTTTATACTCTACTTCAATGCCATTTAAAAATCCGGTTCTGCATTAAGGAGCGTAATTCCCATAGCTACTTCAACATACATCACGACCAAAACAACTAATAACAGTTTCTAAAATTACATTTTACAACTATTAACATTCGGTTATATAGCAGCATAAACCCAAAACTAAATTAATAAAGGATGTTACAAAGGCGAAACCTATTGGCTTTGACAATGCTTGTTTCGTTTTCGTCGATGCTGAACTGCATCAGACAAAAGCCACTGTCAAAGCCGAAAGGCGAGATATACACCGATTAGGCAAACAGTCATGACTGACATCATGCAGATGTCTTCAAATGAAGTCCAAATTCTTACATTTCTGCTTTTAAAAATACATATAGAAAGGAAAACAACATGTTTTGAGCCAGCATTCTTGTGTAAAAATCAGTAACAACGGGAAATGTTGATCTTCAGTTATAATATGGTGATAAATTCAATAGGTAGTTTATTCCGCAGAGCAGTAATACAGGGTTCTATCAACCATTTCTAAAGGCACTCAAAAATGTCAAGGAAACATTGGCGGGCAGGGCAGACTGCTTTCAAAGTAACGAGCCCTGGCCAACCCCAAATAGCTGGTTGCCAGAACGAGTTCCTTGGGACACTTCAGAAGTCTTTGAAGTGATTGGCAATATGAGCTGGAACCCAGCCCAGGACCAGCTTGAATCTCATATCAGAATGACAAACAGCAAGTTTTCAGCGACACTCGCCCCCTCAGTGCAGGATCGCTTTAGTTTGGCAGCTCCACTGTTTATCTAGTTATTAAGAGCCATTCCGCCACAACTCACAACTGAGCATTTAAACAACTGGCTCCGAAGATGAAGGAAGCAGCGGTAATGTTCGACTACATCGACTTCCACCAGAGCTTGACAAGCGGCCCAATTAAGTAGATAAAGAACGCTCCCAAGAAATTTCTGGCTGTAAAACTCACAACAGGTATGTTCGTTTTTCATCGCATCCGGGGCAGCGGGGAAATCATTTTACACAGAAGAAAAAAGAGCCTCTCGAGTTCTCACATTGTATGTGCATTTCCGTTCTGATTTCCCGCCTGCAGCTAAACCAAGGAAAATGAAACAAACACAGAGAAATAAACAAAAATCCTATTTGCAGTGTTTCGGACCATATGGTGTCAATGTATGGTATACATTTCAGCAGTTAGCTGATCAGTAGATAGTAGTAGATGTGTCCTCGTCTTTTCTGACCCTATCTCCATTCCTCTCACTGGCAGTGAGCAAGGGCAATTACCGCCACCATGAGAGAGAAAAGTTTGGTTGAAGTTGAGGCTAATTTTGTTTCCCTTAGCACAAAAAGAGTTCACGCCAGTCCTTTTTACTTTGCACTAAACGTGTTGTGCTTTTGACTGCAAGTATCAAAATATGTAATTCGTAGGTGTCAAGAGAGATAACAAGATGTTATATGTCCCTGCTACATTAAAGTGTAATTACCGAGAAGCTTCAAAGTCTTAATCGGAGCAATTGACATCATTTCTCCGATTGTTTCCAGTAATTTCCACTAATTGTTGCTCAGAACCACGGTGATATTTTTACTTCGCCTAAAGAAGAAACAGAATGTGTATTTTGACTTCTACCTCACCTTGTAGGCATAGCTCATTTCAATTGCACATTAAATCTGTATAAATGTCACAGATACTGATGGTACTTTATCCACAGGCACTGTTGAGATCAGCTTCCTCGTGGTCCTGATGCTGCAGGAAGGCAGCGTTAGGACCGATAGAATCGTGCCTGACCCACTTCTAATGTGGAACCGGACCAGCTGACCTCTCTAGGGTAACTTACCACCAACTTCTAGTTGGTGGTAAGTTGCGAATTCCTTGAAAAAATGCATATTTTTGCATTTTTCAAAGTGCCATGGGACGCACATACATGCCCTTAGGGCATGTATGTGCGCCACATGTGCACCCATGCATATTTCAGGGGTGCAACAGGGTGTCCTTTGGACACCCCTGCACCCTTGAAAATATTCTCAATTTGCGATTAGCAAATTGCAATTCGCAAATTTCCCATTCATTCCTATGGGCCTCCTGGCCCATAGAAATGAATGGGAAAGTATTCCTTAATTGCCAATTTGCGATTTCCCAATTAAGGAATATCAAGAAATCTCTATAAAATTGCGATTTTCTTGATACATAGCAATTAGCGATTCTGAAATAGCGATTTCTTAAAAATCGCTATTACAGAATCGCTAATTGCTACCTTCATACATATGGCCCTAAGAGCCTAGGAGAGAGGGCTAGTCGTGTGGCTCCTTTGCAAGCTACCTAGAGCCCAAAAATTACAGAAACAGCTTACGTAGGGTGAGTGGAGTATCTTAACACCCTGAACACCCTGAACCTCACAGTGTAATTCACTCAGCAGACAATATATAGCTTACACTACTTTCCTGTGGGTTTATCTTTACAGCTTGCAAACCCACCTCACCTTCGAAGGACAACGCTGAGAAAACCCTCACCCTCCCAGCTATACTCACTAACTTGGGCCAGGGCTATTGTCAGACACCCCGCAATGTAACACTTTTGTAGGTAAACTCAGAACTTTAGACCCATGCTCTGCACCAAGAATACATCAAATGATTGGTAAGTGTGCGTTCTACAAAACTGCATAACAAAATCCACTGAAAACGAACTCGCCCACCCTGTCTTTCTGACAGATGGGTCTTCCAAATAGGGGTAATAAAGGAGTTGAATGGACTTACAACTTGCTTGTTGGCAAGTCTGTAGCAAGTTAGATAAGCCTTAATCCAGAAGGCACCGGGCATGCGGGCTAGTGGGGCAGGTAAACTGATTATCTGACTCTCTGTTCTTTAAGCTGTTTTGTGCTGTTGCGCTGCTCCGTGTGTTCTGGACCTTAAACCCCGGATTTCTAGAATACAACTCGCGGATCCCGCTTCGCGGGACCCGCATCGTGGCAAGGACTGAGTTACTTTTCAAGGACTTACCAGGGTGCAGAAAGGGCCGAGCAGGGCTGCGAGCAAGTGCAGGGACTCGATGTTCCAGGAGTCCCTGCTGGCCGATTGAGTACACCTGGCCCACTCTCCTTGCTAGCCCGCCCCCTGAGCACCGGGTGATTGAAATACCCACATCCTTCACTGAGCGGCGGGACCCTCTGTTCTTTGAGTTGTTTTGTGCTGTTGCGCTGCTCCGTGTGTTCTGGACCTTAAACCCCGGATTTCTAGAATACAACTCACGGATCCCGCTTCGCGGGACCCGCATCGTGGCAAGGACTGAGTGACTTTTCAAGGACTTACCAGGGTGCAGAAAGGGCCGAGCAGGGCTGCGAGCAAGTGCAGGGACTCGATGTTCCAGGAGTCCCTGCTGGCCGATTGAGTACACCTGGCCCGCTCTCCCTGCTAGCCCCGCCCCCTGAGCACCGGGTGATTGAAATACCCCTTTTCATTGGATTTAATACCTTTTTAAGCAGGTCACATTACCGCTGCGCGGTAGCGCCCGGGAGTGCGCTGGGAGAAGCCCGGGACAAGGGTGGGACCGTCTGTGGACGTCAGGGGCGGTAGGAGGCTGGGCTGGGCCCCCCCTCTGATTAGTTCTGACTTTAGTCTTTTATTATTAACGGGCCTCTACTCCCATTAATTATTGAGTACCTCTGACAGTAATTCATGAAATAGTGTGTTTTTACGGTTGTTGTAACTTGGTTACCTCTTGTTTATCACCCTTATTTTAGGCATTATTAATACTGTATTATTTATTTAAGAATGTCCAGCCCTACTCCCAACTCTCTTTCTAATTGTGTGGGTGTATCTATTCTCAGCCCCCTCGATAAATATTTTGCTAGAGCTACTAAAGATATTGATAGAGAGCTAGCTCTAGCTGAAAGGAGGGCCGAGCGTCGCCTTTCAATTGAGCTCCTTAAGAGACAGGCACCTCCCAATCACGAGAAGGTTGTTATGAGCACTTCGGTACATGATAGTACGTATGTTGAGGCCGATGCGGAATTGTTTAACACAGATAACATTCCCTAAATTTTTCAAGAAAGCCCACCATTATTGGAAGATTTGGATGTAGCTGTGGAAGGTCAAAGTAACTTGTCCAAGGTCGCATCCAATAATCTTATAGATCTTAATACCCCTTCTCCTTTAGATGCTGTCCCCCATTCCATTAGTAACATCTTACCTCCACCCCTGAAGATCCAAACTGAGGTAGTCACGTTGCTTGATCTTCAACCTACTATTAAAACTAGTAGAGCACATGACAATCAAATAAGTCAAGAGACTAGAGGAGCGGTATGCTCTCCAGTTAGGAAAAGAAGGAGGAAGGGAGGGAAAAATAAAAGTGGGTCTGGCAACCCGTGGAAGCCGCCACAGGTAGCTGATCCCAAAGAAATTCCACCAGATGTAGTGGGGAAAGAAGTAATAGCAGGGAAACCTGTCATGGACCATAAATCTACTCTTAATGAAGGGCTTCTTGAGGCTGTTGAAAGTCTTTCAAAGGCTCTTATTCTCCCTCTTGTTGAGAGGCTTAAAAGGCTGGATAAAAAATTAGATCGCCTTCTACCAGAGCTTACTCCGCCAGAGAATCCAAATCTAACTATTCCAGCTACTCCAATTGAAAACAAAGCTATAACTGAACAATCTGAAAACAATCAATGTAGGCAACACACTCCCACTGTGAAACCTAATAACGTGCCTGCTAATAAGAACTCTAACAAACCAGTAGGCACATCAGATACTACAGCTATGAATGCCACAAGTAAAGAAAAGATTCGTTCAGTGGTTCCAAAGCCCGTTCACACCAATAGATTACCCTCCACCCAAATAAACTCTTCTAACAGAGGTAAATCTAATTATAAAAACATAGTACATCTGCCCCCGGACTCATCTAATTTTGTTATTATCTTAACAGGCGTCCCTGTTGTTCCAGAGGGCAATGTGGAATCAAATATTAGTTTAAAAAACAAAGTCATCCACTGGTTACGTTTGAATAGACCATTACCTTTACACTTGAATGGTGATATTGTCTCAGTCAGAAGGTGTCATTGGGTGGGCATACGCCCTAAAGACATAGAGGGTGATTTGATTATTGTTAATTTCCGGGATCACAGGGTGGTCACTTATATTAGTGACTGGTTTCCGGGTGGAAGTAATGGAGGAGTGTCAGCCCGAAATCTGACATACTTTTACCCGGAAAATATGATGTTCCCCTCGACTAAACCTCTGATGAGACATGGTTTGGACTTCCCTTATCATCGGAAACAATTTACGAACATGTCTATCCCTACCCAGTTTAACAGAAATGTTAACTCTTTCCCTCCGCTGAATCACCCTAATATGTACTCTAGCTCAAATAACTACCTCCCTACAAATCCAAAGGATTTTTGGAATATTCCTTTATCGAATATGTTCCATCCTTTAACTCCTATGGATTTAAATGACTGACTGAATCTAACTCCCCTACAAAAAATACCAGTCCGGGATAAAATGTTCACACATTCTTCTTTGGTTGAGGAGGTTATGCCTGCCCTGGTGTCCCATCATGAATCTACCCTGTGGGATGATATGAAGACAATAACTAATAATAATAACAAGCATTGGAAATGCAATAGGGCTCGCATTAGGAAAGTTTGAGCTATTGGTCTTATAAATGATTTTTTTGTTATTTATGTGTTATATTTTAAAATAGCTAAATTATTAGCTTGGTCATTTACAATGCCAATAGTTATAACTTTTGCAAACGTGACACCTATAGCATTTGTAATGCAACATGTTTTGTATTTACGTGACTTAGATGTATTGATATTACAAATAACAATGGCTTTTAATTTTTTTAAATGATTAATACTTAAATAATTTATTTAATTTGTAATGGCAATAGCTTAAACTTTTGTAAATAACTTTTGTGAAGATTATGTTCAGTGTTTTTTATTGTGACGAAAATCCAAGAACAGAAATGAAATATTAACATTTTTTGTGATTTGTAATAAAGCGTGAAAGCTTGAAAACAGCTTGAAACATTGAAAGAACATATTTGAACCAGTGATGCTGTGGTTGCGCTGAGTTATGCTGTGGTTGCGCTGAGTTATGCTGTGGTTGCGCTGAGTCATGCTGTGGTTGCGCTGAGTCATGCTGTGGTTGCGCTGAGTCATGCTGTGGTTGCGCTGAGTCATGCTGTGGTTGCGCTGAGTGGTGTCTGCATCGGTGTAGCTTAGTGGGTGCATTGGTGGAGATGTTTGGTGTGTGCATTGGTGAGCTTAGTTGGAGCATCGGTGGAGCTGTGTGGTGGGTGCATCGGTGGAGCTTAGTGGGTGCATCGGTGGAGCTGTGTGGTGGGTGCATTGGTGGAGCTTAGTTGGAGCACCGGTGGAGCTGTGTGGTGGGTGCATCGGTGGAGCTGTGTGGTGGGTGCATCGGTGGAGCTGTGTGGTGGGTGCATCGGTGGAGCTGTGTGGTGGGTGCATCGGTGGAGCTGTGTGGTGGGTGCATCGATGGAGCTGTGCGGTGGGTGCATCGATGGAGCTGTGCGGTGGGTGCATCGATGGAGCTGTGCGGTGGGTGCATCGATGGAGCTGTGCGGTGGGTGCATCGATGGAGCTGTGTGGTGGGTGCATCGGTGGAGCTGTGTGGTGGGTGCATCGGTGGAGCTGTGTGGTGGGGGCATTGGTGGAGCTGTGTGGTGGTTGCATCGGTGGAGCTGTGTGGTGGTTGCATCGGTTGAGCTGTGTGGTGGGTGCATCGGTTGAGCTGTGTGGTGGGTGCATCGGTGGAGCTGTGTGGTGGGTGCATCGGTGGAGCTTGTGGTGGGTGCATCGGTGGAGCTGTGTCGGTTGAGCTGTGTGGTGGGGGCATCGGTGGAGCTGTGTCGGTGGAGCTGTGTGGTGGGGCATCGGTGGAGCTGGGTGGTGGGTGCATCGGTGGAGCTGTGTTGGTGGAGCTGTGTGGTGGTTGCATCAGTGAAGCTGTGTGGTGGGTGCATCGGTGGAGCTGTGTGGTGGGGGCATCGGTGGAGCTGGGTGCATCGGTGGAGCTGTGTTGGTGGAGCTGTGTGGTGGTTGCATCAGTGGAGCTGTGTGGTGGGTGCATCGATGGAGCTGTGTGGTGGGGGCATCGGTGGAGCTGGGTGGTGGGTGCATCGGTGGAGCTGTGTGGTGGGTGCATCGGTGGAGCTGTGTGGTGGTTGCATCGGTGGAGCTGTGTGGTGGTTGCATCGGTGGAGCTGTGTGGTGGTTGCATCGGTGGAGCTGTGTGGTGGTTGCATCGGTGGAGCTGTGTGGTGTGTGCATCCATGGAGCTGTGCGGTGGGTGCATCGGTGGAGCTGTGTGGTGGGTGCATCGGTGGAGCTGTTTCGGCTGAGCTGTGTGGTGGGGGCATCGGTGGAGCTGGGTGGTGGGTGCACCGGTGGAGCTGTGTCGGTGGAGCTGGGTGGTGGGTGCATCGGTGGAACTGTGTTGGTGGAGCTGTGTGGTGGTTGCATCAGTGGAGCTGTGTGGTGGGTGCATCGGTGGAGCTGTGTGGTGGGGGCATCGGTGGAGCTGGGTGCATCGGTGGAGCTGTGTTGGTGGAGCTGTGTGGTGGTTGCATCAGTGGAGCTGTGTGGTGGGTGCATCGATGGAGCTGTGTGGTGGGGGCATCGGTGGAGCTGGGTGGTGGGTGCATCGGTGGAGCTGTGTGGTGGGTGCATCGGTGGAGCTGTGTGGTGGTTGCATCGGTGGAGCTGTGTGGTGGTTGCATCGGTGAAGCTGTGTGGTGGTTGCATCGGTGGAGCTGTGTGGTGGTTGCATCGGTTGAGCTGTGTGGTGTGTGCATCCATGGAGCTGTGCGGTGGGTGCATCGGTGGAGCTGTGTGGTGGGTGCATCGGTGGAGCTGTTTCGGCTGAGCTGTGTGGTGGGGGCATCGGTGGAGCTGGGTGGTGGGTGCACCGGTGGAGCTGTGTCGGTGGAGCTGTGTGGTGGGGTATCGGTGGAGCTGGGTGGTGGGTGCATCGGTGGAACTGTGTTGGTGGAGCTGTGTGGTGGTTGCATCAGTGGAGCTGTGTGGTGGGTGCATCAGTGGAGCTGTGTGGTGGGTGCATCAGTGGAGCTGTGTGGTGGGTGCATCCGTGGAGCTGTGTGGTGGGTGCCTCGGTGGAGCTTTGTGGTGGGTGCATCAGTGGAGCTGTGTGGTGGGTGCATCGGTGGAGCTGTGGTGGGTGCCTCGGTGGAGCTTTGTGGTGGGTGCATCGGTGGAGCTGTGCGGTGGGTGCATCGGTGGAGCTATGCGGTGGGTGCATCTGTGGAGCTGTGTGCTGGGTGCATCGGTGGAGCTGGGTGGTGGGTGCATCAGTGGAGCTGTGTCAGTGGAGCTGTGTGGTGGGGCATTGGTGGAGCTGGGTGGTGGGTGCATCGGTGGAGCTGGGTGGTGGGTGCATCGGTGGAGCTGTGTTGGTGGAGCTGTGTGGTGGTTGCATCGGTGGAGCTGTGTGATGGGTGCATCGGTGGAGCTGTGTGGTGGGTGCATCGGTGGAGCTGTGTGGTGGGTGCATCGGTGGAGCTGTGGTGGGTGCCTCGGTGGAGCTTTGTGGTGGGTGCATCGGTGGAGCTGTGCGGTGGGTGTCTATCCCTACCCAGTTTAACAGAAATGTTAACTCTTTCCCTCCGCTGAATCACCCTAATATGTACTCTAGCTCAAATAACTACCTCCCTACAAATCCAAAGGATTTTTGGAATATTCCTTTATCGAATATGTTCCATCCTTTAACTCCTATGGATTTAAATGACTGACTGAATCTAACTCCCCTACAAAAAATACCAGTCCGGGATAAAATGTTCACACATTCTTCTTTGGTTGAGGAGGTTATGCCTGCCCTGGTGTCCCATCATGAATCTACCCTGTGGGATGATATGAAGACAATAACTAATAATAATAAAAATGATGTAGAGGACCCTTGGGCTAGTAATATACTCCAAAACCTTTGTGAGCAACATACTGATTCTGTAGCTTATGGTAGAGATGGAGATGATGTTATTCATGGTAATACGGGATCTATGTATAAATCAAATATTATTCCTGTCTTAGATCAGTGGTGTGGAGATAACTCTTGTATATTTAGAGATATAAATACCCACTATGCTGATGTGGTAACAAATGGTATAGAGACGAGAGTAGATGGGTCTGACTTAGTTCATCCTAAAGAGAAACCATTACAGGGAAAAGAAGGTAATCGGGTGGAGGCTAGCTGTTTTCGTTTAATTTCTTGGAATATAGCTGGCCTTGGACGAAGACTAGAGGATCCTGTCTGGCTAGACTATATTGAATCTTTTGATATTGCCTGCCTCCAGGAGACATGGAGTACTATGGATCAGAGCTTGGATGGTTTTCAAATGTTTAATGTCTGTGCAACGCCATCGCAAGCAGGGAGAGCTAAGGGTGGGCTTATGACAGCTATCTCTGTAAAGCATAACTTAAAACATGTGACCCGAGTGGTGGAATCACCTTGGTACCAATTACTTATGATCAAGGACCTATTTCCAGTAACCCTTCTTCTTATAAATTGGTATTATAATATATTTGATCCCCATGTAACCGTAGTTATTGATAACTTACAGGAGGAGATTGTTAAGGTGACAAACAGGGTCTTTCCTCTTTTTATTATATGGTTAGGTGATTTTAATTGTGAGCTACGTAAATTCAGCGGATCTAGAGTGTGCGGTCTGATGGATTTAACTGACCAACCTATGGCTCATTTTACTCATTCTAAACAAGGGGAGGCTCTAAATAGTATTGTCATGAATAATGATTTATGTATCCTGGATATGTCTAGTTTTTCTGGTGCATTGAATATACCCACTTTCCAAGGTACAGGGGGTAGAATGAGTATAATTGATTTTGCCATGGTATCTAAGGGTTTTTCTCATTTTTTGAATGATTTTAAAATTGAGGCAAACCCAGCCAGTGACCATAACCCCCTAATTTTGAGCTTTGACCTGGCTCTTGAGAAGAACCAGTTTGTGGAACAACCTATAGTATATAGTCGAAATCAGGGTGTTATTTTAAGGTGGGATAAAGTAGATGTGAGGCAACTGGAGGCGGACATCTTTAAGGAAAATAAGGATAAAATAGAAATTTGTCTGACACCCATATCTGACCCAGACCGTATAATTAAGAATTTTGAATTGCTACTGGGAAACGTCGCTTCACACCTTGTAAAGACAGGGGGGAGGAAACAAGACCGGGGGCCTAAATGGTTTGACGCAGAATGTTCCTCTGCTCAAACACATTTATCAAAGGGATTACGCCAAGCCCCACGTGATAGAGATTTGGTTAGATCAGCTAGGAAAAGATATAGTGATGCAGTCAGTAAAAGGAAAAATGA
Source organism: Lissotriton vulgaris (assembly GCF_964263255.1). NCBI lineage: Eukaryota > Metazoa > Chordata > Amphibia > Caudata > Salamandridae > Lissotriton > Lissotriton vulgaris. The sequence goes on along the minus strand of NC_141694.1, from coordinate 1,701,638,273 downwards.
TTTATGGACTAAAGCATGGGAAGACCTGAAAAAAGCGGTTGATCTAAGGGATAATAGGCTTTTCTGGGAGATAATAAACAGGCCTTTCTTAAAAACAGGGGAAGAGAACACCATCCGAGTGCACATATCTGAAGACTCCTGGGTAGCTCACTATAGTAAAATCTTTAATCCAAATGAGGTACTGCTGACTGCTACCACGGGAGTGGGTGATTTTAATATGGTGTCAGCAAAATCACTTAGTGATTCATTAACGCTTTCAGCGGTAAAGATAGCTGTGACCAAGGGGGCTGCTTTAAAGGCCCCAGGTCCTGATGCAGTTCCCTTGGATCTTTTTAAACATAATTTGGAGGTCTGGTCCCCATTACTTTTGAATGTTTTTAAGGCAATAACGTTGGGGCCCATTCCGCTTTCTTGGAAAGAGGCAGTGGTGATACCTATTTTAAGAAGGGTGATAAGTCTGACCCACGCTGCTATAGGCCAATATCAATAATAGATGCGTCATGTAAGTTAATGGGTAGGGTGATATTGGCTCGCCTTGAAACATGGGCAGAGACTGCGGGGGTTATAGTAGACTCCCAATATGGATTTAGAAGAGGCAAAGGAACCACCGAGCAGTGTTTGAATCTAGCACTGATTAAGGGCAAGTACATGGGTGCCAAGAATAGCTCTATTCATTTGGCATTCATGGACTTGTCCAGTGCTTTTGACACGGTATGTAGGGGTAAGTTATGGCAGATGATGGAGTCTATGGGGTTTGAGGAGCCTTTGGTTACTTTGCTCCACAGGCTCCACTCCGCCACAATGGTGAGAATCAGATATGGCCCTGGAGGAGAGAAAACTAGACCTATATCATCTACTGAAGGTGTCCGCCAGGGATGTATTTTAGCCCCCTTTTTATTTCTGGTTTATACTAACGGATTAGAAAGTTTTTTGTTAGAAACCGGTGCTGATTTTCCTCAGGTCAATGGCAAAAGAATTCCAGTGTTGTCATATGCAGATGACACTGTCCTAATGACCCTTACTCCCAATAGCATGCAGATTTGCCTGAATGCTTTTGATATGTTTATGGGTGTTAGAAACGGGACCCTGGCCGGCCAAGACTCGCGTCGAGGTCAGTCAGGGATCACCATTTCTAAAGTCAGGGCAAGGGAGTTACACACCAAGATAACCCCTACTCGCCCTCTAGGTAACATGGCGCGAGCAGCAAGGCTAAACCTGGAGGCTATGTAGGTTAAGTGTTTGCGCGCGCACCCAGCAACAACACCCAAGGCCCACCACAAAGGAAACTCCACACAAGGTTATATAAAAATAGCCTTTGTATTATATCAAAAACACATTAGATAAAACACACATTTTGTTACACTGTGCCAACAGGCACGGGCAGAATTTACAGGGGGGATATTTACAAGACAGGGCCACCTGGACCACTGTCAGGAATCATCACTTTTTAGGAATAGTAATTAGCACATAGAATACTTTTAGAACCAAATTGAACATGTAGCGCAAATTAGCACACAACCAGTAATTACTGGTAAAGCATAAGAACCTCCTACGCAACCCTAACCACCTTAGGAAACTATTGCGCAGGGAACAAAAGACCTCAACTAGCAACACCTGCACTAGGAGAAAAGCAACCACCTAGGAATCACCAACATCTAGGGGTATAAGCATAGGAACATTACACATGATGCATTAACATTCAGCGGTGTAGGGAAGGAAAACACATGATGTATCCAAACACATTCAGAGGTGCGAGCACAAGAAAACACATGATGCAGAACCTACATTCAGCGCGGCCGGGCGCTGACGTCAGCGGCTGCTTCTCCTCGCTTTATCTTTTTAATTGAAGGCCGGTGCCACCCGGCATTGCCCCGTTTCTGTTTAATTAACTACGAGCCGGTGCCTACCCGGCATTGCCCGTGATCACCGCCCCAGCAGCAGCAGCAGCAGCCCCCTCAAGATCCTAGAAGAGAACATTTTCCAAGGGGACACAGCCCCTTCTTTATACACTGAAATCCTGTGTGGGGAAAACCCAGCCCATCCAGGACACAGGTACACTCCTCCCACACATCACTCATGCTAATCTCCCACTCACCACCGGGCAGACCCATCCAGACTTCCTGGAGCCTGGCATGCCAGCCAGCTCCAGCCAATCACGCTCCAGCACCCTCACTGCACACATATCTCAATGTCCAGAAGTAGCACTTCCCTTCTAGACACGTACATGCCGCATACACCATCTTGCAGCATTCACTCTCACAAGTTTATACATACCAAACTCGAGCCTGCACTCCCCACGCATCAGGAACTACCAGGGACACACACATTCCCCCTGCATTCCTATGGGAGGGCAGGCCAGCCATACTACACGCACGCACTTTCACTCTGGGACCCAGGGAAAAAGTGCGCCCAGCCAGAAATCATGAACACCAGGTCGCCATCAAAAGCAAAAAGTTCAGGGGTGAACCCGGGTCCAACACAACCCCCTTCCAGCCAAAACGCATGGTAGACCGATCACCACCGTGATGGGCTTCCCTGCTTTGGGCGAAAGAACACGGACACGGGCCCGCCACTGCCGGGACACCGTCCTGTTCCACGCCACTGTGAACCCCTGGGATTCCTTCTCAAACCATCATCTGGAGCAACTGGGCTACCCCACTGGTACTCCCTAGCTGTCCGCGGCCAGGACCAGGCCCTAGGCCACCCAGGTGCCACTGGTTCCTGCCTACTCACAAAGTGGGGGGTAGTAACCCCTGGCACATAGTGTCCATTCTCCACTTTCCCTGTCTGCAAGACAGGACTAGACTGCCACTGGTTCTCCAGCCTAGGGTCTACAACCTCAGGCGGACCAGGAGTCTCAGGGAAGGCTCTCCTCCCCCTACCTCTTCGTCTAGGGTTCCTCCACCTCCTGCGAGGGGTACACCTAGAACGCCATTCCAACCCAGGGTTTAACCCCTCAGGTTGCGCCGGGGTCAGAGGCAGGCTCTCCCACCCTCTGCACCCCCTTCCAGAGTTCTGCACCCTCCCAACTGGAGAGGTACCCCTGGAAGAAGCACTGGCTAGGACTCTGGTTACAGAAGTCCCACCCTTCAGGTCAGGCCGATCCTGAACCTGGCCTCCCAACCTTCGGTCTAAACCCCTAGGTGGGATAATTGCCTGGCACTCCAGGACTTCTGGGGACTCACTCACCATCCCCCTGAGGCTAACACATGACCCATGTGCTGTGTGACTGTCTGTCTGGCACAGATCTCCCGACCCCTGTCCACCTGACAGTGCGGGCAGATCCCCCAGAACAGAAGTGGTGTCACCATGGTCACTAAACGGGAACTTCGCCCAACTGGGTAGTCCCTGACCCACTGGTTCTCCCACTGGGGAACTCCCCCAATCACTCCTCACTTCGGACTTCCGTGCCCCCCCAACTGGAGTGGCACTGCCGGACACTAGAACCACTGGAACACTATTTAAAGATACTCCAGGTTCTCTAGACACTAGGGGATCACCCTCAAGGGGTCTAACAGGACAGCCTAGATCCCTAACCTGGTGTTCCCTCAAGAAACCATCCAGGTTCTGAGACTGGGTTTCGGGCATCTGGGAACACTCAGTCCCCCACTCACTCTTACCCCACGGAGACAAGACGTGAGCCCCTTCACCCCTCTCGCTACACTGGGACCTAGCTGGGCTACTCTGAGCCTCTTCCACCACACTGGTCTGGAAGATACCTAACCCACTACTCTCGGGTTCACTCACCCATGACGTGTCAGAACCACTGGCACCTTCCCAGCGGTCTGCTTCCTTTGCAATGTCCCAAGGACACACGTAGTCACCTCTCGACAGGTGTTTGCGCAACTCTGGCACAAAACAATTGAGCAACTGCTCTCTGATAACAAGGTTGAGTAGTCCATCAAAATCAGGTTCCCCATGAACCTCTAACCAATCAAGCAGGGCATCATGACAATCATCCACATAATCCGCCCAATCCTGGTGAGGCAGTCTCCTACTGCTCCTGAACTTCAACCTGTATGTGTCCTCTCGGGAACAAGGTACCACTCTTTGGAAACGGGGCATGGCACTTCCCGCACCAAACTCTCTCTTGCTGCCACCACTGGATCCAACCCTCCCTGGGGAATCCAGAAAACTATGACTGCGGTCAGGGGATAACCTACCCTCTAGGGCTATCTTCTCCCTGGCCAAGGCCCTCTCAGCCTCTGCAGTCCGCTCATTCACACCCAGCTGCGCCATCTCTCTGGCATGCTCTAACCTGAGTTTCTCCATGTCCAACTGGTGCTCCCTCTCTTCTCTCCTATCCACCCACTCCTCTGGGGACAGGGAAAGGGATGGGGTGCTACATCTGACACTGGACCCAGCAAGGGACTCCCTATCTAGGGGGTACTCGCTCTCTGCTGGCGCCCATTCACTGTCAAACTCACTCTCCACATCAGACTCTTCAGGGCTCCCCTCAGACCCACCACCCTCATGGTGTGCGGTCCGGGCCCTCTCCCTTTCACTGTGCTCACGCTCCCAGTCACTCTTCTGCCACAGGATCATGTTATCCCTAAGCTTGGACTGGGTGTCTGACTCACTCACTGGGATGTCTCTCTCCTTACATAACCGTACCAACTCATGCATACTGTACTTAAACAGACCACAGAGGTTAAAAGGAGATTCCATCATGACAGGATGCTCACAGACACGTGCAACCCAGAGGACTTAACTGTCAGAGCTGAAGCAAGAGCACACGGTTCAAAGTATTTCAGCAAGCTCCCTACTAAAGAGAACTCACACTAATCTGTCCAGGCAACGCACCATTCATCCACGCACACCCCCCCCTCGGACCGGTAAGGCAGTTTTTCCCACCCCTGATTTCTCAACCTGACCACACGTGACACAGGTACCAAACTCTGGGAGCAGGGCAGGGGACAAATGTACTGGACACTCTTTGGAAAAAGAAATACTAGAACTTCAAAGGACAATAATCCCCGACATGTAATTATCTAAAATGCAGAGCTTTGTAGTGTGGCCTGTTGCCACTGCAGTACAACGCAAACACAAATCCGGATCCTCACCGCCTGCCACCAATGTTAGAAACGGGACCCTGACCGGCCAAGACTCGCGTCGAGGTCAGTCAGGGATCACCATTTCTAAAGTCAGGGCAAGGGAGTCACACACCAAGATAACCCCTACTCGCCCTCTAGGTAACGTGGCGCGAGCAGCAAGGCTAAACCTGGAGGCTATGTAGGTTAAGTGTTTGCGCGCGCACCCAGCAACAACACCCAAGGCCCACCACAAAGGAAACTCCACACAAGGTTATATAAAAATAGCCTTTGTATTATATCAAAAACACATTAGATAAAACACACATTTTGTTACACTGTGCCAACAGGCACGGGCAGAATTTACAGGGAGGATATTTACAAGACAGGGCCACCTGGACCACTGTCAGGAATCATCACTTTTTAGGAATAGTAATTAGCACATAGAATACTTTTAGAACCAAATTGAACATGTAGCGCAAATTAGCACACAACCAGTAATTACTGGTAAAGCATAAGAACCTCCTACGCAACCCTAACCACCTTAGGAAACTATTGCGCAGGGAACAAAAGACCTCAACTAGCAACACCTGCACTAGGAGAAAAGCAACCACCTAGGAATCACCAACATCTAGGGGTATAAGCATAGGAACATTACACATGATGCATTAACATTCAGCGGTGTAGGGAAGGAAAACACATGATGTATCCAAACACATTCAGAGGTGCGAGCACAAGAAAACACATGATGCAGAACCTACATTCAGCGGTGTATGCAAGGAAAGACACATGATGCTTCAGAACACATTCAGAGGTGCGAGCACAAGCAATTGCGCAAAACTTCATATGAGCCACAACCTGTGGCAGTCCCTGTGTCCCAAAGTCAGGGCAGGCTGTAATAAGCCAAAAGTACACCCAGCCTAAACGTAGCAACTGTCCACTAAGTGCTGGACAGTTGTAAATACCCAGGATGCCAACGTTGGAGCCAGGAGGGCTCAAGAACAAAATGGGCAAGGAGCCTCTCAGGGGCTCACAAAGCAAATAGGCAAATAGAGCTTCCGTGCTCTCAGGATAATATGCCCCCAGAGCCTCTCTGGGCCCTAAATCAAATATGCGCTTAAGAGCTCAGCGCTCTAAAATAATGAGGGGCTGTGAGCCTCGCAGGCTCACCAACAAATATCGCCGTCGTTGGAGCCTCGCTGGGCTCAAGACACACAACTTGCCCCCAGGAGCCTCGGGGCTCCAATCTGGATGGCAGGCTTCGTTGGAGTCCCTCACGGGGGACTCGAAAACAACACAAATGCCCCCAAGAGCCTCGGGGCTCAACACAACGAGGGCCTCGCTCGGCCCGCACACGGAAGGGGAGGTGCGGCACCGACAACGTGCCCCGACGCCCTCCTCCCTTCCCTCGCTCTCCCTCGGCCCCGCTGCACTCACCGGGTGTCCTCGGCGCTGCTCTCTCTCTGGCGGGACGGCTCTCCGCTCGGGAGACTCGGGACAGCCAAGGCAGGCCGCTTCCTGCTTCTCCGCTCCTCCGATGACGCGGAGGGGGGCTCGGCCGGCTGGGCCAATCCCAGCGCGGCCGGGCGCTAACGTCAGCGGCTGCTTCTCCTCGTCCCCGGGCTGCAGCGGTGATCACGGGCAATGCCGGGTAGGCACCGGCTCGTAGTTAATTAAACAGAAATGGGGCAATGCCGGGTGGCACCGGCCTTCAATTAAAAAGATAAAGCGAGGTGGCACTCGCTACGCGCCGCGAATCGGCAGATCAGGCGGCCAAATGCCGGGTGGGCACCGGCTGTGCACAACAGCGCTCCCCAGCGCTAGGACCAACAATACAGCGCTCTCAAGCGCCAAAGGCAAACAAAGCGCTTCCAGGCGCTCCAGGGAAAGTCCAACGTGCTCCCAGGCGCTGGGAGCACAAGCACAGCGCTCCCAGGTTCCCTCAGCAGGGCAGAGTTCCAGCAAAGGCCCTTAGGTAGGCAGGGGGGCAAGGCTGGGCCAGGGGCCAGCTCACTGGCCCTCCAGGCAGGGAGGCAGTCCAAGTGGCGGTTCCTCCTGGCCCCAGCAGCAGCAGCAGCAGCCCCCTCAAGATCCTAGAAGAGAACATTTTCCAAGGGGACACAGCCCCTTCTTTATACACTGAAATCCTTTGTCTGTAGGTGCAGGGTGGGGGAGAAACCTGTCGCAACTGGTTCTGGAGCACTCTTGATGGCCCAACCACCCATTTCATTCACTGGGGAGGCTAGGGTCGTTAGACACACCACAGGGGGGCGGAGCCAGCATTGTGTGGGGAAAACCCAGCCCATCCAGGACACAGGTACACTCCTCCCACACATCACTCATGCTAATCTCCCACTCACCACCGGGCAGACCCATCCAGACTTCCTGGAGCCTGGCATGCCAGCCAGCTCCAGCCAATCACGCTCCAGCACCCTCACTGCACACATATCTCAATGTCCAGAAGTAGCACTTCCCTTCTAGACACGTACATGCCGCATACACCATCTTGCAGCATTCACTCTCACGAGTTTATACATACCAAACTCGAGCCTGCACTCCACACGCATCAGGAACTACCAGGGACACACACATTCCCCCTGCATTCCTACGGGAGGGCAGGCCAGCCATACTACACGCACGCACTTTCACTCTGGGACCCAGGGAAAAAGTGCGCCCAGACAGATATCATGAACACCAGGTCGCCATCGAAAGCAAAAAGTTCAGGGGTGAACCAGCCATAAGGGCCCGGGTCCAACAATGGGCAATTTTGATCTTGGGGTCAATTTTACTAAATCTTTTGCCATGACTTGCGGTCCGAAAAGTGTTAAAATCCGCAAGTACATGGTGAGGGATTCAATTATAGAGAAAGTTGATAACTTTAATTACTTGGGCAACCTTTTTAATAAAAAACTGAACTGGGAACCTTTGATATTAGCTCGGGTTCAAAAGGTTACACAATCAATTGAAGCTCTTTTTCGCTTTGCCAGTAAATTAGGACAACGACGTATAGCAGAAATAATATCTCTGTATAAAGCTAAATGTATCTCTGCTATGACTTTTGGCGCTGGAATCTGGGGGTCACAAAATTGTGAAAAGCTGCAGATTATGGAGAATAAATTTATAAAATGTCTCCTATCTGTCCCATCGGGTACGTAAAACATTTTTTGCCATGGGGAGGTTGGTATTGAGTTTGCCAGTGACATTATACACGTAGCTCCATTAGTATTATGGTCTAAAGTTTGGCAATCTGAGGAATTGAAATTGACAAAAGATATCTTACAAGATTGCCTTAAACTTGAGTACTATAGGGAAATTCCATGGCTTCGATATGTCAGAGATACCCTCTACAAGATTGGGTTAGGCAACATCTTTGAAAACCCTGGCATGATCAATAAGGATGCTAAGTTAACCATTAAAAACGCCTATAGTTCTAAATTGGGTTCCCTAAGGAACAGTGAATATGTATTACGTGTCCAGGGCAAACTAGTGCGACCCTTTTATTTATCATATATTATGAATACGCAATGGTGCTTCTATCTGACAAGGTTTCGCCTTAGTACTCTACACTTCCTTTTTGCCTTTCCAAAGCAGGGGGGTGGTGTGAGAAGCTACCTTGTTGCCCCTGTAATAATAAGGTCTCGCAAAACACTCTGCACCTTATTCTTTTTTGCACTTTGTATAAGGTCCCAAGAAACACCTTTATTAGACCATTACTACTGTCCTTTGGATCATGTTATTATAAAGAAGGATATGAATATTTATTATCTTTGTCAACTGCAAACATCTGTAATGCTGTACTGAGTTTTATTAGATCAGCTCTTGTGATTAGAAACCGATATTGAATGTTTTTGAAAACCAGAACTATGTAAATATGTACTGTGTTTTTAATGTAACTTGTGTCTTTTATATTGATGTATACTTTTATGATTTCTCTGTGGAATCGAAATAAAGTTATTTGGATATCGACTTCTTTATGGAGAGGCAATCTTTGGCAGGTGACTCCTTGCAAGGCGAAATGGGTCTAACCTCTTCCCAGATATTTATTTCTTTTTGCCAACTTTATATAGCACCGAATGGTTGCAGAGTACTTTGAAATAGTACAGTTAAGTCAAAGCAGGATGTGGCGATCATAATTCCTAACTTGAACCAATACACGATGATATATGAGAGAACTTTCTGAGAGAACATTTCAGCTTATGTTCTCCAGCCTTGTAGCAGCACCATCGGTGAAATCAAAGACTGAGTCAAAAAATTCTAGACACTGGTCCTCCCTCTTCTAAAGGCGATAAGAAAACAGTCAGAGTCCTTCTAATCGGATTCTTAAAGCCTCTCACGGATTACAGTAACTTTCAGATCTGCCCAGTCAATCCCTGAGATAGAAAAAAAGCTCAAACCATTGGCCAACGTGATTACTTCAAAGAGCACCCACCCTATTATAGTTTTCCACGGTTATGAAACCCATAGACATAACCTCAAGAACGAATAGCGGCCTATTGCATGTCTCCTCTCGATACTCATTACAGTAAAAATGATATACAAAACAATAAGGATTAACTGAAGTCTACAGATTACTAAAGCTAGCCGCAAACCATGAACAACATTAGTGAAGCCAAACGATGAGGAAATTATTCTGGTGGCCTTCAGGTTTCACTCTCCCCTCCGGAGCAACCAGAGCTTCCAGAAGCTCCCACACTTCCTGCCTCAGCATGGTCTAAGAAAGGTGTTTAAATAAATCAGTGTTGCCCACTTAAAAATCTGGCCTAGCCAAAGCAAAGGGGGTTGATGGTGATGTGCTTAATTTGGCTCGCTCACTTGGACCTAAGACATAGCAAGCACATAAATCTGTAGCCAGAAATCACTTCCCACTTTTCACCTACAGAAAGATATAATTGTATATGTCCCACCTTAACTTCGGATGGTGGACAGTAGGAATTAGACAAGCCGTGGATTCTGCATTGTTGGCCACGTACCTGCTCTCTCTAAGGCCCCACTCTATGGCCACATCGAAAACCGTGTTCTGTGTGGGCCTCTGTCATGACTAACAACTGCGTGGCCCAATGTTGTTCCTGTGGTTCCCCCGAATATTTTAGGGCTGAAGGGCCTAATGCTGGCTATGGCAGAGCAGGGTTAGCTTTAATTTGCATGTGGAGGTGCCCATACGCATCAGAAAAAGCAGTGGGAATGGATGGTGCACCGCACTTCTGGGCCACCACAGCTGAGCACACCTCCGCTGCCAATAGTCACACAGCCGACCAACTTACCCACTCCCCCACTAGGGAATAGAAGAGCAGTGAGGCTCAGCGCTGTACTGATAGACCATGGCCGGCAGGACTGTGAGGGTAGCAGTGTGTGCATGGCCCGCCTCGCGGATGGAGTTGTAGCCTCTACAGCGGTGTGGCATAGCCTTGCCTGACCTAGCACTCCATCTTAGACAAAGCGAGTGGTTATGGTCGATAGTAACCCAAGGAATCAACCCTGACACTAAATTATACACCCTCATATTTAAAACATACCAATGCCTAGAATATCAATTGTGAATATAAAAATAAATGCCGCTTCATCTAAGTCAATACAATAATCGTGCAAACGAGCCACATTTTTATTTTTACAAAATTGAACGAAAATGATTGTTTAAAAAAATGCTCGCTACAGCAGTCACATAACCAAATAATATCTATTAAATATAATGTGTACTGACCCCGATCCAAAGACGCACTATTTTCTAGTAAGCAAAGATTCATTTTCAGAGTAAAATCGCTGTTAATTGTTGCAAATAATCCCTTTCATACAGATGTTACTACCATTGTAAGTACAGACACCCTAATAGGTTCACTAGCCATTTCAGAAGAAAAGGCTACCTTTGAATCAACCAGAAACGGAAAGGTTATCAAAACATTATAAGTAACTGAAAAAAACCCAGGAGGAGAACTTTGAATTAATGGCGGCATAAACAATACAAACAGTTCTGATGTAGGTACCGAAAAAATATTTTAGATGCATGAGGGAAAAAAGGTGAGCCAAGGTAAAGTCGAAATTCTTTGAAGGAAACCTGCCCTCTAAGGGGCGGTCTCTAGGTAGTACTGCTGGTTGAGCCGAGGAACCGAATAGTTTTCTGTCGTGCTGTTAGTCCACTAATGATAAATGCAGGTGGTGAAACAGCAGTCGTGACCTCTCTCAAAATTACTGGAAAGATTCTTGATATTTTTAGTTGTACTGGATTCTAGTTTTATAACTGCCCTTGTTGCTATGGAAACGAAAGGCCTTATGGCATTCCCTAAGTGTAGTCCTCCCATTATGGCCACCCTGGAGAATGATTTTACCTAAAATTTATAGCATTACACAGCTGGTAATTATGTGTCAGAGCATATGTTTATGAGAAGGCCAGATATATACTCCAAGCAGAGGTTCGGAATGGAAGGCGGCGGCAATTTTTCAAAGAGGGATTGCGGACACGAACAGAAACTTAATTAGCAAAATGTTTGTTTTCCTAAAGGGTCGGTTTCCTGTTCACGTTCAGCAGCGACGCTCATGCACGAGCCTCTATCGCAGAGTTAAATATTAAAAATAAAACAGCATCCAGAAGGGTATACACTGTAGTCAGCAAACCATACAGATGGCGTTTGCAGCCCGGAATCTGTGCAAGGCGCTATATTATTTGCACTGATCGGTGGAAAGACAAGCATCCTTTTATAGTGTCGCTAATATTAAGTGTAAGCTGTAGGCAAACACAGGTACCCATGACCCTTTGCAGCTTCCTCGACCGCCGAAAGCTCGAAAACACTGCAGGTGCATCCACGCTGTTTCCTCGGCCCTCGTAATGCCAATGAGCCCAGGAACTCCTGCAACAAGACAGCTCTGAAGCGGCCCTCTGTGTACTTGTACCTAAACCACCACCTCATCCAATACCCCAGTGTTATCACACATGCATTGCTCCCCATCTAACAAAACATATTTCCATTGAAATCATGACAAACTTGCAGATGCTGAGCCCATTCATATGTCCTCTGCTTTTCAAATCAATTACAAAGCATCAGAGGTCAAAGTCAAAAGGTAACTTTATTTCGATTGAATTTACAATCATAAAAAGTACATTTAAAAACAGGTGTTTTACGATTTTATAAAAGTGCAATTTGCTCATTGATTGCTAAAGAAAACAAGGCGTTATTGCTTCAGCAGTAAAAATAAAAACATACAAGTTCAAGTAAACACTGACACTCTACACATAAGTATAATATCACAATAATCAATTGCGTAAAGATAAAATCTTAGGGAGCGATTGCCAATAATTGTGAGTGAGTTTTCAAGCAGGCTTTGAGGTAGCAGGCTACAGTTTTGGCAACATACGGGGTGTCTAAATATTGAAGTGCCAAGAGAGCCGGTCTACATCTTCTCAATCCTAAGTACCGAAGGAGTGGGACCAGCCATCGTTTCCGCGGGGACTCGTAGAGACTGCAGAAAAAGGTTACATGCAGAGTTGACTGGCGAGTTTGGCCATCACATGGACAGTTTGTTATTTCCCGTGACCAGTCTGAGGGCACAGGCAGCGAGACAAGGCGATAAAATGCATCAAACCGAAATCTGGTTAAAACATATCTCTCATAATTTGATAGAAAAAAAGACAGATACGGTTGAATGCCATAGGAGGTTTGAATCATCGTTAAATGTACATTTGACTTTTTACTGAGTTCTGAGCACAAGCGTAAATTGCTTAAGTGGGCGGCACATAGTTTTTTCAAAGTTTTTCTAGGTATGTCCAGTAAAGATTCAGGGTCAGTAAAATATGTAGGGTAGTTCAAATCAGTCAAAAATTTAGAAACATATAATAGCCAAGGTATCTTTTTCCAGTGGGACAAGGTGAGACAGTCAGATATTAGTGACCTGGTTAGATGACATTGCTCCTGGGTCCATATTCGATGCCATAGTAGAATCGGTTGGTATCTAATGTTGTCAGTTAGGTACTCCCAACCGAGCTCCACATGGGTACCGTAAGTAGGAGCACTACGGGGGAGGGCTAATATATATTTCAGAAAATCATTTTCTATAATTTGAAGCTCATCTGCAGACGCATAGCCCCAGACACCAGCCCCGTATGTGGCCACGCTCATGCATTTAGCTTGGTAGATCTTCAAAATCACAGTAGGGGCGGGCTTGCCCAGTTTCCTAGAGAATGAAGTCAGCGCTGATGTTGTGCATTGAAACTGCAATTTCTTGCTTGATAGGGCAGGTTTCCAGGACAGGTGTTTATCAATGAGAATACCTAGATAAGGGTAGGTGTTGGCAGTTTCTAACCTGGTCTTCTCTATAAAAAGAGATTTACATTTTTGGGCTTTCTTGCCAATATTCATAACGAAAGTCTTGGACTTATTAACTTTAAGACCAAGAGAAAGCATGAATTGGCAGTATTCATCTAGTTGGGTCTGAAGTTGATTAGGTGTCCTTGCTAGGATAACTGAATCGTCTGCGTATAATAGTGCAGGGATTGGGCGGGAGTTTATGCAGGGGAGATCTTTACTATCAGCTAGCATCGCTTGCTCCAGTCCATTGGTATAGATGTTAAATAGGAATGGAGCAAGGACGCATCCCTTCCTTACGCCTTTTGTGATGTTAAAGGATTCAGTAAGCTCCCCTTTGATGCCGTATCTCACACAAGCTTTTGCATCCGAGTATAACTCTCGGAGGAAATTCAACAGTGCAAGATCTATGCCCAAGTTACTCAAGATCGCCCATAACTTGGAATGAATTACGCAATCGAATGCGGAACTCAAGTCCACGTAGACTAGGTAAAGATTGCTGCCTTTAGCCCCAGTGTATTTGCCCATAAGCAGAGTCAGGTTTAATGCCTGTTCCACAGTGCCCAGACCCTCCTGGAAACCAAACTGTAAGTCGGTTCAATTTCAAGTCTCTTCTGTAATACCACGGAGGGCAGTTTGGATGGGTAAGGGTACAACCTCTACTGCTGGCACGAATTCGGGCCATGCTGTAAACAACGAGTCCTTCCCAGTTTGTCAAGGGACCGTGATGATTGGTGGATTGTGTGCTCAGTGCACCAGTCTTTCACTTCAGACAGGCCTATCTCAGAGACGTTTTAAGGCACGGCCAAAGTGGGCTCTGGACCAGGGCCCCAGCCTTTCAGGCCCCCCCTGATAGTCAGCTCTGTTCTGGAGAGACCCTTGCCCTGATGACCTTGTATAATTCTTAAAGAGATTGTTTAAAATAGCGTTTTCCTTTAATTTACTTTTAATGTGGGTGATGCATGAAAGTCTATTGCAGATATTTTGTAGACAAATGCAGTGTTTATATTTCAAGCAACAGCCATAAAACAGTTTCTTTTAGATAAAAATAGGACCTCACACTGCTGCGTTCGGCCGGAACCATTGAATTTGGGTGATCACAACACAGCAATAGCCCAGGACAAAGCTATCAACTTCAAGGAACTGCACATAAAGCCTGTTTTGAATTATCCGCATTTTGATCACTGTATGCTGGACTTTTATCGTTTTGTTCGTTTTACACAGATGAATATTGGATATTTTTCTAAAACAGGTGTGGTGTCCTTTTGTAGTGTTTTCTCTGTGTTACTGTTGGTTATGTGCAAATGCTTTACACAGAGCCTCTGGGATAAGCCTGACTGTTCGTGCCAAGCTACAAAGTGCGTGAGCAGGGGTTATTTTAGACGTGTAACTCCCTTATCCTAACTAGAGTGGTGTGGATTCTGCCTGACTTAGGTGCATACCCAGGCCAGCCAGAAAGCCCACTTCTAACACACGCCGTACCCTTGTGTGATTCATGAGTGTTTGTAGACCTCCAGTGCAGTGCTGATTTGGGTACATTGTTGAGGGGTACATTACTTTCTACAAAACACTTAGATCAAAAGAACCAGAGGTATGTTGCTCTAGGCCCAAGTGATTCTCCCTGTCGTCTATTTGTATTCTGGTCCCAGTAGTTTTCATTGTCCCTTTACAAAATGACAGCACTACAAGTCCCAGAATGCAGAGGAGAAAACAAGACTAGCTGAGTTTGCCCACAGCCTTTGGACAATTTCAGACCTGATTTTTTAAATCACAAATAAGAATAATGACAGCCAAAATCAGAGCACAGCAATTCTTTTCGTTCAGCTCTTCCTACAGAAATCAGTGCTCCAATTCTGCTGCTCAGCCTTTCATCCTAGCTAGATCTGTATAATTATGTCAACTTAGATTGACAATAGCGTTGTTATAAGGAAAGCTTTTTATGACCCATTTACAACCTAATGTGCTTAAGGTATGAAATGTAAATGATGTTCGGTGATGCAACTGGATTGTGAGTGGTATTCAGAACTTAGCAGTATAATTGAGTGTGTTTCTAGATGCCAGGCAGGTAAGAACATTATTGGAGCTGTTATAATTAACACAACGTTTATTAGACCTTGCATATAATTGTTCTTCTGAGATTGTAATGACATGCACAAAATCAGGCGTGTTGTTGTCCGCGGCATAAAACCATGATTTAGTAATCATTTTTTGTTTGTCATTAAATGTTTTTATCCTTTTGTGGCACATGGTAGATTGGTAAATCAAAGGTACAGTAGTTTGTATTCATGAAACTGGAAGAACTAGCTTTAAACACATGAAACCTGCAGTTCCAGAGTGTCCTCTTGCCTTGTTCTAGGGGCTGGGAGGGGCAGTACTTCTCTGGCAGTATAGCTACAAGACAGTCTAGAAAGTAGAGTATGTCTTGATCGCCTTGTTTTGGGTTGTATGCTTTTGGCTTGGCGAGCTGCTTTAGATTAGCTTGGTTGTCACAGAGCATCTATTGTTCAAAGATGATCGAGCCTCCCTTCGTAAACATTATGCATGCAGTCACCACTGAGGCAGAAAAGGTAATACTTTCTTATTGTACTAAAGGATGATTAGTGTTTCTCTTTAGAAGATAAATAAAATATTTGTACACCTATAATTATTTGTATGTGGGTGGTAAGTGTATGATTTACCTAGCACTCTTACTGGAATGGCCTCTATGGTTTGGACAAGGCGGGGGCAAGTGGGGACCGGCAATGAGTTGCAAAGAGCAGAGGGAGAAAATAGAGAACCAGTGTGTGGGTGGTGATATTTGCAAAATCTCTTCAAGTCAGGATGCAGGAAACACGGTTTGCAATAATTACAGCAGTGCAATTGGCATAATCCTATGGCAAAGTAAGTAAACATGATGGATCTAGCTACTTCCAGCAGAGCAACCAATTTCCTGTACATTCCAATATTTTTTCTTTAGTAGTGCAAAACCACCAATACACCAAAATGTAAAAAAAGGAACTATCTTTGTACAGCCAATCGGAAAGTCACTAGGGGTGGGCAGTAAACTCTGCCCCTCTGGCAGAGTTTGCATAGTTTTGCCTACTAATGTAAATTGAATGTAAATTGATACTTGTATAACGCACTACTCACCCGCAAGGGTCTCAAGGCGCTTGTACGAATACCGCTGTGGAACCCGTCCTGGCTTTCCCTGTGAGGCGTCCACTCCTGGGCTCCCCCAGGGTGAAGGCCAGGCATCCTTAGCGTTGTGGGGGCCGTTGTGGAGATTAAGCAAGCTATTGCCCAGAGTTGCAGAGTGGGACTCTATGATTAGAATAGGCACCGAGGCGAGAATTATCAGGTCCGTGGAATTTTGAGCCCAAGACCCGCCGAGGCGGGGAATTGAACCCTGGTCCCGGGCTAGACCTCCGCATCAGGGTCTGCCGCTCTAACCATTGAGCCACACTTCTCCACTACTCCACACACCGTTTGGATCACAGAGTTTTGGAATAACTCCGCTAACTGCCACGTGGCAGAGGTTTTTTTAAGGAGTGGCTTGCTAATGTTAAGTTGGTGAGTGAGAAAATTGAGCGCTATACCGCCTCCAGGCAAGATTTCTCAACGCGGACAGTCATGGAAAGTCACTACCACTCGCAATGACAAAGCTGCTGCTCCAGTAGAAAATCTACTCGAGCAGTAGAAAGAAGCAAGGCCCTCTGGCATGTCGCATGGTGCCGTTTGCACTGATTTTACAGTATGGGATAAGCTCACAGTGCTAAAAATCAGTTTGAGCAGAGGAACTTAAAGAACTCCACTGCTCATGGACCTCTGAAGAATCTCGCTGAGTTCTTAGGTAACTGTGCAGAATTCCATGGAGTGAAACTCCATGAGATCCACCCATCTGTAATAGTCACAACAAGGTAATTTATTGGCCTTAAATGTATAACTTTGAAGAAAACCCAGGGCCAGAAATAACTGGAGGCAGAGTGCTCCCTGTATTTGAAATCACAAAGGTCATCTTCAGGGTGTGCAAGGACCTTACTAGTAAAAGGACTGATACTGCCGCCCTCCAACCCTCTATGACGCACTGTGAGGATTTAGCCTCATTTTTTGTCGAAAAGGTGGAGGCTATCTATAAGTCATTTGCCCAGCTTCCTATTGCGGAGACTAGCCCTACGTCATTGGTTCATAAACCATTACTGATTATTCCTAGTCCGACCTTGGAGGAATTCTCTGCCCTGACGACTAAAGTTAAATCTGGCTCCCCGGACGACCCCATGAGACCCTTTCAATTCCGGGAATTCGCTGAAGGCTGCTTCCCTGCCCTACATGGCCTTATTAATTTGTCCTTCAGCACGGGTAGTGTTCCTAAAGCTTGGAAACAGGCGACGGTTATCCCAATTCTCAAAAAATCCGCCCTTGATCCCACCAAGCCCGAACACTACCGACCTATTTCCCTTCTTCCTTGGCCAGCTAAATTAGCAGAAGCTCATGCTAATGCTATTCTATCTTCTCACCTGCAGGAAGCAAATATATTGGACAATTCCCAAAATGGGTTTCGTGCAGGCCACAGCACAGAGACTGCCCTCCTGGCCGTGGTGGAACATATCAGACATCTGTTGGATCTGGGTCAGACGGCGGCACTGATCCTTTTGGATCTCAGTGCCGCCTTCGATACGGTGTCTCACCAGATTCTTCTACATCGCCTGATGGAAGCAGGAGTTGGAGAGATGGCACTTGAATGGTTTTGCTCCTTTCTTAAAGATCGAGCCTTCAAGGTTTCTACACCCCCTTTTGTTTCTGCTTCTCGTCCCATACTCCAGGGTGTTCCCCAAGGGTTGGCCCTGAGCCCTACCTTGTTTAACTTATATGTTCAGCCATTAGCGGAGGTAGCCCACAGTTTTGGTCTCTCCTTAGTGTCATACGCCGATGATACGCAGTTGGCGGTGGCACTCAATGGCGACTCCAACATGGATGCCCCCACCTTTCAGTCAGCTCTAAAAGCTGTGGCTGGCTGGATGGCGAACAATCGGCTCCAACTTAATGCCTCTAAGACCGAGGTCATTATTTTTGGTAGGGAAAGTGAATTATGGGGCGACCAGTGGTGGCCTTCTGATCTCGGCCCCGTCCCTTCCCCTGTGACTGAGGTTAGAAACCTTGGGGTGTGGTTCGACCATAAACTCTCCTTCACTTCCCACACAAAACGTGTGGCTGGCACCTGCTTTGGCACCCTGCAGTGTCTTCGACCAATCTTTAAGTTCTTCGATGCGGAGACCAGACAGATTATTGTCCAAGCCCTGGTTCTTACCAGACTAGATTATGCTAGCTCCCTGTTTCTGGGCCTTAATCATGCCGAGCTATCTCGTCTTCAGAGAGTTCAGAATGCGGCAGCTAGGATGCTTGTTGGCCTTCCGAAGTTTGTCTCGGCCCGTCGGACTATCCAGGATCTCCACTGGCTGCCGGTGGGGCAGAGAATTAAGTTTAAAGCTCTTTGCTTAACTTTTAAGATTCTCAAAGCAGCCTCCCCTCCCATCCTTGCACAGACTATCCAGCACTATGTCCCTGCCAGAGCTCTTCGCTCTGCTGGATCTAATTTGGCCATTGTGCCACGTTTCAAAAAAGCTAGGATGGGCGGACGCTCTTTCTCAGTGTTGGCGGCTACTCTTTGGAATTCTCTGCCTGCCCCCTTGCGCTCCATTTCTGAGTTGCTTCCTTTTAGAAAGGCACTTAAAACCTTCCTTTTTACTATAATCTAGGCCCATCCTTTTTACCTTTCTGTCGTGTTGTGTTATTACTCTCCAAAGCACCGGGACGCCACTTTGCTGCGGCATCCGTGCGCTATACAAAAATTATATAACATAACATAACATAACACTCAGCTCCTTCATAATTTTCCAGAGCTAGGAATCCTCTACCTACCTTTCACAGGCATCTGTACACTGGTATTCTTTGTCCACTTACTCTTACAAGCAGCCTCCCATTGAGAGATTCTCCCACCCAGTTCCATCACTACAAAAAGGTCTATCTGTGTGTTTCATCCTGAGAGAACCTGCAGGTTTGATGGTGTGGGAAGACTGTTCTCTCATCATTAGTAGCAGTTTGGCACAGTATTCCTTTTCAGTCCTTACCACAACACCCAAAAGTGCCTTCAAATATACTGTGGCACAACTGACTATTTCCTGCTTTGATGCCATTCATTAATGGTATGATACTGCATAGTCATAACCTACGCACCTTAGAAACATTGAGGTTAACGGAATGTATGGGCTACCAGACCCACACAGCCTATTTCCTAATTGGTCTACACCTACAGAACCTAACTTGGAGCATCTATAGCAAGCGTACTGTTGGAAATGGCCCTTTTTGCAGGGTTATCCCCAATCTTTTTGCTTCTTCCTCCCTTGTTTTTCCTGACCTGTGGTTGTTGGCAATAGGACTCTGGGCACTTTATCACTGCTGATCAGTGCTAAAGTGCATATGCTCTCTGTATAAATTGTTATAGAGATTGGTTATCCATGATTGGCATATTTGTTTTACCAGTAGGTCCCTAGTAAAGTGCACTGAGTGTGCCAGGGCTGGTGATTCAATTGCTACTAGTGGGCCTGCAGCACTGATTGTGCCACCCACAGGAGTAGCCCAAAAATGGTGTCTCAGGCCTGCCACCCCAGTGCCAGTGTGCAGTTGCTAACAGCCATGCTGACCTGACCAGTGTCCACACTGGCCAGACCTAACCCCCCTTTCTATACACATTGGACACCCCTATAGAAGGCCCTAGGTCCCCCCCTGGGCAGAGTACAGTGTATGTGGATGGTAGAGCATGTACTAGTGTGGGTGACATGCTCTGGTAGTGAATTACAGCCATTTTTGTTTTTCACTATTGAAAGGCTATCTTGCCCATAGGCTTAATGGGGAATGCTGTGTATAATGTTTACCTGTATATCTTCCCATACGAGCAAGATAGAAAAATAAAGTCTGGTATCCCTGAACTCAGAATTTAATAACACATCTTTTAGGAAGGATGGTTTTTGAATCCGGTGTTTGAAAGCAGCACTTTTAGAAAGTGGCTGTTTTCTTGTATGACCTTTCTGTGTGCCTTGGCCTGTTTGTGAATTGACTGTCTGGTTTGTGAGTGACAGGGGCTGGGGTGGCTCCCAGATGCTGAGTGAGTCATCCCTAGGCTGAATAGCTCCATCTGCATCTTAAGTGGTGGGAGGGGATAGCACCGGAGCCTGAATAGGGCTGTGCCTGCCTTCCACAATGCTGGCTCCACCTCCTGCTGGGTGGCTGACGACCGTGCCCCTCTCTCTCAAAGGAAAGAAGAAGTCAAATAATCAAAGTGCTCCAGGACTGACCAGAACTGGTTCTGACTAGGCCAAGGCCTCTCTGCCCTCAGAGAACAAAGGAAATATTGGTATAAAAAGGGCTAACCAGACTTCAGAAAATTAGATCATCATGGAATCAAGAAGGAACCTCTGCCAAGGAGAAAGCTGGAGGACTGAAGAAGAAGGACTGGCCTGCTGTAAGGCTGACCTGCAGTTGATTTGCTGCCAAGGAGAGGGAAAGGACTTTACTGTTGCTGTGTCCCCTTGCTTGCAGAGATCTCCAAGGTCCTGAGAAGAGCTGGGCTCCTGTTTAGAAGTCCCAGGCACAAAAGGACTTCACCCTCAGCTTCCCCCCTGAACTCTGCTGGGTGAGTTCTGCCCTTCCTAGAGTGCTTGATCCATGTGTGGGGCCTCTGGAAGTTGTTGCCTGCTTTTTGAGGAGCTGGACAAGAAGAAAATAACAAGATCTATAATTTGCACACATCACTCGCTTGCGAAGCGCATCGTCGACAGTGCGAGAAAATTCCTGTCACCGCGAAGATCGTCGCAGCGCCTGTTGCCGCTGCAAGAACCGATGCATCGTTTCCTTGTGGAGCGCATCGCCCCGGTGCGGGAAGATTCCTGTTGCTGCGAGTATCGTCGCAGAGCCTGTCGTCGCTGTGTGAATCGTCGCACCGCTTGCTTGCGGACCGCATCCCGTCACTGCAAACATCGTCGCAGAGTAAACGCATCGAGGGGCCGCGAGAGAGGGAGATCGACGCTGCACCGCGCATCACCGCCGCACCGAAGATCGTCGTCGTCCCGAAGATCGTCGCACCGTGCCTTTGCGAGATGCTTCTACAGGAGAAACCTGCGCCTCTGAACCCCTACAAGGTATCGCATCCCTCCCCATACAGATCGGATTTGTCGCAACACGCCAGCTGCGTGCAGCGGGGCTGTTGCTTTGCCTCCCCAGGGTCTCAGGAGTGACGCATCACTTGTTTTTCGACAATGCAGTTGCCACTAGGAACTTTTGTTGCATCTGCAGGTACTTTGGGCTAAATGTGACACAACTGTGGATTATTTTGACGCAAACCCAAGAACTCTTTTAAAGACTTATTCTTAAATTGTGTGTATGTTGGATTTTTGTTGATTTGGTCTTGTGTAGTTTAGATAAAGATACTTTATTTTTCTAAACTGGTGTGGAATCCATTTGTGGTGTTTTCACTGTGTTGCTGTGAGTGGTGGTACAAATACTTTGCACATTGCCTTTGATAAGCTTGTCTGCTCATGTCAAGCTACCAAGTGGGTGAGCAGGGGTTATCTAAAGAGTGTATCCCGCTTGCCCTGACTAGAAGCAAGGGTCCCTATTTGGACATTGAGTCCTACTTCTGCCAACTAGAGACCCCCAGTTCCAACACACACAATCTGTTGTTAGAGTAAAAGTGTAGCGCTTTTGGGAGTTCCGGGATGACTTTCCAAAGAGATCCAAGGTCTGCGTGGCAGACTGGAGTCTGTCTCAGTATGTGGAGATGGGCAGTAGATAGGGTGACTATGGACTCAGACTTTATTTACACTTTACTCCTTTATGCCTTTTTCTATCCAATGATTTGTTTTCTTTTGCAAGAGGTAAATTAGCCACACTTGTGGTTTTTTAACGTTATATGGCGTCTTGTAATCCAAAAGCAAGCTGTCCTTCTGTATATTCTGGAAAGCAGCTCCAATGTAGCTGCCACTGTCCCGGTGTCCTTGGACCTGCTTCCTCATCTCACGACATGGTTCACTTCTCCCAGTCTGTCATTCTTCAGACTGCCACTCCATCCTCTGCCAGAAGTGTACCTTATGATTATCAAAGTACCATCTCACCAAAATGTAGCTTTAGCAGGGGTGCACATACTTTGTCACTCTTTGCATCGCACGGCGCTCAGATTATTTTCGTCTCATAAAATATTGTGCCATCAAAGTTTACACTATCAAGGAATCGCAGTGTTTTAAGAGGTGCGTGTGTGAGATAGGGGGCTCTACATTTTCATCAAGTCGGATGTCATTAAAGGTTCGAGCCAAAGGCAGAATTCACTTTTATTTCTGCATCAGTTGAGATCAAATCCCAGACAATGTTAGAGAGTCCGCCAAAGTGTTGGAGTACATGATACCATCTAAACACATCCAGCTCGAAGCCATTAAATCTGAATTGCTTCCTTACACCTCTTGACCGTTTGCAGACCAGAGACTATTCAGCAGAAAATGTCATCCGAAAATGTTTGATGCTTTCAAAAAATGCTTGCCCAGCAGACTTCTTTCTCGTTGTGATCATAGTCGGCTAATACTTTCTGCAATTACACGTTCTTCTGTCAAAGCAAAATGTGCAGAGCAACCAATTCTGTTATGGAAACCGAAACAATGTCTCTGCTGCTCAAAACCAGCCAAACTACCCTGAAACATTGGCTTATTTGCTCCGTGTATCTTTGGGGCAAACTTTTCTCACGCCTGAAAGCAATTAGCAGGCCCGCCTCTTGTAGTGCAGTGTGTAGGTCGGAGTCGAGTAATAAAGAAATATTGACTTTTCTCTGTCTGTAAGCAGCATGAAAGGGGTGCCATGGCCTTGTCGTACATGAAAAGAGCTCCATTAATTTCACTTATTTCAAGAGGGGCTGTCAAGCGCTAATGCTTCCATTGCACTTTTCACACAAAGTACATTGACACCAGTCCTGGCCCCAGTGAAACAAGTTTACAATATTTCAGCCCGCGGAAGGGGTCAGCGCCATCCGTTTTAATCCCCCCTCCGCACTTGGACACCTTGCACTGCACTGCTCATGAGAGAAGCTGAGGGTGTGAGAGGGGCCATTAGCAATGGCTTTGTGATTCTTCCCCCGGGAAGACAAAAATGGCTGCCGCTTGTGGTTAACCCAACCAGCTCATTTGCTGCACAATTCAGGCATCGCGGAGGCCTGGTGGTGAATTTTGTTATTTGTTAGTGGCGTTTCAAGTGTTTTTGCCTTAAACAATGGCATTTTCAGATGGGTTGTGTCCATAGAAAAAGTGATGTAAAATATCTGACAAAGATGTACCACAGCAGGATATGTAAGTTTCATCATATCTCTCCTATGTCCTGTTACCATACAGGCCTGCTCTCAGTCTGTCTGAAGTGTGGATGATTAAAGTCCAAAAATGGCAACGCTTTATGTATTTCATTACTAATCCCACAGAATAGCGCAAGTGCTGTACAAAAAAAGAAAATACTAATATTAAATGAATTGTGGTACATGACAAAAAATAGAAATAGAAACTATACAAAAACATCTAGACAATCAAATATTGTGCGGAATGTTGCTACAGTATTTTTCCAATTCCTTTCAAAACGTCCTAAGAGTAGTGCAGTGCAAAATATAGATCTGAAGTCTACTCAATGCGCTTAGCATTGCCACCATTCTTAGGAGGAGCAGAAATATTTGAGGGCAGAAATCTTTACGTATTTAGGGCCCTATTAGGATGGTGGACAGACCTGCGTCCGTCCACCACCCCAGAGGAGGAGGGACCGTCCGCAGGGGCAGCGGCGGTCCCTCCGTGCAAATTAGGTTGTGACCGCCACCCTGGCGGTCACATCCTGTATGATTAACATTGCGGCGGGTGCTGCTTGAAGCAGCACCCGCCGCAATGGTAAAAATGCATGCTTCGCATTTGCATGCACAAAGCGGCAGGCACCGCGCGGTGCCTGCCGCTTTGTGCATGCAAATGCAGGGGGGTACCATAGGTACCCCCCTTGTGCGCCCCCCACCCCCCTGTCACCCTGGGGGCCCGCAACGGGCCCACAAAGAAATCACTGTATGCCTTTCCACGGCGGAGAAGCCGCCGCGGAAAGGCATCTGTTCGCCCCATCTTAATATGGATGGCCGTGTCTGTTAGACACCGCCTCCATATTAGAGCTTTTCTGCCGCAGTCGTAAGGCGACCGCGGCGGAAAAGCGGCGGATGGTCTTCCTGACCCCCTGGCCATCCTAATCTGGCGGGGGTCTTTGAATGCTCCGCAGCGGTTTTTCCGCATCCTCCAGGCCAGCGGACACTTCCGCCGGCCCGGAGGATGCAGAAAAACCGCAATCTTAATGACCCCCTAAGTTCTATATCTAGTTTGCTATATGTTATATTCGGTAACAAAGAGTGGTGTCTTAAGTAAAGGAATTGGGATATATATCAGTCAGTGTATCACTTGAAGCAATGTTCAGTAAAGGGTTGTTGTTTAACTCAAAAATTTTTAAAAGTTCCAAGGCCTGCTATATTAGCAAATGTCCCAACTAAAATCTGAACAATACTTATTTATGCCATCTATTCTTTCAATTTCTAATATTTGGTTCTGCCCAATGTCCTTCTTATAAATCATTTGATTTCCTGCAAAATTCAGTGTTACAAACATGGGTCTATTGTTTCAGAAAATCCAACAGCATGGGAAAACATGGAGAGCGTTTATTGTTTTTTGCTAAAGAAGGTGCATAACAAAAGAAGAGTCTGTCTAGGGTACGTCAACAAAGGAAAACTAGGCGCCTGCAATATTCCTTATTTGGCAATGCTTAATATAAATAAAAAAGTTCATTTGAAAAAAAAGAACGCACATCGGCAAAGCCAAAATATTTAGGTTGTAAAGTAATGTAATGTGGATTTGTAGAGCGCAAAACTTGTCACCCATTATGGTATCCAGGCGCTGAGTAGGAGCAGCTTCTGCAAGAAGGATCAGTTGAAGTTTGCCTTTTAAGCCCTGACGATTTTTTTTTGCAAATATGCTACCGCAGCGAGAAAGCAAAATCCAAAAAAAGCTGCTGCAGTGAAAAAACTAAACAAAAAAACAACTGTTTCTATATTCAGATCGTCTGTGGCATAAACAATGATGATTCAATGTACTTTTGAGACGTACAATTGTCCCTCATGCATAGCAGTGCATGCACTTTGTAGGAAGAATGCTATACCAAACAGTCAATACTATGAGGTGAGAGTACAATATATCTGTGGGGCAGAGCCAAAGCCCGCTCTTGGTATGTATTAAAGAATTGGTGATGATAGGTCATGAAAACAGCCCAGCTGTCAAGTCAGATATAAAAATAAGCGCAAGGGCACACAGCTTTTCCTTGGAGCACTCTACCGGTGCTGCTTTCTACCGCAGTTACTGAATACGGAAGCTGCGTAGTCTTGATCCCACCTCATGCCTCTTTCCTCTATCATCCTACACTTTATACAACATTGCCTCACTTGCAGGGCATTTTCTTCCCAGCTTTCTTATTTTGAAACTATTTTCTATCCCTCTCATCCTCCTTCTTTCTCCCTTTTCTGCAGCTCTCTTACTTGCTCTGTGTCAAAGTTTTATGACAAAAAAGAAGCCCTTGGTCCAAAAAAATGAGTGGTGGTGCCCTTACCTGTAACTACGACCACAAATTAAGCATAGCCAACGGAGTAGAATTCAACAACGTGTCAAAGATCAGTTTTATCCCATTCTGTTCAGTAGAAAACCTTCATAGTAAATTGGTATGCCCCTCATAGAAGAAACCAGCAACATGTTCCAGTTAAATGAACTGCAATAGTGAGAGTGAGCATTTCTCCTTAAACAAATCCATACTTATAGGAAACAAGTCACTTCTTGGGATTTATCACAACCCTAAACCTGCATTTGAGTGGGGCTGTACGAATACTTTTAATTAAGAACTGAAATTTTTTCTGAAATAATATTGCCCAAATCGGTCACACCAACCAACACTCTTCCCAAACATGCTTTCATTCATACATTTATTTCTGGGGGCTAGGCAACAGCACTTCATGACTACATCAATGGAGGCAAAGTTCTATACAAACAGCAGTGAGAATGAAATATGACCCGTATAGTTTGAATCTGCCCAAAATTCACAATCTACTTTTTTTGATAAGTTAGTATTGTGAGAAATTGGATCATTATTTGAGGCGGATGGCCCACCTCAAAGAATAATCATAGCTCTTGTCAGAGAGACCCATCAAAGTCACTGAATTAACCGGAGCTCAACCTCTTGGTAGATATGGCACAGGACAGACAGGCTTAACTTAAGCTAATGTGTAAAGTATTTATGCAGTATCGAATAGTTATAATGTCAAAACACCAAATAATAAAAATTCCAGACCAAATTAGAAAAATAGAGTAAAATCTGTTAACTAAAATGATAAAAGTCCAATAAGGGGAATACGAGGTATGAATTTTGAAAGTTTTAAGTGAAGCTAGTTAATGGTCATGCTAGACAGGGACATAGGCACAATTTGAGGCCACCAGTGAAGGAGCCCTGGTATGATATGCCAACCAGGGTTTGCCCAGTCTGAGGTTTTATCTTGGGACTTAGCCTTTTTTCTGAAAGTCAAAATCCATCAATGGGGCAAGGCAGCAAAGGAAGTCTTCACATAGTCAGATAGGAGTTAGGGTACGTACCACTGAAGCTGCTGGTTTTGGTGGGAAAAGCTCTGAGCGGGAGAAATTTATTTTTCACATTTAGGGAACCCCATGTGTTGGTCAGATACTTTTGGTGTCTTCGCCCGGTCAAGATTGTTATCTTTCATCTATGTCTCCTTTTGGAGCTCAGAATCCTTCAGCAGGGCAATCCCACAGCTGTATCCAATGTTGAGTTCCATGAGGCCGGATATCTTCTCACTAAAAGTCCACTGAATCAGATTGGCTGCTGCGGAGAAGCTTTGAGTGAGAGAAACCTGATTTTGTAGCCCAGAGAGGATGCGCCTTGGTTTGAAAGGCTGGGATGGAATGTACTGTCCTGTGGAGGTCTGGAAGTTCAAAACCTTTTCGAAGTCACAGGTTTTCAGAACTTATAGAATAAATCCAGTTAGGCAAAGCTAATGGTCCCAGGACCTCAGGAACAGCATTCATGGATCAATACTCGGTCCAGAAGAGGTCACCAACAGGGTCAAGGTTAGGCTCAGTTGATACTGGTCACCTGGGAACTTCCCAAAAAGGCCTCCTCCAGCTTTCTGTAGCCACATATGAAGTCAGACAAGTGACCTTTAAGGTCCACATCATTCTCCTGGATATAAGAGGGAGCAGATCCAGTCTTTCAGGTCTCAGATAGCAGGTCCAGTCTTTTTGAATTTGTTGACAAGTCCAGAAAGTGCTTCGAAGAATGTCAAGTCAAGTCAAGTCAAAAGATTTATATAGCGCGCTACATACCCATAGGGTCTCAAGGCGCTTGAGGAGGGGTGGGGAATTACTTGTCGAATATCCAAGTTTTAAGTTGCTTTCTGAATGCTAGGTGGTTCTGAATAAGGCGAAGGTGAGTAGGAAGAGAGTTCCAAGTTTTAGCTGCCAGGTAGGAGAAGGATCTGCCTCCCATGGTGGTTTTGTTGATGCGAGGTACAGTGGCAAGAGCTTGGTTGGAGGATCGTAGTTGACGGGAGGGGGTGTAGAAGGACAGTCGTGTGTTGAGGCATTCAGGTCCAAGTTCGTAAAGTGCTTTGTGTGCGTGGGTTAGTAGGCGGAAAGTAATTCTCTTATTTACGGGGAGCCAGTGGAGGTTTTTCAGGTGACCAGAGATGTGTTCTTTACGCGGGATGTCTAGTATGAGCCTGGCAGAAGCGTTCTGGATGCGTTGGAGTTTTTTCTGGAGTTTTGCGTGGTACCGGCGTAGAGGGTGTTTCCGTAGTCCAGGCGGCTAGTGACCAGTGCGTGGGTGACCGTTTTACGAGTTTCGGTGGGGATCCAGCGAAATGTTTTTTTGAGCATGCGGAGAATGTTGAAACAAGATGATGAAACGGCGTTGACTTGTCTGGTCATCGAGAGTGAGGAGTCCAGGATGACGCCCAGGTTCCGTGCGTGGTCTGTCGGGATAGGTGCCTTTCCAAGGGCTTCTGGCCACCAAGAGTCGTCCCAGGCGGAGGGGGAGGTGCCTAAGATGAGGACTTCTGTTTTGTCGGAGTTCAGTTTCAGACGGCTGTGCTTCATCCACTCGGCCACTTCTTTCATTCCTTCGTGTAAGTTGGTTTTGGCGGTGTTAGGGTCTTTGGTGAGTAAGAGGATCAGTTGAGTGTCGTCAGCGTAGGAGATGATGTTGAGGTTGTGTTGGCGAGCGATGGTTGCAAGGGGGCTCATGTATACGTTGAAGAGGGTGGGGCTGAGAGAAGATCCTTGTGGTACGCCACAAATGACTTCAGTGGCCTCTGACTTGAATGGTGGGAGGCGGACTCTCTGGGTTCTTCCGGTGAGGAACAAAGTGATCCATTCCAGTGCTTTTCCTTGGATTCCGACGTTTCTGAGGCGCTGTAGGAGGGTGCTATGACAGACTGTGTCGAAGGCAGCGGAGAGGTCGAGGAGGATGAGGGCGACTGTGTCTCCGTTGTCCAGTAGAGTTCGAATGTCGTCAGTTGCAGCGATGAGTGCGGTCTCAGTGCTGTGTTTGGCTCAGAAGCCGGACTGTGAGGAGTCGAGGGATTTGTTGGTTTCGAGGAAGGCTGCGAGTTGGTTGTTGACAGCTTTCTCGATGACTTTGGCCGGGAATGGAAGAAGCGAGATGGGGCGGTAGTTTTTGAGTTCGGTGGGGTCAGCTGTGGGTTTTTTCAGAAGGGCGCTGAGTTCTGCGTGTTTCCAGCTTTCCGGGAAGGTGGCGGAGTTGAGGTAGCAGTTGATGACATCTCGGAGGTGTGGTGCTATGATGGAGTCTGCTTTGTTGAAGATAAGATGAGGGCATGGGTCAGTTGGGGATCCTGAGTGGATGGAGTTCATCAGGCGGATGGTGTCTTCAGTGGAGATTGGGTTCCAGTCGTTGAGGTTGTTCAGGGGGGGAGAAGGTCCTACAGAAGGTTGTGTGGGTTGGTCTCCGGGTCGGTTGTCGAAGCTGTTGTGGATGTCTGCGATTTTGTTGTGGAAGAAGGAAGCTAGGGAGTCGCAAAGGGCTTGGGAAGGGGAGATGTCGTTGGAGTTGGCTGATGGGTTGGTGAATTCTTTGACGATGTTGAATAGTTCCTTGCTGTTGTGGGCGTTGTTGTCTAGTCGGTCTTTGAATGCGGCTTTCTTAGCGGACCGGATTAGTTGGTGGTGTATGCGGGTGGCGTTTTTGAAGGCGTCCTTGGTGCTGGTGTTTGGGTATTTTTTCCCGGCCTTCTCGAGGGAGCGACAGAGTTTCTTCGATTTCTTAAGATCATCGTTGAACCAGGAGGCGTTTTTGCTGCCTAGTTTGCTTTGACGTTTTTTCAGCGGGGCTAGGATGTCGGCGCTGTTGGATATCCATTGGGTGAGGTTAGTGGCTGCTTGGTCGGGGTTTGAGGAGTGGACAGGAGGGTTTTGAAGAAGCGATGAGGAGATCTGGTCGATGGTGATTTTGTTCCAGTTTCTTTGCATGGTGGGTTGAGGATGGTTGTAGATTGTGGACCTGTTGTATGTGAAGTGAACGCAGTTGTGGTCCGTCCAATGAAGAGCTGTGGTGTGACTGAAGGAGACATGTTTGCTGGAAGTGAAGATAGGGTCTAGTGTGTGGCCAGCAATGTGGGTGGGGGTAGTGACCAGTTGTTTGAGTCCGAGGTTGGCAAGATTGTCCAGAAGGGTGGTGGTGCTGCCGTCGTTGCTCTTTTCCAGGTGAAAATTGAGGTCTCCCAATAGAATGTAATCCTTGGAGGGGAGGGCGTGTGGGGTGATAAAGTCAGTGATGTTGTCACTGAATTGTGCACGGGGTCCTGGGTGCCGGTAGAGGAGGGTGCCTCTGAGTGTGGTTTTGGGGTCGATGTGGATCTGGAAGTGGAGGTGTTCGGCGTTGGCGAGGTAGGCGTCAGAGCTGGTTGAGATGCGGATGGAGTTCTTATGGACGATAGCGATTCCTCCTCCAGTTTGGTCGGTGCGGTCCTTACGGATGATCTTGTATCCTTCCGGGATGGCAATGGTGATGTCTGGGGCTGATGAGGCGTTCATCCATGTTTCTGTTAGGAAGGCGACGTCCGGTGAGATGGTGTCGAGTAGATTCCAGAGGTCGATGGCGTGTCTGTGGACCGAGCGGGTGTTTAGCAGGATGCATTTTAGGTGGTTGGTGTCAGGTCTCTGAGTGGTGTTGGTGGATGAGGAGCTGGGTTTGGTGCCGTCGAACTTGCAGGAGTTGCAAGAGAAGGGTCCATGGGTGAGTCCAGGAGCGGCTTGGACGCAGTTTGGGGAACGGCCGGGGTTAAGGGCTAGGAGGGTGGAGGCGTCGTAAGTAATGCGGGAGGGGTGGGCAGTACGAGGACCAGGGGCTCTGGCGCTGGGCGCGGACCAGGCGCGGACGGGCGTAGACGGGCTTACCTTTGGCGCACCTTCGGCGCAACTGGGGCGCGAAACACTGCGCGTGAACGCTGCGCGCTGATGCATTACTCATATATGGATGGTGGAGGGGGCGGAGCGTGGGAGGGGGAGGTGGGAGGCGGGAGCGTAGGGGGAGGGACGGGCTGCAGGCACAACAAAATGGAAGGGGAGATAAACAACAGGACCGGGAAGTGCGAGCTGGCGCTGAAACACGGGCACAGTAACAGATTGAATTAAGTGAGAGCAATGCACACCTTTCTTAAATGCTATAAGCAAATCTGGCTAAACTATGCGTAAGATCACAGTTCACATGTACAACACACTACAAGCAGAGTAATGCTGAGTGCTACGCAGATAGTGCTAGTGCAGATCCAATTAGTTAAATAACAATGATGCCAGAGGTTTGGGAGCAGCGCTACGATACCACAAGCAGCGCTATAAATCCAGGAGGGAGGGTGGAGCGGCCGCCTCACACGGAGTCAGGCAAGTCACATGGGATGTACATGGGATGACTCTCTTATGCCTGCCACTAGCTATGGGGCAACATTTCACAGGGGTTACCAGATCCACATTTGCAGCAGTTCCTCTTTGCTCTACTGCAGTTTTGCCCTTCACTCCTTGAATCCAGTATGTGGAAACCCCTTCTCCTTTTACAGAGTCTGTGTGCCAACCTAGTGACGTTGCCAGAGCAATCTGCAGTCCCCTCCTCTATGGTCTCTCCAAACCAGTTTTGGGGGCAGCCACTGGCTGTGGTGGCTGCCTGACTGGGAGAACAAAAGCTGAGACCTTTCCAGGTGTTACCTAACATGTTTTTGTGTCAGGGGAAGCCCAATTGAAGTAAAATAAGTTCCTACGTACACCCTAACATGGAGAAGAGAAAACACCTTATATCCAAGCCATTGTGTCTGCGCTGGGAAACAGTGTTCACTCTTCATCAAGGATAATCACGCACTGGGCTACAGCTGGAGAGCTAATGTAGATTAGTCTCCATGTGCTTCAGGCAAGGAAACAGTAACTTTCTAAAAGTTACATTTTCTGAATGTTTATGGAAAATCAGACTTCATCATTATATTTTCCTTTTAATAAATGTTAAAAAGAATGGTTTAATCATATTTCTAGCTGGTCCCAATCCAGCGATAATAGAATTGATAATTAATCTTGTTTTCCATTGTTTTCTACGGGTCAGTCAAAGTCTTCTTACAGTTTAAATAGCTTTTGGGTGTCACTGTAAGAACATGGTATTTCTACATGTCCTACTTATGAATACCATGTACCCTGCTCTGTGGGCTGCAAGGCCTACATAGGAGTAACATTAATATTTAAAAGGAAGTTTTTCTCCTGTCAAAAATGGCGTTGTGATAGGTTGCATTGCAGGTTATACACAGCAGTAATCATGTTGTGGAGGGTAGGCCTGAAGTTATGTTTGCCCTACCATAAAAGTGGATGGCGCAATAGGTGGTGC
Source organism: Lissotriton vulgaris (assembly GCF_964263255.1). Taxonomy (NCBI): domain Eukaryota; kingdom Metazoa; phylum Chordata; class Amphibia; order Caudata; family Salamandridae; genus Lissotriton; species Lissotriton vulgaris. The sequence continues at coordinate 1,701,605,947 of NC_141694.1, read as the reverse complement.
AGTCTACAAGTGGCATTTATCTTTCAGGCCCGGGAGGCACTTTAAACACCATATACTAGGGATTTAAAGTCAATTTAATTGTGGTCATTAGGAATAAGCCCATTCAACTATGTTTAAAGGGGCACTCTTTACTACTGGTTAGCAGGGATACAGTACACAGAGTTCTAAAGCCACCAAAGTAGATAGGGCAAAAATCTGGGATGACATCATGCAACGGATGGTAATTTCCTACCTGACCAATGTTGAGGTGCCCTTTCTCTCATGGATAATAGCACTACATGTCATTACCAAGATATAATCAAATATATTCAAAATGTCACTGTAGCAAAGTTTCTTGTTTTTATTGTAATATGGCTAAAGAGTTATATGTACCAAAAGTAAGCAAGTAGAATTTCTCTGCTTTACTGCATGGTATCCCCGGGAATTTCTCTTTGATCAGAGGTGCTTGTACACCCAAAGGAAGTTAATCTTAAGGGTAACACTAGTGCCTTGTGTCCCTCGAGTACTACAGTATTGAATTAAATCTGTTGGAAAACCAAGTCTTAGTATTCGTATGCCTTTTGGGAACCATTTGTGGGGTCCTAAAGGACACCTTTACTGAAAATTGGTGCCCCACAGAGTCAGCTGTTTAGTGTGCCCTCAAAGAGAGACCCTCCATTAAGCTCCCCACCGTGTAGTCTCATGGGTATAGCCCTACTGACCTCTCTCTTCATAAGCCCTCATGATATAATTTGGAGATGGAGCAGTTGCGTCAATGGGAGCCTCCTAGTGACATCTCCATATTGTAAGAAAATAACTCTTTTTGCATGACCACCCCCATTGTATTGCACTGATGCTATTGTTCTTTTGACTCTGTCCACTGGGACTCTGCTAACTTGGCCCCAGTGCATGTGATTCTATCCCGAAAATTTCGAAATTGCCATGTTTAATTTACCTATAAGTCCCTTATTTATGGTACAAGGTGTATGTTAAATTCCACTAGTGGATTGCAGCACACAATGTGCCACAACTAGTGTGACATTGTAAAACATTACTGTAGGCCTACTACTGCAGCAGGTCTGTGCGGTTTTTAGAACCGAAATAACGACCTTTCAAAATAACATCTCATGTCAGGCCTAATACTTCCTTTTAAACATTAGTAAGTCACACCTAAGTAGGCCTTAATGCCCATTAAGGCAGGGGGCATTGTATTTAAAGGTAGGACATGTAAAGTTTAACGTAAAACATGTCATTACAGAGACAAGCCCCAAAGGCTATTTTCTCGGCAGAAGGAAGGCTGCTCCATAGGAAAGTACTGGTATATAATGTTACATTTAAATGATGCTATCTCCGCTGAGGAAACAGCAAAAAAGTTAATTCTTGCACTTTTAAAAACATTTATCATAAGCCCAATTCACTGGTAGAATCGGATTTCGACTAAATATTTTTCAAAAAGGTAATTTTCCAAAGACCCCTTTTACCTGCCTAAAGCCTCTAGAATCTCATTTGCATGAGTTTCCAACTCCGACCCAGGAGCAGACTAGCCCTTTGATTAGGTATGAACTTGCTCACAGAGCTAGGAAAAAGAATTTTGGCGTGGGGAAGTATTCTGTTCCTCTGACAGAATGACCATGTGGGCAGGTTCTAGGAACTAAATTAACTTCAAAAAAATATACCATATCACTGGCAGATGTAGCTAATACCTAGGCCTGTCCCATCCGTTGTCCCTTTAGTCATCAGGCACCAGTCCCGGGTTAGAGGAGCTAACCAAATAACCATTTTTTCATGACCACAGAGGAGGGGTTGCTCACCACTGTCCGTGACGCCAGTCCTACTCTTCGCACTACAGTAACAACAATTTACAATGCTCTCCCTGCTCCTTGTGAAATTCTCCTCCATGAACTGGAAACGTCACACCGGACTTTGAGAGGGTAACTTTTTCAGCTGAGCTATCCTGGCACCTGTATCAGGTCCGCACTCCATTGTGGCTTTAAAATTGAAAATCTACGTGTCTTCTAACTGGATTTGAGTTGTTTTGGCCTCATGGACTCTAAGAGACATCTTCACTTGCTGCAGTCCATACTTCTTTCATACCCCACAAATATCAGCACATTACAATTTAAGACAGATAAGTAAATGAGGAGAGGGAAGTAGCTTTCTCTCCATACCCAGAAGGGAACGGTAAGGTGCGGCAGATGAACTATGTAGGTCGGTGTCTTCTCCATGCATCGAGACTCTGGAAACAGGGAGACTGAACTGGCGCATATGGAACGTAAAACAGCTGGGTAAATGAGCCAAACAGTGATTTCTTAGAATGAAAAAGGAATGAGCCCCTGGAACTTGCTTAATCAAAGGTGTTTCCCGATGCGTTTTCATTGAACCCTCCAAATGTTAGTCACTCAAGTGGTGGTCCAACATTTAAGAGCATTTCATTTCGGCTCTTTCAGACATCTCTGCATCATGCTGGGCACATCCTGACCTCAAAGGTGGAAGTGTATGCATCCCATGATGCTTAGAATGAGGGGGCTGCTGGGAATGGTAGTATTAATGCCCTCTGTGGTGGAGGAGCCAAGAACTAAGAACACCGATGGGTGTACCATCTGAAGACACATTTTGATGGCCTAAATGATGATATAGCTTGGTTGCAGACTACATCTAGATGATTTACCTGCCCTTCTGGGTTGCACATAAATCTTGGGCCCCTTGTTGACTTTAATTGTTCATTCCTGGCCCACACCGAGACTATGTGGTTAGCTTGGTTATTATACAAAATGTACTAAAGATGCTTTGAAAACGTTTTACCTTTCCCTCTTCACATATAAGTACACCTCCTCAGATGTATATTAGTCACGCTCAGTCAGTACTGTTCTACCATCCTTCTCCAGTCCTTGTATTAAGATTGAGTAATGAAGACTTGTTATTACTTTCATACCATATGGACATTTTTAATGAGAAGTCAATATTACAACATTAATATTGAGTAAAGACTAATTGTCATTACTTCAACACCATATGGATATTTTATTGGGTAGTGATTATCACACTTTTAACTAATCTCCAAAAATTTTGGACAACTTATAACAGAAAGATTATCATTTGAGATTATTTTGGTGTGGCTCCCTCACCATAGAGGCTATTGGTACTACAATTCCCAGCATCTCCATCACACCGGGATGTTCCGAGCATCAAGTGACGCGGGCACGCCATCCTTTGAGGTCTGGACATGCCCCACGTGATGCAGATGCACAGGGAAGGATCTAAATGAAACACTCCTATGAGTTGGACAGCCACTTGAGTAATTAACATCCAAAGGCTGAGATGACAACATATAGGTATTGCTAAGGGAAAACACCTTTGATGAAGTAAGTGCCAGGGACCAATGGGTTGAACGTATTCTTTTTTTCAGCATAAGAAATCACTGTTTACCAGGCTGTCTTTCCATTTATAAAATTTGACTATAAGGGTTTACTCCTCAAACCACTCCATGGAGCCCTCAGTAATTGGAGTGAGAGTAAGACCCCTTGATGGTATATGAGTGAATAAATGCATGGTTTGCTCCCCTTTCCAGAATTACAGTGGATTGAAGTGAGCACTTTTCACATGTGTGACATCATATTTACAAATAGTTTCTAAGAGCATCACATTTCGTTAAGTGTTCTGTGTCTATTATTTTCTTTACTATTTCTTACGTTTATATCTCCAATTATGTGTGTTCATTAATTAGAATTTTCATTGTTGTGCGTTTTACATACCCACAGGACCATATAAAACTTTGCAACACCAGAGAACATTGCCCAATGGGACTGTACTAAGAGGAATAAAGTGCCTGATGATGAATGAATAAACATGTATTCAGTACAGGTGTTAGGAAATTAGAAAGCCTCGGAGCCATTGTAAGGTGCATCATGTAGGCTGAAACAATGCAACCTATTCAGATGCAGGGATAATATGCAGTCCCATGCATTGACACATTTTTTTTTATCATCCCTTAGGTCCTCCCACATTAAAAGGAAGTCCTTGGGTGAGGGCACAGAATTCTTAGAATGTCTAGATCCTGATTCCACATATATCGAACACCTGAAAAGAACTCCTTGCAACATTGAGGAGCCTATTCATCACTAGAATTTTCTATGGTGAATGAGGCGTGGCCAATGATGAAACACAACACACAGGAGATGGGTGAGGCTCATCTTTTGATTTTTTGTAAATCCCTTGGTCCAACACATATCTAGAGACTTAGGGGTCTATTAAGATGACGGGCGGACAAAGTCCGCCTGCCATCGCCCCAGGAAATGGGACTGCTCGCTATGTGTGCGGCGGTCCTGCATGTACAATTAGGATGCGCCCGCCACACTAGCAGGGGCAATCTGCATTTTTTGCATTGTAGAGGGCGGTGCTGTCAGCAGCACCCGCCACAATACAAGAAGGCATTTGTGCATTTGCATGCACAACGTGGCAGGCACCGCGCGGAGCCTGCCATGTTGTGCATGCAAATCCAGGGGGGTGCCATAGGTACCATTCCAACCCCCCCAACATCCTGGGGGGCCACAACGGGCCCCCAACTGAGAAAAATGCTTGCCTTTCCGTGGCGGCGTTGGAAAGGCTGCTTCCCGCAGAAATTGTAATATGGATGGCGGTGTCTAGGACACACCGCCACCATATTCAACCCTTTTCCACCCGGTTGACTCGTCGACTGGGCGGAAAAGCAGCAGACGGTCTTGTCGTCCGCCGTGGTACCCCGCCATCATAATATGGCGGGGGAAATGGGATGCGAGCAGGGGATAATGTCGGCGCATTGCCACCGCCATGCAGGCGGTGGCAATCCGCCCGACATTATAATAGACCCCTTAGTATGGATCAACAAAGGACTCCAAATAAAAAGGTAATTTCCAAAAAGTAAGCTCCTTCTTTGAGTCTGGTTGCGGTAGCCTATGGTGATTTGTCGTATGGATAGGGAGGATGAAAAACATCGGCTGCCATTTTCCTCTTATTCCATTCTTCCTCAAGAGGAATATCAGGTCTGTTTATGCATGGAAAAATAAACCTTTTGTCAGGCCTAAACCTTCCATTTTAATACTTATTAGTCACCCCTAAGATAGGCACTAAAAGCTCATATGGAATGGTGTATGGTATTCAAAAGGTAGGGCACGTGCATTTAAGTTTACACGTCCAGGCATTGAAAGCTCCCCAAAATAGTTTTTTACTGCAACAAGGCTAGCTCTCCCATAGAGTAACACTGGACTACCTTATTACACTTAATAAGTGATAATATCCGTTTGAGAACAGATAGAGAAATATTTCTTCTATTTACTTTAATTGTATTTTAATATCCTCTTTAATGGCAAAGTCAGACTTTAAATTACTATTCTGAAAATGCCACTTTTGGCATTTTTCTTCCTAAAGAGTAAGTTACTTACCGTCGGTAACACATTATCTGGTAGAAACAGGATCTAACCGCAGCTTTCTTACTTTAGAACCTACCCCCAGTCGCAAGACTGGATATGGAAACTTTTTCCCCACAGCATGCCCGCGTGCCAGCAGTTGGCATTGTGCGTCTCCACACCGATGTCGACCACGGGATGCGACGTCGACTGTGTCCATACAACTACCTCGTCAGTTTCTTCCATGACCATTTTCCGCGCTCGTAATGCAGATCCACCCATAGAAGCTGTGTATTGAACAGTGTGCCAAAAATAAACAAAAGACACCAAATTGTCAAATAACTATTAAAGTCGTAACCATAATTCAGTATATGAATATACTAAGAACAACCTCGAGATGAAAGAGAACCCCTATATGTAATAAATACTCACCATCTCTCTCTTTTTTTTTTTAACGACCAAAATAATTGAAACCCAAAAGGACTCAGTTCACAGAGCAGGGAGGATGGGCGCGTTGTTAAGGAATCTGTGGTTAGATCTTGTTTCTACCAGATATTGCGCAACCAAAGTAAATTTCTCATCTGATAGAGACATCTTGCCACAGATTCCTTACTTTAGCAATACATGCCAAAGCCATATCATCCACAGAGGAGGGTGTGCAAACTATAAACATGAAAAGTCTCTTACTAGGAGCAACCCAGCCCAAACTAAGCGAGAGAGAGGACCGAAATGTATAATAAATCAGGTGTGCAGATACACACCCTACCCTATAGAGTCCCATAAAAGGGGCCATAGATAAATAAAGTCGCAAGACTCTTAAACCAAGGGAGTAACATACCTATGTCAGACAGGCAAGACTGTTTTAAGATGTCTCCTCACAATAACTATGGACAGAAACACAGTAACAAAACAAATGAGGCAATAAACACATGGGGAAGATACCACCTACTTTGTCTCCAACCACATGGTTATATATCCAAATCCAAACAACATGTTTAGACCTATGAACTCTCGACACACAGCTGTGCCGCTGAACCACATCTGTAAACCTTCTGTGGACAGGACTGCTCTGTAAAGAACATGAAGATCCATCCTCTGTGGGGAAAACAAATATTCATATAAAAGAAAAGTGAAGGTCAACATTAGCCCTCTATTGATGTTGAAGCAGTACTTCTATAGAAAAAGGACCTCTAGAACATCGCTCATATACAAAAATACAGATATATATGGAGACGTAGGAGTAAAATAACCAAATGCTTATGTATTAAGAAAAGAAAATATATCTTAAAAGATAGCTGAAAGAGAAATAACTTGCAAGCAACAGTGACATAACAGTATGTGACCATAGTGAAATCATACCATTAGAAAAGCACCAGTATCCAACCCATCAGAGTAGTGCAAGTTGCCTAAAATATCACTACTAAACCATGACAGAAGAAAATAGAATAATATATCAAGAAGAAAAATAAATCTTGATAGCCTAACCAACACGAAATTCTGCACAAGACCTTGCCTTATATATAGAGACCATCATCAATGGACTGATAAAAGCTGAAAAAGACTAATATCAATTTTCCTAACCCTCCAGGAGCCACACTTCCCCTAGTGAGAACCAAACCTACAGCCCTAAAAGACAAAAAATAAGACAAAGAGTTGTCTACCACGTTGATAATGAAAGGAAGCGCCCTGTAAGGGAGTATTAATCCTCAATATCAGGAATAACAGTCTTCTACAAAAAGTAGAACTACAAGGCCCACGCCTCTCCCCTAAAGGATCAACCTACATCACTAACTCTAGCACGGAACAGTTGTAAATCTATAGCGGTATGCACTTGTGACGCAACCCACTTCGTGTCACACAGCTTACGTTAGCATGTGTTCGGAAATAATGCTTAAAGGCAAGTCAATCTGGACGAGAAGTCAAGTGGCACGCCAGTAGCAACCGTACTAGCGGCTTGAAAAGGTATGAGGAGCAGCCTGACCTTGTTGGCATTGCCTGAGGCCATGCAGTGTAGCGCAGCAGAGAAGCATGCACCACTTCTACTGGTGAATGCTGGTGAAAGATTGAGTACCTGCATATTTGCTTTTCAATGAGGAGAGTAGCAGCGGAAATGTGAATACTGTGAGGTTAATTGGTGTCAGCTGCATACTTTTTTCAAAAGAATCATGAACTGCTGTTTCTAATGGGGTTGTGATGACAAAATACAGGTTGGCTTGTGGAGTGTATGGGAGCCTTCCTGGAAGCCGGCACCTGGTTAGAAGGGATCTGAATCAGGAAAGGAGGAGGAGAGAGAACATCTGTAGTATCCCTCGAATGGGAAGAGTAGTATTCCTCGAATAGGAAGAGTAACCAAGAAGGACTCCCCACCATCAAACAGAGAGCCCAGAACGCCCCCGGTCAGACGCCATTGCTGTGCTGGGGCGTGGGCTTGAGGAGAGAGCTACAAGCGAGTATTACACTGCCGTGGAGCATATTATAGTAGTGGGCGGTCACAGAGTTTGAGATAGCATGCCTCTTGTTTCGTTAAATTTCATTTTCTCTGATTTTCATGTGATCGGCAGGTGAATTTGTGCACAAACCGCACAAAAGCAACATCTGGAAGCTACACTAAGTTGCACAGATTCCCTATCTGGACACCATAAAAACCTGGTCCCCTAACCACCATTTGGGGCACTGAGGCAGGTAATGCCGTCTGATCTCTTTTTATACAGAGGGAACCGGCAAGTGTCACCTAGGAGGACTAAGAGGCTGCTTTCAGCTTCAATTTGTCCTGGTGGTCTGTGCTGCAGTAGTTATAGGACTCTGTAGCACTGGCCCTGAACCGGCGGAAGTAGATCTGTGCAACCCATATTTTGCAAAGTAGAGCTGCTGCGGCTCTCTCCTGCTGCCGCTGAGGGCAAACTACAAGTCCCAGAATTCCCTGAACGACCACGTCAGAGCCCGATCAATAACCCTGTAGTTAGTACATCATGCTCCTGCGGGGAATGCTTTTCTGCTGAACTTGTCCTGGTGGTCTGTGTTGGGGGCGTCGGTGGACTCAGAAGCACTAGCCCTGCACACCGGAGCCCAGTCAACATCGCTATAATTAGCGCATCATGCTCCCGTAGTCAGGAAGGGGTGGGCGGGGCCACCCCCTTGGATTTGTGGCTTTGTGTTTGTTTGCCATTGAAAGTCATTGTTCTATTCTGAAGGATGGGTGCGTTCTCTCCCTTGACCCGGCTCTCTCTGAATGTCCTGAAATCTCAAGCAGTCTGCTGGAAGTGAGGTTGGTTTGGGACTAGAGACTTGAACTGTAGCACTGTCCTCGAATCCTGTAGTTGATAATATTGTTGTATTGTAGTAGTGGGGTAGTTTATTTGATCTTGAGGGAAAAACAAAGTGTTTGGGTGAGGGGACGCGAGTCTTTATTTTGCAATTGGGAAAAAGAAAATGGTTGGGCCTACCCCACCTCAGGTGAAACCCCGTAAAACGACTATATCCCCTTCGGCGCTTATGACGAGCTCAGCTCGTCATGAGGCACAGTGGAGCTGTGCTGCTGCGGAACACTCATGCGGGGCTAACTCCACTCCTGTGTGGGCGTTCCACAGGAGTGGGCGGAGTTGTGATGAGCTCAGCTCGTCATGAGCACAGCTCCGCTGTGCAGCATGATGAGCTGGGCTCCCCCCGCACCGTGAGGGAATTATCCCCACGTGGAAGGGGATATAGGGGTCTCTGCACTTAGTGTAGTAGCTAAGGAAATTGATCTAGTGGAAAGGAGACTCTCCCTGGCCCTGGTTGTTTTTACCCCTCCCATGTCCCCACCAGGGTACAGGGGGATCTGGCCACTCCATCCGGATCTACTATTTACAAGCCAGCATTCACCCAGGAGGGGAATAAGGTAGAATCCCTGCTTCTGAATCCCACAAATAAGAGGGGGCCTGTTGTACCCTGTACATAGAGACACAGGTAGCCTTGTAGTATTTCCAAGTCTTCTTTATTGGTTCCATGTCCAGTTAACATCTTTCTTAGTCCAGCCAGCTCTGGTCAAGTACCAGCCTACTCGTTGCCAAAATAATGTTGTACCCTGTACATAGAAACACAGGTAGCCTTGTGGTATTTCTAAGTCTTCTTTATTGGTTCCATGTCCAGTTAACATCTTTCTTAGTCCAGCCAGCTTTGGTCAAGTACCAGCCCCACCAGGAGCAGCTGTCACTAACTGTTAACACTCATCCACTCAGGCACCCAGGCATTTCACGCATCACAGTCCGTAACCAACTCACACTCTGGCTGAGCAGCTAGGAGGACCTACGCTGGTTTACATGTAAATGTAATACTGAGATTATAACAGGGGCAGTCTCAGCAAATGGGTCAGTAGAAGAAGGGTCTTTCTCCAGCCCAAAGCCTATCCTTAAGAACAATGGGAAGAACAAGGGGAGAGCCATTAGGAACGGCTTTCAGTTGCTCATGTGGGCACTCAAAAAGATCTGCCTTGGTTGGAACCAGGCCCCCAGCCCAGACTCTCAGATATTATGTATCAGTTGAAGGGGTTTATAACTGGCGTAGTGGACACTCTCTCTTCTCAAGTGGAGAACGCGGAGACAGTCATGTGTTAGTTAGGGGACACAGTGACCAAACTCCTTTCTGTTTTGACCCTGCCTAATGCTAATAAAGTTTCTGGGGGGCAGAGGGGACTGAAGGATTGACTGATGGCTTTGATTCACGAACAGGGCGGGGCTGGGTCCTCACTATCAGGATAATGAGAGGCAGGATCCTAGGCGGCCAGGAGGACATTCCCTTCCTTTTAGCTTTACCTCCTCTTCTTCCTCCTTTGGCTCCCTTGATAATAAAGAAAAACCACACTGGCTATTGTGGGGAGAACAAAGCCAATTCCCTGGCCTCATACCCGAATTCTGTCCCTAGCAAGCTAACAATCCAGCTCCCTCCTGTAGCAGTTCCCTTTGTAGCGGTCCTAGCCATTGTCCCACCTTTAAAATCTTCAACACCGGAGACCTATAGCAAGTTGATAAATAAAGTCTTGCACTGGCTTTCTAAGCAGGTTAGGATTGATCATTTGCATGCAAGAGATATTATTGTGGTGTGCAGATTGGGTTGGCTGGGTCACTCACCTTAACCTCCTGCAGATGGCTGTGTGGTCATTAATTTCTCCAACAACTGGCGGGCAGGAGTGCTTTTGGACCAGTTCTGGGGGGAAAAAGGTGTAATACAGAGACTTCTCTACTCCCTTTTGGCTATTTCTATAAGCCATAGTTTGGTCCCTACGAAGTAGGTGTAGAAATACCAAGGGTTAGGGGCCTTCGTACCCAGCAGGTCTCCTTACCTTTTTGTGACCCTCCTATCACACTAGGTAACTGTTTTGATCTCCTGACTTATTTAGAGTCATTGGACTGACTGAGGCCCATAGAGCTTGTCTATCGGTGTCCAACTCCCCCCAGCTTTGTCCAGTGTCACTTCTGCTGTTTATAACTCGTTAAGGGTTTTGAGCTGGAACATTGCTTCAATTAGAAGAAAACTGGAAGATAAGTATGTCTTGATATCCATAAAGCAATTGATATTATCTTTCTTCAGGAGATATGGCACAAGGTGGGGTTGCTAGGTTTGGTAAGATTTGTGCCATTTATTTATTTTGCCTTGCCCTCTGTTAATGGCCAGGCTAAAGGGGATGTGGCTACTTTTATTAGAATTACCCTCAACTGTAAAATAGAAATTGTGGACTCCAACACACCAGCTATTTTAGGTATTCTATTTACATTGATCACCTAAGGGTTCTTATTGTTAATATTTATCATTCACCTAGGGGGGAACAGCTAGTTTATCATCAATACGTCCACTCAGTATTCATGTTTTACTTTAATTCTCCTGATGGGTGATTTTAACTTACACCTGTGTGAATGGGGGACACCTCAGAAGACGAGGATGTGGTGATCATATCCACTTGGAGCATTCGCCCATTGGGGATAGGCTTAATTCTGAGTCTGAGAATGCTATGCATATCCCAAACTTTAAGGGATACGGGACAGCCTCTCTCTATTATTGGCTATATATTATTTTCTTCTTGCTTTTTAACTTCTCTGATTGAGTTTAAAACCGTCATGCATCCCCTGAGTGATCATAATCCTCTTCTGGCACACTTCAACTGGAACAGTGCCAAGGATAGGATGGTAGCCCTGTATCAAGAACCAGTTGATCCTGTTGCTTAAGGGCGCAGGCGTAAGTGGGCCGAGGTGGTTCCAGAGGATTTCTTAAGATCCCTGATTTTCACTCATAGGTCGGATTTCAATACTTGCCTAGATGAAGAAGAACGTTTTAAAAAAAAATATTTTGAAGGCATTTGACAATATAGATGGGAGTATAAAGACCGCCCTGGTAGTACCATCTGCAGTTCACTCTGCACCACGTTGTAGGTGGTTTGATAAGAATTGTAGTAGGTCCCATAGAGCCCTTATGTCTGATTTACACAGAACGCCCTGGGACAGGGGGAAATAATGCAGGCAAGAGCTTGCTATCCGGTGGCATGTAGCAATAGGAAGACATTCCTTAAGTTAGAACTATGGGAGAAATTAATGGAAGCCTGTGCCACCAGAGCTTTGATCATTCCTCCACAGGAGTGGCGGGAGCACTTTGGGGCTATCTATCACTTGGGGGAGAGCAGTGATCCTGCACCATATGGAGGGGGTCCTGACTTTCATTGGATGAATGTTAAGAAAGCCATCCGAGCAATTCCTGAGGGAAAAGCCAGGGGACCAGGTAGCATTCAGGGGATTTGTTCAGTCTGAGGTGGATCTATGGGCCCTCTTCCTCATGCAGCACTTCAACAGGGCTGCTAGAGGGAAGATGCCTACTAGCTGGAAAAGATCCATCGTAATACTAGTCTTCAAGAAGGAAAGCAGGACTGATACGGCTTGCAACGCTCTATATCCCTGGTGGACAGCTAAGTTAATGTCCTGGGAAGGGTTTCATTGTACTGCTTGGCATTGTGTACTAGTGAGGAGAACATTCTCACAGAGATTCAGTATGGGTTTAGACACGGCTGGGGAACAGTGGATCAGACCCTTAACTTCATGTTGCTGACAAACAAGTATACCAAAGCAAGGGGAGGGTCGATCCACTAATCCTTCATGGACCTTGGTTCAGCCTTCAATTGTGCCAACAGAGCTACATTGTGGGTTATTCTTGGGTCCATGGGGGTCGAGCCGGCCTTACTTTCTTTCCTGCAAGCACTCCATGAGGGCCTCTCCACCACGGTTAGATTTGGATTGGAGGGGGAGTGCACTTCATCCCTAGACTTAAAGAGAGGGGTGCGCCAGGGGTGTATTTTGGCCCACTTTCTCTTCACTCTATATATTAATGGGTTGGAGGCGGGCTTGTTGGATCAAGATCTAGATATTCCATTAGTAGGTGCTCACCCTTTACCAGTCCTTTTATAGGTGTATGATACTGTCCACATGTCAAGGACTGCCAACAAGCTGTAATGATTGATAGAGCTGTATGTAGGCTACATAGTAGGTCTGGACCTTTCCACAAACCATCTCAAATCCCAAGTGATGGTAGTGGAACCTAGGAACACCGGATCAAAAAAAGGTTTTGTGTCAAAGGGTCATCACATCAATAGGGTAGAGTACTTTCCCTAACTGGGGATTCTTTTAGACTCCAGGTTTTCCTTACAACCACTGATGAAAAAAAACTCGCTGAAACTTAAATTGGCCACTGCAGGGGTTGCCCTTTTAGCTAGATGCTTGGGCCGAACTAATGTAGAGGCAATGTTAAAGGTCTATAAGGCTAAATGGTATACAACGTTTACAACGCGAGCGTTACAACGAAGTACCATTACCACGCGGTTATAACAACGAAAGTTGTTACAACGAATTGCGCTGGGTGGCGCTCAAGGAAAATAAATAATTTAATTTACTATCCCAACACCTTCCCTACTATCCACGGGGACTGGTGTTGGAATAGTAAATTATATTTTTTAAATTTGCACCCCCCCAACGCAAGTCGTTGTAACGACTAGCGTTGTTACAACCGCGTTGTAATGGTACGCGTTGTAAAAGTGTGCGTGGTAGTGACATACATCCAGGCTAAATGTATGTCACTGGCTAGTTATGGCTGCGAGATGTGGAGTTATGTATCGTGTCCCCAGCTACAGGTGGTCATAAATTATTTTCTTAGGAGCCTCCTCAGAGTTCCTGCAAGCATCCCGTCAGAAATGTTGCTTGAGGAAGTAGGCATTGGTTACATAACAGACTGGATTGCCCTTCGTCCTCTGATCTTCTGGCTATGAGTCTGGTTGAAAGAAGTTCTCTCGCTTAATAGGCTCATAATACACAATTGTATGGTGTTGGAAGGAGTGATTAGCATTCTTTGGCTAACCCATATCAAGCTTGCTTTTAAGTCTTTGGGTTGACCTGAGCTGTTTTCCAATCCTGACGGGATAGTCAAGAGGGACATTCCCTGGGTAAAACACGTTTTTAGGGCTCGACCTCTGCACCCTGGGTGAAATTTTCTCGCTCTCGTCCCAATGACGCTCACAGATGGTTTGCCCCACAATTAAAAACCTTGAAATTGGAGGTACGCCGAAAGGAAAGAAAATGGAGGGCTAACTACCTACCCTTAAATAAAGATAACTATTGTATAGCCCGTGAAAATTATCAGAAAACCATTTTGATACATAAAACTGAATACTTCTCGAATATTATCACAAGCTCCACAAACAAATCTAGGGACGTATTTAAAATTGTAAATGACCTTAGTAATAGTGAAAGGACCGCCCCCTCTGTGACTCCTACCCAGGAACTCTGTAACTCCCTTAACTTGTTTTTCACGGACAAAATCAATATTATAAAACATTGTATTCTGAACTCCCCGTCATCTGTTCCTATGGATGATATCTATTTCAACCCTATTACACTTGACACCTTTTTCCGTATTGACACTAAAACCCTTACCAATCTTTCGAGCCGTGTTAAATCTGGGTCACCCTATGATGTCTGTCCCCCTTACATCGTTAGGAAAGTGATCCAACCTATCCCACAGGGCATTCTTTCCTTACTAAACAAATCACTTTCTAAGGGCAAGGTGCCTGGCAACTTCAAGAATGCACTACTCATCCCGTTAATAAAAAAAACAAGGAGCAGACCCTCATAACCGGGTCAATTACAGACCCATCTCCTTACTCCCCTATCTTTCCAAATTACTAGAAGCCCATGTTGCCAACTGCATGTCTAAGTTTATCGAAGACTCCGATTACTTAGAGCCTAACCAAGCCGGTTTCCGTCCCTGTCACTCGACGGAATCCGTGATTTTGGCCGTCCAAAATACTATGCAATCCAACGTGGACAAAGGTATACATCAGGCGTTGGTGCTTCTTGATTTATCGGCGGCGTTCGACACGGTTGACTATTCTGTTCTGATCAACCGTGTCGAACAGGCCGGTCTGAGAGGCCCCGCACTAAGTTGGATTGCTTCCTTTATCTCTGGACGCACACAAGCAGTTAGGCTTGGCTCCTTTACAGCACCTAAAACTTCATCTACTTGTGGGGTCCCACAGGGATCGTAGCTAAACCGGCTTTAGGTTGAGGGATGTGCACAGCCTTAATTTAAATGTTTTTACACGTGCTCGAAGGTATCACTTCCCTCCGGGTGTCTGTCTGAATATATCTACGTGTGGCAGACCTATTGCGTCATAGGTTTCTCACCCGCAGCACTGCTGTGGTGGCTGAATCACATTCAGCAAAAAATTCACGTGGATAATTTCCTTAGTCCAATTCACATTTTAATTCATATTTCAGTTTCATGATTTTAATCCATATGCGCTCTCATCACGCTTTCTATTGCTTATTTAAACAATTCCAATTTCAAATAATCCAATGCATTTCGGTGCATCCAGCACCTTCATCAGGGCAAAATCTAGAACATACAAATAAACAAACTTCAATATAAAAAGAAAAACAATTGTGGCCACTTTCAATGTTACAATGTTGCAATCATGTTACACTCATATCCATACTTTGTAAATCCCTGTTTAAGCTCTGTATTTTACTGAGAAAGCTTACACTCGGCAGTTAAACCCGTGATTCGTGTAAGTGTACACTACTCTCGTGTAATGCCTCAATGTTAAAAAACAGGTCGCGTATGAGCGTTGCATGGGCGATTATGTTGCTGGAGTTATTAAATGGCTAAATACGCTGCCGTGCGTGCTTGCGAGTTAGTGCTATATGTGCATTTATCTCGGCCGTGTTCGCTCTTACCTCACGGTTGTAGTTCGTATTCTACCGTTCCCTCTCCGTGTCAATGCAGATTACAGCCATTCGCTCTGGTCGGGTATTTACGTTACGCGCGTTACGCGCCTGGGTTCTGGGAGTGACTAATGTTTTTTTCTCAGTTCTAACTTTATTGATTGACTGCTATATATATTGTGAACATCGGGACCTTTCATGTGAATGCTACAGTCTGTACCTGTGTGAAATATTTCAGTATATATTCAAACATTAGTAATGCTTAGAATGTGTCAATATACTGCATTTAAACATTATAAATAGCATGTAAGTTCAACACGATCATTGAGCCCGTTGGGCTTGTAGCTATTTAGGTGGTATAGCCAAAAGTTTTCTCGCTTGAGCAAGTTCTTTCGATTTAATGAGCCCTCCGTTTTTGGAACCACTTCTAGAACACAAGCTTGCAATTGGCTGATGTGGTGTTGTTTTTCCATAAAATGTGTCGCCACTGTAGATTTAAGGGAGCCAGTCCTTATGTTGCTCTTGTGCTCATTTAGTCTGATTTTAAGTTTTCTCTCTGTTTGGCCCACGTACACTGACCCACACGGGCACTTCAATACGTAGATAATGTTCATTGTGTCGCATGTGGCGTTGACTTTTAGTGGAATTTTATGTCCCTTCATGGGATGAGGGATTGTGTTTCCCTTTATTATATTATGGCAATTGCTGTAGTTCATGCATGGGATGGTTCCTTTGTAAGAGTTCATCACGAGATGAATTACTAACAGGTAAACCTAAACAAACCGAAAACAGAATCACGGGTGTCAGCAAATTCTCTAATGTCAGTTCTCTTTTTAAAAAAGTCATAAAGAGACATTGGCAAATGTTAAAACTGGATACCGATCTCAAAGGAATATTTGACAAGGAACCACTGTTTGCCCATACAAGAGGCCGGAACTTAGGAGAAAAGTTGAAATACACGAAAAAAACACAGACATAGAACTCTTACAAAGGAACCTCAAGCTTACAAAATAACTCAGGTGGATTTGTCAGATCGGCCAGCTCTGAATCGCCTTAAGGCTGAATCAGCCTGTTCACCAAATAAGTGGACACAATCAAACGGCATATCTTTAAGGCGCTCCTGCACTGGATCTGAAAACCCAGACTGACGCAGCCATGCATGCCTGCGCAGAGCAACCGACTGAGCCATAGCTCTACCCATTCATCCACTAATCACCCCCAGTTCAGTGAACCAATTTTCCTCCACAGGAAGTTGGCGAGCATGCAAAGGATTTTGACCTTCAATATTCTCTCCTTCAGTCACCAAACTGTGTAATCCTGCAGGAAAAACAAACAATGGCTGAAGATCAGCAGATGGAGAGCCATCCAAATAAAACAGAACTGTTGGAGCCGCACTCAGCACCATCCGACGCCATTGCGGCATCGTCGCCATGTCGGAAATAGGAATGGGACATCACTGGCTGAGTAGACTCCGCAACCCAGGGGTCACTACCGACTGGCACTGCCGACCTCAGAGGCTGCCGAAGAGGTGAACCCTAAAGGGCTCTGTATCGGTGCCACCTCAAATCCGATAGCGGAGTCAGAGGTCTCAAATGTCACTGAAGATGAGCCCATCGGTGAGCATACAGCTCGGGTACTTTCTTCCTCCTTTGGGCCAAAGAGTTCACTAGAGGGAGACTGATGCCTAAAAACCTTTTTGCAGGGAAAAACAATATTCCGGTATTTGGGCTAGAGTCGCCTGGCTACAGGATATTTTGGGAGGCACGGGGTAGACTCCTGTAAACACTCCTCAACCTTCAGTTGGGATACAGCATCAGACTTATGTTTTGACTGTTGGGTTCTCGGAGCCTTTCTTGAAGTTGATTGAGGTGCCTCCTCACCCGAATGACTCCTCAACCAGTGCCTAGACTTCGGAGAAGAATGACGACACCGTGATTTTTCAGAAAAGCACACCGCCAGGAGTTTGATATGGTGCTCTTTCAATGTCTTTGGCCGAAGCTGCTGGCAGGAACTGTGGATCCCTGGAGTTGTAATGCTCCCCAAGGCACCACAAACAGACAGTATGCGGATCCATGATCGACATCTGTCTATCACAAGATCCTCAGGGTTTAAAAACCAGGCGAAAACGCTTCGAAAAAACACACTGTTCTCTCGACAAAACGTCGAGATGGGCCTGAAAAAAAACGTCTCCAAACTGCTCCGGATCCGCGTTGCAAGAACCTGAAAGAAGGAGCTGACATCACTGCGTCGGCAAGGGAGTTATATGGACTCCGTCGACATCACATCCAGTGGACGATGTTGGTGCAGAGCCGTGCAACGCCCTATGCTGGCAAGCAAATGTGTAATGGCAAAATGTTTTCCAAATCCAGTCCTGATTCTGGGGAAGAGTCTAAAGTAAGGAATCTGCAGCTAGATGTCTTTATCTACTGTGGTGTGATCTGTATTGCTTCTAGACATGCGACAAAAGGACTTTTGATGTGGGGAAGCAGTTTTCTCTACTGATAAGTATGGCCTCAGGGATTGTACTTAGTGTCATGAGCTTCAAAGTGTGGCCTAAGGGATATACGCAGTCCCTTTGTGACTTCTTAAGATA
Source organism: Lissotriton vulgaris (assembly GCF_964263255.1). Lineage (NCBI taxonomy): Eukaryota > Metazoa > Chordata > Amphibia > Caudata > Salamandridae > Lissotriton > Lissotriton vulgaris. Next base: position 1,701,587,762 of record NC_141694.1, on the reverse strand, counting down.
CCTGCTCTGTCAATGGCAAATTTAGGTCACACCTGGGCCTGCCTGCCCTTTGTTAGAGTCAGACCCAAGGAAAAAGGAAAAAACTGACCAGAACCAGTTTAGGTGTTTGATAGAGGGTTTCTCCCACACTCACGCTGGCACTGGGTATAAACATGACATCCTCAGAACACCTCATGGGAACACTCCTGGATCTGTGGGGACTTAGAAGAAGGGCTGCCCTTCTGACTGAAGCCTTTAGAAGACTGGACTTGCTTGCCCTGAAGCCAGGACCACCTAGGAGGCGCCCCCAGGCCGTGGACCCTTGGCTGGTGTTAGTGTACTCTTCCAACCTCAAAACTGCAAGAACTGGACTCCAGGTGAAAAAACTGAGATTCTGGGCTCATTGGGTCGATAACAACCATCCCCAAACACCTCACAAATACAAGCGGGCTTCACAAGGCCAAAGTGGGAATTACATTTGACTGCTGATGGAACCATTCTTCTAGATACATACCCCAAACTTCACCGCCCAGAGCACCTCACATCGACAACAACTATCCCTCGACTCCCACCTAGGTGAAGTTCCGATTATCGACCAGCCTTTTACACCAATAATGGTAACACCGCCAATATGAAGATCCTACCAAGGCCTAAGACTTCAGCAACCTGCCATCAGCAAGCCCCTTTCTGGATCCAATTGTCAGCCGGACAGCAGACAACCTTGTTTACAAGGGCTTCCTGCATGAAAAAGTGGATTAATTTAAAAGGTAAACTTTCCATCAGTACAATACAATATTTTGGTTGCTCTGGTCACGTGATTGCACATCGAGAATTTACACTCTTTGGGCAAAGTGTAAGTAATGGTCTGTAGTGACACCAGGACAAAACTAGTCTATGTATCTGACCTGAACTCCATTGTGGTTGGCCTGAAATTGTGACTTTGATCTGGTCCAGTGTGAGGAGATAACCGTGACTGGCACTTTGTTCTTTATGGCACTATTTTCACTTATTACTTAGGAAATTCATATCTCTGGTTCTAGTTATTCATTTTTTGTTAATTTGGTGTATTTTAATTTATTAACATTTACTCTATTTTGCAAAATTTGTTTGGGATTTTTTTATGTTGAGTTTTCATTGTATTACTGTTTGAGTCCGGCATAAATACTTTACCTATTGCCTCTAAGTTAAGCCTGACTGCTCGGTGCCAAACTACCAGAGGGTTAAGCACAGGTTTATTTAGTGACCTTTGTGGTCTACCCTGGGAAGGACTGTGTCTGTTACTGAGGTGGAGCTCTCACCACCCTCAACTACTAGCCCAATATTTTATAGCCCTGAAAGAGGCGCTCTTGAGAATTAATATATTGTGCATAGCGAGTTGCATTTTTCACTTTTATGAATTATGCAACATGCAGGTATACTGCATTGTGGCATTTTAGACTATTATGATGTCCACTAAACTTCCCAGTTTAAAATAAGTACCCGGTGCACAGTATCAAGCAAAAAAATTTTGTATCTCATGGACTATTGTGTGCTTAGAGGACTGTATTTTGTATATTTCAATCTAGGAAGCATGCCAAGCACTTGGGATGTTGCATTTATTTATTTGGTCATTATACACGGGACTTAATTTGCCAGCTTTATAGGGGCTATCTCTGTAGTTTTAATGTTGGTCTAACCTGAACTTACTCTAGAAAAGAATTGGACTGGATGATGAAAAATTGACAGTCACAGGAACAAACCCATACTTTTTTATTAAAATATTGTAAAGTGTTGGTAAAATCACAGCCATATCCTTCAAATAAATGTAATAAGAAAGTGTGCATGTCAGGTGCACGAGATGTTGTACTACATCTACTTGATCATTCCCAGGAATTTATTAAAATGGAACAATCCCAAACACAGTTACACCACACACTGACAGCAAAACAACGATCATATGATGTCACTTCCTATGATGCGTTTAGGTCAATGACACTGTGATGTCATTTCCCGTCCTGTTATCCATAGCTCAAAGTGCATGTGATGTCACTTTTTTACCCTTCTTCTTTTGCTGAATGGATATGTAAGCAGCTGCGGCTGGCACAGGTAAGAGCGGTGGGGCGCGGGAAAGCCGGCAGATGACGGAATAGGTATTATTTAAATATACCTATTCCATCGTCTGTCGACTTCCGATCTCTCTCACCTTGCCCCGCCCTTGCCCCACTACGTTTACCTGTGCCGGCCACTGTTGTATACAAGCTACCTCCATTTTGTCTCTCCTTCTTTTTATGTTTACATTCATTGATTATCTCCTTATTCCTTTGATTCTTGTCTGTGTCCTGCCCCTACAGCTACTTCCCCTTTCGATCAGGGTAGAATTAAAAAAAAACAACTACAGCTATTTTTAATATCACCACAAATCATATTTAAACATGATTCTTTTTTTAGTTAACAGATATCGACCACGATTAAAATGGACGATGTGAGTGGTTAAATAATGTAATAAAACATATATCTCAAGGTACTTGTGATCCCACTGAAGTATGGAAACTTCAAAATGTGGGTTTTATCATCATTATGACACCCCCTGCCCAATCTTCAGAGCTTTACCATATTACATTCCTTTCCCTTCGATTGCAGAGAGGTGTGGGCGAACTATTTGAGCGCATTTCAAACAATATGTCATTTGTTCCCTGGTATGTGCCCAGAGAGGGGAATCAGGGTTCCCCAACACAGTTGCTTTTAGGAGAAACTAAACACAATGGCATTTAGGAGCACTGTGAGAGGCCAGGCAAAGTATTTACCTTACTGAGAATTGTGTTGAGGTAAATACATTTTCCAGACCCCTGACAGGGAATTTGAAAGCACGTTCCACTGGCAGGAACAGGAAAGTGCAATCAGCTTAATTTAGTTACTAATAATGTAATTACCGTGTCCCTGACGGGGCAGAGCTGCACAAGAAATCTGAAATCCGCTATTTCTTCCTGCATTTCGCTTTTTAAAAAAAATGTCGGGCACATATGCGTAATCAATGGAAACACGTGGTTAATAACCGGTTGCCTCGAATAAAAAAAAAAGAGGAATTCACCCATCCATTGTGCAGAGGGTTTCCACTCCCCAACAACTTTTCTTGATATTTGCGGCAGTTCGCAGCTAACGTTCTTAACTTTTTTCCACAAAAGGCACCCCATCCAAATTGAGTTAGTTTTTTTCCACAAGTGTTGGGGATTACAAAAGTACTGTTTGTGATGTCACCGGGAGGAGCCTGAGAAAAAATAAAAATTTCACAATATTGTCTTTTTGTATGACAAGTTAAAAAAAGGTTTTGTGTTTTTCCTAAATATTGCAGCAACAAATGACTTACTAGTGTTTTATTTCACTACAGTTTTAGAAATTCAGAGTTTAATATTTCCTATTTTCACCGTTTCGACCTACTTGCAATTTGTATAGGGAAGAGATGTGAAATCGAATGGTGAAATGAAAAAAAATATACATTTGAGAAAAAATTCAGATTTCATAATGGAGTCATTTGTATAGATTAGTCTAGATTTTCCAGATGAAACAAAATGTTGAAATAAGAAAATAGCGAAAGGATGTTGGCAGTAAAAAAGAGAAATAAGTGATACTTTGTGTTTTAATCAATGGTCTATCTAAGTAAGCAATCTACTGTTAGATCAATTACAGTCGCAAAGAAATATAAGTATGTATAGCTTTTGTCGGCTGCACTAAAACCAGCAATACAAAGAGCATTTGGCACTGGGCAAGGCCTTACTACAGGGGTATCCCCGAACACTAGAAATCTTTGAAAACGAAATGTTATGTTGTTATATTATAATATAGAATTTATAGAGTTCTGTGATTCCCCCTAATGGAATTCTGGCACTACAAATAAAGAAACATACTGAATAGGAGAAGGAAGAGATCAGATAGAGGCGCCTCACTGTCCACGCAAGTGGACTAAGAGGGCGTTGATAAGAGCATGATACACAACGAGGGAGGTCCTCCTAACCCTGAACGAAGGATCCAAAGAAACACCCTTGGTATGTGTGACCACATTCTCCACAATGACGAACAAAATCAAGAAAATAGTCAAAAAGAATTTGAAAACCGTGAGAGGGATGGAAATGTTTAAAGACATTCCAGTCTTTGCACTGAAGAAGAACAAAAACATCAGAGACCATTTGGTATGGGCCAACACACAGATAAAGAGACATCGGCCGACAATCCAAACATTGCTGGCTCTTCCACCAGTAATAGGACAGCACAAGTGTGGGAATTGTAACCTGTGTCCCTTGACTGTAGAAGGAAGCATTTTTAATTACGGAAATAAAAGCGTCGGTCACAATGAGTTCACCAATTGCAACACAATGATTGTTATATACTGTATTATGTGTCCATGCAATCTATGTGCTAGACAACCCAACCAGTTAAGAAACGTGTTACTCAGCATAATTCCCAAATAAGATGTAAAGTATAGAATGCTCCTATGGCCGAGCACTACATTCAGAACCAGCACGGTCCGAATGACATATAATGGACAATCCTTAAACAGGTTAAAGGCAGAGATACAGAGAGGCAAGATTTGAAGCCAAACTAATACTGAAGCTAGGGACAACGGACCACGGTCTGAACGAAATGTCTCAAATCCAGCATTGTTGCTAATTCAACGTACGACTGGACAACCTTAAAATGCGCGGTACAAGAAGATCATGAAATTAACGCAAAATCGGTAGAGACCTGTTAGACCTAGATTTTCTAGACTACATAGGGTAGCCTGGCGCAGAGCGGGTCTAGCTGAACTCCAAGGCAATTGTGTAGTGCTTACAATCTCACCCACAGTAACCCAGCGCTTTACCACCAAAATAAGGACGCCACACCAAATTGGAAAAATACCGGTTCCTTTTATAAAAGATTTTGGTTCACTTATGACTCTTAGCAGAGTTTCAAATTCGGTATCACAATTACAGTTAAGATCACTTTTTAGTTTACCAGCTTTGTACACTTCCCCAGTATTCCTAGACTTTTGGTTCCCAGGCAAATGTTGCTCATTTAAAACATTTCTCTCAGCATTACCAGTTACAGTACAATAACCTGTGGAAGATAGAAATGTTCTTACATAGGCTAAATTACACACTCTAGCATAATTTTTATCTTTAGCAGTAAATCAGTTTGTCTTCTGTATTTTATTCAAGGGTATCCAATACTTTCAAACTCTCAATGGCTTCTCTAGAAGTATATTTACTGGTTCACCGTGGTCTCACAGTTCGGGTAACTAGGCAGGCAGGATGTTCTTACAGTTGCATGTAAACCTTTGTCTCTGAAGTGTTTTCTTAATAGTTCTGGCCCCACCTATCTAAACTGCCCAGATCCGAGTATGTACGTCTTACCAGTTTACTCTGTCTCACTTAATCAGCTCTGTTTATATTGTGTAGGAAGGTGGATATCTGACTATGGTTACCCCCAAACATTTTGCCTGGTGTTTAGCTGGTTTTTGACATAATTGGCCTGGGATCCTGCTATTCAGGGCCCCAGGCTGATTGCTCTCTCCTTAAAATGGACTCCATGTACCTTAGGTGCATACACAATTGGAGCTGGTTCACCTTATAGGCCCCTTTACCAGTGTACCATAGGTACCCAGGGCATAGGTGCATCCAAGGCCTACCAGGGGCTGCAGCATGTATTGTGCCACCCCTGGCCTGGCCTCCATATTTTGACACAACTGGCTGATCACTCAGCTGTGGTAAGTTGGTGTAATCACCTCTTACTAAGATATAGTATCCCTATATCTAACCTTAACTGGACACATGTTAACCTATAAGCCATTCCTATGGAAGGCCCCTGCAATCCTGGGGGCAGAGTGCGTGGTTTCATGTGAGAAGGTGCTCTAGCATGAGCTGTGCCTGTCTGCAGCTGTCGGGAACAACTCCCTTAGCTGTTCCGGTATATTGCCATACCATATACTCTTAAGTGCATTATAATCCTCGCGGTTATATGCTAACTTTGATTTGGCTTTATCAAAACATGTCCAGTAAGGTGTCATACGATTTGGAATACTATCCCCTCAACAGTTCTGTCGACGGGGATAGCATTCCACCCTTCTAGAGGGACACGACATGTACATAGCCTTAACCCCGGTTAAAGTTAACCAGAGCCTCAGCATCACAAAATGGATGCTGCCACCACAGACACAAGTCTGACCTCCTGCTGCTGGGAGTCCTTCCAGCGAGGGAGGCGTGGACAAAGGGTTTCCTGCCTTGGGAGGTGCGAGCACCACCCCAGACAGGATTTTGTGTATTGGGTAGGACAGGGCTGAATAGATTGAGACATGCCCGTGGCACACAAGGTGTCCTCGTGCATAAGCCAGTCCAAACAGGTCCTGGGACTTTCCAGACCCAGGCCTGGCAAGGAGCTTAACAAAGGAAAGGGGGTGTAACCGCCCCCCTTCCTGGTCCCACCCAGAGGAGGGACCTAGCAGGTGATCCACCCCTCGGATTGGGAATAAGAGTGGGAGCAGTGCCATAGCACCTCAGATCATCCTGAAATCAACTTTAAACTAAGAAGACGACTGGACTTCGACATTCTGCTGCACGGAAGACTGAAGAGCATCTCCCTTGTGGCCTAGGAGTGGCCACCCTGTGAACACAGGCACCATCCAGCAACTGGACGTCTGCTTTGCCGCCGCCTCCCGCCGGAGCACGAGCCCAGAGCCTGACAAGACCCAGACTCCCAGACTTCTCACAGCCCGATCCACAGTCCATGCAAAGAAGGGACCCGTGGAGGCACCGAGAGACGTGGGACCGGACCTCTTGAAAGACCCCCGAGAAGCTGACTGCGCAGCATCCGAGGCACCCTCGATGTTGTGCTTTGGGGAATGAGAAGCCCCACCACGAGCAGCCCTTGCATCGAAGATCAGCCCCCCAGCATCTCCACGATCTGCGTGGGGCCCTTTTGCATCGTGCCACTTGACACGCCATACCGGCCACTTGCCACGTGGTCAGCGGCCATCTTGGCAACGAAACCTACAAACTACACTGCGGGTCTGGTTGCTCCAGACTTGCCCTCCCTCCTGTAAAAGGGAGCACCCGCTCTGACCTTGCTGGTCCGAGTGATAAGCCTTTTTCGATTTCTGCATGGCTTGCATTAGCCAAGGCCTGTTTGCTCCAATCAAGTTGCCGACACCGCCAACAGCGAGAAGCCTGCGTGGGACAGCTCAGAATCAACTCCTGGACGTCCTCGACCTCTTCGTGTCCACGTGGGTGCAGAGAGAAGCTACACCTCATCGCCTGTTTGCACCCGACATCGCCTGGTTCAACTCTGGTTCCACAGTAGTCACTGGCTAGTGACTTTGAACATTGTCCCCTCTGCTTTCAGGTCTTCACCACTTCAGATCCACCCTTGGATCCACCGGAACTCTTCACATCGAACCGCCTGCAACAGCTCCAGCTCCAAGCACCATCGACCAGCGTGACGAAACCCGACACTACTTCGACCCTATGCACCCGCGTCCTGTGGGTGAGGTAACTCAGCAACGCCAGTGTTCCCACACTGGTACACACCTCTAGTGTCTGTGTCTTAGGTTTCAGCTTTCTAGGTCACTCGGAAGGTTCCTAATTAACTAACTTTGCAACTTTTACGCACCATGGACTTAACATTGGTGAGTGCGTGCATTTTAAACACTGCACCCAAGTCCCGCGGGCCTTTCCTGACTTAGTCACTGCTAGTCCCGATCAGCTCCAGCGATTCCCAAGGCCCTAGGCCTATTTCCTTTTCGATTGGTATCTCTTATACCACTTTCTTAGTATATGGTTTAGGTGGCCCCTAGGGCTCATCCATATTGTGCAACTTTTGTGTATTTTAACTGTGTTTTGTTTAGCTTCTGTGCTCATAAAGAGTTCAGAGGATATTTGTAGTTAATAAATATATATATATATATTTTCAATATATATCTGTGTGGTGTCCTTTCATTTGGTATTCAAGGGGGTTGTGTATGGTAATACAGCTGGCTTCACATGCCTTTCAGAGTTTAGCCTAAGACTGCTTTGTCCACGTTGCCACTAGGATAACTGGTCTATAAAGTTGACTTACAACCAATCATCATAAGGGTTGCTTGGCATGGTACAGGGTAATACCTTGTGAGCATCATATACCAGGCCAACTTCTCACATATTGCCGTTCTCCTAGCCTCTCGACTTTCAGTTTGCTCAATATATGTCAGAAACTCACACTCCTCAAACCCAGCTGAGGTATCCTGGCGTCTCGCACCTTCCTGCCTACGGTAATAGCCCTGCTCACTCTGAACTGCTGACGATAGTCTGTTGGACTCTTTACCGCCGGTAAATGGGGCTTCCAGTCTCTTTCCTCCCACCACAGTTCCGGAGGTACTGGTGATGCCCACTCGTCACCTCACCGTCTTACCGGGTACTCTGGATCACGTCCCGGCCAGTCCTTCGGGCACCGACTTCCTTCAGTCACAAGTCAGAAGCGATACGACAGCTCCGGCTCCCACGCGTCAGGCCTCCTACAGCCGGATGCGTCGGAGCTCCGCTGCTATGCTTCCGCATTCTTTTCAGTCACCCAGCCCGCCCTCACTGCAGGGGTCAGAGGGTCGTGTGCTCACGCCGGCCGGCCTCCTTCCTCTTCCGGATTCACTCTGGCCGTCACACGCTGCAGCTGCTGCCTCTCTCCAGCCCTGCTATCCTGCTGTCCTCAACCCGGGCTCTCCTCGCTGGGTCTCTTAAGCGGGGGGCCCCTGACACAACAGTAGCGGTCTGACCACAGGGACTTCGGTGGGCTGCCACTACCGGCAGATTTCTTCCGGTGTTCGTTTCAGCGTCACGAACCCCAGGGGAGAAGTACAGTGATTTCCCAGGCCAGCCCTCACCTTCTTCCAAAGCAACAGTTCAGGTAGGATCACTAAGGCCGGGGGGGGGGGGGGGGGGTGAGGGGGGAAAAGGTTAAGGTAGATCAAATTAGAGAGTCTATCCTAAACCAAAGGCTTCCTTAACGAATTTCTCAAGTGTTTCACCAAAAAGGTTCTGGGAACTGAGGGAGATAAATCCCGGTAGGGCTCGGTCGGTAGACAGGGGATGACGTCCTCAAAGTAGAACAGCCGACCCAGGGGTCAATCTAGCCCTTCTCAGTGCGCCTATCTCTCTACTCTATCGCCTCACTCCTACTCAGGTTCCCCTCAAGCTCCCTCTGGTCATCACCAAAATGGCCGCCCTAGATCTGGACTATTTATAGGCTGGACCCTGACCTCTGGAAGGTGCTGGAAGATTCCAGAACTTTCTACATACATTCCAATGGGTCAGCTTCACTGAAGTGACAGTTTTGTCAGTTGCAACCCACCATTTTAGGTCTCTATGAACTGTGATTTTCCTGAGGGAAACTACGTCCACAGAGCAAATGGGATGACAGTATCAAGGGACACCTAGCCCCCCCCCCTGGACAACAGCAAGAAAAATTCTGGTGGTCATAAAATAAAAAATAGAAACACTTGGAGGCAAAAAGGGAACAAAATAAATAACTTATAGGTAGGGAACTCACAGAAGCAGACCGGTCCAACAAGACCCTACACACACATGCCTAAGAAGCACTGAAACCTTCACAAACTAAAATAAAAAGAACAACAACACACAGACAAGTCCAAGGGCATAGAGCACAGGAGATAGGTGACAAGATACAACTGTAAAATTCAAAGTTGAAGGGTCCATAAAATCTTCCCGACAGATGAGGACAACCACGGAGTAACAATGGAAGTTATAAGTACACAATTCGGTGTGCTCCAGCATCAAAAACTTGAATGCATACTTCCCAGGCGTCACCATATACAGACTTTGACATTTGCACCGTGGGAGGTCCACATTCCCAAGGTACATCTGCATTCATTAGTGACAGCAGGAACGAGTGGGGTCTCTAACTATACAAAACATGGGAGTGAGCGCAACCAAGAAAACTTTTATCTTTCTTAAGAATGAGGATGAGCACGGTGTTGCCTTGGCAGCAGGCACCATGGCCACCGAAATGTAAAGAAAACCAGACTAGAAGGCCCGGAAGTAAGGCTTCAATAAACAAAGACATTGACACGCGCCCACGTCAAAGCGTGCAGACGTCAGACTTGGACGAAGACGTGTAACCGGATGCGGCCACTTACTCGAGCTCCGCATCAGACGAGTGACAACACGAGGGAGCAGAGGAACGCGGAAGAAATCGAAGACTGAATCTTGGATGCTCACATGGAAAAGTAAAGTGCCGAGCACCTAGACCAAAGGTAGCCCAGGGATCACGCATGTTGGAATGAAACAATCAGTGCCACTGGGAACCCGCATTTAACACTGACCCATGGGAGAGAGTAACAACCTCTAATCGTGCCAATTCCACAGATACCAACGGTATAGGAAACAAGCCAGGGAATATCCTTTCTGCATGTATTAAAGGTCACGGTTTAGAAAGTATGCTGCCACAATTATGCTAATTCCTCAAATTAGGCCGGTCATCACAATCACTGCCCCTGTCTCTATTAACCAATTTCACAATGCTTGCATTTTTCACCTTTGTGCTGAATTGATAGACCCAGTGCACCTCCAGCAACCACAAAACAATGACTTTGATAAGACCAAGTGCATCCTAAGACCTTATGAACTCTCTCTATCCTCCTCTCACCACAACCTTTAGGAAATTCTAATCTAAAAAATAGAAGAGAAGTCCACAGCTGCTCCAAGACGTTCCACCCATCCAGGACGAGGAACCAAGTTCCAGCAGTATTTATTTATTTATTTATTTAAGTAGCTTATAGATCGCACGGCTACCCCCGAAGGGGTGTCCCGGCGCTAGGACGGAAAGCTCAGTAAAGTAGAGAGAAAAGATCAAGACTAAGTTCAGGACCTGGAGAACAGCCACGTTTTTAATTTACTGCGAAAAAGGGATTCAGACGGGCTGAACCTAAGATCAAGTGGGAGGCTTGTATTGATGACATACTTCATATATGGGTAACCCCATTAATTTTCTCACCCTGCAACATGTGACTCTTGGATGTAATTTCACATGGTGTACAGTCATATATGGAATATTGTATAAACATTGATTATATCTTTTCCATATTAGAGACACATCCCTCCAGACCCTTTTACCCATGCGATCTCCAGAGCGCGGTCCATAAAAACCATACAGTACCATATGTTCATTCACTAGTATCTGACTCGGACTTATCTAACGGGCGTGCTCACATATATTGCCTCGATAGGTGTTTCAGCTACCCCAGACCTTTGTCAATTTTTTGGGGTACCCTCAGTGGATATACACAGACTTTTCCGCCATCATCGCCATGTCCATATCCATACACCATTGAGTCAGAGTAGGGCTATGTCTGGAGCCCCAAGTTGTGCAATGTTCCGTTTTGCTACTGTCATACCCAGAGTTACCCAGTCCTGCGCAATCATGCTCAAAACTGTGGGTTTCCAGATATTGAGGAGACAGCACCTCGGGTCTGGAAGAGTCGTAACACAAGTGACTTGGGAGAGTGTGCGCATCACTGCCATCCAGTAGCGCGCTATCTCTGGGCATACCCATATAGTGTGGTAAAATGTGCCTGCTTCTCCACATTGTCTGAGGAAAAGCGGCGTGTCTATGCGGTATATCATATGTAATAATGTCCTGGTATAATACTTGCGGTGTAAAATATTTAGTTGCACTAATCTAAGTCTTCATGGTATTGCAGCCTCTCTAGGGGATGCAAGCGCCCCCTGCCAATCAGCCTCATCTATACCTCCCACTTCTAGTTCCCATTTGGCCTTCAGCACCGTTGTGGGGTCTGAGCGGTTGTTTACTATTTTTTAATAGGTCTGTGAAATTGCCTTTATATGCTCTGTTAGAAGCCTATCCTCTAGCGGGGAGGATTCTTCAGGTCGCGTTCCCGGTGGTAGTAAGGACTGAAGTACGTGCCTGATCGGCACGTAACAAAATAGTTCTGTCTGCTCTAATCCGTAAGTGGTCTGAAGATGGGCAAATGTGACCATCTCTCCTTTTTGCCACATATCACCGACTTTCGATATTCCTATCAGGGATGTAATTTTTAATGCTCATTTCACCACCACACTGAATCCTTGTTTCCCTCCCAACACAGAGTCCTACACTTAAACACCCAGCCCTGAGGAAGACCTTCTGAAAATCCTCTTGGTCCCACACACGAAGGTCGAAACGCATCGGCACCCTCACACAGAGGCCCAGGGATACCCTATGTTGAAGCGTTGAAGACATCAGATTGATAGACCTACAAGCTGGATTCAGACAGCTTGTATTGTACTTGATAGATTTCAAACAGGCTTTCCCTGACCTCTTCACTATGGACCTTTGAATTAGCTTGTATAGAGGTCTGAGTGACTCCAGAGACCCTATACCACACGATTACAGTAGGACTGCACAACAGATCACAAAACAAATGACAGAAGATAATGTTTGATATGCTTGACCTTTTGTAACATTGTCTATAGATCTATTTAATACATCAATTTGTGTTGTGTACAAACCAAATTCATTATCACACTGTATAATTTGGTTAATTTTGATAACAAGAAAAAAATAATAAGTAAATCAATGTCACTGTCAAAATGTGCACTGTGAGTTTTGGGGCCCGATGTAGGTGGCAAATACCGGTCGGAAACGGCCGAATTCGGCCGTTTCCGACCGGTATTTGGCATCTTGAGATGTAGGGGGCCAGATTGTACAGAATCTGTAAAATACCGAATCGGTATTTTTACCGATTCGGTAATTCCCAGATGTAGGTGGGACTCTTCTGAGTCCCAAAGGCCCTACAAATTCGGTATTTTACCACCCAATCCAATTGGGTGTTAAAATACCGAATTCAGGTGTGCATGCACATGTGTGCATGCACACCTAGCCATGTGACAAACAGACATGCCCTTAGGGCATGTCTGTGTGCCACATGGCGCACATGCCTATTTTTGGGGTGCCAGAGGGTGTCAAAGTGACACCCCCTGCACCCTTGCAAAATTCGGTATTTACCGATTCTGTAATTACAGAATCGGTATTGCCCATTGATTCCTATGGGCTTTAAGGCCCATAGGAATCAATGGGCAATACCGATTCAGTATTTACAGATTCGGCAAATACCGAATCTTAACGATTCGGTATTTACAGAATCTGTAATACCTACATCTCCCCCCTTCATATTTACCGACTCTTAAATACTGAATCAGTAAAATTCGGTATTTAAGAGTCGGTAAATATGAATTACCTACATCTGGCCCTTGGTGTTTACAGAAAGATAGGCTCAAAATAGTGGTACTGTCAGATTTAAATGTTAAAAATAAAATAAATAGAAACATTCTTTACTGCAGACAAAGAAAGTACTTTGCAGTTTGAAAATAGTTGGTAGAATTTATGGTACAGGAGGCACCTGTTCCTTGTTGAGTATCACTGTTGAGAGTATCACAGCACTATCCACTTATCCACTTATCATCTCTGATATTAAAAAGCCATGTCTTACTAAACTGAAGGAAAGTAGGAGATAGTCAGAGAACAGTTGGAAGCTTATTCTACAGCAAGGCTGCTGTCACTGAAAAGGATTTGCCTCACATGTTTGTATCTAGGCACTGCAACAGTTTAGCCTCTGAGGAATGCAGTTGTAGAACTTCTACCTTAGGTACATTGAACCATATTGATGTACAGCTTTTATACTCTAAACGTACAGCTTTGAATGAAATTCTCTTCCTTGAAAACTAGGATTAATTGGGGGAAGATAGCAAAGAGGTGGCATATTATAGATATTATCAGGTTATGTTAGTCAGGAAAAAGTAAAGCGATCAACCCACACCGCACGTTTCCTTGTTCATCTAGCACTCACCACCACTGAGGGTTTCCTTGGGTGCAACAGACCCAAGGTTCACATTCTTTTGTCATGCCAAATGGAAAATTTGAGGAAAATGGGTTCTCTTTAAATGTAGTGTTCAAAGTAGGGCTGGCCCCTACAGGGTAAACTCCCAAACTGCCCCACTTGGGAGCCAATAATACGAGGATACAATGGTTGGGATGATGCACCCTGATGCGAGTGCAGACAGGTCCTCGATCTCATTCTTATTTTTGAATACCAACCCCTGGTTTCTTATGGGATGTCATGGTCCTTGGATGAGCATATAAAGGGTAAACCCAATCTCTACCTCTAAGGGTCGGGTGCAGCCGATTGCTGGCCAAACCAGCTCCCACTAACACCATTCTAGTGTGCTTTCTGCCCTGCCAAGTTGTCACAATGGGAGCAAATACCCCAAAATTTGGACCTGAGCAGAGAGAGCAATTGCCCACGTGGGAGTGGTGCGGCTCCACTTCAATTTCACTGGTTGTCTACCAATGAATGTTGCTTTTGTAAGATTTTTAAATGTGATTGCCAAAAGTCTTAACGAAAATTTTATCTAGTTATATTTTTCTCTGTTTCTCTCTCTTTTTAATTACATTTACTATTTGCATGATGTTTTAATTGTGTATTGATGCTGATATTTTCTCTAAAGTCACATTTTTGTAAGATTTTAATTAATCAAACAAATAAAGTTAACCACTGGTTGTCTAGTGGTTTGGATTCCTGCTCAGGGATGGCTCTACTGCAACGATCCCTGAGCAACCAGTCAAGTCAAGTCAAGACAAAACATGCTTCATCGGCAACTGAAAGCCAAAAAAGTCAATATGTTAAAAAGGCAATCATTTCATCAACATACATGACATTTTTTTTAAAGCATCCATTATATCAATAAAAAGTGCGAGGTTCAAGTTTTTAAAGTTACACAGATATAAATGTTGTAAAGTGCAGAGTGCTAAAGGGTAAGTATAAGGAGAAAAAATATCAAAAAGTGCTTATGAAACATAATGTGGGCCCTAGGCCCGACTGTCTATTATTAAAACAACTTTTTCCTATGCCTGTTAGCTCCTGTTGAAAAACTTGCAACCCCAGAACAAACCATGGGAGAAGACAACTTTGAAGATACAATAGGGCAGGCATACCTTGAGTAAAATGGCGATCTCTGAGCAGCAGGAGTATAAACCTTTTACGAGGTGAGTGATAAAAACCACAACAAAATAAATTAGGGTATTTTGCTCTGAGAAGTTGTCACAGGAGCCGGGTTTTAGGGGACCAGGTTTTGTAAAGCCTTGGGCAACCGCCAAAAGCAATACGAAACGGTAAAAAGCATTGTCGACAATGAGTAAATATGGTTGGACTTGCTTGCTCAGGGTGAGTGTAACATACCTTCTCACAGTCTGTTTTACCAACTCCTTTTCTTCCCTGAGCCCTTGGCGTTTATCCAGAAACTGCTGTTTATTAATTTTGATTGCAGGTTTACCCAAAGGTTTAGGGCTCAAGTACAAGTCAGGTCACCAAGCCACTTTGTCAGATCCATTGCTACAGAATCAGTGATTATAAGTTAGTTTAAGTTAATGGTGGTACGGGCCCATATTCTCAGCCAGCGCAGCAAAGGGGCTACCACTATCAGATCCAAAATATATCCCACACCTAGTTCTTCGTGTAATGTAAAAGCCGGGATTGTGGGCAGGACGGCCAGAAGCTTACACAAGAACTTGTTCTATGTCCCCGGATGTCTTTTCCGTCCTTGTGGCCCCAGACATCACATCCATAGGTTGCAATGGGGATGCATTTTTCTTTATAAATCTTCAGCAGGGCAGGAAAGGGCATTGACCCTAATCTTATGGCAAAATTAAAAGTAGCCCCGCCGCTCTAGTTATGGTATTCATTTTTCTTGTGATTTGAACATGCCAAGACCCATGCTCATCAAATAGTACCCCCTAGGTAAGAGAAGGTCAGGATTTTAGTTAATTCAGCCCACTTACAATAAAATTTGGCCTTTCGGGCCTTTCGGGGGCCTATGGACATGGTATGCGATTTTGTGAAATTAGTAGTCAGGTTTAAGGAATCCATAAAAGCTATACAACCATCTAATAGTAATTGGAGGCCCACAGCGGTTGTAAAGGAGTGCAGGTATCATCTTGGCACCAACCCTATGGATGTCTTTACATCTTAAGATTTAAAAATCCCCTAACTTATTAATGTACAGTGTAAATAACAGGGGAGCCAAGATGCAACCCTGTCGGACCCTTCTCTTCACAGCCCAGGTATCCTTCAGACCGCCATCCCTATTATATCTAACTGCGGACAAGGTGTTTTCGTGGGCAGTACGTATAATGTTACTTAGGAGCTTTTACCTTCTTTGTCAAACAGGCAGCGACTGGATTTTTGAACTGTGCTGCCTGCGTAACAATGGATTCAGGACGTGGCTGTCCAATCAGGCATGCTGGGAAAGTCTCAGGAGCACTGTATTTCTTCTCCATTTTTGGAATTGAGGCTGGTACTGAGGTGGGATAGCTCTTACAGATTTTCGAGACATCTTCTTAAAATCATATAGGAAACATTAATTCTCCTTCACAGACACTGAAAGTACAGACCTCTTCGAGGCCTTTTCTATTAGATCATGGAAACTGGCAATGTCCTCTGGCGGAGAACTTGCCTCAGGTAACGGTGATGGAGGTGATGTTGGAACAATATATTGATCCCATTCATCCCCTACAATGTCATCTTGGGCTATCTCTCCTTTCTCTGCTTGGTCTTCATGATCACTTTACACTAGGTCATCCCGTATAGTTATTATTTTCGTGGTGTCTAGTCTTTGCACTGGAGGCGGAGATTTAACCCCTGGTGTTTCAACCACTGTCTGAGGAATATTTGCTGAAGTGGAGGCCAGAGCATTATCTTCTGGAAAACGATGATAATAGCTGTTTCTCATGTGCCTTAAATCAGATATTAAGGATAAAGGCACTGACATAGACTCCTCCTGGACATTGGGATTCACTTTCTCCTCTTCCTCATAATCATATGCTTGATGGAAAGATTCATAACGCTTTGAGCCCTGTACCGGACGATCTTTAAAATAGAATTGTTCCTGAACTCCCTAAAACTCCTCTTCATCTGACTCTTGACTTTTAATGTGTAGCTGAGGGGGACTATAGGCTATTCCATAAGGCCCTTTGTCCTCAGACTCCTAACAATCCAGAATAGTGGATGGAAGAAGCGGAGACATTTTTGGTGTGGAAAACTCTGCTTTCTTGCCCGTCGACGAGCCCGTCGTCGGAGCAAATCGTTTATTCGAGATGATTGTGGAAGATTTAGTTGTCGGAGATCTTAAAACCGTCACCGTCGACGGCTTGCTCACCAAGGGGATCGTCGACGGGATCGTCAATGGAATCATCGACTACGTAGATGTGGACGTCAACGATGGCCTCGCACTCACCGTCGACTGAGTCGTCGTAATCGCTGTCATCGGGATGGTCGTCGACGAGGAGATCATCGTCTTAGTCGTCGATGCCTTCGTCGGTGAGCTGACAGGAATTTCTTTAGACTTCGACGACGACAGAGTCTTCTTCTCCAAGGTAGTCTTGTGTGGAGTTTGAGGTAGAAAAGAAGAGAATTACTCTCTTTCTTTAGATTTTCTTGATTTTTGTCTTTTTTGTTCTACTCTCTCTTGTGTTTTCTAGAGGAATGTCCTCTATCATCTCCATCAGACTCAGAGTCTGTGGCTTTCTTCTTTTGTATGTTTAAACAATGTGGACGGGCCCACTATGTGTGTGTAATTACTTTAGTCACTGTTTGTGGCCTGAGTTTGGACCCATTAGGTGCTATTAAAAGATCCCTCACACACCAATCTAGTTGGTGTCATGCTTCATCACAGGGGACCCAACCAGGTGGCCGAGTGCCACCTGGTTGTGCTACGACGCCTGATTACAGCGGAGCTGGTGTAGGTGCAAAAATGTGATGTGATGTGATATGATATGATACAGTTAAAAATACCTCTGGGAATCCTTACCATTGCATTTTAATATTAACAGGCCAGGGTATTGTTAAAATATGTGTGGTGCAACTACTAAAGGAGTAATTTACCTATGAGTTGGCTACATGTTTCAGCCGCGCTGTGTGATTAACAGGGCTTCCTTCAGGACCAGGACGGTGAAAAGGGAGTGGCGAAAGTGGCGAAAGTTGAAAATAGCCACGTGAAAAACTAGTGTTATACCTACACACTCGCTAAGGTGTGTGGTTTGAAAAAATGTCGGCGTGCTCACAGACACATTAAAATAGCAAAAAATTCCAGTGGAGAAGAAGACAAGACACAACATATAGGGTTTCGCAACATAAAATGCAATCTTGGACATTTATATTTAGCGTTATGCATTTTTCCTCATGAAAGGCCACTGAAGTGACGAATGTCTGGCTCGTGCAGTATGGCATGCCTGGATACTGTGATGCATGCTGCATTTCAACTCAAACTGTAGAGTGACAATGATCTGGCTGCGCTATTTTTACAGTGCGGCGGCAATGGCTATGCAGATCTATGCAATGATGCCTATGGCACTAGTGCATGCTGGTGGGCCACAGAAGAGAGAACCCTGCGGTCCGTTTCGCGCTGCGTGCAGTAATGGGGTCATGTATTTGGGTGGTGATTAAAACACCCAAACATTGCCCGGACTATGTTAGTTACACCACTGCGGAAAGTGCGGTGTGCTCTACATAGCCATAGTAACAGGCGTGCTTCTCTGTCCTTAAGTGTATTTGCAGAGAAGGTGAGACAATGTTTGCAGTCCTTTGGAACATGCTTGGGGTACAGACAGTACAAACATTCATTGTGTGGGTCATCAGAAAATAATCTGGCTTTCCCACAGGATCTGCAAGATCTGAAAAGTCTCTTTAGAGCTTTCAGACATTTTGAATGAAATAAAGATGGAAAAAATCAGTACCTCACTTCAAACTGTTGAAGGTCAAAAGTTCAACAAAGAACAAACTGAGCTAAGCTCAGGGAGACTCCTTCTCACATGATGGCGGTTGGAAATCTGAGGTATGGTGGCTCTGCTGGGGATGGTGTATCTCAGGGCTGGCAGCTGATTGGCTGTTGTTTGGGCCACATAATGAGGATGAGTGGTTACCCAAGGACATGCTCCTCTATGGAATCCAGGCAGTTTTTTCTTTTACTGCTATGGTGATTCTTTTACGGTGAGACTCCCACCATGATGACGGGGACGATTCAAGCATGTGAATATATGAAAGATTCAATACTGGAGAACTGCTGGTACCCCTAAGGAGAGGTACCACTACAAAAGGCAGAATTTCCATTTTTCAGTGGCCCCTCTCTTGCTCAAAATCGCTGCTGAGCTATCAGCTTTTAAGTTTCACAGTTGATGACATCACGCATGATGTGTTGATCATCATCAAAATAGAAAATAATTGGACTACATAGAAAGCACTTTGCTTGTTGTTGGCAGTGGAGGCTTCACAGGTCCACAAGTTTCCTCTGCCCAGGCTGCATAAATATGACCTCCATGTCCTCGTCTCTCTGTGTTTGTGCCGAGGATGTTGTGGCCACATCCTCCACAATAAAGGGGTTAGTTAACATTTTATCCATGGGGCAACACAAACTTGAACCTTCTAATTCCAATTAGTGGCCGCTGTTGGCAGCAATTTGCAGAAAATCATTTCTACAATATCTCCCCTCAATACATAGTGATTTTTTTACAACATACAATATTGCTAACCATATAAATTTAAAACATTTCTCTTCTGTATACTACAAACAAACAAACAGAATAGTCCAATATTTCACTTACATCTCTGAATACATATTTCCAATCAGTGAAGCACAAACACCCATCCTCAATACCTCCACCAACTCGGCCACATTCCAGGACACAAGAAAACACACCACCGTCAAACCCCTGCTCAAGAAAACCATCTGCAGACGCAGCCATGCTCTCCAACTACTGACCCATCTCCATCCTACTATACCCTGCCAGGGTCTTAGAGAAACTAATCAACTGATGCCTCATCAACCACAGCAGCAAATACTAGCTTCTTGATTTATTGATTTATTTATTATAAAGTTTTGTATAGCGCGAACAAGACCCGTGGGTATCAGAGCGCTTAACATAAAAAGTAAGTTAAAGATTAACAAATATACTAACAATTATAAGAACAACAGATATGAGGTAGATGGTATATATTCATAACACATGTGCAGTTTGCATTAAGAGGTAAGTTGTGCCTTAACTTATATCATAAGCCATATACACAAAACATAAATGAGGTAGATCATTATAAGGTTTTTGTGGGATGCAGTTATAAGTTTACATTGACATGAGGCTGCGGTAAGGATACCGTTTAGTCTTATACGAGGCTTCCCCTTCTGATGACATAAATGTTCTGTATTAGGGCAGCAATAGATCATAACAGTGATCAATAAGCTTCTCTATGTAAAGTATTTACTCATCATAAGGCTCTTCACTTCCCGCTTAAATGTTGCAATATTGTGAATCTTCCTAAAGCTTGGAGGGAATGAGTTCCAGATTCTGGGGGCAGCTCCTGAGAACGCTCTGTCATAAGTCTTTTTCTTTCGGAAAATGGCTGGCTGCAACAGCAACTCCTCGGCGCTCCTAGCTGGTCTGTTACCTCCGGATAGCTCAATTTTCTTGGCTAGGTATCTTGGAGTGTTATAGTGGAGCGCTTTATGGGTGATACATGCTATCTTCATTTGAATTCTGGCTTCATAAGGTAGCCAGTTTAATGCTTTCAGGTGAGGAGAAATATGATCAAATTTCCTTGATCCAGTGATAAGTCTTGCCGCAGCGTTAAGGCAGGCTTTTAGTGGTGCTGTGGACGTTTTTGGTAAGCCAGCTAAGGTGATGCAACCATATTCAATCCTCGAGGTAACTAAGGATTGGATTGCCAGTTTGAGATCCGCCTCTGAGATGAATGATTTCAATTTTCTTAAGTAGTTCAGGTGGAAGTGGGCACTTTTAGCCATTGAATTAATGGGGCTTTCATGTCCAGGTTCTCATCTAAGGTGATTCCTAGCGATTTAGCTGAGTTGACTAGGGTTGGGGTGCAGTTTAGCTCAGTCACGAACTTGGTCCATTCCTTTATTTCCGTATGGCTCCCTGGTGGTGAAATTAATAGGAACTCTGTTTTGTGAGCATTTAGCTTCAGATGATTGGTAGTTAACCATTGCAGTGCCATTTTTAATGTCTCATTCATTAGTTCAATGTCTTCAAGGGAGGCGATCTTTATGTATATTTGCGTGTCGTCTGCATACATGTGATAGGATATCTGCGCTTTTCGGAGAAGTTCTGTAAGAGGTTCGACATATAAGTTAAACAGATCTGGGGATAGCCTTGATCCTTGAGGGACTCCTATTGAGTTAGGGCATGGAGGTGAGATTGATTGGTTGACCAGGAATCGTTGTGTTCTGTTCTGTAAGAAAGAATCGAACCATTTCAGCACATTTCCAGACAATCCCATCCTGTCCTGCAGCCTGGTCAGTAATGCTTCGTGATTTACCATATCAAAAGCCGATGACAGGTCAAGGAGAATCAGTAGGCAAGCTTGATTTTGGTCTAGGGCTTGTAGCGCGTCATCAACAATATGGAGTATCGCTGTTTCCGTGCTATGCCCTGCTCTGAATCCTGATTGGCATTCGTCTAGTAAGGATGCCACGTAGCCCGGATTCAGGCCCAACCACAGTACAGAAATAGCACATATCACCACCACAGACATCTGTGTGATCCTTGACAGAGGAGACATGGCAGCCCTCCTTCACCTGGACCTCTCTGCAGCATTTGACGTAGTCTCACACCCAATTCTCATCAGGTGCCTGCTCAAGATTAGATCCAAGTACCCGCTCTCCATTGGATCTGCTCCTTCTTTATGGATAGAACACAAGCTGTGAGCCTGGCACTGAAATGGTCTGAAGCCTGCAAACGTATCTGTGGCATGCCTCAAGGTTCATCGCAAAGCCCCACCCTCTTCAGCAGATACATGATCCCTCTGGCCAATGCCATCCACACACACAACATTAACATCCTCTCCCTATGCAGATGATGCTCAACTCATAAACTTTCTTTAAGAGAAGACCCCCAACACAAGAAGCAAGTTCATCGCCTGCATGCCCGAAATCCCTAACTGGATGAAAGCCAACTGTTTCAAGCTCAACACTGACAAGGAAGAAATCTTCAGCAAAAACACTTCACCATGGGACTCCAACTATTGGCCAGCCTAATTCAGACCCACAACCAGCACCCATCCCAGGAACCTCAGAATCATCATCAACAGAAACCTGGACAGGACTGCATAAGTCAATGCCTTCACTGCATCCTGGTTCCACACTCTGAAGATGCTGAGGAAAATCATCAAATGACACCCAAGCAACACCAGAAAAACTGTAACTCATGCCCTAGTCACCAGCAAGTTGGACTACAGGAACACTTGCGATGCTGGGATCACCAACCAACTCACCAGAAGTCTACAAACCTTCAAGAACTTGGCAGCTACACTCACCCTCAAACTCCCACACAGAACTCACACCCACAGCACCTCAGACTCATGATACTCAAAAAGCGCTAATTTCAAATTCCCCAGACACACAGTCAAGGCTCTGTCTCATCTCCTTCTACTAACTACCCCGACACCTCCCCCTCTCTGGACTCCAACTGGCAAACATCTCAGCATACAAAGAACCATATCAGGAGGATGGGGAGTTTTCTTACATTGCTCCTAAATTGTGGATCGATCTCCCACCCCTCAATAGAACCTCCATCGTTCTTCTTGAAGTCCACAGGAAGCTGAAGACCTGGCTTTTTAATTAACCAACCTGCCTTAGGTAGGGCTAGACACACACACCTGCTCAGTGTCAGGATACCCTTGCGGATGATAGTGTGATTTACAAGTAAACATAACATAATATAAGACAACACACGTTTCACTGCTTGAATAAATACACTCTATTCAAATTCAGTGCCCCAAAATAAACATACTATACACAAAATACACGAGTAACATGTAATATGTTCCTATATTGCCATTTCAGTGTTTTGATGATATTTATAAACCACTTTGGCCCCAATTACGACTTTTGGCAGGGCGGGGGTGTACAGACTGCCTCGCCCCTATACCGCAAGAGTCGCTGCTGCCTGCAATATTGTAAGTTTCCTGTAGTCTGGCGGGTGGGTGGCAGTCCAGTTCCTGCTGTGGTGCCTCTTTCACATCTGTAACATCCATGCCGTGCAGCAACTGGTGTGCAGGCACACAGGGGGCACATGTTGTGCCGCCCTGTGTTCATAAACAGGGCGCAGAGGCACAGGGAGACCCTGTAGGGCCCCCTTTATTTACTCTCCACCAGGATTTTCATAGGAGTGGACCCACCATGAAAATCCTGGCGGAGAGGAAACTCGCAATCTGCTTGGCAGGACCACAGCGGTCTCGCCAAGCATATTGCAGCCTCTGACCGCTGTGCCACTCCCAGGAAACGGTGGGAACCTCACAGCTTCAGCGGTCCAAGTCGTAATGGGGCGGTCTCACCACCAGTGTGGCGGTGGCTGGACCACCACCGCTGCGCCACCTCGGGTCTGGTGGTCTTTGGGCCGCCAGACTCATAATTAGACCCTTATTATCATGCTTTTGTAATCAAAAGAAGAATGGACACTTGTTACCACTTTAACCATTGGTTAAGATGGGACACTCTCATAAACGCGGTGTTGCTCGTGCGGTGTATGTCTTTCATCCGCCCCTCACACGCGTTATGGCATTTATCATCGAGTGTTCCAACAACGTGCTATATGCCAAGCCTCAACCCGAGGCAACCTCTGGCGCTAGTAGCAGTGTCCAGAGATAAGGGAAGGGGAAGGTAGGGCACCCAGAAAGCAAGATAAGAAGCATATACTACACCGATGGAAGTTTTATTAAAAAGGTGAAGTATTGCTATTAAAATTTGTCGCGGTATAATGGGAGGTCGAGTTAATGGATCTCTTTATACCTTTTTAACTATAGCGTCATTTATTATCATGCACCTGAAAATAAATATGACCCAAGAACACGTTATTTAAACAGGTTTACTAAGAAATAGAGATAACTTTATTATCACTGCAGAGCTTTAATACCTTGAGAAAGCACTGCCATAAGATTCCATTCTAAAATCACTTTAAAAATGAAACAACTCATGCCACACTCACAAGGCCTAGTTCCTATGATGGTATCTCACTGCCAGTGTTAACTATCGGCGCTCTGTTTAGGGGTAAATAGCTTTGTTTAAGGCAACTGCTCATTTAAACCCAGCATGGCATAAACCTTGAAGGCAGATCTGCTCAGTCTAATATGCTATTTATTGCTGTATTACAATTAATGGGGGCAGCTATGGACTTCAGTGCTATCTTTACCAGGATATCAGAATTTAAAACAATATATTACTTTTTATTTATATATTTACGGCTTGTATTAGGTCTCGGGCACTCTATCAGCTGACACCGAGAATAGTGAAAGGTTTTTTCATAAACTCCGGTTTGCAAGGCCTGTCCCATGAATGCAATATTTCAAAAAAACAGTCTAAGCTTTGGGGAAAAAAGCAATTACAGAAACAGCATTAAAAATGCCAAGCAACGGGCAGAAGCAATTCTGGATCAGTTTAAAAAAGTGATTGATGAAAGTCTAATCCGAGCTGAAGGAACAGTTTCACGACAAGCTGTGGCCATTGCACACACTTCATTAGCTACCATAATTAGCCTGGTGTTTCAATTTGTAAGAACTGGTGGGGACAATTTTCTTCAGAATGCAAACATCAAAAAAAAAGAATCCCTCAGACTTCAGAAAGGGCCGAGGAGAGGCCTTAACTAAAAGATTAATTACAGCTGATGCGAGGCTGTCCTGTGATTGTCACTCTGTCTATGTGCATTACTTGGAGCATTAGGCGGGAGACACGGATGACAACGCGCCCCTCTATCAAGCAGCTTCAAGCGGCGGCGCAGAGACATTTCATGGCTAACTCCTTGGGTTATGTTCTGATTGGCTGACCTGCTGCGCTCCGCTCCGTTCTCTGCTAGGCAAACTAATTTCACCTGTTTTCTATTGGTTATTAAACTGAAGCAACATAACTCTTAACCTGCTAACAACCCTTTATGTCAGTAATGCGCTTACATCAAACAGACTATACCCTGTATGCTTCGCCTTCTCCTCAACCGAGCTGAAGAAAACAACTGGCGTGAAATAAGTGCCTTATCAATAAAAAAAAAAATGCGAATTCTGCAATGCTTACTGAAAGAGGTGGACTCGTCCTCCATAACCGAAAGAATGTTTATTTAAAGAAAAAATCAGCTTTAAACAAAGGCTCTGCTATGTGATGTGTTTGGGAAATGTTTTTGTTTTCTAAAAAACTTAAAGCATAAATCCCTGGTGGGCAGGGGATTCCATTTCTGCCCCTAATTTTCTTCGCGTTGGGCGGTGCAGAATGGGAGGGGTCAAACCGACATGGCTCAGGCTGCCCAGAAGGTGGTTAGATGCTGAGTGTCAGGTTGTGAATTGGTTATAAATCCCTGGGTCACCCGTTATGGAGGGCAAAGCCTTGGCCAGAAACCTAATGCAACGGGGTAGATAGCAGGTGAACCACTGGCCCCAGTGAAACAGCAGGGTTTGGAGGTCAGATGCTTGGAGCAGTCAAGTATGGGTGATTAGTGGGGGAAGTAGCTGCTGGTCAGGAAGTTGCTCAGATCACTTTCTTCTGTATGCCATTTGCCTGTGATGTCTAACAGAAGGATGCAAGCCTTAAGATACCTTAAAGGTGAAGTCTAATGATTTTAATGGACATTCCCCTTCTCTTGTCTACTCTTCACATGCCTCAGTTGCATCCACATGGACTTCGGGGGGCGGAATGCATCAGCTGAGCACCAATGCAAATACAGAGTGGAAGAGACTAAATGGAAGTCTTTAGGGATACATGGCATGCAAATATGGTCCAGAAACATCCACGGGCACTAGCATTAAAGGTTATGCATGCCTCCTTCTTCTAGCCATTATATCTAAGGTCCTTCGCATGGTAACCCTTGAAGATACTAAGGCAAATCAGCAGCCAAAACACCAATCAAGTATGACCATATTCAAGCAGCTATCTGCAGCTTTACAGAATAAGAATGATTGTTTCAGGACTAAAAAAGGTGTATGAAGGAAATAGATACTGGTGGAACTGTGCCTATCATTTTGGGAGACAACATTTTTCCACTTGGTTCTTATCATCATCAGTGTACAAGATACAATTTAGTACCACCTCTGTTTATGCGTTGGCTCATGAACCATGTAACCTATTTAACCTACTGGAAGACATTACAAAACTGAGGGCAAATCATGCAATACATCAGTACGGGAGCAACAGTAGTGCCTTGCAGTGTTTTCATCACCTTGTGATACAGAAGTTCAATGGAGGATACGGGATAGTTTCGAACCACTATGACTGATTGAGTCTTGTTGAATACTGACAATCAAAATGGAGAATACAAAAAAATCACACATTTATCTTGGAATGGCACTTCTTAGCTTTACTAAATGGGATGAAGCCACACCTCATGTTCCAATCCTTCCAGAATGCCTGAAACCTCTGTCATTCTTTTTTTTTTAGAAGGTCCAGTTCCAGTTCACCATCTTTCCCTTTGGCTTGGAAACAGCACTCACAGTTTCAGTTTTTTCTGAGGGGTTACTTGTGGCTCATTTTCACAGATAGGTTCTGTCCCTCTTTTCATTGTCCTTTGTTGAGTAATGATGAATGCAGTGGATTCCCACTTACAGGTGATTTATCTCACACCGGTGCTGAAAGTATAACTCTAAGGTTGTATGTCATTGTGCCCATCTCAGGAATGTGTGTAGTGTATTTGACTAAACTATGGAAGATTGAACATAGGGCCTGACAGTAGGTGTTTTTTGAGTGGAAACTATATACCTGTCAACCTCTTTACTTAAAATTGAGAGCCATGCAAAGTCTTCAAGAGGGTAATCTCATTAAAGTGAACAGAAAATTATCCAGAGGCGTAGCATGCGGAATTACTTCAAGTCCTGTAGGACGATGTCATAATGATTGCATGATGTAATTATTGATGTTATCAATAATGTCATTTATCATGTTATGAGTGATGTAATATGTGAGGTCATAAGCACTGCATGCAAGGGTGCAAGTTAGAGATCGCTCAGTAAATTATAACTGGTGTATTCCAGTGTTCTATTTCCTTTTTAAAAGTTAGTTTTTATTCTTAGTTCAATACCTAACTATAACTTCATTTTAACCTTTGTTTTTTCTGTGAATTTCAGTTTTTACATTTTTTTAACATAACAGAAGATAATATTACTATACCTATCTATAATGTCATTTCAACCTTTGCTGGTGTAATTGAAAAATATCTATATATATCTATATATATATATATATCTATATATATATATATATAGATATATATATAGATATATATATATATATATATATATATATATATATATATATATATATATATATATATATATATATATATATATTACCTACTGGCAGTCGCCAGTAGGTAGTTATAGTTAGGATCTACTTTCCATAGGAAATCCGCAACATTCTATTGGGAATAACTTTGGCGCCGGTGGACGAATCTTCGCGAATTTCTCTAAGTAGGTGGCCCGCTCCGCTCCTTCCCTGAAAATGTGGGGGGGATTCGTCAAGCATGGGCCGAGATAAAAGGGGGGTCCCAAAACGTGTTTTCTCCATGTTAATTTCCATAGGGCGGTCAAACTCACTTTAAGCCCGAACGGCTGAATGGATTTCCACCAAACCTGGCAAAATTGTAGGGACTGGTAGCCCGATGTGCCTTTGCTATGTCTCAAGATATATGCTCCAGTGGTTTTTACGAAAATTAACTTTGAAAAAATATATATTGGGCTGCATTGGGCTATATATATGTTAGAGCGCAAATGTAGCCCAATGTAGCCCAATGTAGCCCAAAGATGGCCACCAGAGACAAAAAAAAACAAATGTAGCCCAAATATCAGCCAGATGTAGCCCAACTATAGCCCAATGACAGAATGTCCCAGAGTGTTCTAAAGAACAACTAGAGCGCTAACAGTCTTACTTATAAAGTGAGACTTATAGTTAGGAATTAGCATTTAAAAAACCTAAGAAATTCACTGAAAAAACCATAGGTTTCACACCAGTTATAGTTAGGAATTAGCATTTAAAAAACCTAAGAAATTCACTGAAAAAACCATAGGTTTCACACCAGTTATAGTTGGGAATTAGCATTTAAAAAACCTATTAAATTCACTGAAAAAACCATAGGTTTCACACCAGTTATAGTTACCTGGACATTTTACTGACATAAAACCATTGAAATTCCCACGTTATAGTTAGTTGGACTCACTATAACTTGCGCGCCTGCAATGCACTGCTGATGATGTCACATATTACATCACTCATGACATGGTCAGTGACATCACTCATGACATCACTGATGACACCATCCTTGTGAGAAAGTGACAGATATCCTTTCAGTGTAATGTAACTCTTGAAACACATATTCAAAAATAGAAACTAACATTTTCAAAAAAATGGAGATACCCATACCAGTAACAACAACCAATTCAGTAATTCCACCATCTATATACACATCCACTCATTCACCAACAGTTCTATATAGTCACTCATACATATACTCACTCATCATATGTAGTGATACACCTATACATCCTGTTACACACCGACAGTCATCCAAAAGTTACTCACACATGCAAATAAACTATTGAACATCCATTTATTTGCATATACAACTATACACACACTACCACCTTACTTCTAAGGAAACTTACACATACTTACTCACTTAAACAATCACTTATAGAAACACATACTTATTTAAACAGGAACTCTTACAATCTCTCACTCTCTCATATACTCACTTATATACATCAATACTCACATATACTAGATTAAAACATATCTTGTTACTGATAAAGACACTAGTGAGACAGTCATTCACTCACTAACACACACATATACACACTCATCCACAGTCCTGCACATATGCTGTCTTCAAAACACATACAAACAGTGAGTCAGTCACCAACCCATGCAGCCACTCATACACAAAGTGAAACACTGATACATATATTACACTATTTAAAAGTTACTCGCTAATATGTGTATTCACTAAGATACACTTAATAAGGCAGTTAACCAATCAATTCTTTTTAAAAAAACATCCATTTACACACTTATTTAACCATTTATTCTTCCATCATCCTTTACAAATACATATATAAAACATATTTATTTTTCAGAAAAGACACACATTCACTGGATGGTGTCATCAGTGATGTCATGAGTGATGTCACTGACCATGTCATGAGTGATGTAATATGTGACGTCATCAGCAGTGCATTGCAGGCGCGCAAGTTATAGTGAGTCCAACTAACTATAACGTGGGAATTTCAATGGTTTTATGTCAGTAAAATTTCCAGGTAACTATAACTGGTGTGAAACCTATGTTTTTTTCAGTGAACTTAATAGGTTTTTTAAATGCTAATTCCTAACTATAACTGGTGTGAAACCTATGGTTTTTTCAGTGAATATATATATATCTATATCTATATCTATATATATATATATATATATATATATATATATATATATATATATATATATATATATATATACTGCTACAGTTCTTGCAGCGATGTAATCACATCCACCAGACATGCTGTTGCACCGTCACAAGCGCAAGATCCTGCGTTAAATGGCAGGTAAGATTCCTTAAGGCAGGAAACAGACGGGCACTCCAGAGTGTAAGGTACAAAGTCTTCTAATCTGCAACAGCAAACTTTCGGCTCATATGAGTCTTTGTCAAAGATTCATGAAATTAACTTCCTTTCAAAATAAATAACAAACCTAGCTATGAACATAGTGAAGTTACTACACACACCCTTGTGCACAGAACGCTGAAATCAGGAGACCAAATAATATAAATACAATTCATACAGTAAAAATAATAACAATATTTCAAAGTCAACAAGATTATACAGCTACATACACATAAACTCAAGAAAGACTTACATTAACAATGTTTTTGCCACATATCCAGTGGCAAGACATTTTGAGCAAATGCACCAGAGGGATGTCTAAATTGTCCTTCTTTGAATTGACAGAGTACAAACAGGCCCAACAGGAGGAAATCAGGCCAGAGTATTACGACAATTGGAATCACAATGTGTTCTGGATTTATAAATTAAATATCCTACCAGAATGAACAACTGATGCATTTAGGTTTCTCTAGCTTTCCAGTCTTGATGTTGGGGTACAGTATGGACCTTGTCAGAGAAGGAATTTAGTTTCAGCTCTATTGTGTAAGCACCAGTGACATCTTTATGTCTTCTTTGTTTCCTGTCCTGCTGATATATATTCGTGTTCTTATCACAGATAGGACACGGGTTTTGTTTCTGGTGATATGTTTTGATACCTTGATGTATTTTTATTAACTTTTTTAAGCATAGGAATACCAAGGGCCTTCCCATTTAACGTTTGTATATTGTGTAGATCAGTGGCATTAGCTGGGATGGCCGTATCTATGCCCAACTGTGCTTGATATTTGTCTTAGTTAGTTATGTTGATTGAGCCCACTAGGGCGGAATCTGATTGGAATGTTTTTGATTACTGAACTATCATTTGCAGGACACAAACTTGTCCAGTTCAGAAAAAAACTTAAAACGCACCTTTTCAGCAGATAGCTTGTGTGGGAGGAGGGGGGACAGCCACTTCACTTGTCATAGCGCGGGGACACGCCAGTGGCGTAACCAGGCGCTTAATAAATGTCCAATATATATATATATATTATCACATAAATCTAGCATTTATTTCATAGGAATGGTATTGTACGCTTCCAAAAACATTTTTAATGTACTTTTGTTTATTTTTAATTTGTACTATTTTTATTGGTGTTATAGAAGAACATGGTAGTGCTGAATTTGAAAGGGAGTTTATTAGCAGGTTGGTGTATAATCTAGATATATTGTCAATATTGACATTATTACACTGTATGAATTATATTTCTATTATTTGGTCTCCTCATGGGTGCTGAAACGTGTGATTTTGCTGTTGCTGAATAAAGGATTTAGTACCTTACCCCCTGGAGAGCCTGTCTGTTTCCTGTTTAAGGAATTTATTGTATATATTTATATATTATATATCCATGTCCATTTTCTCAGCAAAAAGCTCAGAACTCACAGTGGGTGCTTTTATCCATAGCGAGGATGGGAACTCGGTTACTACACAGCAACCAACAAGAAAACCTGGAGCACTCACAGGGTTGTGGTTTATAAAACGATTTAATGATCATCAGCTACTTCCTCCACGACGAGTTTCGGCGTGATTGCCTTTGTCAAGTGCTGAAATGCTTCAGTACAAACCCAGAGTCTGGTTGGCTGCAAAATAAAGTAGCCATCACTGCCATTGGTATACTATCAGCCAATGAGAGGGCTGCAAATGTTTTGAATGAAGGTGTCGTACGGCTACCATGTCGCAGTGGTAATGTGATTACCTCAATCTGACTTATGTTGAACCCCATGGTACAAATGTTGAATCCTTTCCCATTGGGAATCACAAGAGGGTCACAATACCACACATACATCTTTGCAGAATGTTGACACAATCCCTCACTCACTTTTCTGGGATAACCGGCACTCAGTGAACTTCACCCCTCACCACAGCCACGGGATTGAACATGAGGACATGCCAGCAGGTGCCCATTCAATGACAGTCGATGGCTGCCTATAATTTGTCTTTAAATGTATAGTTATAGAAGTATAGGTTTTTGTAACACACACTAACAAACCCATGTCTGATTTAATGCTATTTTACATTAACAGCAACTGATCAGTCATTGTGAAAACATCCACATGATCAAAATTAATCCTTGGCTTTGAAGTGAACGTCTCCATTGAGGCTACCGTCTGGATAATTACTTTTCAGACCTCTAGTGTAAGTGCAGAAGTGAGACGAAATGTAACCCACGGGGACCATTGAAGAGAGTCAGCATGGGGAGGGATTTCAGTCAGAAGTTGTTTACTTCAGAGTTTCTCCAGGGGGCAGAAGAACTCCAGTGGCTGTTGTTTTTTGTAAAGTAAGCTGGTTATGCAGGCAAACCCTTGCTTATAAGTGGGGCACTGTCTTGAAAAGCTCCCTCTTATCTCGGTGAAAGTAATTGCATTCTGTACATAAAAACATCTCGAAGTAGACCATGTACTGGTGGGACATGTACAGCACGATGTATAGGTTTGCCCTTGCTCCATACATACTTACAATGCTATGTCTTTTCGTTCCCTATAAATGCACTATAAGAACCATTCAAGCTTTCTGGATGCAGTCATCAATATGGTATAACCATATGTGACTTCTATGTGGGGTCTGCTCTATATGTGCCTGTTCTATATGAGCTTGATCTGTAAGTGAGTGACCTGTAAGTGTCTGATCTGCATTCGCCTCATTTGCAGGTGTTTGATCTTTATGGGCATCATCTGCATGACTCTCACCTGCATGTGTCAGTCGTATTTGTTTGTGCCGGGCCTACGTACGGCTGATATAAATATACCCCTGATTCGCATGTACCTGGTCCATTTCTCTACTTATTCATTCCTGAAACTGTGAGGCATCCATCCATTTCTGATCATGTGACCTTCTGTTTAATATCTCAGACTCTTGACAGTCAGACCCTAGCTGGATCTGGGTGCCTTGGCTCAGTCTCTAGTCTATAAGCTACCTATGTGTTTCTGAACTCATGCACCGTCAAGAGCATGCCACTCTTCCAATATCCCAGTATGTGTATCAATGATGCAGATGCCTTGTGCTCCTGTCCCATTTCTAAGCCCTCCTGTGTACTTCCTATTCACTGCTAAGCCTGTGGGTAATATATAAATAATCCAGCCAATGCCCTATTTCCATGAGTTAATGCACAATGCCTCTATTCCCAATCCTCTGATGTATCTGTCCATGCCATTCTTGGTCGCCCAGTGTGCTCTTGCTCCATTTCGGAGCAGGTTTGTTGTCTATTCAGGCCTGAGCTCGACAGAAGTTTCCCATTATTGATGCCAGCGCTGTATCTATGCAGGCCAAATGCCAATTCACTGACGTCTGAGTCTGTGATGCATCTGCCCATTCCAGAGCTAGTCCACTATTCCAAAGGGTGCATGATTTAAATCTACCCATGTGCCACTGTTCTGTATTCCAATTCCACCGCCAGGTCCTTAGCAGTCAATTATGCATAAGACTGATGGGGTGTTACATGTGCAACTACAAAAGTATGGGCTCAATGAGTTGTCATCCCAGGGTAATCCTAGGTAAAACTCAACATTTAAAAACGAAAAATATCTGAAATGTACCAGTTATAGTTTACAGAGCTAATTGCAAGTTGCACCCCCGCCGCACACTGCTTATGACCTCATATATTACTTCATTCATGACATGGTAAGTGACATCAGAAAGTGGAATGACGCTGTTTCCCACGTTCACCTCCGTATCTGAGTTGATCTCCCTGCTCTACTCACTGTTCCCGCCGCCCTCCACCTAGTCAGTGCTCCCTGTCATCTGGCACTCCTTTCCTCCTTCGACACCTACTACACCAGCAGAAAGTATCCCCATACTCAGTAAAGCCAGCCCTTCACATGTTCCAGGTGACCCTTTAATCCCCCAGACATTAAAACAAATGTTCATCTCGCCTCATATTCTTTCCTGCCTCACATATTTGTTGAAAAACTCCCTCTTCACCGACTTTTCCCCCCACCTTGATTCAAAACGAAGATAGCCATGCCTGTAATCAATAAAGCAACTTGTGACTCCATGTACGAGCCATTTCCTTAGATAATTTACTTTCTAAAGCTCTGGAATGCATAGGGTTCAAACAACGTATTCTCTATTTGGCTGCGCAAACCTTTATGGACCCACTATAGTCTGGGGCAGGGGTACTCCATTCCACTCAGTCCAACCCCTCTTAGGTGTCAATTTGAATTACTTGTACCTACTACTATTCTCTATCTTATTTTAGACCCTTTGGCTTCTCAGGGATTTACAACATCGCCGAGCAGTACCCAGCTTTTATAGCCAGAGGCCAGGGCCGTAGAAGGACAACAAGAAAAGACAACACCGTCAATTGGAACTAGAAGACACACAGGTTAACATGAGGAGCATGTCCAACCCACAACAGGGACCCCTCACATCAACAACTTGGTGGTAAACCCGACTAATAAAGTATTGACAGAGACACAAACACAGGTACTCAACAAAGGGCTAGGATTTGTACCAACACCCAGCTGTGACAAGTTTCACCTACATTATGAACTTGCAGTCTTATTCCACAAACTATGACTCAAGGTCCAATTTGGGGACCAGTAGTTCACACCAGAGACTTCCACCAAAGGTCTACATAGATATGGACATACTGCCCACCCACACATACTACTCCAGTTGTGATAATAGCTTTTGAGAATGTAGTATATGCTGAAATCGAACAACTTGGTGCCAATACACTTAGAAAGTTCCAAAATCTAAGTAATGCAGAAAGAACCGCACTTACTTTACTACAAAATGACACAGACATCATAATAAAACAGGCAGAAAAGTGTGGGGCATTGTCTTACAAACAGGACAGAATGTCAGAGACTGCTGGCAGAGGAACTCAACTACATTATCCTCGAATAAAGCCCTACCCCAACACTCAGAGTAGAAATCAATTCAATGACTGAAGAGGCTGAATGGGAAGGGTGGATTAGTAAACAAGAAGGAGATTTTTTTATGGAAACTCTAGTTTTACACTCTCCCTAAAATCATCAAAAGCCCAATCCAGCCCCAGGTAGACTGATACTGTCAGGCATCGAGTCACTGCTTGAGCCATTATCAGAATTCTGTTGCTATTTTCTCAAACCTAGTTTAAAGAATACAGACTCCTACATCAGGGACACGAAAGACTTACAGGTCCATAAAAAGGACCAGGAATTTGATGATCAACAAGACCTACTAATCAGTCTTGACCTGGAAAGTCTGTACACCAACCTGCCTCAAGAGGACACACTAGAGATTATTAAGCTAACCTTTGTAGAGGTAGACTGGATCCATTCCACCCCGAATAATTTGTTATGAAATGCGCATGATTGGCTCTGACAAAAAAAAATCTAATTTACAGGTACCCTGTTTCTCCAAATCGACGACAGAGTACCTATGTGGAGCACCATTGTCCCTAGTGTGGCAGTTTGTATGTTTATTATCTAGAAAAAACACAACATATTCTTCAAAATGACAACCCTTACCATGCACACATTTACAGGTGGAAACGTTACATTGACGACATCCTGGTGATACAACGATGGCTCTAGGGTTTATCAAATGGCTTAACAACCAAGACAGGAATCTAAAATTCCCCACACTCTAAGTAACACAACTATCACATTCCTAGGTATAACCATTTTCACAAAGAAGGTACATTACATACGGACACCTTTCACAAACCAACTGCCAAAAATAACCTCTTGAGATTTGACAGTTTCCACCCCCACCCCCTGCGGGAGAATCTACCCTTATGGAAAGTCCCTACACTTACCTAGGAACTGCAGTTGCACTAGCTACTTTAAACACCAAGCAGATAATCTGGCTGACAAGCTAAGAGCACGGAATTACCCAGAACACATAATCCATAAATCAAAGAAAAGGGCACGAAAGCAGAATCGTGAGGCATTACTGAAAACACCAGTAAAACAGAAGACTGAGCCTCCCCTAGTAAGAGTTACAAAATATAATATTGCATCAGACATTACCCTTGCAGCCAATGTAGTGTCTAGCAGCTCATGAAATACACAAAATAAATTTACCTAGGCCTACGTTCCTTATGGCAATTACGACTACAACACTAAATATGTGATTTGCATAACTTGTCCCTGTAATTTAATGTCCATAGGAATGACAACCAGAAAGGTGAGCACCAGAACAAGTGAACACAGCAGTAAAATCTGTTGCAGACACTTCAACGCAAAAATGGCAGAACACTACATAACCAACAGACACCCAGTGAAAGATCTCAAATGGGTGATTTTAGAACATGTAACTGTAGAAATATAAAACTTGGAGAAAATCCTGTATGAAAAGAAAACGCGGTGGAATTACAAATTGTCCACAGATAATAAGGGTCTGAGATCACCTGGGGTAATATTTTATGAGACCGCCTGTAAACAATGGACCCCATGCAGATTACACACTGGTATCCACGTCCTTCCTAAAATCTATTACACAACATAAGAAAATGGGCATATGTAATAAAAGGGTTTTTCCTTGGCGGTTTTTTAAAATGTATTTTTGTTCATAATCTTGTAGAGATTTACAGGTTATTTCTTCACCTATTCAATTTTCAATTAACCTAAATTGACAGACATCCATTGCCACTGTGTCGCAATAATGAGTTTAGCAAAATTTTAACAATTCATTCCGCTTAGAATATGTTTAAAGGTGGGACTACAATTCCCAGCCTTCCCTGATGCCAACAGAAGTCGTACACCGTCACTGGAGGCATGTCACTGGAGACTGGACCAACACCAGTCCTTCCCGCCCCACAGAGGCACTCAACCCATACTTGCAGGACCCAATGGGAGTTGCTGAGCAGTAGGGTGTTGTCTTGTTCCTAACCATTATGCATGTACACCGGTAACTCCACCGGTGTTAAATTATTGTAATCCATGTGGCCTCACATACAATCATGTTGCCTACATTTATCATGTGAAGCTAATTAGGTCATATAACTTATGCTTAAAAACACTACCCAGCATCGGCACAACGAAGATGCGAGGTGTGCAAGGAGACGAGTAGGTTTTGACATGGCCAATTTCTTTGACAAAGTAAGTGTAAAGTGGCTTTTAACAATGGGAGCAGTAATGTTCGAGCACTATAGCTGGAGATTACATTTAACTCGGTTGTCTCCACAGTGTGTGACTACAGGGATCACCCACCCCCACAACCTTATGATGCCTAACTAATATGTAGAAAACCTGCCCCGGGAGTTGGAGTGTTGGATACAGCGAGAATCCACGTTGATCTCTCAGTAGGAAAAAAAATATTTTCCTAGAGACCCCTCTGGCCCTTGGTGGCATGGTTCATCATTGGGGTTCATCCCAATCCTCTACGGATTGAGGCGTGCTATGACTTAGCCATTATGCAGGAAAACATATTGGTGTATAAAATAATAATTAAAGTAAGGGGGAGTGGAAAATAGAGTTAAAAATACCCGACTAGTAGGACAAATATTTTACTTCCGCCCCTAGTCGGTAAGGTTAAAATCAGGGGTTATGACTGAAGGCACGGACTTTAATGAGTCTGTTTGCTTCAGAAATAAACAGTCAACATGTTTCGAGCCATTCCCCTATTGACTCTTCTTCAGGACTTACCGGGAACCTAGTCCCAATTGTACCACTCCTCTAGATCCTCTGATAAGGAAGGGTGGTTGTTGCACTTTATATGTAACTTAACTCAACTCAACTTTTATCTTGCATGTGTAGGTTTTCAATATATTAAGTGGGTTCCCTCAGGCACTAAACAAAGGATTGGTGGTCATTTTAGAAAAACTCAATCAGAATAGATGGTTGATGGCTTTTATGCTGTGTTGATGGAACATTGTTACCTGAGAGATAGCTCAGGTGGCTATCACCTAACCTATGGGTAGATTAGGAGATAGATCAACTCTGTGAAGCCTCAACAATTAATTTGAGGCTTACCAGAGGCATACATATGCCACCTAAAGCAAACACCTCTACAATCAGTTTCTCAGAGTGCTTTGTAAGATAGATGTATAATTCGCATTACTGTGTGCCTTGACTTTCTTACTCTAGGATGGTTTTAATACAGAGGCATTAAACTAGCCCCCTCATTGTGCCTGCCTCTTAGTTGGTGAGGTTTGGCAGCTAAATGCTTGCAACAACTTTATAAAATATATATTTAAAAAATAAAAAATTAAAAACCTTATTCTACTGGAAAATGAAGCCTATGTCTGCCAAAAGCAGAATCATTCTGATACTGACTTTAATAGGCTACCAATGGAAAAGTGTTGCAAAATGGAAACAATACTTTGTGTACTACTTGCTCCAGTGTTGTAAAGACAAACCTGTAACAATATTGTCTTAATGATATCTCTCTAATGCCCCATTCAAACTTGTCCCTTTCTCTACAGAGAGCAGACTAATTGCTATAAGAAGTATAGACATTTCGGAACAACCATTATAGAAAATATAGTCTCAAAGGAATTTTGCAGAAATTCATAAAAATGTTGCAGTTTATAATGCACATTGGCATGGCAGGATTTAATTACAATATTTTTATGTTAGTGGATTTCACAAGTCATGTACTGGCGGCTTCAGAACCGAACTAAAAGCATGGGTGTTGTTATTACAACAAGTGCTATTATGAGGCATTATTTATTTGGAAGACGTTGTCCATCAGCCGCACTTTCTGTGTTTTCTAAAGCTTGAAGGGATACTTGTATCCTTTGCATGCTAGACCACCTTTTGCTGCAAAGTTCTTTCAATGCAACTACCTTTATTGCAAGTGGCTTTCTGCATGGATGTATCCCAGCCATTTCATATGAGACCTGCTCAGCTTGTGGTGCTGTCAACAACCATTTTATTTTGTGTTAGAATAAAGCAGATCCCTGGCTAAGTAATACACAAGTGTTTGGCACTCACTTATCCAATCTCAGGAGTGAGGGTAGATGAATTAGGAATTAAACCAGAGCCCTACCAGTCTCACATCTCAAAATCAAATGTGTTAACCCAATTGTCTCAATATTCTGAGGCCTCTACCTGTCTGCAGCCTCAAATTAGCATTTGCTGCAACCTCCCAATGAGAAGGCTGAAAACATACAACAGCCATACAGGAGCACCTTTCAGAAGATGGAATCAAAAATATTTCATGACCTCATTGTCATTTCATTTCAAAGAATGAATTTTCAGAGAATTGGCAGCAGGGGCGGCCGACGCAGTGGGTGGTGGGCTCTGAGGGTGGGGAGGAGGGGGGTGGATGGGGGTGGTTCACGGGATGCCTTTAAAAAATAAAAAATAAAAAAACAGACCTTGCTGCCGCCGGTTCCCACATCTTCTCTCCTGCTCACCTGTGTTTGACTCCAGGTCGTAACAGGAAGCAGGCAGCCAAGCTCCCACCCCTAGGCCAATCACAATGCTCAAATGGAGCGTTGTGATTGGTTTGAGCGCAGTGACATGATGCTTAGCCAGGGGCTTTAGGGGTGGGCATGTTCCCCATGCAGGTGATGCAGCCAACATGGAGAACAGGGTGGTGTGCATGACTGGTTTGGGTGACCCGAGAGGGCCGACCAAACAGTCATTGCACACAGGAGTGTCTACCACTCCTCCCCTACAACCCTGCAGCTCTGCCCCGCCCCCTCACGTACTGCTGCAGCAGGAGGGAAAAATAAAATTCTTATAATATTCGTTATTATCATTTTATTTTTTCCTTTCTTTGCTGCTCCAGGCAGTGGAGCAGCGCTACTCCACCTTAGCAGAGGAGCCGCCACTGATTGGCAGAAAGGGGCATCGTCTTAAAGTACCTTTGGGGAAACTGGGTCTAAAGGGCCTTCTAGTGAAGACTGCTTTTTAGTTGTCCAAATTCTCATTTTTATTTATCTCGGTCACTAGCCTATTAACCCCTTCGCAGCAGGGGTAATTCCCCCGCTGTGCTGGGGGCAGGGGGCGCGCACAGCGCCCCGGTGCTCGTGACGAGCTCAGCTCATCATGAGCCACGGTGCTCGTGTGCTCATGACGAGCTGAGCTCGTCACGGCCACACCCATTTGTGTGGAACGCTCAGCACAGTGGGGGAATTAGCCCTGCGTGCGAGCGTCGGAACCGTTAGCACACGAGCACCGTGCCTCATGACGAGCTGAGCTCGTCATGAGCACCGATGCAGTTAACATTGTCAAATCCACAAAAACATATTTGTTATAAATGTATTGGGTTTGACCAATGTATTTGAAAAAACACAATTTATCACTCTATTGTGTTGTATTGACTCGGACGATCGCTCCACCCCATTGTTTGAAGTGTAAGGACTTCTTCCGTTTATTGACATGTTCGTCTCCGCCCGCCCCACCCATGAACATTGGGACTAGCTGTGTCCCTGCTGCTTCATAGTTTTATTTATACAAACGCTTCTGGAAGAAATGTTATTGCTGTGTCAGAGCCATACACGCTCCACTCTCAGTACAGCCTCACATAAAAATAACCTTTATCCCTGCAGTTATGAACTATTGTATTAGACCTGGCATCTTTGGAGTAGTTTCCCCTGTCTTTTTGCCTCTACTACCTGTATTTTTGATGCTGTGATGGATTTCGTTTTTGCTGGTTTAGATGCTTTGGACACTCTTCTACTGCTGATTAGTGTCAGAGTGTAAGTGCTCCATGTGTAAATTGTTATTGTGATTGGATATACATGATTGGCATATTTGTGTTACCAAGAAGTCCCTAGTAAAGTGCACTAAGGGTGCCAGGGCTGGTAATTCAAATGCTACTAGTGGGCCTGGAGCACTGATTGTGCCACCCACATGAGTAGCCCTAAAATGGTGTCTCAGGCCTGCCACCGCAGTGCCTGTGTGCAGTCTGTTAACTGCTGTGTCCTCCTGGTCAATGTCCCCACTGGCCAGGCCTAACCCTTCCCTTTCTGTGCACATTGGTCACCCCTATGGGAGGCCCAAGGTACCCTCTTGGGCAGGGTGCAGTGTATGTGAAAGGTAGAGCATGTACTTGTGCAGGTGACATGATCTGGTAGTAAATTA
Source organism: Lissotriton vulgaris (assembly GCF_964263255.1). Classification (NCBI taxonomy): domain Eukaryota; kingdom Metazoa; phylum Chordata; class Amphibia; order Caudata; family Salamandridae; genus Lissotriton; species Lissotriton vulgaris. The sequence goes on along the minus strand of NC_141694.1, from coordinate 1,701,547,111 downwards.
CAGCCATTTTATTTTTTCACTATTGTAAGGCTATCTTGCCCATAGGCTATCATGGGGGATGCTGGCTACAGTGGCTACCAGCATTTCTTACAATAGGAGCAAGATAGGACATACAAGTCTAGTATCCCTGAACTCAGAATTTAATAACACATCTTTTAGGAAAGGTGTTTTTTAAATCCTGTGTTTGAGAACAGCACTTTTACAAAGTTGCTGTTCTCTTGTCTGATCTTTCTGTGTGCCTTGGCCTGTTTGTGAATTGACTGTCTGGTTTGAGAGTGACAGGGGCTGGGGATTCCCCAGGAGGCTGGCTGAGTTAGCCCTAGGCTGAATGACTGCATCTGCATCTTGAGTGGTGGGAGGGGATAGCACCTGGGCCTGAATAGGGCTGTGCAAGCCTTCCAGAATGCTGGCTCCACCTCCTGCTGGGCGGCTGCCGACCCTGCCCCTCACTCTGAAAGGAAAGGAGAAGCCAGGAAAACAAAGTGCTCAAGGAACACCCAGAACTGGTTCAGACCGGGCTCAGAGCCCTCCTGCACAAAGGGAAACAAGACTTTTAGGGGTATTAGTATAGGACCCCTGACTACAGAAAATTAGATGATCCTGGATTTAAGAAGGAACCTCTGCCAAGGAGAAAGCTGAAACTGAAGAAGGAAGACTGTCCTGCTGTGTGATGCTGGATTGCCCTGCTGTTGCTTTGCTGCCAAGGAGAGGGGAAGGACTTTGCTTTGTGCTGTGTCCCCTTGCTTGAAGGAATCTCCAAGGGCCTGAGACGAGCTGGCTCCCTGTTGTGAAATCCCAGGAACAAAAGGCCTTCACCCCTAGCTTCCCTGACCTCTGCTGAGAGAGTTATGTCCTTCCTGAAGTGAGTGGCCCATGTGTGGTGCCTCTGGAAGTTATACTTGTGTTGGGGAGCTGGAAATCACGCTTTTAAAGACTTTGCTATAGAAAATCTATCGCAAACCCGGCCGAGCGTGAAAATTCCCGCCGCTACGAAGATCGAGATCGTCAGAGCTTCTGCCGCGCGGCACAAAGACGTTGCACTTTTCGTTAGCGGGAAGATTTCCCCCACTGCGAACATCATTGCAGAGCCTGCTGCTGCTGGGTGAGATCACAGCATCACGTCGCTGCGAGAATCGTCGCAGAGCCATCGCATCGAGGAGCTGCGAGAGGAAGATCGCCGCTTGACCGCACATCGTCGCCCCGGAGATCGTCGCAGCCCCCGAGAATCATCGCATCGTGCCTTTGCGAGCCTTTTTCACCACGGAACATCTGCACCGGAATCCATACAAGTCATCGCAACCCTCCCCATACAGATCGGAGACATCGCAACACGCCGCTCCATTCAGCGGAATTATCACATTGCCTCCTCAAGGTCTCAGGAGTGTCCCCACCGCTTGTTTTCCACTGTAACCGCTTCTGTTTTGGAACTTTGTCGCACCTAAAGGTACTGTTGGCTAAACGTGATGCAACTGTGAACTTTTCACGCAACTGTGGATTATTTTGTCGCTAACCTTAGGAACTCTTTTGCAACCATATTCTTGAACTGTGTATGTTGGATTTTTGTCGTTTTGGTCTTGTGTAGTTTAGATTAAATACCTTTATTTTTCTACACTGTTGTGGAGTCAGTTTGTGGTGTTTTCGCTGTGTTACTGTGAGTTTTGGTACAAATACTTTACACATTGCCTTTGATAAGCCTTGACTGCTCTTGCCAAGCTACCAAGGGGGTGAGCAGGGGTTATCTCAGAGGGTTTCCACCTTACTCTGACTGGAAGCAAGGTTCCCTATTTGGACAGTGGTACCTACCTCTGCCAACTAGAGACCGCCAGGTCTAACATATTGCATGTGTGAAAATATAGGAGTATAAAAGATTGGAGACATGTGAGTGGAGTGCAGAGGCATTGTTGAGGTGTTGAGTCAAAATGGGAGGAGAGGTTGCCGCTCAATTTTTTAATGAACTCTAGAAAAACCTACCCTAGTGAAAGTGGTAAAACTGACATTAATGGCGTTTTGTGATTATGCTGGAGAAACAATGCTCACATTTCAAAGCTTGCATTGTGTTACAATTTCTGCAAATAGGGCCGGATTTACAAAGCTATTTACCCTTGCAAGTTTGACTTACTTACATTCATCACAACTAATGCATACCTCATGCAAGAATTTCTCATAGAGATTTGTGCAACAAAAAGAGAGTCCAGGCAACACCTTTTTGGAGCTACCCATATGTCAACATAAGGGCTAGTCTGGTAGATATATGACAATAAAAAAAAATCAAAGATGAGTAAGTCTACACTCATGTGAGGTTATGAGCTTCCGGTGTAGATTTACTATTTTCCTTTCTATTTTGTTTTTTAGAACCTCGTATATTTACTTTATTAGCTGAGTTTTCTAAAGATATTGCAATACAAGCTGTAAAGCAGAAGGAAGGAGATAAATAAGGAAGTTTTATTTATGGTTTCTAAAATGAATCAGTTGTTTCTGAAATAACATATGCTACCTATACTTATTTAATAACGAAATATTTGAAGTACTAATGGTGTTCCTGATTTAAGAATCAGAAAACAAGGTCCTGATCTGCGAAGAAGGGTTTTTCTCTGGCTTATGAAAGTCATACAAAAGTCTTAAGACTCTCCTTCAATCAATCAATCAGTCACTTGTAGAGCGCACTACTTACACGTGAGGGTCTCAATGCGCTTAGGGGGGGAGGTGCTGCTACTGCTCGAAGAGCCAGGTCTTGATGAGTCTCCTGAAGGTGAAGAGGTCTTGGGTCTGTCGCAGGTGGTTAGGGAGGGTGTTCCAGGTCTTGGCGGCGAGGAAAAAGAAGGATCTGCCGCCGGAGGTTGTTCGTTATATTTGGGGGACGGTTGTGAGGGCGAGGCTAGCGGAGCTGGCGGGTATGGGTGTAGAAGCTGAGTCTGCTGTTCAGGTAGGCTGGTCTGGTGTTGTGGAGTGCTTTGTGTGTGTGGGCAAGGAGCTTGAAGGTGATCCTCTTGTTGATGGGGAGCCAGTGCAGATGTCTCAGGTGTGGAGTGATGAGGCTGTGACGAGGGATGTTGAGGATCAGTCGGGCGGAGGCGTTTTGGATGCATTATAGTAGTCGTAGGTGTTTGGCAGGGATTCCTGCATACAGTGCATTGCCATAGTCCAGTCTGCTGCTGACGAGGGCTTGGGTAACTGTTGTTCTTGTTTCGGTCAGGATCCATTCGTAGATCCTGCGGAGCATGCGGAGGGTGTTGTAGAAGTCAGAGGAGATGGCGTTGACCTGCTTCGACATGGAGAGGGAGGAGTCGAGGATGAATTCTACGTTGCGTGCGTGGTCTGTGGGTGTCAGTGCTGTTCCCAGTGTGGTCGGCCACCAGGAGTCGTCCCAGGCAGAGGGGGTGGGGCCGAGGATGAGGACCTCTGTCTTGTCCGAGTTCAGTTTCACACGGCTGCTCCTCATCCACTCGGCGACAGCCTTCATTCCCTCGTGGAGGTTGGTTTTGGCGGTGTGCGGGTCAATGGTGAGGGAGAGGATGAGCTCAGTGTCGTCGGCGTAGGAGATGACGTTGAGGTTGTGCTCGTGGGCCACTTGTGCGAGTGGGGCCATGTCGACATTGAACAGGGTCGGGCTGAGAGATGAGCTCTGGAGTACTCTACAGATGATGTTGAAGGCTTCAGATCGGAGGAGGCTGACTCTCTGGTTTCTGCCGGAGAGGAAGGACGTGTTCCAGTCCAGGGCCTTTTCTCGGATTCCGGATTCCGGCCCACGAGAACCTTTGAACCTCCTGAGGCGAAAAGCCGGGAGATAGATACGAACTGTTTTTACTCTTGTGTGTCACGAAAACTTACTTTGCTGATTTTAATAGCACCTATCACCTGGCTTCACAGGACTCTTTCCTGTAAACTTACCGCACAGCTGCCCAGCGCTGTCAGCGGGTTCTTCACAAACACGGCGCCATTGCCGGCGTGCGATTAGGCTACGCTCCCTTGGAGGCCACGCCCCTTTTTCAAGCAGGTATTTAAGCGCTGAGCTAAAGTGTCACCTGCCAGAACCTTTGAACCTCCTGAGGCGAAAAGCCGGGAGATAGATACGAACTGTTTTTACTCTTGTGTGTCACGAAAACTTACTTTGCTGATTTTAATAGCACCTATCACCTGGCTTCACAGGACTCCTTCCTGTAATCTTACCGCACAGCTGCCCAGCGCTGTCAGCGGGTTCTTCACAAACACGGCGCCATTGCCGGCGTGCAATTAGGCCATGCCCCCTTGGAGGCCATGCCCCTCCCTTCCTCCTCATAAAAGTATCTGTCACTACCGTACGCGCAGCGGACGGGCGCAGCGGGCGCGCTGTTTGCGCGCCGAAGGCGCGCCTAAGGCAAGCCCGTCTTCGCCCGTCCTCGCCAAGTCATCGCCTCTCGCCAGACCCCCTGCTCAAAATACGCTAGCGACACACTGTTATGGGAAAAGTCAACTCTTGGCACTAAACCCGGGTCCACGATGTGACAAACTAAAGGGCTGCTTGGGACAGACCGCCCTCAATTGTAAGTCCTGTAACTTACTCATTGCTGAACCAAATCTCCCCAGACACAGGGATACTAGTAGGAAGCTTTCCTCGCTGACAATATGTCACCTTAATGTCAGGTCCCTAGTTAAACATCATCCTGAGGTTCATACGCTCCTTATAGAGGGCAACCCAGACATCTTGTTTTTAAGCGAAACATGGCTCAAAGATGAACTCACCAGTATCCCTAATCTCACGCTACCGGCTGGATTCTCTATGACCTCTATCAATAGAGACTCGAGAGGAGGCGGTATTGCAGCAATATATAGAACTTCATATAATTGTACCTTTGTGAAGGAAGACATTACGGGATGCGAGTGTGCTCGCTTTAAAATTACTACTAGCCCTCACTTCTCCCTATCTGGCCTTCTCATTTATAGACCCCCGGGGCCCACCTCCCAATTTATAGAGGAACTCCTAGAGACAGCCCATGCCCTAGTTGCCAGCTCACCTAACTTTACGATCTTGGGGGACTTAAACCTCCATTTTGACGCCCTCGAGGATCTGACCATTAGTAATCTCCTAGCAGACCTTACTGCACTACAACTGACCCCTCGCATACTATCCCCCACTCACTCTGCTGGCCATCTACTCGACCCGGTCTTTACCAATATTCCGGAAGTGAAGGTGGACCCCCCTAAACCTATGGGGTGGACAGACCACTCTCTGGTCACATTTGTGATCACGACCGCCACTCAGCCCAAAAAAGCGCTGCCCGTCTCCCGTTTTAATCGGCCCTGGCATAAACTCCACAATACGGACTTCCCTGCCAGTTTAGGTGAACCTAATCTGGATATTGCGAGCGACATCAATATGGCATACGCTGCTTTTCAAGAGTGCATTACAAAAGGACTCGACACTATCATACCAGCTAAATGGACTAGAGGACGGAGTACCCCCTCTAATCCATGGTATGATGGGAATTTGAAAAATATCAGGAAAGAGTGTAAAAAGGTCGAACGCCAGTGGAGGAAAGAGTATAGGGACGAGGAGAAAGCATGCTATCTGGCCAAACTCAAGCGATACCACAAAGCTATACGCATGTCTCGGGCCTCTTTTTATGCTACAGAAATTGAGTCCAGCCCCAACCCCACGAAAACTATTTTTAAATTGGTGCAAAAATTACAAAACTGTGGCAACCCAGCCTCATACATCTCTTCCACTCAACAGTGCGACGATCTGGCCACCTTCTTCACTGAAAAGGTGAGGAAGATCTACAACACCTTCTCTCATACCCCCTCTGTCTGCACCGCTGATCCCAATGAGGCCCTCCAAGGCTCTAAGCTCACCCTTCTACCGGCTATCTCTCTTGAAAACTTAGCTACAATCTGCAGAAAGGTGAAATCGGGTTCTCCCTCAGACCCCATGAGACCAGCCCACTTTTTAAAAGCGTTGGACTTCTTCCTACCTTCATTGGCTAAACTCCTTAATCTTTCCTTCTCATCAGCCACTGTGCCCACATGTTGGAAACAGGCTTGGGTTACTCCCATAATTAAAAAACCCACTCTAGACCCTGCAAAACCGGAAAACTACAGACCAGTTTCCCTGCTCCCGTGGGTGTCTAAATTAGCTGAAGCCCATGCGAACGCCGTACTCACTGACCATCTGGCCAAAAACAACATCTTGGACCCCTCCCAACACGGGTTCAGGCCTGGGCACAGTACGGAGTCCGCCCTTCTTGCCACCACAGAACACCTCCGGAGGATTATGGACACCGGTCAGAGTGCTGCTCTGATATTGCTCGACCTCAGCGCAGCATTCAACACGGTCTCCCATAATATCCTACTGGGCCGCCTGGAGAGCATTGGGATCAGTGAACTGGCACTGGAATGGTTTCTGTCATTCCTCACGAGCAGATCTTTTTGCGTGTCAGCCCCCCTTTTATTTCCCAACCCCATGCGATAGGCCAAGGAGTCCCCCAGGGTTCTGCCCTTAGCCCATCCCTTTTTAATGTGTATATGCAACCTCTTGCGGCTGTGGCCAAAGAATGGAACCTCACATTAGTTTCATACGCTGACGATACCCAGCTGGTAATCACCGTCACTGAAGCACCCTCTGCCGCTGCCACAAAATTTAGGGATGGGTTGGCCGCAGTCGCCAACTGGATGACTCCAAATTGTCTGCAACTAAATGCAGGAAAAACCGAGGTGCTACTCCTGGGTAAGAACACTAGCGGTTGGAACGACCACTGGTGGCCCCCTCTGCTGGGCCCTACCCCCCCGCCGAAATCCTTGGTAAAAAACCTAGGAGTATGGCTGGACTCTGCACTGAATTACCAGTCGCACACAAAAAAAGTGGCAGCTACATGTATTGGGTTGCTGAGAAGCCTGAGCCCCATCTTAGGCTTTTTTGACCCCAAGACAAGGCAGCTCATTGTCCAAGCCACCATCCTTGCCCGGCTGGACTATGCTAACGTCCTCCTACTGGGCGCAAATAAAGCTGAGATATCCAGATTCCAACGTATTCAGAACTCAGCAGCCAGGGCAATTGTTGGCCTGCCCAGAAGATGCTCGGCCAGAGCCACCATTCAGAGGCTCCATTGGCTGCCCATGGAAGCTCGCATCCAGTTCAAGGCTCTTACCATCGCCTTTAAAATCCTTAGAACGGATGGCTCTGAACTTCTCCGATCGCTGCTAACACCTTACACCCCCCAACGCAATCTTCGCTCCATGGGTCAACATCTTGTTGTGGTCCCTCGCACGAAGTTCTGCTGTATCGGAGATCGCTCCTTCAGAGTAAGAGGAGCAAAATTATGGAACTCCTTGCCCCTCCACATTCGTCACCTCACCAATCTGTCTGCTTTTCGCAAAGCAGTAAAAACGCACCTCTTTCCTCCTCTGTAGTCCCGCTCCCCCCCTCCTCAGTTGGTTATGCTTTGGTTCTTAGCGCCGGGACGCCCCGTTGCTGGGGCAGCTGTCGCGCTCAACAAAACTGATAACATAACATAACAGAGGCGTGTCTTTAGTGTGTGGTGGCAGACAGTGGTGAAGGCGGCTGACAGGTCCAGGAGGATGAGGGCTGATATCTCGCTGTTGTCGAGTTGGCGCCAGATGTCGTCCGTGGCGGCCAGGAGGGCTGTCTCGGTGCTGTGGTTTCGTCTGAATCCGGACTGGGACGGGTCTAGGATGTTGTTGTCCTTGAGGTGGCGGGTCAGTCGCATGTTGGCGATTTTCTCGATGACCTTAGCCGGGAAGGGGAGCAGGGAGATGGGCCGGAAGTTCTTGAGGTCCTTGGGGTCCGGCTTGGGTTTCTTGAGGAGGGTGTTGATTTTGGCGTGCTTCCAGCTTTCCGGGAATGTCGCTGTTTCGAAGGAGATGTTGATGACCTTCCGTAGTTGGGGTGCGATGGTTGCGTCCGCTTTGTTGAATATGTGGTGTGGGCAGGGGTCCGAAGGTGACCCTGAGTGGATGGAGTTCATGGCCTTGCGCGTCTCGTCGTCGTTGACGTTGGACCAGAAGGTCAGGTGGTTGGTGCAGGTGGTGTTCGAGGGGGTGTTGGAGTCTGGTGTTTTCAGGGTGGTCGTGGTGTTGAAGCTGTCGCGGATGTCGGCTATCTTACGGTGGAAGAAGGTGGCCAGTGAGTCGCACAGATCTTGTGAGGGCGTGATGTCATTGGTGTTGGCGCTGGGGTTGGAGAGTTCATTCACTATGTTGAAGAGCTCTTTGCTGTCGTGTGCGTTGTTGTCCAGGCGCGCTTTGAAGGAGGACCTCTTGGCTGTTCTTATGAGGTGATGAAGTCTGCCGATGGCGTCCTTGTGTGCTGCGTGGCTGTCCAGTGTGCGTTCGTGGAGCCATTTCTTCGCAAGTTTCCGGCATGTGCGTTTGGAGGTCTGGAGCTCCTCGGTGAACCATGTGGCTTTCTTGCTAGTGTGGTTGTTGGAGGGTTTCCTGAGCGGGACGAGGGTGTTGGCGCAGTCGTCGATCCACTGTCTGAGGTTGCTGGCAGCGGCGTCTGGGTTGGTGGGAGGGTTCTGGGCAAGGGTGGAGGTGGAGGTCAGCTGGTCTTCGCTGACTTTGATCCAGCAGCAGCGGGGCAGCTGTTGGGTGCAGTGGTGTGTGGTTGGTTTCTGGAAGGTGAAATGGATGCAGCAGTGGTCGTTCCAGTGGAGTTAAGTGGTGTGGTTGAAGGTGATGTGGGTGCTTGTGGCAAAGACCGGGTCAAGCGTGCGGCCAGCGCCTGGGTGGGTGCGGTGACAAGTTGTCTGAGGCTGAGGTTGGTGAGGTTGTCGATGAGGGTGGCGGAGTTGACGTCGTTGTTCGAGGTGGAAGTTCAGGTCCCCGAGGAGGATGCAGTCCATGGAGGTGAGTGCATAGGTGCTGGCGAGGTCGGCGATGGAGTTGCAGAACTGAGCTTGAGGTCCAGGAGGTCTGTAGACGAGTGTTCCTCTGAGGGTAGTGTTGGGGTCGATGTGGATCCGGAAGTGCAGGTGTTTGGCGGTGTTGAGGGTGTCGTCTGCATGGGTGTAGCACTGGAGGGTGGACTTGTGGATGATGGCTAGACCTCCTCCAGTTCCGTTGGTGCGGTCCCTGCAGGTGATCTTGTAGCCGTCCGGGAAGGCTATGGCGATGTCGGGCGCCACAGAGTCGTTCCACCAGGTCTCGGTCAGGAAGGCAACGTCTGGGGCGGAGGTGTCGAGCAGGTCCCAGATTTGTACGGCGTGTTTGCGTGCGGAGCAGGTATTGAGGAGGATGCAGCGAAGGTGGTTGGGTCCGGTCCTTGGAAGTTTGGTGATTCTGTTGCAGGTGAAGTTGCAGGTGCGGCAAGAGAAAAGTCCGTTGGTGCGCTTCGGGGCGGCCTAGAAGCACTGGTTGTCACGGCCGGTGTTGAGTGTGAGGAGAGTGCTGGCGTCGTATCGGACTCTTGTGTCATGGTGTGTGTGGGGTCCAGGGGTTCTGGCACTGGGCGGGGCCCAGGCGCAGATGGGCGCAGACGGGCTTGCCTCTGGCGCGCCAGTGGCACGGCCGTGCAGCGGCTGCCATTTATGGTGGGTAGGGAGGGAGGAGCAGCTGGCAGGTGGGAGCGGGGTGGCGAGGGGGCGGGCTGCAGGGGAACGGGCTGCTACACAGGAGGATCAGCATCAGCGAGGTAGGTGCTGGGACACAGGTGGAGCTGTGCGGCAGCAGGGGAGCGACCTGTCCTGCAAGCAGGGTCAGGGGTCATTCCTGCTGTCGCGCAGCGGCCGCAACTTAAGGCTGGTAGGGAGGGAGGAGCAGCTGGGAGGCAGGAGCGAGGGAGCAGGGCCGCAGGGGAGCAGCGGCGGGAACGGGCTGCTACACAGGAGGAGCAACGTCCTCCTGTGTCGCATATAATCTGGTTTAAAACAGATTATATGACTCTTTTCTGTTGTAAGATATTGCTAACACTGTCTTAAGGTGGGGAAAACTTTGGCGCATCAAGCCGGGATACTTCTGTCAAAGCTTCTCTTAAGTTACTGTAAAGGTTTTTGATACAGATCATTTTATTCAATGGTGCTTTTCATTGTGCATATAGTAAGGCCCTGCTGATAATGAGGCTGCCAATCCCATTTTGAATGCAACTGTGGAAGCAAATAGTTCATGTGCTGGTTGCACACGTTGGAATAAAATGTGCTTTTGATGCCTTATTCTCTATTCAAAGGTTCAAAGTTACGGGCTGAATTCAAATTGTGCATCTATGAATTTCTGTATCTCATACTAATACCAACTAGTCGGTGAGCAATTTCTATAAAATGTGGGATCCTCAATGTAATGATCACATGGGTTATTGCTCTATGGAACTGATATTGTACAGTCTCATGCTCCTCTTGGTTGTCTGTCCTCAAGCAAGGGTGTGGCAGAAAACTAGTTTGAGAAGTAGGTGTTAGGTGGTGAGCAGATGCTTTGCATAACAAAGTCAACTGTAAGATGGCTGGCAGTCCTCGATTGTCACCTGGTGTTTCTAGTTTAAGGAAACACTACTCTGATACATTTTATTCTGACACTGGTGTGGGGAAGGGCTTTTTGCTAATTGTGCCCTGTAGAACTGTCTCTAAATCAAAACCTTTTAGGCACTTGAATTCTAATGTTTTAGAGGATGGTCAACATGTATTTTTCTTAGGTCAGATATATTTTAGGTTTCCTGTCTCAAGGCTCTGAATTCCAGCTGGTGGCCTGTTTAAGTTATGTTCCTTCCCCATTGTTAATATTTAGGACAGCAAGGCGAGATCTGAAATATTAATTATGCCTACATCTTTAACTTTTTTTTATTGAGATTGTCCTTGAGACCCATCCAAATCGGCTAGATCCACCTTTGGTGTTTTCAACTACCATATTCTCTGTATTAGCCTGCCCAAGAGGCTATCACCCCTGGTTTACAAACATATATAAAAGAGGCATGTTGTGTTCCTTAACTTACATGCAGACTAAATATTTCTCTACCATTGACTGCTCTTTGCCTGCAAGTGACCACCATATCTCAAATCTGATGAAAATGGCACTTTCATTTTGAAGGAGACCTGCTATACTATACTGATTGATGTAAACATATTTGCTTTTGCTCACTCATTCAACAGCTGAACAAGAGTTTTTGACTGGCCAATGTCAGATGGGAGGGCTTTAGTTATGGTGGCCTGCCGGTTTAGGGCTGTTCCCTGCTGGTTTAGAGCTGCTTCACTCCGGGTGTTTTCTTTTCTCCTTATTAACATCTCTAAACGGGTGGCGTTTTCCAAAGCTGAATTTTGCAGGACACCTTTTGTGCCGCAGCCCCTTCCTTCCATTTGCTTTGTAAACAAACACCAGACTCCCACAGATCCGCTTCACAGCTTCGAGTTCACAGTGTGCAGGGCCGCAAGAGGCTCAGCCTCGAGTCCACACCTAGTCGCACGTCCCATCTGTATGATGCTCGATAGCATGTTGTAATGAATGAAAGTGCTGTTTTTTACTGGGGCACATATATAAATATAGATTCTTGCACAATCACGCAACAAGACATCTACTATGGGTTTTATAACGAGTGCAGCGTTGTTTCGTCCCTTGCAGCAGTGCTACGTGCCGGTTCGTGGTTAAAGATAAATGCTAACCATAGGCGTTTTACCAACAGTTCGAAATTCTGTGACACGCCATGTTTATTGTTCATCTTGCAAAATAGATTGCACCAAAGATGTCCAATAGCGTAAAGCTCATCCCTTGTCCTCTGAGGCCACAGACATGTCAGATTGTCAGAATTTCCATACTGCATATATATGTAACCAATTTGCATACAATTATTACAATTTACATAAAAATGGCTCATTAGCATATTTATGGTTATCCTGAAAACCTGGTTTATTTGTGGCCCTTGAGACAAAAAGCAAGTACAACTGCCCTGCAAGCTGTGTTAAATCACCCTGCGAGCAGCCGTGCTCCACGGCTAGCCCATAAAATGGCAGCAAAATATGTTTTTAATTGTCTCTAAACAGTTTGCAGCAATTTGAACGCCAGAAAACATGTGGATATTCTGATATCAAACACACATTTAATAAGAAAAAAAACAGGCGAACATGCTACCGTAAGGTATGAGGCAAAGGATGCTGTTTAAAGGAAGCTTTTTTACGATTGCATCCTCAGAGGTGCAAGTCACATCATTAAAAAAAAAAGAAAGCAGGCAAAGCAAGACATTTATCATGCAATGGACAAATGTCAGTGAATTCCTAGTTAGACAGTATAATAAGTAGCAACTAATTTTCTCTTTAGAATCAATTTATTCTTCAAAGCCCAGGCTCGTCATCAAGGGACCTTATTTTCCCGCTGAGAAATTACAGCAACGGAAATCAGGTTTTATAAAATATTCAACTGGTTGCTGACAAACCGAGGCACATAGTAGGCACAATAGATTTGATTATCAAATGATGGCATGTTCTGCTTTCGTTCAAATACCCTCCCTGGTTGGCTCAAATCTCCAGACACTCAGGACCTGAATATCCCCTCGCATTTAAAGGGGACTGACTTCTTTACCAGGCCGCTTGCCCGGCTTGTCTCTTTCATAGTTGGTTAATTATCGCCCAGAGTTACTGACTATGGATTTTAATTTGATCAATACAAAAGGAGTCATTTCTAATGTATCTAAGATAATAGAAGAACGTATGCCGAGTCCATAATTATTTAAGAAAATGGGTTATTAGCTCATCATTTGCATTGCAGAATTTAACAGCCACAGCATTAAACATTTCCGCGTGTGACCTTCAGCATCCTTCTAAAATGAATCATCTATGCGCTGATGTATCATATTCTTGTTCTTGCCTCCATGGGGACCACGGTGCATTTGATTTTATGTAATTAGTGTCACCGTGAGCTCAAAAATAAAACATACTTCCATAAAAAATGTGCTCAGCATCAGCCTGATGGTGCTCTTTAGTGGGAGGATCCGGAGAAGCGAGAGGGCATTGGTTAAAAGGGAAAGGGCATTGAAAAGGACAGAAGGAACATCCTGTTCCTAGCACCACAGACGCTTAGTTGTGTCTGATCCAGAAATGAACTATTTCATACTTTATATCATTTTGAGAAATCCTGATGTAATGTGTTTGAAGTACACAATGACTGCAACCAAGTTCTACGAATCACTGCTGAAAATGCCAGCTAACCAGTTGCAAATGGTTTCTACTAGATCCAGGAGCTAACATTTGGATAGTTCGGTCACCCAATGAACTGCCTCAAGGAACTAATTATTTCATATCAGATAACCTATGATAGTTTCAGTCAGGGTGCTGGAATCAGGGGTGTAGGAGGTGCTGAAGCACCCACATACAACTTGAAAGAGTTTAGCTTGAGAATGATCAATAGAAAAGAGCCTTCAATTGTTTTTTCTTCTGACAGTATGTTTGCATTTTCAGAGAAAAACTATAACATATCCCACAATGCATTTCTTGAGTTGACTTTATTGCCCAGCGCCCCGCTCTAACGATCGTTCCATCAACAGTGGTTTCAGTTCTTATTTTTTTGCATTTTGTATAAATTGCATTGCTTCTCCATACTTTAGAAATTATTAGTCTGGACTGCAACTGGATCCAGTGAAACCCCTTGCTAGAATCGGGTATACTATCAGAGCGCTTTACATAGCACCAGTTGCATTACACGAGGACACATTCTATTTTTTTTTTTTTTTTGCTAGGCACGGGCGGGGAGATTAAATGATTCGCCCAGAATCACAGGATGTTCAGCGTCATTGCCGAGACTTGAACCCAGTTCCCCAGATTCAAGGTCGACAGCCCTTGCCCTTAGGCCAACTCCTCTCCCCTAATGCTTTAATGTAATACAACTCATGCCATTATAAATCACTGACATTGAAGCAACTGTAAATAGTTGTTAACCCCCTCACTCCCACCACCCCTTTCACACTTCGTAAAAGTCATCCTGGGAGAAACATATAATGTGCCTAAACATTTAATTTATATATTAAAATGAGCACAAAAACGACAGTGCATTAGCAAGGCACATATTTTTAACGCGTGCACTTTAGTTATATGCATTCTGTATCTATGACAAACACTGTGTGATCTTGGTAAAATCATTTCACATAACATTAGTAACATAAGACTCCAAACAATTTGTTAAAGCAGACTTTTGAACCAATACAGCCAATTTCTCTTCCAGCTTCTATCTTCGGTGATAATATAAAAGTCATCTTGGCTAAATAAAGTCATATTTCCTAAGCATGCTATATAACATATTTATATAGTGTGTGATGAAACAAAAAATGGGCACGGAAATTATTAAATTAACTTTAAATAAAATAAAAAAGAAAGCCTCAGTAATTTTGTGTGAACGTAGTGACTACGGCAAAGCTTCAAATGACTCTGTAACAGAACAAGGGAGAGAGAAAGAGAGAGCGTGCAATAGATAGAGAGGGAGAGGAAGGTGGGAGAGAGAAAACTATACGGAGAAAGAAAGAGAGTCCAGGGGGGGGGGGGGGGGGGGGGGAGAAAGTGCCAGAGTGCTAAGGTGTTGTGAAGTGGGTGACCGGGACAGAGGGGAGGGTTGTATGTAGGATTGTACAGACAACCAGATCTTGCAAGAAGAACAGATCTGTCTCTGATAGCAGGTCTTACCCCTTCTGCTCTGATGAAACTCTACAGTCTCTCAGTGGAAGGTCTCTTTACAGGCTTGCCACTTCTGTATATTTTACTTTCTATGTCAGTGTGGGGAGGTTAACAACAGGCAGATACTCAGTCAATCAGGGACATCGTTGAAGTGTTCAGTCTGTCAATCTCCGTGCTTTGAGGGGGCAGTATTTAATACGGAACATTACAAATAACAGATATATACAAATTACAATGTCATATTATTAGAAAAGCAAAGATCATAAAACATGCACACATTCAGACAGCACACATTTGTAGATAAGTCATTCAATATTTCTGATATACAAATATGTTTAGGTAACTTGGATTTTTAAATTCACACACAGCTGCAGATTTACAAACATTCAGAATGAAGGTAACTGGAATACACTTTTCAAAAAGAGTGAAACACATGCAAACTCCAAATTAAATTGTGCTCAAATCTCTGGTAGCTTGGCACAAAAGCAATCCGGCTTAACTGAGAGGCAATGTCTAAAGTGAAAACAAAACACAAGAAAAATCCCACATCGACATAAAAAAAATAGAGTAAAATTTAGTAAATAATTTGACACCAAAACAACAATAATCCAATCAGTAGGACCCGAGGTATGGGATTATGAGTTTTTAAGTGAAAATAGGGCCAAACACACAAAGCTCCACTCATGGCTATCAGGTCACGAGAGATCGGGTGAAAGTTACAAGTTCAGGCCAGATACAGGAACCAGGTTAGTCCAGCTGAAAGAGTTACTTTGGAAGTCCAGTGCAAAGAGTTCCCTTCATGATGGAAGGGGCCACACGGAGCAGGGAGAGTGTCATGGATGGTGGTTGATGTAGGAAAAAGAGCAGGCTGTGCATCGTGGATAGCCATCACTGTAGTGTAAAGTTCCAGACAGTCATTATTAGAGCTTTGCACTTGTGGTCACCGCGAGCGGTCAATGCTGTAGCGCAAAGTGCATATATCACACTAGTGGGAGTCGTTGGAGGTCGCTGTAATGCAAAGAGTCTGGTTCACTGGTACTCCGAAATGGCGGGCAGTGCGGGCAGCAAGATCTTGGCATGAACAGCCCAGTTCACGAAGAGCCCGAAAACTTCAGGGTAGCTCAAATGAGGGCACACCAAGGGCCCAGGACCTGAGGGGCATCACTTGGGGGTCAGGAACTCAGTCCAGCAGAGACCAGCAGGTCCATGCAACAGGTCACCTGAGCCGTTGCAGGGAACCTCTGGAACTTGCCATATCCCTGTAACTCTGTACAAGAGGTCAGCTGGCTGACCCTTGGAGTCACTTCGGGTTTCAGATATAGGGTGCAGGTCCAATCCTCCTTCTCAGTAAGGAGGGCAGTAGAGAAGCAGAGTAGCAGGGAAGCGGCGTGTCCATCCTCTGGCAGCAAAGCAGCCCAGTAATACTTCTGTAGTATCCACAGGTCTACATGTGTACTGGTACCCACTTTGAAGTAGGAGAATCTTCTACAGATTTCCACCCCCCAGCGATGCTTGGAATTTCCTGACTCTCTGCCCTGATTGTCTGGGGTCAAAAAAGACTAGTGTCAAACCCTCTATGAGAGTGCCCAGGCCGGGCCTTTGTGATGAGCCAGTGTGGTAGGTGATAGCACCCCCCTTATTAATTCAGACCGTCCCATCCTGCCAACACTTAGCTACCTTTGTCTCACTGGCAATACACAAAGACCAACTGCCGACTACACCTAGTCATTTGGCCCAGGATACAGCAGCAGATACCAAATGTTTGGGACAAGAAAATGCCAACTTTCTAAACGTTTATACTACCCAGGGGTTGGACCCTAATGACTCCAGTAAGTCTAGGCTAACTAGAAAACTATATCAAACAGCACTTTGCCAGTACTGGAAAAAATTGTACCACCTCAGTTTATCTGTTGAGGACCCTCTTTAATATCAATGTTCAACCATTAATCATTTTAGTCTTTTTTTGATTTCATCAATTTGAAAAATCAGTCATGTAAAACATCATGAGGACATACAAGATATACAATTCATTTCAACAACAACTGCATCCATCCACTCCATTTAACCATCTATACAATTCCACAGCAATAAACAAAACAACTATACATCTAAATG
Organism: Lissotriton vulgaris; assembly: GCF_964263255.1. Lineage (NCBI taxonomy): Eukaryota > Metazoa > Chordata > Amphibia > Caudata > Salamandridae > Lissotriton > Lissotriton vulgaris. The sequence continues at coordinate 1,701,530,426 of NC_141694.1, read as the reverse complement.
AATAGTTACAAAATAACAATTAGCACAGTCCTGCCTTCTTTTTGCCCAGCAAGGAAAAATACTTGATATTTATAGATCACAATCTCTTCAATTTCTTCCATCAATTGGCTTAATGACCATGTAAAGCTCTTAGATCCTTTGTGGTAAGGTGACTTGTTTCATCAGTCTTTTATTATTTTGTCCTTGCCCACTACGTCCTATTTTCAAGCTTGCATGGTAGTATATACTTGTCAACATGTTTTGAACCCCTGATTATTCCTGGGTTCTCCTCAGGACTCAGAACTGGTATTTGCTCTCCAGTGCGTCCTTTTGTTGAACCAGGAACTACGACCCGTGTTTTTGAATGTTTTCATCAATCTCTAGGAAGATTGCACAGGTCCTATTTTTACTCAGCACCATCAATCGGTCATGCGACTTCAAATGTCTAGCCGTAGTTTCCAATCCTCATCTCCTGTAGGTCATCTCTACTGCTTGGCGCTTCAGGCGCAATCAAGCAACTTCATCATGATGCGGCCAACCAATCACAGCATTGCTGTTGGCATGTGGATCCCCCTATTCCTACATATCCAAATTTGGTTTTCTTTTAATATCTCAAAAACGACTTAAAGTATTGACACCAAATCACAAAGAAGGGCGCTTTCTAATCCAGGATCTGCCTTTCTGCCAAATTCAGTGTAAATCCATTCTGTGGTACAGGTTGTAGTCATGCCTAAAATCTCTATGGGAATTAACATTGGAAAAGCACTTTTAACTCCCCCTGTTTCTCTGCACCCGTTTGATAGATCACCCCAAAACTTTCCATGCACAACAAAAATTACTGGGGCACTTTTTTGGGGAAAATTTCATGAAGATATGTCAAAGGGTGTCAAAGCTATAGGCAAGTCAAAAAACGCTTTTCATAATATATATATATATATATATATATATATATATATATATATATATATATATATATATATATATATATATTACCTACTGGCGGTCGCCAGTAGGTATATATAGTTAGGATTTTTTCTCTATGGGATTTTTGAAAATGCTATGTCTAATTACTTTGGCGTTTGTGGACGGAATTGGCTGAAATTTTCAGGAAAATGGCACATTCTGTTTCTGAGCAGCCCCTGAAAATTTGGGGTGTGTTCGTCAAGGGGGGGCCGAGAAAAAAGGGGGGTCCCAAAACGCGTTTTTCCCATGTTAATTTCCATAGGGCGGTTGGCCTCACTTTTAGCTCGAACGGCTGAATGGATTTGCATGAAACTTGGCAAAATTGTAGGGACTGTTAGCCCGATGTGCCTTTGCTAGGTCTCAATATATGTGCTCCAGTGGATTTTGATAAATTAACGTTCAAAAAAAAATATATATCTGTGACAGCGCTCCGGGTAGCGCTCCGGTTCGCGTACTTTTCGCGTAACGGAACTTTGCGAAGCGAAGCTGATTGGCTCTCCGGTGTCTGTCAACATTCTAAACAGTCCGGAGCGGCCGCCATCTTGTCTCTCAGTAGGATCGAGAGACAAGAGGAGGCCAAAACGAAGGGGGAAATGACCATAAGGGGGCATAGTAGATCCTCCCTGACCCCCTAGGTTTGATGTGGAGGCTTTAAAAGGGCCCCGCGGGGCAAAAAAAAACAAAAAACATCGTTTTTTATGCGTGGGGAGCGCCCGGTACGCTTTTGTGCAATGGGCGTTGGTAATCTAAATGATGAGGAGGGGTGGGGCAGCGTTCAAAGCACATCAGCGTGCATAAACACGAAAATGTTTTTATCTACCACGTACTTGACTTATCTCTCTGAGATGCATTCCCTTGTGTTTCGGCAATGGTAGTCTGTTCATTACATAGATCGCCCTAGGGCGGTAGTATTTTGAAAATTCTATGTCTAATAACTTTGGCGAGTATCATGGGTAACATTATTTCGAAGCTTTATTAATACAATAATCAATAATGAAAAATCGACATCAATAGGGTTGTCCGTATTCCCAGTCAGTACCCTTCCATTTGAAAAAAAAACTGTCCTAAACCAATGAAAAGTGTTATTTTTAGGTCACATGACCTAGACTTACATCATTAGGAACCCAAAAGTGAAATGAACCAATGAAAAGTTTTATTAACAAGTCACATGACCTGTTATGCTTACGTTACGCGCTCCGTGCCGCGCCCCGCGCCGCGCCCCGGATCGCTTCCGGGTAGCTGCTTTTCGCACCTCGCGCACCGGAGCACTTCCGGGTGCGCTAACGCGGCGCTTCATATGACAGAAGGAACAGGCAACAAGAACCATCAGTCAAAGAGGGGAGGGCAAGTTCTTCTCTACCGGGTCACGTTGGGGCTCCACCGGAACTGATCGAATTGGTAGTCTACAGTGTTTCTGGATGTTTCAGACTGAAGCTGGCGTCAGAATGAGAGCATTCCGTGGCTACGTCGTGGCCATTCCGCGAGCAATCATGGCAGTCGCTCCCCACCGGAAGTCTGCGGGAGTCGGGGGCCCCGGTGACTCTTGTAGAATCTTCAAGGCTGAGGGGACGCTTTTGGGAATGGGGCCCATGCCCTAGCAGTCAAGCGTCCGAGTTCCAGGGTTGCCTAGAGCCATCCTTGCAGGCCAGGCCCAAGTCTGTGGAGCCGACCGCCATTTCCTGAGCTCCGTGGCAGCCGCCTCTCACTGTACTGCAAGAGTGGGTGCAATTCATCCAGATGGTGGGTGAGACGCTGTAATAACAAGAGCAGGCGCAATTCAGCTGGCCGAGCGAGGCCCTGTGCCGCAGGAGCGGGCGCAACTCAGGTGGCTGAGTGAAGTGCTGGGGTGTAGCTGAGAAACCTCCACCTGAGAGGTGGGGGAGGCTCGTTCGCGCCGCCTCTCCCTTCCAGTGCACCCCACGCGGTCAAGCGTCCGAGTTCCAGGGTTGCCCAGAGCCATCCTTGCAGGCCAGGCCCAAGTCTGTGGAGCCGACCGCCATTTCCTGACCTCCGTGGCAGCCGCCTGTCGCTGTACTGCATGAGTGGGTGCAATTCATCAGGATGGCCGGTGAGACGCTGTAATAACAAGAGCAGGCGCAATTCAGCTGGCCGAGCAAGGCCCTGTGCCGCAGGAGCGGGCGCAACTCAGGTGGCCGAGTGAAGCGCTGGGGTGTAGCTGAGAAACCTCCACCTGGGGAGGTGGGGGAGGCTCGTTCGCGCCGCCTCTCCCTTCCAGTGCACCCCACGCCGTCTCCTGGCGCAGGTATATGTGATGGTTGGACCAGGGCACCGCAGGACGTGTCTTCAGGTCAAACGGATTGTGGGACAAGGTCCAGAATGGAAGAGTCACCAAAAGGCAACAAGTTCCGCCTGACCCGGGAGCCGACCGCCTATGTCGGGGGCGATCTCAGGCCACACCAGGGCAACAAGACTTGGGGAGGGGGCAGGAGTCAAGCGCCCCCTCCGAGTCCGCGCCACCACACTGCCCCTCGGGGGCCTCCGTCAAGCGGCTCAGGGAGGCACCGCAGGCAGCGGTTCTTCAGATCAGTGGCTGTCAGCAGCGATCATTGGTGCTGTGGTTGCGGCCGGAGGCCCCGCCTAGTCAACGCCCCGGCCTCTCCATCTCGTAGGCCGCAGAGTAGTCGTGGAGAAATCCCGGGAACGGCGGCATGCATTTGGATCGATGTTGCAGCAGGCTGCCATGTAAATAGTTATTTAATAAAACGTTTTACCCTGTTACTTTGCTGGTGTGTTGTATATATTTATAATATTTGCATAGGGTTTGTCGTTGTTTTGGGCGGGGTGGGCGGCGGAGCCGAGCTGTCTTGCAGCCATCATGGCGTCGAGCTCAGTTCCTCTCACTAGTTTCATATTTCTCATGAGGGGTTGTTCCTAATGTTTCTATTTTAGCGAGGTCAAAAAGATATCCCATTAGTGGCCTACTGATTTTGCTTGATTCCTTTTGTTGTTTCTAACGATTTTTCACTATCTGCAAAGACTAAACAGAGTATTGCAACTCTGTGCTTGTTTGTAAATAGAGAATGAACCAAAGAGAACCAATTCTAAAACAGTAAATGCTTGGATAACAATCAATCAAATGGAGAGGGAAGCAGGCACGACGGATTACAACGGGGGCAAAGGCCTGCGTTACCTACCCTTCACTATCTGCAAAGAGAGAATACTCCTAAAAGAAAAGAGGGGGGAGGGGGCAGCTTTCAAAGCACATCAGCGTGCATAGACACGAAAATGTTTTTACCTACCACGTACTTGACATTTTAAAGCTTTTGATATTTGCTATTAAAAAACCATTGAAATTCACTGAAAAAACCATAGGTTATAGACCATATATAGTTAGGAATTAGCATTTACAAAACCTTGAAAATTCACTGAAAAAACCATGGGTTATAGACCATATATAGTTAGGAATTAGCATTTACAAAACCTTATTTTAGTCACACAAAACCATTGAAATTCGCATATATAGTTAGTTGCACTAACTATATATCGCGCACCCGCAATCCACTGCTGATGATGTCACATATTACATCATTCATGACATGGTCAGTGAGATCACTGATGACATCACTGAAGACAACTCAAATGACATCACTGATGACATTATCCAATAACTGTATGTTTCTGTAAAGTTAAAATATGTCTTACATATTGAAGAATGAGTGGATGTATAAGTGTCTGGATGAAGGATTTAGTAGGTGCATGACTGACTGTATGAGAGAGTGATTAAATGTGTCTCACTGAGTGCATGGGTTAGTGATTAAACTGTCTTAATTTGTGCATCATTATGTCTGTTGTTCTGTAAACTGCTGAATGTGTTAATCAGTAGCTATATGAGTAACTATATGGGTTATTCATTGGTTGCCCAAGTATTTGTATGGGAGACTGAGTATTTGTGTGAGTGGCTGGGAGGTGTATGACTCTGTGCATAGATGTGTGAGCAGTTGATTCACTAGATGTATGGGTTCAAAAGTGCATGTGGAAACAGCTGCATGGGCAGTTGACTGTGTGCATGAGTGCATTGGTGAGTGAATGGATATCTCAGTGCTACATGTCAAAGTAAGTACATATGTAAAACACAGTACATGTGAGAGTTGACATATATAAATAACTGTGCATAAGAGCCAGTGAATGTGTGAGTGGCTGTATGGATCATTGTGAACTTGTATCAGGGATTGTATAGGAGAGTAAATATGTGTTAGTATATGTTTGAATAAGTAAGGTGTGTATAACTGCATAGTTGAGGAAATGGAGGTGTGATTGATTCTTTGCATGACTGACTAGGTGTGTGAGTAACTCCATGGATGTGTGACAGTCTGTGAGTGTCTGTTTACACTGAGTATATCTAAGGCTATATTACAATCTGAAGATGTTCATTGTATTATCACATAAATGATATCATCAGTGATGTGATCAATAATGTCAAATGAGATGTCAGTGATGTCATCAGTGATGTCATTTGAGATGTCATCAGTGATGTCATCAGTGATGTCATTTGAGATGTCATCAGTGATGTCATCAGTGATGTCACTGACCATGTCATGAATGATGTAATATGTGACATCATCAGCAGTGGATTGCGGGTGAGCGATATATAGTTAGTGCAACTAACTATATATGCGAATTTCAATGGTTTTGTGTGAGTAAAATAAGGTTTTGTAAATGCTAATTCCTAACTATATATGGTCTATAACCCATGTTTTTTTCAGTGAATTTTCAAGGTTTTGTAAATGCTAATTCCTAACTATATATGGTCTATAACCTATGGTTTTTTCAGTGAATTTCATTGGTTTTTTAAAAGCTAATATCTATAGTTGTAAAATATATTCTTTATTACGTGACGTGTCACGTAGCCCGTGAGACGCCTCATGATGCATCGCATAACCGTGACGTATCGTCTCTGCAGCGCAAACAAAACCGCAATCGCAATTTTTTTTTTCTTTTGCCCCGCGGGGAACTTTAATAGCCCCCTCATCAATCCTAGGGGTTCAGGAGGAGTCTACCTTACCCCTTTCCGTCATTTACACCTCTTGTCTCTCGATCCCACAGAGAGACAAGATGGCGGCCGCTCCGGACTGTTTACAATGTTGACAGCCAATCAGCTACTCCTCAGACTCCCGTTACACTGCCGGTTAGCTTGCCGGTTAGCTGCCCGGTTAGCTGCCCGGTTCGCGTACCAAGACGCGTCTCTACGCCCCGCGTCGCTCTATAATATCCCCCTCATCAATCCTAGGGGGTCAGAAGGGGTCTACCTTGCCCCCTTTCCTTCATTTCCCCCTTTGTTTTGACCTCCTCTTGTCTCTCGATCCTACCGAGAGACAAGATGGCGGCCGCTCCGGACTGTTTAGAATGTTGACAGACACCGGAGAGCCAATCAGCTTCGCATCGCAAAGTTCCGTTACGCGAAAAGTACGCGAACCGGAGCGCTGCCCGGAGCGCTGTTACAGATATATATCTTTTTTTGAACGTTAATTTCTCAAAATCCATATGTACTTACTTTGACATGTAGCACTGAGATATCCATTCACTCACCAATACACTCATGCACACAGTCAACTGTCCATACAGCTGTTTCTACATGCACTTTTGAACCCATACACCTAGGGAATCAACTGCTCACACATCTATGCACAGAGTCATACACCTCCCAGCCACCCACACACATACTCAGTCTCCCATACAAATACTTGGGCAACCATTCAATAACCCATATAGTTACTGATATAGCTACTGATTTAAACATGCAGCAGTTTACAGAACAACATATATAATGATTGCCAAATTAAGACACTTTAGTCACTAACCCATGCACTCAGTGAGACACATTTAATCATTCTCTCATACAGTCAGTCATGCACCTACTAAATCCTTCATCCGGACACTTATACATCCACTCATTCTTCAATATGTAAGACATATTTTAACTTTACAGAAACATACAGTCACTGGGTGTTGTCATCAGTGATGTCATCAGTGATGTCATTTGAGATGTCATCAGTGATGTCATCAGTGATGTCACTGACCATGTCATGAATGATGTAATATGTGACATCATTAGCAGTGGATTGCGGGTCCGCGATATATAGTTAGTGCAACTAACTATATATGGAATTTCAATGGTTTTGTGCGAATAAAATAAGGTTTTGTAAATGCTAATCCCTAACTATATATGGTCTATAACCTATGGTTTTTTCAGTGAATACATATATATATATATATATATATATATATATATATATATATATATATATCCAGGACCCAGGAAGGGATATATGGTGCCGTGAAAGAGATCCCGACCCAGTTTTACTGTGAGAGGGGCATTCTGGGAACTGTGGTTTTCCGAGACAACCTCAGCGATGATGGTGACTCTGAGCCGGCCCACCTGACTACATCATTAAGACAGAACGGATGGAGTAATTACAAGTGGCTGGCGTGCAAGCATGGTGTTAGCAGGCATCTGAGGAAGACATTTACGTCGAAACGCGTCATGCCTTTGCTGGTTGTCAATAAATGCTTTAGCTGAATTCCCCTTTTCGTTCCTCCAGTTCTTCTTGCAGTTGAAGACTTTTCGCTATATATATATATATATATATATATATATATAAAATATATATATAATATATATATACGTACTCGAAAAAAACTCCTTCTGGACCCCTCCAGACCCGTGAAGAGTAGCGCGCACACCGGCGGAGTGAACCTGCAATTAAATGTTCCAAAATACACACAGATCACCGCGCTCTAAGGAAAGTAGAAGCAGCGGCTCCAAAGGTGTCTATGTGTTTAATCCACAACACGTTTCGCCACACGAAATGGCTTGATCACATGAATATTGTGCACCACATCAGGTTCCGTGAACATACACGAATGTTACTCGACATGATGGAGTATTGTTTGAGTAATAATATATTTTTGTTTAACGGCACATTGTATAGGCAGGTAAATGACTCAGCCATGGGGTCATGTTTTTCTCCCAGTTTCGCCAATTTGTTCATGGGAAGCTGGGAGGAGAACATACGGTCTGATCCAACATTCCATCAGGACTTTAAGAACATGTCGATGTAGCTTTGCTACATCGACCACTTGTTCATTGTATGGAAAGGGTCCACTGATGAAGCTGATAACTTCATCAAGGAATTGAACAACAATGATCGTAATTTTCTACTCAGTGGGACCATGAGTAAGACTGAAATGGAGTACCTTGACGTCAAGTTATAGATCATAAATAACAAAGTCCACACATCCCTACATCACAATGCAACTGCTGGGAACAGCATTCTGCATCCCCTCAGTAGTCATCTGGACAATCTCAAATGGAGTATTCTGTAAGGGGCCAAACGGAATTGCAATACCAATCAAGCATATACACTGGAGAGTAAGGTGATTGTGGAGAGGTTCAGCGAAAGAGGCTACCCGAATTGGGTGCTCAAAACCACTCTTAAAAGAGCGAACAAGGTAAAGAGGTCACAGACCATTGCTGACAATCCCACAGATATTGAAAATGAGAATGACACCACAAGACTAATACTCACATACAGTGCTGATGCCCAGGCTATCAAGAAAATCATTGGGAAACATTGGGGGGTACTGAGGTCCGATAAGGTGTGTTGGGAACAGCATCCCGGAGAGACCCAGTATCACTTATCGGCGTAATAGGAACATCAGGGATAGGCTTGTACATAGCGATATCACACCATACCCTCCAGCGAACATGCAGGGCCTCAACGGTTTTTACCCTTGGGGCCACTGCAAAGCCTGTGCACAGAGCAACAGCTGCAAACAGGTTTACAATAATGGGATTACCAAAAACATCACCCAATTTCTCACGTTTAGCTCCACATTCATGGTCTATGCAATTGTATGTACATGCCATAAATGGTGCATTGGGAATACCACATGTATGGCGAAGAAGCGAATTTTGGAGCACACCCGGGCCATTACCAACTTTGACCTAAAATACCCCGTGGGACGCCATTTCAGGGAGAATCATTTCTCCAATACCAAGGATCTCATCCTGGAATAGGTTGCCAAAAATCCGAGGGGAGGTAATAGGGTCCTCACATTAAGACAGAGAGAGTCCAAGATGATCATAGACTTTCAAACTAAGGCTCCAGGAGGTCTCAACCAAGAAGAAGAATTATCAGTTCACCTCAAAGAAAAATGCTTGTTATGTACCCTTGTTCCTCAAAATTCACCTTTCCTTGTGTAATCATCTTACAGTCTGGTGCCCTTGTTGTTCATTGATATGCAATTTGAAACTGTACAACAGGTTATCGTCAGCCTATTTTTTGTTTCTATTTTTAACTCTATGTCTCCATTTCTGTTCTTTTCCAGGAGGAAAGAGAGGGGCCCAAGTCGCCTGCACTCACTCGTCCTGGGCGTTCTTCCCTTTCTTTTCTTCTCCATACTCACGAGCACCAGGACGTTCCTGCACTCACCATAACCACTTAATCATCACGGGTAATAACGTGTGTTTTTGGACTTGTGTTTTCAGTTGAAACTTATCAACATAGAGTGTGCCCCAGAATTCTATCCTGCAGCATGTCTCATTTAACTGTAACTCTGATAATATTGTGCATGCACAGTCAGGCACTGGCCGGCAAGTCAGATCAGCTGCTGTCTAGAAAGCTTTAGGGTGATTCGTCAAGCGGGGGCCGAGAAAAAGAGGGGATCCCAAAACACATTATCGCCATGCAATTTCACATAGGGAGTTTAGACGAGAATACAGCCCGAACCGCGGAACAAATTATATGAAATGTAGCAGAAAGCTAGATCTTTGTCCAGAAAGAGTGCTTAGTGTAATTTATTGTAAATCTTTTCAGTATTTTTTGAGGTATTAAAGAAAAAATATGTATGCATATGTAGAGATGCAGATCCAAAGTGGTAGATCCGCAGATCGATGTGAGAATAGCAATACCATGATTGGCTGGGCATAACCTGAGAGAAAAGTTGCAGCTACCATTTTATGAATTGGGACACGGTTCCCGGGGGATGGATAAAGTGTTAATAGGATATAAGGGGTCAGGATAAAAATATCCTGACCCCCATGAGACCGATAGAGGGGCCTATGAGGGACTCATCAGGGGGTCAAAATTGTGGGAAAATGATTTTTGTGAGTATAATGATCTGTGAATCCACCACAGCCCTCAGCGTGGTGGTCCATGTAAATCCACCGCACATCTGTGGATCCAGACACCTATTAAAAACAGATACACCCGCTCACACACACCCACACAACCACTCACACATTCCACACATCCACTCACACCCATAGAGTCACTAATACATCCACTAAGGAACACAGAGATTCACTGACAAACCCACTCACATACCCACACAAGTAAACACCCACACACCAACTCACACAGCCATGTACAAACCCATACAGCAACTTACATGTGCACTCACAGATCCACAGTCACTTACAGATCTACTCACACACCCATACAGCAAAAACACTCACACACCCATACAGCCACTCACACACCACTAAAACCCACACAGCCACTTACACACCCACTCATACACCCACCACACACTCACATGCCCCCCACTTAAACACACATACAACCACTGCCACACGCACTCACACACCCACACAGCCACTCACACACTCACTAAGAGACCCAGTAAACCACTCACACACCCACTTACCAACCCATACAGACATTCACACACCCAGTCACATATCCATACAGCCACTCATACACCCTCTCACACACACATTCAGTCATCGATACATCCACTCAGAGACACAGAACATTCCTCACATACCCACTCACATATCCACACAGGTTCAAACTCCTAGCCAGAGACCCAGAAAACTACTCACACACCCATTTTCACACTCACACTCTGTTACACATCCATACAGTCACTCACACACCCATACAGTCACTGCTACATCCACCCAGAGAACCAATCACAGACCAAGACATGCACTCCCACACCCACACAACCACTCACACACCCACTCATAAACTCATACAGCCACTCACACACCCAGTCAAAGTCCAAGAAACCACTCACACACCCACTTACAGACCCAGAGAACCACTCATGCATCTAGTCACAGACCCACACAGCCACTCTAACACCCAAGAACACACTCATACAGCTAGTGATACACCCATTCACAGACCCACACAGCCAGTCACACACCCAGGGGGTACGGGTTGGCTGCCTTTGGGGGGTTGGCCAAAATACCTGAATGCAGGTCAGGCCTTGTGGCCTTCCTCCACTGCACACAGACAAAGGCCATATGCAGCATGGAGTTGGTTGCATGCAAGGGTTGGCGGGAGTGGTTGGATTCACGTATGGTAATTAAATATTACTTTGTTTAAAAAAACTCGTAATTCATTGAAAAAACAAAGGTTACCAAGTCGGTATAGTTAGGAAATAGAATTTTAAAAAAATTAGAAATTCACTGAAAAAAACAAAGGTTACAGGGACAATAATCTACGGACTCAGAGTACAACTTCAAGCTCTGCCTAACGGAAGTCATCTGGTGTATGTAAGCCAATCACCTTAAATGTACTACAGACAAGAAAGAGATCATGCTAGTAGGGAAATTAAACCCTTTCGACCTAGTATTATGATGGCCAGAGGCTGCTCCCCCCGCCCAACCCCGTTGAGGTGGTAAAAAACACCTTAGCATGAAATTTGATGCCTCTCTCTCCTTCTGCACACAAGCATTGGCAGTGGCAGGGATGCGTCTCAAACTGATAAAATCTTTGAAAACGTTTTTTGACTTTATCCCCTGCTCAGCAAGAAAGACAGTGGCCATTGCATTAATTACATCAAGATTAGACTACTGTAATAGCCTATATGCAGGTGCCTCCAAACAAGTGCTACGGAAGCACAGACAGTGCAACATGCAGATGCTCGATTTGTACTGAAATTGCCTTGCCACTGGTGGAGGCGCAAGTTAGAGCTACCTTTGAGATAACTATAACTGCTTAATTCTATGGTTTGATGTGTGTAAATTCTGAACCCATCAATAACGTCCTTGTAACCTTTGGTTTTTTAGTGAATACATATATATATATAACACGTTTCATAACAACTTTGTCACATCAAGCACCAAACGTACAAAGAATTTTGAACAAACATGTGGCATATTTTATTGACGTGTGAGGATTTGAGTAAACACCTGAATTGTAATCCCCAGATGACTTTTAAAAAGAGTAAATCATTACGGGATGTCATGAGTGTGAATTTAGTAACTAGTAAAGACAAACTCCAAAGTGTGAGTCGAGTTGGATTTCAACGTTGTGCTAAGTGCAAAGCATGTAGCAATAGTTCAGTATGCAGGGAATTTCAAATTCCAAACTCCAAAAGGCAGTTTGTTATCCCCCAAGGCGTAAACTGTAACACCTCCTAGTGTGTGTATGCTTTATTGTGCCCATGTCAGAAAATGTATATAGGCAGTACTATTCATCAGGCCAAAAAGACGGTACTGTAACATGTGCGTGCCATCCACCATAATAACAAACAATATCCGGTGGCACGTCATTTCTTTGACTTTCAGTTTCAAAATGAAAATCTAGTAAAAATCATGGTAATTGATGCTGTTGATGTGGATACTAGGGGAGGAAACAGAAAACTTATTTTGAGTAAAATTGGAATCGAAATACATAATTGATTTTGATACAATGATACCAAATGGATTATACTCCAATGAAGAATTAGAAATTCACTTGAACTGTTAGGAGCAATTTTATATCTGTATTGTAATTCCTTCCGTATGGTTTTTAATGGTAATGGTTTATTTATGTATTTTTCACACAGACACGGGCACATTTTTTTCAACGCCGTTTAGAGGGTTATCGGAATAACCATCTGATTATGACATACTTATCACCAACACAAGAGTTGAACTACTGTGAAAGTCCTGTTGACATTGGAGGAGAGATATTGTAATTTTTGTAATGTTGCTTCATTTATTTTTTAGCAGAGGTTATGCAAATCATGTGGGATAGGATTATATTAAATAATTATTTATTTGCCCACTGGGGCATGATTTAGTGTGAATCAGATTTGCAAAGGTAGTTTGCAAACTACATTTATGCCCATTGTGGCAGAATGAAGAGGTATCTTGGATTAACACTCTTTGCTAATAGTGGTGCGACATAAAGGTATGCAATGTAAAACATCTCCATGCCATGCCCACTGGGGCGAGACTCAAATCAAAGTTAATGCTGTATGTATCGGGTGCAATACCAATGGATTGAAGGACTCTTGCAATGTATAGCTAAGCTAATTATAATGTGCACCCCCACAATGCACTGCTTATAACCTCACATATTACATCACTCATTACATGGTCAGTGACATCACTAATGACATCATCCACATGTATCCACTTCAGTAAGTCCCAAACAGCAGGATTGCTGAGAGGTTGTCAGGCGCAACATCCCCTTTCTCCACCACTCTGCATATGCACCTTCTGGTACACTTCTAGTAGGGGGATGAAGTCCCTTGGCTATTGAGTGTCCTTGGGGGGCAATTACCTATCCTGTTACCTCCACTCCTGGTGCACTACTGGTTGGGGGAAGAAGTCCACTTTAGTCCTGAGGCCTCAGTGTGGCAGGACGTGTGTTTGAAGAGTGGTGGAGAAAGGGGGCGGGGCCTCGGCAAAGTGCTGTTTTGATTTTTTTTAGAAGTCAGGGGTTTTTTATATGGAAAGGGGGCTGCCAAGAGGGCTTTCTTTTTTTTAGATCTTGCTGAGCCAATACGCATGCGTTGCTCTGCGAGACTTAAGTAAGGGCTTTCGAAAATGCTCCCAAAGGCTTTTCCAAGCGGATTGCCTACAGTACATGTGTGCGGGCGGGTGCACATCGCACACCATTTGGCAGCCTGTGAGCCTCTCTTCACACTCATGCTGGTTTGTTTGCAGCCGGCATCAGATTTCAAACACTACAAAGGAATCCGCTCCCCCGCCCTCGCCATTTCTAGCTTTGCTCGCTGAAGGCTGTCATGCCCAATATCACACCAACTGTCAGTCGAGCAAACGTGAATTAGATTCTAGTTTATTATCTCTTCCTCCGCATCGCCGGCTCGCTCTGCGTCTGTCTTGTTTGTAATGTGCATGTGGCACAGTCTCTTGTAAGCCAACTTTGCCAGTGTTCTGCAAAAGGCGCTTGTTGGTGTCAAAAACCAATCTTTTAAAAAAAAAACGAATTCTGCAGTAAGATCTTAGTAGATATTGGTATTTTAAACATGACAGGTGTCTGATCAGGAAAGTGCACGTTATAGGGCCACGATCTTGTGTGTGTACATTTCTCTGATTTTTCATGAACAAACCATAATGGCATTTGCTTGCCTTTCTTTCCGCTCATGGCTGCTATGCAGTTTTCATTGTTTTAAGGAAACTGATCTTTCCACAGCTTGAGATCACAGTGTAAAAGCGACCAGAGACCATCCCTTCTGTGAAAGGCTGTATGTACACTGTTTGCTCCAAAAGACAGCGTGTTAGAGAGCTTTGTTTTTTAAAGTTTTGTTTTCATGTAATCGCATAATAAGGTGCACTTAAATTTTCTATTCCTTTTAAAGACTATACATTTAGTTATTTAAGGTTGTTGTCTTCCGTGCATGAATGCTTAAAATAGGAGTATGCCCTTCAAACTGAACATAGGAGTGTCAACACTGATCAGACAAAGACTGAGCATGTACTACAGCAACACGAAAGAACACAAGTGTAGTATGCCCATTGCATAAAGGCGGCTAGCATGATCTTTCCAGTTCAGACGTTGGGCGTCTAGTGGCTTGACATAATTGATGGGATTGCATGTACTGATGTTATGGTTTTTTGATTGCCCTGTTGTAAATCAATGTGTTTGCTGTTGGTGTTTACAGAGAACATGAATGCACGTTCACTTGCTTTTCTAAAAGGTTGCTGACACATCAGTCAATGACTAATCAAGAAATTGCTGCACCTTCTAATAAATTAGGTCAGTTAGAAATTCTTTCCATTGCTCATGAAAGAGAGGGCGCCCCTGTTAACAATCGAATAGTAGAGAAGTGATTGCTTCTAGGAGTTGGACTAGATAAATGCAGGATAATAACTTTAATATATTCGAAAGTGGTCAGTAATATCCTCTTATTGCATAGGCTCACTTTTTTCTTTTCTTTACAGAGTTTTATATAGCGCGAACTTCACCAAAGGTATCGGGTATCAGAAAGATTTACATGAGCACAATCAATCAATCAATCAATCAATCATTGCATTTATATAGCGCACTACTCACCCAGAGGGTCTCAAGGCGCTAGGGGAGGGGGGTCCGCTACTGCTCGAACAGCCAGGTCTTGAGTTGCTTCCTGAAGGCGAGGTGGTCCTGGGTCAGGCGAAGGTGGGTCGGGAGGGAGTTCCATGTCTTGGCGGCGAGGTAGGAGAAGGACCGTTCCCCTGTGGTGGCTCTTCGGATGCGGGGAACGGCGGCGAGGGTGTGGCCGGTCGATCGAAGCTGGCGTTTGGGAGCGTAGAAGTTGAGGTGGCTGTTGAGGTATCCTGGGCCTTGGTTGTGTAGGGCTTTGTGTGCGCGGGTGAGGAGACGGAAGGTGATTCTCTTGTTGACCGGGAGCCAGTGCAGGTCTCTCAGGTGTCCGGAGATGTGGCTGCGACGGGGGATGTCCAGGATGAGTCGTGCTGAGGCGTTCTGGATCTGCTGGAGTCTCTTCTGGAGTTTGGTGGTGGTTCCGGCGTAGAGGGAGTTGCCGTAGTCCAGACGGCTGGTTACGAGGGCCTGGGTGACCGTCTTCCTGGTCTCGGTGGGGATCCACCGGAAGATCTTACGTAGCATGCGCAGGATGTTGAAGCATGATGAGGAGACGGTGTTGACTTGTCTGGTCATGGAGAGGGAGGAGTCCAGGATGAAGCCCAGGTTGCGTGCGTGATCTGTTGGTTTGGGTGCGCTGCCTAGGGCGGGGGGCCACCAGGAGTCGTCCCAAGCGGAGGGTGAGGATCCCAGGATGAGGACTTCCGTCTTTTCCGAGTTCAGTTTCAGGCGGCTGTTCATCCATTCGGCTACCTCTTTCATCCCTTCGTGAAGGTTGGCTCTGGCGGTGGCGGGGTCGTTGGTGAGGGAGAGGATCAGCTGGGTGTCGTCGGGGTAGGAGATGATGTTGAGGTTGTGCTGGCGTGCGATGTCTGCGAGGGGGCTCATGTAGACGTTGAAGAGGGTTGGACTGAGCGAGGAGCATTGAGGAACGCCGCAGATGACTTCGGTGGCTTCAGATCTGAACGGAGGGAGGCGGTCTCTCTGTGTCCTTCCGGCGAGGAAGGAGATGATCCACTCCAGTGCCTTCTCCTGGACTCCGACTTTGCTGAGGCGCTGTACTAGGGTACGGTGGCAGATAGTGTCGAAGGCCGCGGAGAGGTCTAGGAGGATGAGGGCCGCTGTTTCTCTGTTGTCGAGCAGAGCTCGGATGTCATCGGTGGCTTTGATCAGGGCGGTCTCGGTGCTGTGGTTGGCTCGGAAGCCAGAATGAGAGGGGTCGAGGGATCCGTTCGTCTCGAGGAAGGCGGTCAGCTGCTTGTTGACGGTCTTCTCGATGACTTTTGCAGGAAACGGGAGCAGCGAGATGGGGTGGTAGTTCTTGAGGTCGGTGGGGTCGGCTGATGGCTTCTTGAGTAGGGCGCTGAGTTCGGCGTGCTTCCAGCTCCCTGGGAAGGTAGCGGTGTCGAAGGAGGTGTTGATGATGTCCCGCAGGTGGGGTGCGATGACAGCGTCGGCCTTGTTGAAGACGTGGTGAGGGCAGGGGTCGGTAGGAGATCCGGAGTGGATGGAGTTCATTGTGCGGACGGTGTCTTCGGTGCTGATCGGACTCCAGGCGCGGAGGGTGGTGGTGGGGGGTGGTGGTTCGGTCGTGGTGTGCGTCGGTTGAGTGCTGAAGCTGTTGTGTATGTCTGCGATCTTGTTGTGGAAGTAGGAGGCGAGGGAGTTGCAGAGGTCTTGCGAAGGGGTGATGTCGTTGTTTCCGGCGTTGGGGTTGGAGAGCTCTTTGACGATGTTGAAGAGTTCCTTGCTGTTGTGTGCGTTGTTGTCCAGTCGTTCCTTGAATGCGGTTTTCTTGGTGGCGTGGATGAGTTGGTGGTGCTTTCGCGTGGCGAGCTTGAGGGCAGCCATGTTGTCCGGAGTTGTGTCTCTGCGCCAGGTTCTCTCGAGGGCTAGGCAGTTCTTCTTGGAGCTCTTGAGTTCGTCGGTGAACCATGGGGCTTTCTTGCTACCGGGTCTGCTAGGCGGGGTCATCAGGGGGGCGAGTTCGTTTGCGCAGTTGCTGATCCACTTTGTGAGGTTGGTGGCCACCTGGCTTGGGTTTGTTGTGCTGGTGGGAGGGTTCATGCTCAGGGAGATTGCGAGCTGGTCGACTGTGATCTTGTTCCAGCTTCTGCGTGCAACCTGTTGCTGGTGGTGGTGGATCGTGGTCCTTCCGAAGCTGAAGTGGACGCAGCTGTGGTCCGTCCAGTGGAGCCCGGTGGCGTGGCTGAAGGCGATGTCCTTGCTGGATGAGAAGACGGGGTCGAGTGTGTGTCCGGCGTAGTGGGTGGGGGTGGTGACCAGCTGCTTGAGTCCCAGGTTTGCGAGGTTGTCCAGCAGGGTGGTGGTGTTGCGGCCGTTGTTGTTCTCCAGGTGGAAGTTGAGGTCCCCGAGGAGGATGTAGTCAGCGGAGCAGAGGGCGTGCGGGCTGTTGAAGTCGGCGATGTCTTCACTGAATTGTGTGCGTGGTCCCGGGGGTCTGTAGATGAGGGTGCCTCTGAGGGTGGTCGTGGGGTTGATGTGGACCTGGAAGTGCAGGTGCTCGGCGGGTGCGAAGGTGTCGTCGGTGTTGGTCGTGATGCGGATGGTGTTCCTGTGGACGATGGCGATGCCTCCTCCGGTGTGGTTAATGCGGTCCCTTCGGATGATCTTGTAGCCGTCTGGGATGGCGATGGCAATGTCAGGCGCTGAAGAGGCGTTCATCCAGGTTTCCGTGAGGAAGGCGACGTCTGGGGCTGTGGTGTCGAGCACCTGTTGCGTTACATGCAGACACATTCATATTTTTTTTTGTTAGGCACGGGGAAGTTAACTGATTTTCCCAGAATCACAGGATGTTGTGCACCCAACCACACGCACACAAAACCACACACAACCACACACACAACCACACCTACCACCACACATACAGACAACCAAAAGCACACCCAACCACACAAACAACCACACACACAACCACACACACACAACCACACACACACACAACCACACACACACAACCACACACACAAAAGCACACACACAATCACATACACAACCACACACACACCCCCACACACACAACCACACACAAACAAACACACACAACCACACACACAACCACACACACACACCCACACCACACACAACCACACACAAACAAACACACACAACCACACACACAACCATACACACACACACACATAAACAAACACAACCACACACACACACAACCACACACACACACACACACACAACCACACACACAAACACAATCACACAACCACAAGCACACAACCACAAGAACACACATGACCACACATGCACACACAACCACACACAACCACACATACAACCACACACACACACACACACACAATCAACACCACACACAACCACACACACACAATTACACACACAACCACACACACAACCACACACACACCCCCACACACACAACCACACACAAACACACACAACCACACACACAACCACACACACACACACATAAACAAACACAACCATACACACACACAACCACACACACACACACACACACAACCACACACACACACAACCACACACACAAACACAATCACACAACCACAAGCACACAACCACAAGAACACACATGACCACACACACAACCACACACACACACAACCACACACAACCACACACACACAATCAACACCACACACAACCACACACACACAATTACACACACAACCACATACACAACCACAAGCGCACACACAACTACAAACACACACAAACACAACACACAACCACACAAAACCACACACACACATACAACCACACCCAACCACACACACTACCACACACACTACCACACACACACAACCACACACACAACCCCACACACAACCACACACACACAATTACACACACAACCACAAGTGCACACACAACCACAAACACACACAGACAGAACACACAACCACACACACATACACCACACCCAACCACACACACATACAACCACCACAACCACACACACAACCACACACACACTACCACACACAAACACGCAACCACACACACAACCACACAAACACACACAACCACACACATAAACACACACAATCACAAGTGCATACACAACCACGCACACAACACACACACACAACCACAAACCCAACACACAACCACACATACACAACCACACACACAACACACACAATCACACAACCACACACACAACACACACACAACCACTACCACACACATAAACACACACAACCACACACACAACCACACAAAACCACACACACAACCACAAAACCACGCACACACACAACCACACATACACACAACTACACACACACAAGCACAAGCACACACAATCACAAGCACACATACTACCACACACACAACCACAAGTGCACACACAAACACACACACAACACACACACAACCACAAACACAACACAACCACACACAGACAACCACACACAACCACACAACCACACACACACAACCACAACCAACCCCACACACACGACAACACACACACAACACAAAACCACACACAAAACCACACACACAAACAACCACATACACATAAACACACTCAACCACACATAAAGACACACACAACCACACAACACCAAACACAGAACCACACATACACATAACCAAAAGCACACATACTACCACACACACAACCACATAAACACACACACAAACACACACAACCACACACACAACCACACATAACCACAAAACCACACACACACACAACCACACACACAACCACATACACACAACCACACACACAATACACAATCACACACACAACCAATCACCCACAACCAACCACACACACACACCCAAACCCACACACAACCATACACAACCACACACACAACCACACACACAACCACAACCACACACACAACCACACACAACACCACACACACAACACCACACATACACACAACCACACACACACACAACCAAAAGCACACATACTACCACACACACAAGCACATAATCACACACACCACACAAGCACACACAACCACACACACAACCACACACATAACCACAAAACGACACACACACAAAACCACACATACACACAACCACACACACAACCACAAACACACACACACAACCACATACACACACAACCACAACACACAATCACACACAACCAACCACACACACACCCACACACAACCATACACACAACCACAACCACACACATGCACACAAACACAACACACAACCGCACACACACCAATACACACACAACCACAACCACACACACAACCAAAACTACACACAACCAGACACAACCACAACCACACACACTACCACAACCACACAAACACACAACCACACACACACAAGCAAACACACACAGCCACACACAACCACACATACAACCGCACACACACAACCACACACAACCACACATACAACCACACAACCACACATACAACCAAAACCACACACACAACCACACACACACGACCACAAACACACTCACTCACCAACACACAAAACAACACTCACACAACCACAAGCACACACACAAGCACATCCACACAACCACGTTATGGAAAACAATGGAACCTAGCTTATTCAACATATGTAAAATGTAGTATAGAAACACAATGGAAACTATACAAATCAAGATATCCTGACCCAGCCGGGGCAGGAGTTTATTCTCAAAAAACAATGTCAAGTATACAATACAATATTATCAAGACACAAGCCTGTGCCGTACTGACAAAGAAAGGAGAAATAGATATAGGGTGAGAAAGAGGGTGATTTTCAGGCAAGGAAAGAGAGAAAAGACAGGGCACTGCAGAAAATTCAAAGATTACTGGCAGTGTCGCCTGGAGTGGAATGTACACCAATTTCTTTAGACAATATTATGAGTGTCAACCCACTCTTGGGTGTCGACGTTTCGATCCCTATAGCTCTATTGGATGTATGGGATCATCATCAGGACTTATCTAATAGCAAAACATGCCTGAATGAGCCAAGCCATGTGGTTGAGCATCCACGTGGGTATCAGTGGAGTCCAGTGGTTATGCTGTTATGGTTGTTTAAAAACTTCAGCGCCTGTCTGTAAGTTTACCGGGTGTCCGCACTGTTAAATTGCGTGCGAGCGCCGGAATCTGAAGTATAAAGGCATCGATGGCACTATACTTCGGCGTCAGTATTCCGACCTGTTTTCGTTGAAGTCACAATTTTTGGCTTGCCTCGCCCTGGGCTTCAACAATGTGGAAATCGAGCGTTAGTCCTGATAAGACAACCGCCTCTCCCAGGGGTGCTCGGTCAATGCCGGATTCAGGCTGAATGCCATCGATGCCTTTATACTTCAGATTCCGGCGCTCGCACACAATTTAACAGTGCGGACACCCGGTAAACTTACAGACAGGCGCTGAAGTTTTTAAACAACCATAACAGCATAACCACTGGACTCCACTGATACCCACGTGGATGCTCAACCACATGGCTTGGCTCATTCAGGCATGTTTTGCTATTAGATAAGTCCTGATGATGATCCCATGCATCCAATAGAGCTATAGGGATCGAAACGTCGACACCCAAGAGTGGGTTGACACTCATAATATTGTCTAAAGAAATTGGTGTACATTCCACTCCAGGCGACACTGCCAGTAATCTTTGAATTTTCTGCAGTGCCCTGTCTTTGCTCTCTTTCCTTGCCTGAAAATCACCCTCATTCTCACCCTATATCTATTTCTCCTTTCTTTGTCAGTACGGCACAGGCTTGTGTCTTGATAATATTGTATTGTATACTTGACATTGTTTTTTGAGAATAAACTCCTGCCCCGGCTGGGTCAGGATATCTTGATTTGTATAGTTTCCATTGTGTTTCTATACTACATTTTACATATGTTGAATAAGCTAGGTTCCATTGTTTTCCATAACGAAGTTATACCCATGGTTCTTAGCTATCCGTTGGGTTCCCCT
This sequence comes from Lissotriton vulgaris, assembly GCF_964263255.1. Classification (NCBI taxonomy): domain Eukaryota; kingdom Metazoa; phylum Chordata; class Amphibia; order Caudata; family Salamandridae; genus Lissotriton; species Lissotriton vulgaris. Next base: position 1,701,508,260 of record NC_141694.1, on the reverse strand, counting down.
TGTCTTCATAAAACATCCACACAACCACAACACATACAACCACTACCACACACAACCACACACACACAAAAACACAACACACACAACTACACATACAACCACACAACCACACACACAACCACACACACAACCACACACAGACCCACAGGCAGCCGCACACACACACACACACACAACCACACACACACCCACAGGCAGCCACACACACACACACAACCACACACACAAGCACACACAACCACACGCAATAACACATACAACCACACACACACAACAACAAGTAAACACAAACACGCGACCACACACACAACCACACAAACACACACAACCACACACATAAACACACACAACCACAAGTGCATACACAACCACACACACAACACACACACACAACCACAACCACACACACACACACAACCACTACCACACACACACAACCACACACACATGAACACACACAACCACACAAAACCACACACACAACCACAAAACCATGCACACACAACCACACATACACACAACCACACACACACACACAATCACAAGCACACACAATCACAAGCACACATACTACCACACACACAACCACAAGTGTACACACAACCACACACACAACACACACAACCACAAACACAACACAACCACACAACCACACACACACAACCACAACCCCACAACCAATCCCACACACACCACAACACACACACACAACACAAAACCACCCACACAACCACACACAAAACCACACACACAAACAACCACATACACATAAACACACTCAACCACACATAAAGACACACACAACCACACAACACCAAACACACAACCACACATACACATAACCAAAAGCACACATACTACCACACACACAACCACATAATCACACACACAAACACACACAACCACACACACAACCACATATAACCACAAAACCACACACACACAAAACCACACATACACACAACCACACACACACAACCACACACACACAACCACATACACACAACCACACACACAACACACAACCAATCACCCACAACCAACCACACACACACACCCACACCCACACACAACAATGCCCAACCACACACAACCACAACCACACACACAACCACAACCATACACACAACCACACACACACACACACACAACACCACACACACAACACCACACATACACACAACCACACACACACACAACCAAAAGCACACATACTACCACACACACAAGCACATAATCACACACACCACACATAAACACACACAACCACACACATAACCACAAAACCACACACACACAAAACCACACATACACAAAACCACACATACACAAAACCACACATACACACAACCACAAACACACACACAACCACATACACACACACAACCACAACACACAATCACACACACAACCACACACAACCAACCACCCACAACCAACCACACACACACACCCACACACAACCACGCCCAACCACACACACAACCATACACACAACCACAACCACGCACATGCACACAACCACAAACACAACACACAACCGCACACACACCAACACACACACAACCACAACCACACACACAACCAAAACTACACACAACCACAGACACAACCACAACCACACACACTACCACAACCACACAAACACACAACCACACACACACAACCAAACACACAC